>NC_067469.1:12868094-13493292 GCF_025434085.1 Hippocampus zosterae
ATAGGAATGAGTTGTGTAGTCAAATTAATGCTCATTTAGGCTTCAGGAGGTCAACCTGAACTAAATACATGTTGAAATGTGTACATAAGTCCTTTGGTTTAGGCGTGACACTCATTTTCAGTTTTTATTGCTTTAAATGCACTTTCAGTCCGAGTTGAGCCATTTTTTTACTTTGAATGTATCTTCATAGGAATAAGTTGTGTAGTCAAATTAATGCTCATTTTGGCTTCAGAATGTCAACCTGACCTAAATACATGTTGAAATGTGTGCATAAGTCCTTTGGTTTAGGCGTGACACTCATTTTGAGTTTTTATTGCTTTAAATGCACTTTCAGGCCTAGTTGAGCACGTTTTGTGACTTTGAATGTACCTTCATAGGAATGAGTTGTGTAGTCAAATTAATGCTCATTTAGGCTTCAGGAGGTCAACCTGAACTAAATACATGTTGAAATGTGTGCATAAGTCCTTTGGTTTAGGCGTGACACTCATTTTCAGTTTTTATTGCTTTAAATGCACTTTCAGTCCGAGTTGAGCCCGTTTTTTTACTTTGAATGTATCTTCATAGGAATAAGTTGTGTAGTCAAATTAATGCTCATTTAGGCTTCAGGACGTCAACCTGAACTAAATACATGTTGAAATGTGTGCATAAGTCCTTTGGTTTAGGCGTGACACTCATTTTCAGTTTTTATTGCTTTAAATGCACTTTCAGTAAGAGTTGAGCCGTTTTTTTACTTTGAATGTATCTTCATAGGAATAAGTTGTGTAGTCAAATTAATGGTGATTTAGGCTTCAGGAGGTCAACCTGAACTAAATACATGTTGAAATGTGTGCATAAGTCCTTTGGTTTAGGCGTGACACTCATTTTGAGTTTTTATTGCTTTAAATGCACTTTCAGGCCTAGTTGAGCACGTTTTGTGACTTTGAATGTACCTTCATAGGAATGAGTTGTGTAGTCAAATTAATGCTCATTTAGGCTTCAGGAGGTCAACCTGAACTAAATACATGTTGAAATGTGTGCATAAGTCCTTTGGTTTAGGCGTGACACTCATTTTCAGTTTTTATTGCTTTAAATGCACTTTCAGTCCGAGTTGAGCCGTTTTTTTACTTTGAATGTATCTTCATAGGATTAAGTTGTGTAGTCAAATTAATGGTGATTTAGGCTTCAGGAGGTCAACCTGAACTAAATACATGTTGAAATGTGTGCATAAGTCCTTTGGTTTAGGCGTGACACTCATTTTGAGTTTTTATTGCTTTAAATGCACTTTCAGGCCTAGTTGAGCACGTTTTGTGACTTTGAATGTACCTTCATAGGAATGAGTTGTGTAGTCAAATTAATGCTCATTTAGGCTTCAGGAGGTCAACCTGAACTAAATACATGTTGAAATGTGTGCATAAGTCCTTTGGTTTAGGCGTGACACTCATTTTCAGTTTTTATTGCTTTAAATGCACTTTCAGTCCGAGTTGAGCCGTTTTTTTACTTTGAATGTATCTTCATAGGAATAAGTTGTGTAGTCAAATTAATGCTCATTTAGGCTTCAGAATGTCAACCTGAACTAAATACATGTTGAAATGTGTGCATAAGTCCTTTGGTTTAGGCGTGACACTCATTTTGAGTTTTTATTGCTTTAAATGCACTTTCAGGCCTAGTTGAGCACGTTTTGTGACTTTGAATGTACCTTCATAGGAATGAGTTGTGTAGTCAAATTAATGCTCATTTAGGCTTCAGGAGGTCAACCTGAACTAAATACATGTTGAAATGTGTGCATAAGTCCTTTGGTTTAGGCGTGACACTCATTTTCAGTTTTTATTGCTTTAAATGCACTTTCAGTACGAGTTGAGCCGTTTTTTTACTTTGAATGTATCTTCATAGGAATAAGTTGTGTAGTCAAATTAATGGTGATTTAGGCTTCAGGAGGTCAACCTGAACTAAATACATGTTGAAATGTGTGCATAAGTCCTTTGGTTTAGGCGTGACACTCATTTTGAGTTTTTATTGCTTTAAATGCATTTTCAGGCCGAGTAGAGCACGTTTTTTTACTTTGAATGTATCTTCATAGGAATAAGTTGTGTAGTCAAATTAATGCTCATTTAGGCTTCAGGACGTCAACCTGAACTAAATACATGTTGAAATGTGTGCATAAGTCCTTTGGTTTAGGCGTGACACTCATTTTCAGTTTTTATTGCTTTAAATGCACTTTCAGTCCGAGTTGAGCCCGTTTTTTTACTTTGAATGTATCTTCATAGGATTAAGTTGTGTAGTCAAATTAATGGTGATTTAGGCTTCAGGAGGTCAACCTGAACTAAATACATGTTGAAATGTGTGCATAAGTCCTTTGGTTTAGGCGTGACACTCATTTTCAGTTTTTATTGCTTTAAATGCACTTTCAGGCCTAGTTGAGCACGTTTTGTGACTTTGAATGTACCTTCATAGGAATGAGTTGTGTAGTCAAATTAATGCTCATTTAGGCTTCAGGAGGTCAACCTGAACTAAATACATGTTGAAATGTGTACATAAGTCCTTTGGTTTAGGCGTGACACTCATTTTCAGTTTTTATTGCTTTAAATGCACTTTCAGTCCGAGTTGAGCCATTTTTTTACTTTGAATGTATCTTCATAGGAATAAGTTGTGTAGTCAAATTAATGCTCATTTTGGCTTCAGAATGTCAACCTGACCTAAATACATGTTGAAATGTGTGCATAAGTCCTTTGGTTTAGGCGTGACACTCATTTTGAGTTTTTATTGCTTTAAATGCACTTTCAGGCCTAGTTGAGCACGTTTTGTGACTTTGAATGTACCTTCATAGGAATGAGTTGTGTAGTCAAATTAATGCTCATTTAGGCTTCAGGAGGTCAACCTGAACTAAATACATGTTGAAATGTGTGCATAAGTCCTTTGGTTTAGGCGTGACACTCATTTTCAGTTTTTATTGCTTTAAATGCACTTTCAGTCCGAGTTGAGCCCGTTTTTTTACTTTGAATGTATCTTCATAGGAATAAGTTGTGTAGTCAAATTAATGCTCATTTAGGCTTCAGGACGTCAACCTGAACTAAATACATGTTGAAATGTGTGCATAAGTCCTTTGGTTTAGGCGTGACACTCATTTTCAGTTTTTATTGCTTTAAATGCACTTTCAGTAAGAGTTGAGCCGTTTTTTTACTTTGAATGTATCTTCATAGGAATAAGTTGTGTAGTCAAATTAATGGTGATTTAGGCTTCAGGAGGTCAACCTGAACTAAATACATGTTGAAATGTGTGCATAAGTCCTTTGGTTTAGGCGTGACACTCATTTTGAGTTTTTATTGCTTTAAATGCACTTTCAGGCCTAGTTGAGCACGTTTTGTGACTTTGAATGTACCTTCATAGGAATGAGTTGTGTAGTCAAATTAATGCTCATTTAGGCTTCAGGAGGTCAACCTGAACTAAATAAATGTTGAAATGTGTGCATAAGTCATTTGGTCTAGGCGTGACACTCATTATGAACCATTGATGAAAATAAGTTTTATTTTTAAAAAAGCCAAAAAATGTGAAAGGGACGAAATTACAAATGTCCTGTGTGTTTCACATAGAGTACATACAGGCCAGCGATCCCGCTCCCTCTCTTTCTCTGTGACACACACGCTTCCGAGCGCGCCAGCACGCAGCAAGCACACACACAAACGCACGCACACACACTCACACAAACGTACGCACAGACGAGCACGTATCGTAAACAACACACCAACGATGATTTAGATCAAAGAAACACTCACACATGTATGGGCACACGATCACGCGCGCGCAAACACACACACAAACTCATGAGAGGCACACACATCCGCACACGCTACGCATGTAAACAACATTTGGACACTGATTGAAGATCAAAGACTAACCCACGTGGAAGACTGAAAGATGCACAGCCAATCACCTAGGCTTTGCATCTTTTCACCTCCCCCTGCTCTCACACCACGTGGGCTAGATCCACTCGGGCTGTCATTGGTGGACGTCGTCGGTGTCAGAACAAATCAAGTGCAAGCAAAAGTTAAAACCTCTGAGTAATTCGTCATTTTTATCCGAATACAGTACTTTTTGGGGGGGGGGGGGTGCGCACAACACACACACGCACACACACACACACGCACGCACCCACACAAACATACGCACACACTTACACACTCTCACACACGCACGCACACACACACTAGCAGGCATCGGAAACAACACTTTAGACGTTGAAATGTGTGCAGACGTCCTTTGGTTTAGGCATGACACTCAATTTTAGTTTTTATTGATTCAAATGCATTTTCAGACAGAGCAGGGCACTTACTGACTTTGAATGTATCTTCATGGGAATGAGTTGTGTGATCAAATTAATGCTCATTTAGGCTTCAGGAGGTCAACCTAAACTAAATACATGTTGAAATGTGTGCATAAGTCCTTTGATTTAGGCGTGAAACTCATTTTGAGATTTTATTGCTTTAAATGCACTTTCAGGCCTAGTTGAGCACGTTTTGTGACTTTGAATGTATCTTCATAGGAATGAGTTGTGTAGTCAAATTAATGCTCATTTAGGCTTCAGGAGGTCAACCTGAACTAAATACATGTTGAAATGTGTGCATAAGTCCTTTGGTTTAGGCGTGACACTCATTTTGAGTTTTTATTGCTTTAAATGCATTTTCAGTCCGAGTTGAGCCCGTTTTTTTACTTTGAATGTATCTTCATAGGATTAAGTTGTGTAGTCAAATTAATGGTGATTTAGGCTTCAGGAGGTCAACCTGAACTAAATACATGTTGAAATGTGTGCATAAGTCCTTTGGTTTAGGCGTGACACTCATTTTGAGTTTTTATTGCTTTAAATGCACTTTCAGGCCTAGTTGAGCACATTTTGTGACTTTTAATGTACCTTCATAGGAATGAGTTGTGTAGTCAAATTATACTCATTTAGGCTTCAGGAGGTCAACCTGAACTAAATAAATGTTGAAATGTGTGCATAAGTCCTTTGGTTTAGGCGTGACACTCATTTTCAGTTTTTATTGCTTTAAATGCACTTTCAGTCCGAGTTGAGCCCGTTTTTTTACTTTGAATGTTCCTTCATAGGAATGAGTTGTGTAGTCAAATTAATGGTGATTTAGGCTTCAGGAGGTCAACCTGAACTAAATACATGTTGAAATGTGTGCATAAGTCCTTTGGTTTAGGCGTGACACTCATTTTGAGTTTTTATTGCTTTAAATGCACTTTCAGGCCTAGTTGAGCACATTTTGTGACTTTGAATGTACCTTCATAGGAATGAGTTGTGTAGTCAAATTAATGCTCATTTAGGCTTCAGGAGGTCAACCTGAACTAAATACATGTTGAAATGTGTGCATAAGTCCTTTGGTTTAGGCGTGACACTCATTTTCAGTTTTTATTGCTTTAAATGCACTTTCAGTCCGAGTTGAGCCGTTTTTTTACTTTGAATGTATCTTCATAGGAATAAGTTGTGTAGTCAAATTAATGCTCATTTAGGCTTCAGAATGTCGACCTGAACTAAATACATGTTGAAATGTGTGCATAAGTCCTTTGGTTTAGGCGTGACACTCATTTTGAGTTTTTATTGCTTTAAATGCACTTTCAGGCCTAGTTGAGCACGTTTTGTGACTTTGAATGTACCTTCATAGGAATGAGTTGTGTAGTCAAATTATACTCATTTAGGCTTCAGGAGGTCAACCTGAACTAAATAAATGTTGAAATGTGTGCATAAGTCCTTTGGTTTAGGCGTGACACTCATTTTCAGTTTTTATTGCTTTAAATGCACTTTCAGTCCGAGTTGAGCCCGTTTTTTTACTTTGAATGTTCCTTCATAGGAATGAGTTGTGTAGTCAAATTAATGGTGATTTAGGCTTCAGGAGGTCAACCTGAACTAAATACATGTTGAAATGTGTGCATAAGTCCTTTGGTTTAGGCGTGACACTCATTTTGAGTTTTTATTGCTTTAAATGCACTTTCAGGCCTAGTTGAGCACGTTTTGTGACTTTGAATGTACCTTCATAGGAATGAGTTGTGTAGTCAAATTAATGCTCATTTAGGCTTCAGGAGGTCAACCTGAACTAAATACAAGTTGAAATGTGTGCATAAGTCCTTTGGTTTAGGCGTGACACTCATTTTCAGTTTTTATTGCTTTAAATGCACTTTCAGTCCGAGTTGAGCCGTTTTTTTACTTTGAATGTATCTTCATAGGAATAAGTTGTGTAGTCAAATTAATGCTCATTTAGGCTTCAGAATGTCGACCTGAACTAAATACATGTTGAAATGTGTGCATAAGTCCTTTGGTTTAGGCGTGACACTCATTTTGAGTTTTTATTGCTTTAAATGCACTTTCAGGCCTAGTTGAGCACGTTTTGTGACTTTGAATGTACCTTCATAGGAATGAGTTGTGTAGTCAAATTAATGCTCATTTAGGCTTCAGGAGGTCAACCTGAACTAAATACATGTTGAAATGTGTGCATAAGTCCTTTGGTGTAGGCGTGACACTCATTTTCAGTTTTTATTGCTTTAAATGCACTTTCAGTCCGAGTTGAGCCCGTTTTTTTACTTTGAATGTTCCTTCATAGGAATGAGTTGTGTAGTCAAATTAATGCTCATTTAGGCTTCAGGAGGTCAACCTGAACTACATACATGTTGAAATGTGTGCATAAGGCCTTTGGTTTAGGCGCGACACTCATTTTGAGTTTTTATTGCTTTAAATGCATTTTCAGGCCGAGTAGAGCACGTTTTTTACTTTGAATGTATCTTCATAGGAATAAGTTGTGTAGTCAAATTAATGCTCATTTAGGCTTCAGGACGTCAACCTGAACTAAATACATGTTGAAATGTATGCATAAGTCCTTTGGTTTAGGCGTGACACTCATTTTCAGTTTTTATTGCTTTAAATGCACTTTCAGTCCGAGTTGAGCCCGTTTTTTTACTTTGAATGTATCTTCATAGGAATAAGTTGTGTAGTCAAATTAATGGTGATTTAGGCTTCAGGAGGTCAACCTGAACTAAATACATGTTGAAATGTGTGCATAAGTCCTTTGGTTTAGGCGTGACACTCATTTTGAGTTTTTATTGCTTTAAATGCACTTTCAGGCCTAGTTGAGCACGTTTTGTGACTTTGAATGTACCTTCATAGGAATGAGTTGTGTAGTCAAATTAATGCTCATTTAGGCTTCAGGAGGTCAACCTGAACTAAATAAATGTTGAAATGTGTGCATAAGTTATTTGGTCTAGGCGTGACACTCATTATGAACCATTGATGAAAATAAGTTTTATTTTTAAAAAAGCCAAAAAATGTGAAAGGGACGAAATTACAAATGTCCTGTGTGTTTCACATAGAGTACATACAGGCCAGCGATCCCGCTCCCTCTCTTTCTCTGTGACACACACGCTTCCGAGCGCGCCAGCACGCAGCAAGCACACACACAAACGCACGCACACACACTCACACAAACGTACGCACAGACGAGCACGTATCGTAAACAACACACCAACGATGATTTAGATCAAAGAAACACTCACACATGTATGGGCACACGATCACGCGCGCGCAAACACACACACAAACTCATGAGCCGCACACACATCCGCACACGCTACGCATGTAAACAACATTTGGACACTGATTGAAGATCAAAGACTAACCCACGTGGAAGACTGAAAGATGCACAGCCAATCACCTAGGCTTTGCATCTTTTCACCTCCCCCTGCTCTCACACCACGTGGGCTAGATCCACTCGGGCTGTCATTGGTGGACGTCGTCGGTGTCAGAACAAATCAAGTGCAAGCAAAAGTTAAAACCTCTGAGTAATTCGTCATTTTTATCCGAACACAGTACTTTTTTTTGGGGGGGGGGTGCGCACAACACACACACGCACGCACCCACACAAACACACACAAACACACGCACACACTTACACACTCTCACACACGCACGCACACATACACTAGCAGGCATCGGAAACAACACTTTAGACGTTGAAATGTGTGCAGACGTCCTTTGGTTTAGGCATGACACTCAATTTTAGTTTTTATTGATTCAAATGCATTTTCAGACAGAGCAGGGCACTTACTGACTTTGAATGTATCTTCATGGGAATGAGTTGTGTGATCAAATTAATGCTCATTTAGGCTTCAGGAGGTCAGCCTAAACTAAATACATGTTGAAATGTGTGTATAAGTCCTTTGATTTAGGCGTGAAACTCATTTTGAGATTTTATTGCTTTAAATGCACTTTCAGGCCTAGTTGAGCACGTTTTGTGACTTTGAATGTACCTTCATAGGAATGAGTTGTTTCGACAAAATAATGCTCATTTAGGCTTCAGAATGTCAACCTGAACTAAATACATGTTGAAATGTGTGTATAAGTCCTTTGGTTTAGGCGTGACACTCAATTTGAGTTTTTATTGCTTTAAATGCATTTTCAGGCCGAGTAGAGCACGTTTTTTTACTTTGAATGTATCTTCATAGGAATGAGTTGTGTTGTCAAATTAATGCTCATTTAGGCTTCAGGAGGTCAACCTGAACTAAATACATGTTGAAATGTGTGCATAAGTCCTTTGGTTTAGGCGTGACACTCATTTTGAGTTTTTATTGCTTTAAATGCATTTTCAGGCCGAGTAGAGCACGTTTCTGAGTTTGAATGTATCTTCATAGGAATGAGTTGTGTGATCAAATTAATGCTCATTTAGGCTTCAGAATGTCAACCTGAACTAAATACATGTTGAAATGTGTGCATAAGTCCTTTGGTTTAGGCGTGACACTCATTTTGAGTTTTTATTGCTTTAAATGCACTTTCAGGCCTAGTTGAGCACGTTTTGTGACTTTTAATGTACCTTCATAGGCATGAGTTGTGTAGTCAAATTATACTCATTTAGGCTTCAGGAGGTCAAGCTGAACTAAATACATGTTGAAATGTGCGCATAAGTCCTTTGGTTTAGGCGTGACACTCATTTTCAGTTTTTATTGCTTTAAATGCACTTTCAGTCCGAGTTGAGCCCGTTTTTTTACTTTGAATGTATCTTCATAGGATTAAGTTGTGTAGTCAAATTAATGGTGATTTAGGCTTCAGGAGGTCAACCTGAACTAAATACATGTTGAAATGTGTGCATAAGTCCTTTGGTTTAGGCGTGACACTCATTTTGAGTTTTTATTGCTTTAAATGCACTTTCAGGCCGAGTAGAGCACGTTTTGTGACTTTGAATGTACCTTCATAGGAATGAGTTGTGTAGTCAAATTAATGCTCATTTAGGCTTCAGGAGGTCAACCTGAACTAAATACATGTTGAAATGTGTGCATAAGTCCTTTGGTTTAGGCGTGACACTCATTTTGAGTTTTTATTGCTTTAAATGCACTTTCAGGCCTAGTTGAGCACGTTTTGTGACTTTGAATGTACCTTCATAGGAATGAGTTGTGTAGTCAAATTAATGCTCATTTAGGCTTCAGGAGGTCAACCTGAACTAAATAAATGTTGAAATGTGTGCATAAGTCATTTGGTCTAGGCGTGACACTCATTATGAACCATTGATGAAAATAAGTTTTATTTTTAAAAAAGCCAAAAAATGTGAAAGGGACGAAATTACAAATGTCCTGTGTGTTTCACATAGAGTACATACAGGCCAGCGATCCCGCTCCCTCTCTTTCTCTGTGACACACACGCTTCCGAGCGCGCCAGCACGCAGCAAGCACACACACAAACGCACGCACCCACACTCACACAAACGTACGCACAGACGAGCACGTATCGTAAACAACACACCAACGATGATTTAAATCAAAGAAACACTCACACATGTATGGGCACACGATCACGCGCGCGCAAACACACACACAAACTCATGAGAGGCACACACATCCGCACACGCTACGCATGTAAACAACATTTGGACACTGATTGAAGATCAAAGACTAACCCACGTGGAAGACTGAAAGATGCACAGCCAATCACCTAGGCTTTGCATCTTTTCACCTCCCCCTGCTCTCACACCACGTGGGCTAGATCCACTCGGGCTGTCATTGGTGGACGTCGTCGGTGTCAGAACAAATCAAGTGCAAGCAAAAGTTAAAACCTCTGAGTAATTCGTCATTTTTATCCGAATACAGTACTTTTTGGGGGGGGGGGGGTGCGCACAACACACACACGCACACACACACACACGCACGCACCCACACAAACATACGCACACACTTACACACTCTCACACACGCACGCACACACACACTAGCAGGCATCGGAAACAACACTTTAGACGTTGAAATGTGTGCAGACGTCCTTTGGTTTAGGCATGACACTCAATTTTAGTTTTTATTGATTCAAATGCATTTTCAGACAGAGCAGGGCACTTACTGACTTTGAATGTATCTTCATGGGAATGAGTTGTGTGATCAAATTAATGCTCATTTAGGCTTCAGGAGGTCAACCTAAACTAAATACATGTTGAAATGTGTGCATAAGTCCTTTGATTTAGGCGTGAAACTCATTTTGAGATTTTATTGCTTTAAATGCACTTTCAGGCCTAGTTGAGCACGTTTTGTGACTTTGAATGTATCTTCATAGGAATGAGTTGTGTAGTCAAATTAATGCTCATTTAGGCTTCAGGAGGTCAACCTGAACTAAATACATGTTGAAATGTGTGCATAAGTCCTTTGGTTTAGGCGTGACACTCATTTTGAGTTTTTATTGCTTTAAATGCATTTTCAGTCCGAGTTGAGCCCGTTTTTTTACTTTGAATGTATCTTCATAGGATTAAGTTGTGTAGTCAAATTAATGGTGATTTAGGCTTCAGGAGGTCAACCTGAACTAAATACATGTTGAAATGTGTGCATAAGTCCTTTGGTTTAGGCGTGACACTCATTTTGAGTTTTTATTGCTTTAAATGCACTTTCAGGCCTAGTTGAGCACGTTTTGTGACTTTTAATGTACCTTCATAGGAATGAGTTGTGTAGTCAAATTATACTCATTTAGGCTTCAGGAGGTCAACCTGAACTAAATAAATGTTGAAATGTGTGCATAAGTCCTTTGGTTTAGGCGTGACACTCATTTTCAGTTTTTATTGCTTTAAATGCACTTTCAGTCCGAGTTGAGCCCGTTTTTTTACTTTGAATGTTCCTTCATAGGAATGAGTTGTGTAGTCAAATTAATGGTGATTTAGGCTTCAGGAGGTCAACCTGAACTAAATACATGTTGAAATGTGTGCATAAGTCCTTTGGTTTAGGCGTGACACTCATTTTGAGTTTTTATTGCTTTAAATGCACTTTCAGGCCTAGTTGAGCACGTTTTGTGACTTTGAATGTACCTTCATAGGAATGAGTTGTGTAGTCAAATTAATGCTCATTTAGGCTTCAGGAGGTCAACCTGAACTAAATAAATGTTGAAATGTGTGCATAAGTTATTTGGTCTAGGCGTGACACTCATTATGAACCATTGATGAAAATAAGTTTTATTTTTAAAAAAGCCAAAAAATGTGAAAGGGACGAAATTACAAATGTCCTGTGTGTTTCACATAGAGTACATACAGGCCAGCGATCCCGCTCCCTCTCTTTCTCTGTGACACACACGCTTCCGAGCGCGCCAGCACGCAGCAAGCACACACACAAACGCACGCACACACACTCACACAAACGTACGCACAGACGAGCACGTATCGTAAACAACACACCAACGATGATTTAGATCAAAGAAACACTCACACATGTATGGGCACACGATCACGCGCGCGCAAACACACACACAAACTCATGAGCCGCACACACATCCGCACACGCTACGCATGTAAACAACATTTGGACACTGATTGAAGATCAAAGACTAACCCACGTGGAAGACTGAAAGATGCACAGCCAATCACCTAGGCTTTGCATCTTTTCACCTCCCCCTGCTCTCACACCACGTGGGCTAGATCCACTCGGGCTGTCATTGGTGGACGTCGTCGGTGTCAGAACAAATCAAGTGCAAGCAAAAGTTAAAACCTCTGAGTAATTCGTCATTTTTATCCGAACACAGTACTTTTTTTGGGGGGGGGGGTGCGCACAACACACACACGCACGCACCCACACAAACACACACAAACACACGCACACACTTACACACTCTCACACACGCACGCACACATACACTAGCAGGCATCGGAAACAACACTTTAGACGTTGAAATGTGTGCAGACGTCCTTTGGTTTAGGCATGACACTCAATTTTAGTTTTTATTGCTTTAAATGCACTTTCAGGCCTAGTTGAGCACGTTTTGTGACTTTGAATGTACCTTCATAGGAATGAGTTGTGTAGTCAAATTAATGCTCATTTAGGCTTCAGGAGGTCAACCTGAACTAAATACATGTTGAAATGTGTGCATAAGTCCTTTGGTTTAGGCGTGACACTCATTTTCAGTTTTTATTGCTTTAAATGCACTTTCAGTCCGAGTTGAGCCGTTTTTTTACTTTGAATGTATCTTCATAGGAATAAGTTGTGTAGTCAAATTAATGCTCATTTAGGCTTCAGAATGTCGACCTGAACTAAATACATGTTGAAATGTGTGCATAAGTCCTTTGGTTTAGGCGTGACACTCATTTTGAGTTTTTATTGCTTTAAATGCACTTTCAGGCCTAGTTGAGCACGTTTTGTGACTTTGAATGTACCTTCATAGGAATGAGTTGTGTAGTCAAATTATACTCATTTAGGCTTCAGGAGGTCAACCTGAACTAAATAAATGTTGAAATGTGTGCATAAGTCCTTTGGTTTAGGCGTGACACTCATTTTCAGTTTTTATTGCTTTAAATGCACTTTCAGTCCGAGTTGAGCCCGTTTTTTTACTTTGAATGTATCTTCATAGGATTAAGTTGTGTAGTCAAATTAATGGTGATTTAGGCTTCAGGAGGTCAACCTGAACTAAATACATGTTGAAATGTGTGCATAAGTCCTTTGGTTTAGGCGTGACACTCATTTTGAGTTTTTATTGCTTTAAATGCACTTTCAGGCCGAGTAGAGCACGTTTTGTGACTTTGAATGTACCTTCATAGGAATGAGTTGTGTAGTCAAATTAATGCTCATTTAGGCTTCAGGAGGTCAACCTGAACTAAATACATGTTGAAATGTGTGCATAAGTCCTTTGGTTTAGGCGTGACACTCATTTTCAGTTTTTATTGCTTTAAATGCACTTTCAGTCCGAGTTGAGCCCGTTTTTTTACTTTGAATGTATCTTCATAGGATTAAGTTGTGTAGTCAAATTAATGGTGATTTAGGCTTCAGGAGGTCAACCTGAACTAAATACATGTTGAAATGTGTGCATAAGTCCTTTGGTTTAGGCGTGACACTCATTTTGAGTTTTTATTGCTTTAAATGCACTTTCAGGCCTAGTTGAGCACGTTTTGTGACTTTGAATGTACCTTCATAGGAATGAGTTGTGTAGTCAAATTAATGCTCATTTAGGCTTCAGGAGGTCAACCTGAACTAAATACATGTTGAAATGTGTGCATAAGTCCTTTGGTGTAGGCGTGACACTCATTTTCAGTTTTTATTGCTTTAAATGCACTTTCAGTCCGAGTTGAGCCCGTTTTTTTACTTTGAATGTTCCTTCATAGGAATGAGTTGTGTAGTCAAATTAATGCTCATTTAGGCTTCAGGAGGTCAACCTGAACTACATACATGTTGAAATGTGTGCATAAGGCCTTTGGTTTAGGCGCGACACTCATTTTGAGTTTTTATTGGTTTAAATGCACTTTCAGTCCGAGTTGAGCCCGTTTTTTTACTTTGAATGTATCTTCATAGGAATAAGTTGTGTAGTCAAATTAATGGTGATTTAGGCTTCAGGAGGTCAACCTGAACTAAATACATGTTGAAATGTGTGCATAAGTCCTTTGGTTTAGGCGTGACACTCATTTTGAGTTTTTATTGCTTTAAATGCACTTTCAGGCCTAGTTGAGCACGTTTTGTCACTTTGAATGTACCTTCATAGGAATGAGTTGTGTAGTCAAATTAATGCTCATTTAGGCTTCAGGAGGTCAACCTGAACTAAATAAATGTTGAAATGTGTGCATAAGTTATTTGGTCTAGGCGTGACACTCATTATGAACCATTGATGAAAATAAGTTTTATTTTTAAAAAAGCCAAAAAATGTGAAAGGGACGAAATTACAAATGTCCTGTGTGTTTCACATAGAGTACATACAGGCCAGCGATCCCGCTCCCTCTCTTTCTCTGTGACACACACGCTTCCGAGCGCGCCAGCACGCAGCAAGCACACACACAAACGCACGCACACACACTCACACAAACGTACGCACAGACGAGCACGTATCGTAAACAACACACCAACGATGATTTAGATCAAAGAAACACTCACACATGTATGGGCACACGATCACGCGCGCGCAAACACACACACAAACTCATGAGCCGCACACACATCCGCACACGCTACGCATGTAAACAACATTTGGACACTGATTGAAGATCAAAGACTAACCCACGTGGAAGACTGAAAGATGCACAGCCAATCACCTAGGCTTTGCATCTTTTCACCTCCCCCTGCTCTCACACCACGTGGGCTAGATCCACTCGGGCTGTCATTGGTGGACGTCGTCGGTGTCAGAACAAATCAAGTGCAAGCAAAAGTTAAAACCTCTGAGTAATTCGTCATTTTTATCCGAACACAGTACTTTTTTTGGGGGGGGGGGTGCGCACAACACACACACGCACGCACCCACACAAACACACACAAACACACGCACACACTTACACACTCTCACACACGCACGCACACATACACTAGCAGGCATCGGAAACAACACTTTAGACGTTGAAATGTGTGCAGACGTCCTTTGGTTTAGGCATGACACTCAATTTTAGTTTTTATTGCTTTAAATGCACTTTCAGGCCTAGTTGAGCACGTTTTGTGACTTTGAATGTACCTTCATAGGAATGAGTTGTGTAGTCAAATTAATGCTCATTTAGGCTTCAGGAGGTCAACCTGAACTAAATACATGTTGAAATGTGTGCATAAGTCCTTTGGTTTAGGCGTGACACTCATTTTCAGTTTTTATTGCTTTAAATGCACTTTCAGTCCGAGTTGAGCCGTTTTTTTACTTTGAATGTATCTTCATAGGAATAAGTTGTGTAGTCAAATTAATGCTCATTTAGGCTTCAGAATGTCGACCTGAACTAAATACATGTTGAAATGTGTGCATAAGTCCTTTGGTTTAGGCGTGACACTCATTTTGAGTTTTTATTGCTTTAAATGCACTTTCAGGCCTAGTTGAGCACGTTTTGTGACTTTGAATGTACCTTCATAGGAATGAGTTGTGTAGTCAAATTATACTCATTTAGGCTTCAGGAGGTCAACCTGAACTAAATAAATGTTGAAATGTGTGCATAAGTCCTTTGGTTTAGGCGTGACACTCATTTTCAGTTTTTATTGCTTTAAATGCACTTTCAGTCCGAGTTGAGCCCGTTTTTTTACTTTGAATGTTCCTTCATAGGAATGAGTTGTGTAGTCAAATTAATGGTGATTTAGGCTTCAGGAGGTCAACCTGAACTAAATACATGTTGAAATGTGTGCATAAGTCCTTTGGTTTAGGCGTGACACTCATTTTGAGTTTTTATTGCTTTAAATGCACTTTCAGGCCTAGTTGAGCACGTTTTGTGACTTTGAATGTACCTTCATAGGAATGAGTTGTGTAGTCAAATTAATGCTCATTTAGGCTTCAGGAGGTCAACCTGAACTAAATACATGTTGAAATGTGTGCATAAGTCCTTTGGTTTAGGCGTGACACTCATTTTCAGTTTTTATTGCTTTAAATGCACTTTCAGTCCGAGTTGAGCCGTTTTTTTACTTTGAATGTATCTTCATAGGAATAAGTTGTGTAGTCAAATTAATGCTCATTTAGGCTTCAGAATGTCGACCTGAACTAAATACATGTTGAAATGTGTGCATAAGTCCTTTGGTTTAGGCGTGACACTCATTTTGAGTTTTTATTGCTTTAAATGCACTTTCAGGCCTAGTTGAGCACGTTTTGTGACTTTGAATGTACCTTCATAGGAATGAGTTGTGTAGTCAAATTAATGCTCATTTAGGCTTCAGGAGGTCAACCTGAACTAAATACATGTTGAAATGTGTGCATAAGTCCTTTGGTGTAGGCGTGACACTCATTTTCAGTTTTTATTGCTTTAAATGCACTTTCAGTCCGAGTTGAGCCCGTTTTTTTACTTTGAATGTTCCTTCATAGGAATGAGTTGTGTAGTCAAATTAATGCTCATTTAGGCTTCAGGAGGTCAACCTGAACTACATACATGTTGAAATGTGTGCATAAGGCCTTTGGTTTAGGCGCGACACTCATTTTGAGTTTTTATTGCTTTAAATGCACTTTCAGTCCGAGTTGAGCCCGTTTTTTTACTTTGAATGTATCTTCATAGGAATAAGTTGTGTAGTCAAATTAATGGTGATTTAGGCTTCAGGAGGTCAACCTGAACTAAATACATGTTGAAATGTGTGCATAAGTCCTTTGGTTTAGGCGTGACACTCATTTTGAGTTTTTATTGCTTTAAATGCACTTTCAGGCCTAGTTGAGCACGTTTTGTGACTTTGAATGTACCTTCATAGGAATGAGTTGTGTAGTCAAATTAATGCTCATTTAGGCTTCAGGAGGTCAACCTGAACTAAATAAATGTTGAAATGTGTGCATAAGTTATTTGGTCTAGGCGTGACACTCATTATGAACCATTGATGAAAATAAGTTTTATTTTTAAAAAAGCCAAAAAATGTGAAAGGGACGAAATTACAAATGTCCTGTGTGTTTCACATAGAGTACATACAGGCCAGCGATCCCGCTCCCTCTCTTTCTCTGTGACACACACGCTTCCGAGCGCGCCAGCACGCAGCAAGCACACACACAAACGCACGCACACACACTCACACAAACGTACGCACAGACGAGCACGTATCGTAAACAACACACCAACGATGATTTAGATCAAAGAAACACTCACACATGTATGGGCACACGATCACGCGCGCGCAAACACACACTCAAACTCATGAGCCGCACACACATCCGCACACGCTACGCATGTAAACAACATTTGGACACTGATTGAAGATCAAAGACTAACCCACGTGGAAGACTGAAAGATGCACAGCCAATCCTCTACTTGTCAACTTGACCCTCTCCCTACTGTTTTAGTCAAAGCTTCTATCCCGGCCCTCTCCCCTCTCATCACTAACATTATTCAAACTTCCCTCTCTACTGGCATTGTACCATCTCAACTCAAAACTGCTGCTGTCACTCCCATACTGAAGAAACCTGGCTCTGATCCCTGCGACTTGAACAACTTTCGTCCCATATCAAACCTTCCGTTCATCTCCAAACTTCTAGAGAAAACAGTAGCTGCTCAACTTCACACCCATCTTTCCTCCAATAAGCTCTACGAACAATTTCAATCTGGCTTCCGTCCCCTCCATAGTACCGAAACTGCCCTCCTCAAAATATGCAATGACCTTCTTCTCTCTGCTGACTCCGGTTCACTCGCCATCCTCCTCCTGCTTGACCTCAGTGCAGCCTTTGACACCATCTCTCACTCCATCCTCCTCGACAGACTCTCCTCCATTGGCATCACCAGCATCCCCCTCTCCTGGTTCCGCTCCTATCTTTCTGACCGCACCCAGTTTATCCAGCTCAAACGTTTTAGATCTCACCCCTTTCCCCTCACTTCAGGTGTTCCTCAGGGTTCTGTCCTTGGCCCATTGCTATTTCTAATCTATCTTCTTCCCCTTGGTAATATCTTCAGGAAACACCACATTCATTTTCATTGCTACGCGGATGACACCCAGCTCTACATCTCTACCAAACCTAATACCATACTTCCACCATCCTCCCTAACCAACTGCCTGCAGGAATTAAAATCTTGGTTCACCTCAAATTTCCTCAAACTGAATAGCAATAAAACTGAATTCCTCCTTATAGGCACTAAATCCAATCTAAACAAAATAAACAACTTCTCCATTCCCTTCGAAAGCTCTTCCATCTCCCCCTCCCCTCAGGTCAAGAGTCTGGGTGTCATCCTTGATAGCACCCTCTCCTTCACCTCACATATCAACCACATCACTCGTTCTGCATATTATCATCTTCGAAACATCCACCGGCTCCGCTCTTCTCTCACTCCTCAGTCCACTGCTATACTTGTACACACCCTCGTCACCTCGCGACTCGATTACTGTAATTCCCTTCTGTTTGGTCTCCCTCAAAAAACCCTCCATAAGCTTCAGCTGGTCCAAAATTCAGCCGCCCGCATTATCACACTCACGCCATACATAAACCATATTACACCTGTCCTTCAACATCTCCACTGGCTCCCCATTCTACACCGCATTCAATATAAAATCCTGCTCCTCACATTCAAATCTATTCATGACCTAGCCCCTCCATACCTATCTGACCTCATCCATATTCCTACGCCTGTCCGCTCTCTTCGTTCCTCCTCCTCTGTCCTCCTCTCTGTCCCCCCTGCTCGCCTCGTCACCATGGGAAATAGAGCCTTCAGTCGCTCTGCTCCCCAGCTATGGAACTCACTCCCCGCTGACCTTCGTAATACAGCCTCATTAACACATTTCAAATCCCGCCTCAAAACACATCTGTTTCGACAAGCCTATTCACTCAGACCATAAAGCCATTATTTTTATTTATTTATTTATTTTGTATTTTATTTATTTATTTTTGTTGTATTTTTCTTATCTTATTTGATGTAGTTTTTAACATTGTACTCGTGATTTTAACTGCTTGTTGTAAGGTGTCCTTGAGTTTCTAGAAAGGCGCCCACAAATAAAATGTATTATTATTATTATTATAATCACCTAGGATTTGCATCTTTTCACCTCCCCCTGCTCTCACACCACGTGGGCTAGATCCACTCGGGCTGTCATTGGTGGACGTCGTCGGTGTCAGAACAAATCAAGTGCAAGCAAAAGTTAAAACCTCTGAGTAATTCGTCATTTTTATCCGAACACAGTACTTTTTTTTGGGGGGGGGGGTGCGCACAACACACACACGCACGCACCCACACAAACACACACAAACACACGCACACACTTACACACTCTCACACACGCACGCACACATACACTAGCAGGCATCGGAAACAACACTTTAGACGTTGAAATGTGTGCAGACGTCCTTTGGTTTAGGCATGACACTCAATTTTAGTTTTTATTGATTCAAATGCATTTTCAGACAGAGCAGGGCACTTACTGACTTTGAATGTATCTTCATGGGAATGAGTTGTGTGATCAAATTAATGCTCATTTAGGCTTCAGGAGGTCAGCCTAAACTAAATACATGTTGAAATGTGTGTATAAGTCCTTTGATTTAGGCGTGAAACTCATTTTGAGATTTTATTGCTTTAAATGCACTTTCAGGCCTAGTTGAGCACGTTTTGTGACTTTGAATGTACCTTCATAGGAATGAGTTGTTTCGACAAAATAATGCTCATTTAGGCTTCAGAATGTCAACCTGAACTAAATACATGTTGAAATGTGTGTATAAGTCCTTTGGTTTAGGCGTGACACTCAATTTGAGTTTTTATTGCTTTAAATGCATTTTCAGGCCGAGTAGAGCACGTTTTTTTACTTTGAATGTATCTTCATAGGAATGAGTTGTGTTGTCAAATTAATGCTCATTTAGGCTTCAGGAGGTCAACCTGAACTAAATACATGTTGAAATGTGTGCATAAGTCCTTTGGTTTAGGCGTGACACTCATTTTGAGTTTTTATTGCTTTAAATGCATTTTCAGGCCGAGTAGAGCACGTTTCTGAGTTTGAATGTATCTTCATAGGAATGAGTTGTGTGATCAAATTAATGCTCATTTAGGCTTCAGAATGTCAACCTGAACTAAATACATGTTGAAATGTGTGCATAAGTCCTTTGGTTTAGGCGTGACACTCATTTTGAGTTTTTATTGCTTTAAATGCACTTTCAGGCCTAGTTGAGCACGTTTTGTGACTTTTAATGTACCTTCATAGGCATGAGTTGTGTAGTCAAATTATACTCATTTAGGCTTCAGGAGGTCAAGCTGAACTAAATACATGTTGAAATGTGCGCATAAGTCCTTTGGTTTAGGCGTGACACTCATTTTCAGTTTTTATTGCTTTAAATGCACTTTCAGTCCGAGTTGAGCCCGTTTTTTTACTTTGAATGTATCTTCATAGGATTAAGTTGTGTAGTCAAATTAATGGTGATTTAGGCTTCAGGAGGTCAACCTGAACTAAATACATGTTGAAATGTGTGCATAAGTCCTTTGGTTTAGGCGTGACACTCATTTTGAGTTTTTATTGCTTTAAATGCACTTTCAGGCCGAGTAGAGCACGTTTTGTGACTTTGAATGTACCTTCATAGGAATGAGTTGTGTAGTCAAATTAATGCTCATTTAGGCTTCAGGAGGTCAACCTGAACTAAATACATGTTGAAATGTGTGCATAAGTCCTTTGGTTTAGGCGTGACACTCATTTTGAGTTTTTATTGCTTTAAATGCACTTTCAGGCCTAGTTGAGCACGTTTTGTGACTTTGAATGTACCTTCATAGGAATGAGTTGTGTAGTCAAATTAATGCTCATTTAGGCTTCAGGAGGTCAACCTGAACTAAATAAATGTTGAAATGTGTGCATAAGTTATTTGGTCTAGGCGTGACACTCATTATGAACCATTGATGAAAATAAGTTTTATTTTTAAAAAAGCCAAAAAATGTGAAAGGGACGAAATTACAAATGTCCTGTGTGTTTCACATAGAGTACATACAGGCCAGCGATCCCGCTCCCTCTCTTTCTCTGTGACACACACGCTTCCGAGCGCGCCAGCACGCAGCAAGCACACACACAAACGCACGCACACACACTCACACAAACGTACGCACAGACGAGCACGTATCGTAAACAACACACCAACGATGATTTAGATCAAAGAAACACTCACACATGTATGGGCACACGATCACGCGCGCGCAAACACACACACAAACTCATGAGCCGCACACACATCCGCACACGCTACGCATGTAAACAACATTTGGACACTGATTGAAGATCAAAGACTAACCCACGTGGAAGACTGAAAGATGCACAGCCAATCACCTAGGCTTTGCATCTTTTCACCTCCCCCTGCTCTCACACCACGTGGTCTAGATCCACTCGGGCTGTCATTGGTGGACGTCGTCGGTGTCAGAACAAATCAAGTGCAAGCAAAAGTTAAAACCTCTGAGTAATTCGTCATTTTTATCCGAACACAGTACTTTTTTGGGGGGGGGGGGGGTGCGCACGACACACACACGCACGCACCCACACAAACACACACAAACACACGCACACACACACTCTCACACACGCACGCACACATACACTAGCAGGCATCGGAAACAACACTTTAGACGTTGAAATGTGTGCAGACGTCC
Organism: Hippocampus zosterae; assembly: GCF_025434085.1. Lineage (NCBI taxonomy): Eukaryota > Metazoa > Chordata > Actinopteri > Syngnathiformes > Syngnathidae > Hippocampus > Hippocampus zosterae. The sequence continues at coordinate 12,889,508 of NC_067469.1, forward strand.
TTTGGTTTAGGCATGACACTCAATTTTAGTTTTTATTGATTCAAATGCATTTTCAGACAGAGCAGGGCACTTACTGACTTTGAATGTATCTTCATGGGAATGAGTTGTGTGATCAAATTAATGCTCATTTAGGCTTCAGGAGGTCAGCCTAAACTAAATACATGTTGAAATGTGTGTATAAGTCCTTTGATTTAGGCGTGAAACTCATTTTGAGATTTTATTGCTTTAAATGCACTTTCAGGCCTAGTTGAGCACGTTTTGTGACTTTGAATGTACCTTCATAGGAATGAGTTGTTTCGACAAAATAATGCTCATTTAGGCTTCAGAATGTCAACCTGAACTAAATACATGTTGAAATGTGTGTATAAGTCCTTTGGTTTAGGCGTGACACTCAATTTGAGTTTTTATTGCTTTAAATGCATTTTCAGGCCGAGTAGAGCACGTTTTTTTACTTTGAATGTATCTTCATAGGAATGAGTTGTGTTGTCAAATTAATGCTCATTTAGGCTTCAGGAGGTCAACCTGAACTAAATACATGTTGAAATGTGTGCATAAGTCCTTTGGTTTAGGCGTGACACTCATTTTGAGTTTTTATTGCTTTAACTGCATTTTCAGGCCGAGTAGAGCACGTTTCTGAGTTTGAATGTATCTTCATAGGAATGAGTTGTGTGATCAAATTAATGCTCATTTAGGCTTCAGAATGTCAACCTGAACTAAATACATGTTGAAATGTGTGCATAAGTCCTTTGGTTTAGGCGTGACACTCATTTTGAGTTTTTATTGCTTTAAATGCACTTTCAGGCCTAGTTGAGCACGTTTTGTGACTTTTAATGTACCTTCATAGGCATGAGTTGTGGAGTCAAATTATACTCATTTAGGCTTCAGGAGGTCAAGCTGAACTAAATACATGTTGAAATGTGCGCATAAGTCCTTTGGTTTAGGCGTGACACTCATTTTCAGTTTTTATTGCTTTAAATGCACTTTCAGTCCGAGTTGAGCCCGTTTTTTTACTTTGAATGTATCTTCATAGGATTAAGTTGTGTAGTCAAATTAATGGTGATTTAGGCTTCAGGAGGTCAACCTGAACTAAATACATGTTGAAATGTGTGCATAAGTCCTTTGGTTTAGGCGTGACACTCATTTTGAGTTTTTATTGCTTTAAATGCACTTTCAGGCCGAGTAGAGCACGTTTTGTGACTTTGAATGTACCTTCATAGGAATGAGTTGTGTAGTCAAATTAATGCTCATTTAGGCTTCAGGAGGTCAACCTGAACTAAATACATGTTGAAATGTGTGCATAAGTCCTTTGGTTTAGGCGTGACACTCATTTTCAGTTTTTATTGCTTTAAATGCACTTTCAGTCCGAGTTGAGCCCGTTTTTTTACTTTGAATGTATCTTCATAGGATTAAGTTGTGTAGTCAAATTAATGGTGATTTAGGCTTCAGGAGGTCAACCTGAACTAAATACATGTTGAAATGTGTGCATAAGTCCTTTGGTTTAGGCGTGACACTCATTTTGAGTTTTTATTGCTTTAAATGCACTTTCAGGCCTAGTTGAGCACGTTTTGTGACTTTGAATGTACCTTCATAGGAATGAGTTGTGTAGTCAAATTAATGCTCATTTAGGCTTCAGGAGGTCAACCTGAACTAAATACATGTTGAAATGTGTGCATAAGTCCTTTGGTTTAGGCGTGACACTCATTTTCAGTTTTTATTGCTTTAAATGCACTTTCAGGCCTAGTTGAGCACGTTTTGTGACTTTGAATGTACCTTCATAGGAATGAGTTGTGTAGTCAAATTAATGCTCATTTAGGCTTCAGGAGGTCAACCTGAACTAAATACATGTTGAAATGTGTGCATAAGTCCTTTGGTTTAGGCGTGACACTCATTTTCAGTTTTTATTGCTTTAAATGCACTTTCAGTCCGAGTTGAGCCCGTTTTTTTACTTTGAATGTTCCTTCATAGGAATAAGTTGTGTAGTCAAATTAATGCTCATTTAGGCTTCAGGAGGTCAACCTGAACTAAATACATGTTGAAATGTGTGCATAAGTCCTTTGGTTTAGGCGTGACACTCATTTTGAGTTTTTATTGCTTTAAATGCACTTTCAGGCCTAGTTGAGCACGTTTTGTGACTTTGAATGTACCTTCATAGGAATGAGTTGTGTAGTCAAATTAATGCTCATTTAGGCTTCAGGAGGTCAACCTGAACTAAATACATGTTGAAATGTGTGCATAAGTCCTTTGGTTTAGGCGTGACACTCATTTTCAGTTTTTATTGCTTTAAATGCACTTTCAGTCCGAGTTGAGCCCGTTTTTTTACTTTGAATGTTCCTTCATAGGAATAAGTTGTGTAGTCAAATTAATGCTCATTTAGGCTTCAGGAGGTCAACCTGAACTAAATACATGTTGAAATGTGTGCATAAGGCCTTTGGTTTAGGCGCGACACTCATTTTGAGTTTTTATTGCTTTAAATGCATTTTCAGGCCGAGTAGAGCACGTTTTTTTACTTTGAATGTATCTTCATAGGAATAAGTTGTGTAGTCAAATTAATGGTGATTTAGGCTTCAGGAGGTCAACCTGAACTAAATACATGTTGAAATGTGTGCATAAGTCCTTTGGTTTAGGCGTGACACTCATTTTGAGTTTTTATTGCTTTAAATGCACTTTCAGGCCTAGTTGAGCACGTTTTGTGACTTTGAATGTACCTTCATAGGAATGAGTTGTGTAGTCAAATAAATGCTCATTTAGGTTTCAGGAGGTCAACCTGAACTAAATACATGTTGAAATGTGTGCATAAGTCCTTTGGTTTAGGTGTGACACTCATTTTGAGTTTTTATTGCTTTAAATGCATTTTCAGGCCGAGTAGAGCACGTTTTGTGACTTTGAATGTACCTTCATAGGAATGAGTTGTGTAGTCAAATTAATGCTCATTTAGGCTTCAGGAGGTCAACCTGAACTAAATACATGTTGAAATGTGTGCATAAGTCCTTTGGTTTAGGCGTGACACTCATTTTCAGTTTTTATTGCTTTAAATGCACTTTCAGTCCGAGTTGAGCCCGTTTTTTTACTTTGAATGTTCCTTCATAGGAATAAGTTGTGTAGTCAAATTAATGCTCATTTAGGCTTCAGGAGGTCAACCTGAACTAAATACATGTTGAAATGTGTGCATAAGTCCTTTGGTTTAGGCGTGACACTCATTTTGAGTTTTTATTGCTTTAAATGCACTTTCAGGCCTAGTTGAGCACGTTTTGTGACTTTGAATGTACCTTCATAGGAATGAGTTGTGTAGTCAAATGAATGCTCATTTAGGCTTCAGGAGGTCAACCTGAACTAAATACATGTTGAAATGTGTGCATAAGTCCTTTGGTTTAGGCGTGACACTCATTTTCAATTTTTATTGCTTTAAATGCACTTTCAGTCCGAGTTGAGCCCGTTTTTTTACTTTGAATGTTCCTTCATAGGAATAAGTTGTGTAGTCAAATTAATGCTCATTTAGGCTTCAGGAGGTCAACCTGAACTAAATACATGTTGAAATGTGTGCATAAGGCCTTTGGTTTAGGCGCGACACTCATTTTGAGTTTTTATTGCTTTAAATGCATTTTCAGGCCGAGTAGAGCACGTTTTTTTACTTTGAATGTATCTTCATAGGAATAAGTTGTGTAGTCAAATTAATGGTGATTTAGGCTTCAGGAGGTCAACCTGAACTAAATACATGTTGAAATGTGTGCATAAGTCCTTTGGTTTAGGCGTGACACTCATTTTCAGTTTTTATTGCTTTAAATGCACTTTCAGGCCTAGTTGAGCACGTTTTGTGACTTTGAATGTACCTTCATAGGAATGAGTTGTGTAGTCAAATAAATGCTCATTTAGGCTTCAGGAGGTCAACCTGAACTAAATACATGTTGAAATGTGTGCATAAGTCCTTTGGTTTAGGTGTGACACTCATTTTGAGTTTTTATTGCTTTAAATGCATTTTCAGGCCGAGTAGAGCACGTTTCTGAGTTTGAATGTGTCTTCATAGGAATGAGTTGTGTGATCAAATTAATGGTGATTTAGGCTTCAGGAGGTCAACCTGAACTAAATACATGTTGAAATGTGTGCATAAGTCCTTTGGTTTAGGCGTGACACTCATTTTGAGTTTTTATTGCTTTAAATGCACTTTCAGGCCTAGTTGAGCACGTTTTGTGACTTTGAATGTACCTTCATAGGAATGAGTTGTGTAGTCAAATACTGTAAATGCTCATTTAGGCTTCAGGAGGTCAACCTGAACTAAATACATGTTGAAATGTGTGCATAAATCCTTTGGTTTAGGTGTGACACTCAATTTGAGTTTTTATTGCTATAAATGTATTTTCAGGCCGAGTAGAGCACGTTTTTTTACTTTGAATGTATCTTCAAAGGAATGGGATGTGTAGTCAAATTAATGCTCATTTAGGCTTCAGGAGGTCAAGCTGAACAAAATACATGTTGAAATGTGTGCATAAATCCTTTGGTTTAGGTGTGACACTCATTTTGAGTTTTTATTGCATCAAATGCACTTTCAGGCCTAGTTGAGCACGTTTTGTGACTTTGAATGTACCTTCATAGGAATGAGTTGTGTAGTCAAATAAATGCTCATTTAGGCTTCAGGAGGTCAACCTGAACTAAATACATGTTGAAATGTGTGCATAAGTCCTTTGGTTTTGGTGTGACACTCAATTTGAGTTTTTATTGCTTTAAATGCACTTTCAGGCCTAGTTGAGCACGTTTTGTGACTTTGAATGTACCTTCATAGGAATGAGTTGTGGAGTCAAATAAATGCTCATTTAGGCTTTAGGAGGTCAACCTGAACTAAATACATGTTGAAATGTGTGCATAAGTCCTTTGGTTTAGGCGTGACACTCATTTTGAGTTTTTATTGCTTTAAATGCACTTTCAGTCCGAGTTGAGCCCGTTTTTTTACTTTGAATGTATCTTCATAGGAATAAGTTGTGTAGTCAAATTAATGCTCATTTAGGCTTCAGAATGTCAACCTGAACTAAATACATGTTGAAATGTGTGCATAAGTCCTTTGGTTTAGGCGTGACACTCATTTTGAGTTTTTATTGCTTTAAATGCATTTTCAGGCCGAGTAGAGCACGTTTCTGAGTTTGAATGTATCTTCATAGGAATGAGTTGTGTACCCCCCGGTACCTCCAGCCGCTACTATTTCCGCGGGCCGCGTTCCAACACTATTCACCCCGGCCAAGAGGCCACACTCGCCGCCGGGCCGGCCCGCACCCCGCCATTGAGACTGCATGGGAATTATTATTTTTTTATCTCTCAACCTGTCCAAGAGGCCTGCTGCCCGCCGCAATCGCCGCCGGGCCGGCCCGCACCCCGCCATTGAGACTGCACGGGAATTATTATTTTTTTTATCTCTCAAACTGTCCAAGAGGCCTGCTGCCCGCCGCAATCGCCGCCGGGCCGGCCTGACTGAACGGGGATTATTATTTTTTTATATCTCAACCTGTCCAAGAGGCCTGCTGCCCGCCGCAATCGCCGCCGGGCCGGCCCGCACCCTGCCATTGAGACTGAACGGGGATTATTTATTTTTTTAACTTGGCCGCCGGGCCAGGGCGGGCATCGCCCCCGGTACCTCCAGCCGCTACTATTTCCGCGGGCCGTGTTCCAACACTATTCACCCCGGCCAAGAGGCCTATTCCCCGGCCCGCACCCCGCCATTGAGACTGCACGGGAATTATTATTTTTTTATCTCTCAACCTGTCCAAGAGGCCTGCTGCCCGCCGCACTCGCCGCCGGGCCGGCCCGCACCCCGCCATTGAGACTGAACGGGGATTATTATTTTTTTTAACTCGGCCGCCGGGCCGGGGCGGGCTTCTGTCACGTTCCGTGCCTGCCTGCAGGGGGCGGGCTTTCTTTTTCCCCGACTGCACACCTGTTGTTAATCTCGGGATGATGATGCTTCCTTTATTAGGAGACTCCGGCAGTTTACTCACTGCCAGAGAATTCCATGCCGTGCCATATTGCTCCCGCGCTCGATCTCGCTTTGTCAATTGACCAGTTGCCTTTTTGCCTTGCGGCCGTTACCCTTGTTATTCGCGTTTTGCTCCTAGATTTTGTATTGCTCTTATTTCCGCCAAATTCAGGTCCTCCTCGCGTCGTGTTGTTTTCCGCGAGCGTTTTCTGTTATAGTACCCTTCTTGTTATTTCCTGGTCCTTATTTGACCAGCGTTTTGTGTTACCGTTTTTCCCTGTCGGGCTCTTTCTGTTTTTTGTCATTAAAGACAATTTTTCGTTGACAAGATTTTTTCGTTGTCTGTTCTCCGGGGATCCAACCTTTATTTTCATTGTTCTGCACGAAGCGATAGTTATCGCTTCGGACAGAACGTGACAGAATTCTCCGGCCACCATGGATCCCGCAGATGTCGAAGAAATATTGTCCGCTCTGCACGACAAGAGCAACAGATGAGTCAGCAGGGCCAAGCCATTTCGGAACTCCGAGGCGCGGTCTCCATGCTGGCTCATCGGCTCGACGATTACGAACCTCGTCTAACACGGGTGGAGGAACGGAGACCCCATTCCTCCGGGGCCCATCCAGCCACCCCGGAAGCGTTCCCCTCTCATACCATTATGTCGAGGGAACCATCGCTTCCACACCCCCCTCGTTATGGGGGTGAGCATGGGCAGTGTGGTCACTTCCTTCACCAGTGCTCACTCGTATTCGACCAACAGCCGTCTGCCTACGCTAATGATGCTGCCAAAGTGGCCTATATCATGAGTTTGTTAACAGGTCCGGCGGCGTCATGGGCGATTGCGACCAGCGAATCCAAGCCGAGTCTCCGATCATCGTTCCCTGAATTCGTGACAGCCTTTCGCCGGGTGTTCCACCATCCCGTGCGGGGCCGAGAGGCAGAGGGTCGGCTACTTGCCCTCCACCAGGGAAGACGATCGGTCGCCGACTACTCGATCGAGTTCCGGATTCTGGCAGCACAGAGCGGATACGATGATCGAGCATTGTGTGGACTGTTTCGACGCGGCCTGAACTCTCAGCTTAAGGACGAGCTGGCGACCCGCGACCACAGCACCGACCTGGAGGAGCTGATTGACCTCGCTCTCCTCATGGACAATCGCTTGAGGGAGCGGGGCCGGGAGCGTGGGGGAGATCGTTTCCCGTATCGACGCTCTCCATATCGTGAGGAACATCGGGGAGTATTCCGGGAGACAGCACCCGCGGCGGAACCTATGCAGCTGGGTGGCAAGGACGTTGGCGGAGAGGAAGGAAGTCGCCGTGCCAGCCGTCGTACGACTAGAGACAACACCCAAACCTCTCCTCACGCCACAACCAGTCTTCCGGGATCATCTTTTCACGTCCACCCCGAGTACTGTGAGTCACGATCCCGCGCGTTAACCCCCGAGCCTAGACAAGCCGACGCGCGACCGGGACACCCCAACAGACTGGAACTTGAGGGGGAGATATTTGGTGATTCCCGGTCGAGGCGGGTTCGGGCCCTGGTAGACTCAGGAGCAGACGATTGTCTGATGGACACCGAGCTCGCATCCGAGTTGGGTTGTTTCTTGGAGGAGCTTATTGATAGAAAGCGGGTTCGCGATCTCGATGGGCGTCTCCTGGCGGTCGTTACGCACAGAACGGAGCCATTGAAGCTGCAACTTTCGGGTAACCATGTCGAGCATCGGCGTTTTCTTGTAATGCGGTCCCGCAACGCTCCTATTATCCTTGGGTTACCCTGGCTCAGGGTCCACAACCCCGTAATTTCCTGGGCGCGCCCAGCAATAGATAGTTGGAGTCCGTACTGTTATCAGCACTGTTTACAGTCAGCCGTCGGGGGGTACAAACGCGTCACACCCCCCGAGGATATCTGCCTTGACGGAGTGCCGGATTGCTATCGGGACCTCAAGGAGGTTTTTAGCGAGGACCGCGCGCGCTCCTTACCTCCACACCGCCCCTATGATTGCGCAATAGACCTGCAGGCGGGCGCTCCGTTGCCGACCTCGAGGCTGTATCAGGTGTCTCGGCCTGAACGCGAGGCGTTGACGGAGTACATTAACAGCTCGCTCGCCGCAGGTCTCATTAGACCTTCGCGTTCACCGTTAGGGGCGGGGGTTTTTTTCGTGGGAAAGAAGGACAAGTCCCTGCGACCCTGCGTCGACTATCGTGGGTTAAACGAGATAACCATAAAGAATAGATACCCACTACCTTTGTTAGATTCCGCCTTCGCCCCATTGCAATCCGCCACCGTTTTCTCCAAGTTAGATTTGCGCAGCGCTTACCACTTGGTCCGTATCAGAGAGGGAGATGAATGGAAGACCGCTTTCAAGACCCCTCTAGGCCATTTCGAGTACTTAGTGATGCCTTTCGGTCTCACTAACGTTCCTGCCGTCTTCCAAAACCTCATAAATGACGTGCTAAGAGACATGATTAACATCTTCTGTTTTGTCTACTTGGACGATATATTGATTTTCTCCCGGTCGTTACAGGAGCACAAGCAACATGTTAGGCGGGTGCTACAGCGCCTATTAGAAAACCGGCTCTTCGTCAAGGCAGAGAAGTGTGAATTCCATGTTCCCGTCATCTCCTTTCTGGGGTTTATCATCGAGCGGGGTAGGTTACGAGCAGACCCCGTCAAGACACAGGCAGTCACGAACTGGCCGGTTCCTACTAATCGCAAAGAACTGCAGCGTTTCCTGGGGTTTGCCAATTTCTATAGACGGTTTATCCGGGCCTATAGCCAGAAGGCGCTTCCCTTGACCCGCCTGACGTCTATTAAGACCCCGTTCAAGTGGGATTCCACCGCGGACGCTGCGTTCGCAGACTTAAAGGCGGCCTTTACCAGTCCCCCTGTACTTCAACATCCTGACCCTGATCTTCCCTTTATTGTAGAGGTGGACGCCTCGGATTCAGGGGTGGGGGCGGTGCTGTCTCAACGCTCGCCCATCGACCAGAAGCTGCACCCCTGCGCCTTCTTCTCTCGTCGACTCACAGCGGCCGAATCCAACTACGACGTGGGCAACTGCGAACTGTTAGCTGTTGTCTCCGCCTTGCAGGAGTGGCGGCACTGGCTCGAGGGGGCAAAGGAACCTTTTACTGTCTACACCGACCACAAGAACCTTGCTTACCTCCGTACCGCCAAGAGACTAAACCCCCGTCAGGCCCGGTGGGCCTTGTTTCTCACCAGGTTCAACTTTATTCTCACCTACTCCCCCGGGTCGAAGAACACCAAGCCCGACGCCCTCTCCCGTCTCCACGACCCCACGGGAGGGGACCGGCCCCCGGAAACCATCCTCCCGGCTCAGTGCATCGTGGGGGTCGTCCAGTGGGAGGTTGAGCAGCGGATCCAGACTGCCCTGGAGGGGGTTCAGGTGCCGGCGGGGTGTCCGGCGGGGAGACTGTTCGTGCCTCCGTCCCTGCGCTCGGAGGTCCTGCAGTGGGTACATGGGTCCAAGGTGGCATGCCATCCGGGGGTGAACCGGACGGTGCAACTCGTCGCCCAGCGGTTCTGGTGGCGGGAGCTCCGGAGCGACGTGACGGAGTTCGTCAGGGCCTGCACCTCCTGCGCATGCGGCAAGTCTTCCCGTCAACCTCCGGCGGGATTGCTCCAACCGTTGCCCGTTCCGCCACGCCCCTGGTCCCACATCGCTCTGGACTTCGTTACGGGCCTTCCCCCCTCCCGGGGCCGTACGGTCGTGCTCACGATCGTGGACCGCTTCTCCAAGGCGGCTCATTTTGTGCCCTTGTCCAGGTTACCGTCGGCGTTGGAGACCGCCGACCTCCTGGTCGAACACGTTTTCCGCCTCCACGGCATTCCGACGGACATTGTGTCTGATCGGGGGCCCCAGTTCGTGTCTCGCGTCTGGAAGCGGTTCTGCCGGTCCCTCGGAGCTACTGCCAGCCTGACCTCCGGCTACCACCCCCAGTCTAACGGACAGGCGGAGCGCGCCAACCAGGATCTGGGGGCGGCCCTCCGCTGTGTGTGCCTCCACCGTCCCGCATCATGGGTCGACCACTTACCATGGGTGGAGTATGCGCACAACACCCTCGTCTCCTCCGCAACCGGCCGGTCACCGTTCATGTCTGCCTACGGCTACCAGCCGCCGCTGTTCCCGTCACAGGAGGGGCAGGTGGAGGTCCCTTCCGTCCAGCATCATCTCAAACGGGCCCATCGTGTGTGGAGGGAGGCCCGGGCGGCATTGTCCCGCACGGCGTCCCAGAATCGTCAAATCGCGGATCGTCGTCGGCGCCCGGCCCCCTCCTATCTGGTGGGGCAGAAGGTATGGCTGGCTACTCGAGACCTTCGCCTGGCCGGCTCCTCGACGAAACTGGGTCCTCGATTCACTGGTCCCTTCGAGGTTGAGGCCGTCATCAACCCGGCTGCTGTCAGGCTCCGTCTACCTCCTACCATGAAGGTCCATCCCGTCTTCCACGTCTCCCTTCTCAAACCCGTCTCTTCCAGTGACTTGGCTCCTCCTCCCGCGCCGCCGCCCCCTCCGCGGGTCGTCGACGGTGACCCGGTGTACACGGTTCGTGCCATCCTGGACTCTCGGCGCAGGGGCAAGGGCTTCCAATACCTGGTCGATTGGGAGGGCTACGGGCCTGAGGAGCGGCAGTGGGTGCCTCGCTCCTGGATCCTTGACCCGTCCCTTCTGCGCGACTTCCACACCGCTCACCCTTCCAAACCGGGAGGTCCGCCGGGAGGCGTCCGTTGAGGGGGGGGTACTGTCACGTTCCGTGCCTGCCTGCAGGGGGCGGGCTTTCTTTTTCCCCGACTGCACACCTGTTGTTAATCTCGGGATGATGATGCTTCCTTTATTAGGAGACTCCGGCAGTTTACTCACTGCCGGAGAATTCCATGCCGTGCCATATTGCTCCCGCGCTCGATCTCGCTTTTGTCAATTGACCAGTTGCCTTTTTGCCTTGCGGCCGTTACCCTTGTTATTCGCGTTTTGCTCCTAGATTTTGTATTGCTCTTATTTCCGCCAAATTCAGGTCCTCCTCGCGTCGTGTTGTTTTCCGCGAGCGTTTTCTGTTATAGTACCCTACTTGTTATTTCCTGGTCCTTATTTGAACAGCGTTTTGTGTTACCGTTTTTCCCTGTCGGGCTCTTTCTGTTTTTTGTCATTAAAGACAATTTTTCGTTGACAAGATTTTTTCGTTGTCTGTTCTCCGGGGATCCAACCTTTATTTTCATTGTTCTGCACGAAGCGATAGTTATCGCTTCGGACAGAACGTGACAGCTTCGCCCCCGGTACCTCCAGCCGCTACTATTTCCGCGGGCCGCGTACCAACACTATTCACCCCGGCCAAGATTCCTCTTCCCCGGCCACACTCGTCCTCCGGGCCGGCCCGCACCCCGCCATTGAGACTACACGGGAATTATTATTTTTTTTATCTCTCAAACTGTCCAAGAGGCCTGCTGCCCGCCGCACTCGCCGCCGGGCCGGCCCGCACCCTGCCATTTAGACTGAACGGGGATTATTTATTTTTTTAACTTGGCCGCCGGGCCGGGGCGGGCATCGCCCCCGGTACCTCCAGCCGCTACTATTTCCGCGGGCCGCGTTCCAACACTATTCACCCCGGCCAAGAGGCCTATTCCCCGGCCCGCACCCCGCCATTGAGACTGCACGGGAATTATTATTTTTTTATCTCTCAACCTGTCCAAGAGGCCTGCTGCCCGCCGCACTCGCCGCCGGGCAGGCCCGCACCCCGCCATTGAGACTGCACGGGAATTATTATTTTTTTATCTCTCAACCTGTCCAAGAGGCCTGCTGCCCACCGCACTCGCCGCCGGGCCGGCCCGCACCCCGCCATTGAGACTGAACGGGGATTATTATTTTTTTATCTCTCAACCTGTCCAAGAGGCCTGCTGCCCGCCGCAATCGCCGCCGGGCCGGCCCGACTGAACGGGGATTATTTTTTTTTTTATCTCTCAACCTGTCCAAGAGGCCTGCTGCCCGCCGCACTCGCCGCCGGGCCGGCCCGGACCCCGCCATTGAGACTGAACGGGAATTATTTATTTTTTTAACTTGGCCGCCGGGCCGGGGCGGGCATCACCCCCGGTACCTCCAGCCGCTACTATTTCCGCGGGCCGCGTTCCAACACTATTCACCCCGGCCAAGAGGCCTCTTCCCCGGCCACACTCGTCCGCCGGGCCGGCCCGCACCCCGCCATTGAGACTGCACGGGAATTATTATTTTTTTATCTCTCAACCTGTCCAAGAGGCCTGCTGCCCGCCGCACTCGCCGCCGGGCAGGCCTGCACCCTGCCATTGAGACTGCACGGGAATTATTATTTTTTTATCTCTCAACCTGTCCAAGAGGCCTGCTGCCCGCCGCAATCGCCGCCGGGCCGGCCCGCACCCCGCCATTGAGACTGAACGGGGATTATTATTTTTTTTAACTCGGCCGCCGGGCCGGGGCGGGCTTCGCCCCCGGTACCTCCAGCCGCGACTATTTCCGCGGGCCGCGTTCCAACACTATTAACCCCGGCCAAGAGGCCTCTTCCTCGGCCACACTCGGCCACCGGGCCGGCCCGCACACTGCCATTGATACTGAACGGGAATTATTTATTTTTTTAACTTGGCCGCCGGGCCGGGGTGGGCATCACCCCCGGTACCTCCAGCCGCTACTATTTCCGCGGGCCGCGTTCCAACACTATTCACCCCGGCCAAGAGGCCTCTTCCCCGGCCACACTCGTCCGCCGGGCCGGCCCGCACCCCGCCATTGAGACTGCATGGGAATTATTATTTTTTTATCTCTCAACCTGTCCAAGAGGCCTGCTGCCCGCCGCAATCGCCGCCGGGCCGGCCCGCACCCTGCCATTGAGACTGAACGGGAATTATTTATTTTTTCAACTTGGCCGCCGGGCCGGGGCGGGCATCACCCCCGGTACCTCCAGCCGCTACTATTTCCGCGGGCCGCGTTCCAACACTATTCACCCCGGCCAAGAGGCCTCTTCCCCGGCCACACTCGTCCGCCGGGCCGGCCTGCACCCCGCCATTGAGACTGCACGGGAATTATTATTTTTTTATCTCTCTACCTGTCCAAGAGGCCTGCTGCCCGCCGCAATCGCCGCCGGGCCGGCCCGCACCCTGCCATTGAGACTGAACGGGAATTATTTATTTTTTCAACTTGGCCGCCGGGCCGGGGCGGGCATCACCCCCGGTACCTCCAGCCGCTACTATTTCCGCGGGCCGCGTTCCAACACTATTCACCCCGGCCAAGAGGCCTATTCCCCGGCCCGCACCCCGCCATTGAGACTGCACGGGAATTATTATTTTTTTTAACTCGGCCTCCGGGCCGGGGCGGGCTTCGCCCCCGGTACCTCCAGCCGCTTCTATTTACGCGCGCCGCGTTCCAACATATTCACCCCGGCCAAGAGGCCTCTTCCCCGGCCACACTCGTCCGCCGGGCCGGCCCGCACCCCGCCATTGAGACTGCACGGGAATTATTATTTTTTTATCTCTCAACCTGTCCAAGAGGCCTGCTGCCCGCCGCACTCGCCGCCGGGCCGGCCCGCACCCCGCCATTGAGACTGAACGGGGATTATTATTTTTTTTAACTCGGCCTCCGGGCCGGGGCGGGCTTCGCCCCCGGTACCTCCAGCCGCTTCTATTTACGCGCGCCGCGTTCCAACATATTCACCCCGGCCAAGAGGCCTCTTCCCCGGCCACACTCGTCCGCCGGGCCGGCCCGCACCCCGCCATTGAGACTACACGGGAATTATTATTTTTTTATCTCTCAACCTGTCCAAGAGGCCTGCTTCCCGCCGCACTCGCCGCCGGGCCGGCCCGCACCCCGCCATTGAGACTGAACGGGGATTATTATTTTTTTTAACTCGGCCTCCGGGCCGGGGCGGGCTTCGCCCCCGGTACCTCCAGCCGCTTCTATTTACGCGCGCCGCGTTCCAACATATTCACCCCGGCCAAGAGGCCTCTTCCCCGGCCACACTCGTCCGCCGGGCCGGCCCGCACCCCGCCATTGAGACTGCACGGGAATTATTATTTTTATATCTCTCAACCTGTCCAAGAGGCCTGCTGCCCGCCGCAATCGCCGCCGGGCCGGCCCGCACCCTGCCATTGAGACTGAACGGGGATTATTTATTTTTTTAACTTGGCCGCCGGGCCGGGGCGGGCATCGCCCCCGGTACCTCCAGCCGCTACTATTTCCGCGGGCCGTGTTCCAACACTATTCACCCCGGCCAAGAGGCCTCTTCCCCGGCCACACTCGTCCGCCGGGCCGGCCCGCACCCCGCCATTGAGACTGCACGGGAATTATTATTTTTTTATCTCTCAACCTGTCCAAGAGGCCTGCTGCCCGCCGCACTCGCCGCCGGGCAGGCCCGCACCCCGCCATTGAGACTGCACGGGAATTATTATTTTTTTATCTCTCAACCTGTCCACGAGGCCTGCTGCCCGCCGCACTCGCCGCCGGGCCGGCCCGCACCCCGCCATTGAGACTGCATGGGAATTATTATTTTTTTATCTCTCAACCTGTCCAAGAGGCCTGCTGCCCGCCGCAATCGCCGCCGGGCCGGCCCGCACCCCGCCATTGAGACTGAACGGGGATTTTTTTTTTTTTTAACTCGGCCGCCGGGCCGGGGCGGGCTTCGCCCCCGGTACCTCCAGCCGCTACTATTTCCGCGGGCCGTGTTCCAACACTATTCACCCCGGCCAAGAGGCCTCTTCCCCGGCCACACTCGTCCGCCGGGCCGGCCCGCACCCCGCCATTGAGACTGCACGGGAATTATTATTTTTTTATCTCTCAACCTGTCCAAGAGGCCTGCTGCCCGCCGCAATCGCCGCCGGGCCGGCCCGCACCCTGCCATTGAGACTGAACGGGGATTATTTATTTTTTTAACTTGGCCGCCGGGCCGGGGCGGGCATCGCCCCCGGTACCTCCAGCCGCTACTATTTCCGCGGGCCGTGTTCCAACACTATTCACCCCGGCCAAGAGGCCTCTTCCCCGGCCACACTCGTCCGCCGGGCCGGCCCGCACCCCGCCATTGAGACTGCACGGGAATTATTATTTTTATATCTCTCAACCTGTCCAAGAGGCCTGCTGCCCGCCGCAATCGCCGCCGGGCCGGCCAGCACCCTGCCATTGAGACTGAACGGGGATTATTTATTTTTTTAACTTGGCCGCCGGGCCGGGGCGGGCATCGCCCCCGGTACCTCCAGCCGCTTCTATTTACGCGCGCCGCGTTCCAACATATTCACCCCGGCCAAGAGGCCTCTTCCCCGGCCACACTCGTCCGCCGGGCCGGCCCGATCCCCGCCATTGAGACTGCACGGGAATTATTCTTTTTTTATCTCTCAACCTGTCCAAGAGGCCTGCTGCACGCCGCACTCGCCGCCGGGCCGGCCCGCACCCCGCCATTGAGACTGCATGGGAATTATTATTTTTTTATCTCTCAACCTGTCCAAGAGAACTGCTGCCCGCCGCAATCGCCGCCGGGCCGGCCCGCACCCTGCCATTGAGACTGAACGGGGATTATTTATTTTTTTAACTTGGCCGCCGGGCCGGGGCGGGCATCGCCCCCGGTACCTCCAGCCGCTACTATTTCCGCGGGCCGTGTTCCAACACTATTCACCCCGGCCAAGAGGCCTCTTCCCCGGCCACACTCGTCCGCCGGGCCGGCCCGCACCCCGCCGTTGAGACTGCACGGGAATTATTATTTTTATATCTCTCAACCTGTCCATGAGGCCTGCTGCCCGCCGCAATCGCCGCCGGGCCGGCCCGCACCCTGCCATTGAGACTGAACGGAATTATTATTTTTTTTAACTCGGCCGCCGGGCCGGGGCGGGCTTCGCCCCCGGTACCTCCAGACGCTACTATTTCCGCGGGCCGCGTTCCAACACTATTAACCCCGGCCAAGAGGCCTCTTCCCCGGCCACACTCGGCCACCGGGCCGGCCCGCACCCTGCCATTGAGACTGAACGGGATTATTTATTTTTTTAACTTGGCCGCCGGGCCGGGGCGGGCTTCGCCCCCGGTACCTCCAGCCGCTACTATTTCCGCGGGCCGCGTTCCAACACTATTCACCCCGGCCAAGAGGCCTATTCCCCGGCCCGCACCCCGCCATTGAGACTGCACGGGAATTATTATTTTTTTTAACTCGGCCTCCGGGCCGGGGCGGGCTTCGCCCCCGGTACCTCCAGCCGCTTCTATTTACGCGCGCCGCGTTCCAACATATTCACCCCGGCCAAGAGGCCTCTTCCCCGGCCACACTCGTCCGCCGGGCCGGCCCGCACCCCGCCATTGAGACTGCACGGGAATTATTATTTTTTTATCTCTCAACCTGTCCAAGAGGCCTGCTGCCCGCCGCACTCGCCGCCGGGCCGGCCCGCACCCCGCCATTGAGACTGAACGGGGATTATTATTTTTTTTAACTCGGCCTCCGGGCCGGGGCGGGCTTCGCCCCCGGTACCTCCAGCCGCTTCTATTTACGCGCGCCGCGTTCCAACATATTCACCCCGGCCAAGAGGCCTCTTCCCCGGCCACACTCGTCCGCCGGGCCGGCCCAAACCCCGCCATTGAGACTGCACGGGAATTATTATTTTTATATCTCTCAACCTGTCCAAGAGGCCTGCTGCCCGCCGCAATCGCCGCCGGGCCGGCCCGCACCCTGCCATTGAGACTGAACGGGGATTATTTATTTTTTTAACTTGGCCGCCGGGCCGGGGCGGGCATCGCCCCCGGTACCTCCAGCCGCTACTATTTCCGCGGGCCGTGTTCCAACACTATTCACCCCGGCCAAGAGGCCTCTTCCCCGGCCACACTCGTCCGCCGGGCCGGCCCGCACCCCGCCATTGAGACTGCACGGGAATTATTATTTTTTTATCTCTCAACCTGTCCAAGAGGCCTGCTGCCCGCCGCACTCGCCGCCGGGCAGGCCCGCACCCCGCCATTGAGACTGCACGGGAATTATTATTTTTTTATCTCTCAACCTGTCCACGAGGCCTGCTGCCCGCCGCACTCGCCGCCAGGCCGGCCCGCACCCCGCCATTGAGACTGCATGGGAATTATTATTTTTTTATCTCTCAACCTGTCCAAGAGGCCTGCTGCCCGCCGCAATCGCCGCCGGGCCGGCCCGCACCCCGCCATTGAGACTGAACGGGGATTATTTTTTTTTTTAACTCGGCCGCCGGGCCGGGGCGGGCTTCGCCCCCGGTACCTCCAGCCGCTTCTATTTACGCGCGCCGCGTTCCAACATATTCACCCCGGCCAAGAGGCCTCTTCCCCGGCCACACTCGTCCGCCGGGCCGGCCCGATCCCCGCCATTGAGACTGCACGGGAATTATTCTTTTTTTATCTCTCAACCTGTCCAAGAGGCCTGCTGCACGCCGCACTCGCCGCCGGGCCGGCCCGCACCCCGCCATTGAGACTGCATGGGAATTATTATTTTTTTATCTCTCAACCTGTCCAAGAGAACTGCTGCCCGCCGCAATCGCCGCCGGGCCGGCCCGCACCCCGCCATTGAGACTGAACGGAATTATTATTTTTTTTAACTCGGCCGCCGGGCCGGGGCGGGCTTCGCCCCCGGTACCTCCAGACGCTACTATTTCCGCGGGCCGCGTTCCAACACTATTAACCCCGGCCAAGAGGCCTCTTCCCCGGCCACACTCGGCCACCGGGCCGGCCCGCACCCTGCCATTGAGACTGAACGGGATTATTTATTTTTTTAACTTGGCCGCCGGGCCGGGGCGGGCTTCGCCCCCGGTACCTCCAGCCGCTACTATTTCCGCGGGCCGCGTTCCAACACTATTCACCCCGGCCAAGAGGCCTATTCCCCGGCCCGCACCCCGCCATTGAGACTGCACGGGAATTATTATTTTTTTATCTCTCAACCTGTCCAAGAGGCCTGCTGCCCGCCGCACTCGCCGCCGGGCCGGCCCGCACCCCGCCATTGAGACTGAACGTGGATTATTTTTTTTTTTAACTCGGCCGCCGGGCCGGGGAGAGCTTCGCCCCCGGTACCTCCAGCCGCTTCTATTTACGCGCGCCGCGTTCCAACATATTCACCCCGGCCAAGAGGCCTCTTCCCCGGCCACACTCGTCCGCCGGGCCGGCCCGCACCCCGCCGTTGAGACTGCACGGGAATTATTATTTTTTTATCTCTCAACCTGTCGAAGAGGCCTGCTGCCCGCCGCACTCGCCGCCGGGCCGGCCCGCACCCCGCCATTGAGACTGCATGGGAATTATTATTTTTTTATCTCTCAACCTGTCCAAGAGAACTGCTGCCCGCCGCAATCGCCGCCGGGCCGGCCGCACCCCGCCATTGAGACTGAACGGAATTATTTATTTTTTTAACTTGGCCGCCGGGCCGGGGCGGGCTTCGCCCCCGGTACCTCCAGCCGCTACTATTTCCGCGGGCCGCGTTCCAACACTATTCACCCCGGCCAAGAGGCCTCTTCCCCGGCCACACTCGTCCGCCGGGCCGGCCCGCACCCCGCCATTGAGACTGCATGGGAATTATTATTTCTTTATCTCTCAACCTGTCCAAGAGGCCTGCTGCCCGCCGCACTCGCCGCCGGGCCGGCCCGCACCCCGCCATTGAGACTGCATGGGAATTATTATTTTTTTATCTCTCAACCTATCCAAGAGAACTGCTGCCCGCCGCAATCGCCGCCGGGCCGGCCCGCACCCCGCCATTGAGACTGAACGGAATTATTATTTTTTTTAACTCGGCCGCCGGGCCGGGGCGGGCTTCGCCCCAGGTACCTCCAGACGCTACTATTTCCGCGGGCCGCGTTCCAACACTATTAACCCCGGCCAAGAGGCCTCTTCCCCGGCCACACTCGGCCACCGGGCCGGCCCGCACCCTGCCATTGAGACTGAAGGGATTATTTATTTTTTTAACTTGGCCGCCGGGCCGGGGCGGGCTTCGCCCCCGGTACCTCCAGCTGCTACTATTTCCGCGGGCCGCGTTCCAACACTATTCACCCCGGCCAAGAGGCCTCTTCCCCGGCCACACTCGTCCGCCGGGCCGGCCCGCACCCCGCCATTGAGACTGCATGGGAATTATTATTTTTTTATCTCTCAACCTGTCCAAGAGGCCTGCTGCCCACCGCAATCGCCGCCGGGCCGGCCCGCACCCTGCCATTGAGACTGAACGGGGATTATTTATTTTTTTAACTTGGCCGCCGGCCCGGGGCGGGCATCGCCCCCGGTACCTCCAGCCGCTACTATTTCCGCGGGCCGTGTTCCAACACTATTCACCCCGGCCAAGAGGCCTATTCCCCGGCCCGCACCCCGCCATTGAGACTGCATGGGAATTATTATTTTTTTATCTCTCAACCTGTCCAAGAGGCCTGCTGCCCGCCGCAATCGCCGCCGGGCCGGCCCGCACCCTGCCATTGAGACTGAACGGGGATTATTTATTTTTTTAACTTGGCCGCCGGGCCGGGGCGGGCATCGCCCCCGGTACCTCCAGCCGCTACTATTTCCGCGGGCCGTGTTCCAACACTATTCACCCCGGCCAAGAGGCCTATTCCCCGGCCCGCACCCCGCCATTGAGACTGCACGGGAATTATTATTTTTTTATCTCTCAACCTGTCCAAGAGGCCTGCTGCCCGCCGCAATCGCCGCCGGGCCGGCCCGCACCCTGCCATTGAGACTGAACGGGAATTATTATTTTTTTATCTCTCAACCTGTCCAAGAGGCCTGCTGCCCGCCGCACTCGCCGCCGGGCCGGCCCGCACCCCGCCATTGAGACTGAACGGGGATTATTATTTTTTTTAACTCGGCCTCCGGGCCGGGGCGGGCTTCGCCCCCGGTACCTCCAGCCGCTTCTATTTACGCGCGCCGCGTTCCAACATATTCACCCCGGCCAAGAGGCCTCTTCCCCGGCCACACTCGTCCGCCGGGCCGGCCCGCACCCCGCCATTGAGACTGCACGGGAATTATTATTTTTTTATCTCTCAACCTGTCCAAGAGGCCTGCTGCCCGCCGCACTCGCCGCCGGGCCGGCCCGCACCCCGCCATTGAGACTGAACGGGGATTATTATTTTTTTTAACTCGGCCTCCGGGCCGGGGCGGGCTTCGCCCCCGGTACCTCCAGCCGCTTCTATTTACGCGCGCCGCGTTCCAACATATTCACCCCGGCCAAGAGGCCTCTTCCCCGGCCACACTCGTCCGCCGGGCCGGCCCGCACCCCGCCATTGAGACTGCACGGGAATTATTATTTTTTTATCTCTCAACCTGTCCAAGAGGCCTGCTGCCCGCCGCACTCGCCGCCGGGCCGGCCCGCACCCCGCCATTGAGACTGAACGGGGATTATTATTTTTTTTAACTCGGCCTCCGGGCCGGGGCGGGCTTCGCCCCCGGTACCTCCAGCCGCTTCTATTTACGCGCGCCGCGTTCCAACATATTCACCCCGGCCAAGAGGCCTCTTCCCCGGCCACACTCGTCCGCCGGGCCGGCCCGCACCCCGCCATTGAGACTGCACGGGAATTATTATTTTTTTATCTCTCAACCTGTCCAAGAGGCCTGCTGCCCGCCGCACTCGCCGCCGGGCCGGCCCGCACCCCGCCATTGAGACTGCATGGGAATTATTATTTTTTTATCTCTCAACCTGTCCAAGAGAACTGCTGCCCGCCGCAATCGCCGCCGGGCCGGCCCGCACCCCGCCATTGAGACTGAACGGAATTATTATTTTTTTTAACTCGGCCGCCGGGCCGGGGCGGGCTTCGCCCCCGGTACCTCCAGACGCTACTATTTCCGCGGGCCGCGTTCCAACACTATTAACCCCGGCCAAGAGGCCTCTTCCCCGGCCACACTCGGCCACCGGGCCGGCCCGCACCCTGCCATTGAGACTGAACGGGATTATTTATTTTTTTAACTTGGCCGCCGGGCCGGGGCGGGCTTCGCCCCCGGTACCTCCAGCCGCTACTATTTCCGCGGGCCGCGTTCCAACACTATTCACCCCGGCCAAGAGGCCTATTCCCCGGCCCGCACCCCGCCATTGAGACTGCACGGGAATTATTATTTTTTTATCTCTCAACCTGTCCAAGAGGCCTGCTGCCCGCCGCACTCGCCGCCGGGCCGGCCCGCACCCCGCCATTGAGACTGAACGTGGATTATTTTTTTTTTTAACTCGGCCGCCGGGCCGGGGCGAGCTTCGCCCCCGGTACCTCCAGCCGCTTCTATTTACGCGCGCCGCGTTCCAACATATTCACCCCGGCCAAGAGGCCTCTTCCCCGGCCACACTCGTCCGCCGGGCCGGCCCGCACCCCGCCGTTGAGACTGCACGGGAATTATTATTTTTTTATCTCTCAACCTGTCCAAGAGGCCTGCTGCCCGCCGCACTCGCCGCCGGGCCGGCCCGCACCCAGCCATTGAGACTGCATGGGAATTATTATTTTTTTATCTCTCAACCTGTCCAAGAGAACTGCTGTCCGCCGCAATCGCCGCCGGGCCGGCCGCACCCCGCCATTGAGACTGAACGGAATTATTTATTTTTTTAACTTGGCCGCCGGGCCGGGGCGGGCTTCGCCCCCGGTACCTCCAGCCGCTACTATTTCCGCGGGCCGCGTTCCAACACTATTCACCCCGGCCAAGAGGCCTCTTCCCCGGCCACACTCGTCCGCCGGGCCGGCCCGCACCCCGCCATTGAGACTGCATGGGAATTATTATTTCTTTATCTCTCAACCTGTCCAAGAGGCCTGCTGCCCGCCGCACTCGCCACCGGGCCGGCCCGCACCCCGCCATTGAGACTGCATGGGAATTATTATTTTTTTATCTCTCAACCTATCCAAGAGAACTGCTGCCCGCCGCAATCGCCGCCGGGCCGGCCCGCACCCCGCCATTGAGACTGAACGGAATTATTATTTTTTTTAACTCGGCCGCCGGGCCGGGGCGGGCTTCGCCCCAGGTACCTCCAGACGCTACTATTTCCGCGGGCCGCGTTCCAACACTATTAACCCCGGCCAAGAGGCCTCTTCCCCGGCCACACTCGGCCACCGGGCCGGCCCGCACCCTGCCATTGAGACTGAAGGGATTATTTATTTTTTTAACTTGGCCGCCGGGCCGGGGCGGGCTTCGCCCCCGGTACCTCCAGCCGCTACTATTTCCGCGGGCCGCGTTCCAACACTATTCACCCCGGCCAAGAGGCCTCTTCCCCGGCCACACTCGTCCGCCGGGCCGGCCCACACCCCGCCATTGAGACTGCATGGGAATTATTATTTTTTTATCTCTCAACCTGTCCAAGAGGCCTGCTGCCCGCCGCAATCGCCGCCGGGCCGGCCCGCACCCTGCCATTGAGACTGAACGGGGATTATTTATTTTTTTAACTTGGCCGCCGGCCCGGGGCGGGCATCGCCCCCGGTACCTCCAGCCGCTACTATTTCCGCGGGCCGTGTTCCAACACTATTCACCCCGGCCAAGAGGCCTATTCCCCGGCCCGCACCCCGCCATTGAGACTGCATGGGAATTATTATTTTTTTATCTCTCAACCTGTCCAAGAGGCCTGCTGCCCGCCGCAATCGCCGCCGGGCCGGCCCGCACCCTGCCATTGAGACTGAACGGGGATTATTTATTTTTTTAACTTGGCCGCCGGGCCGGGGCGGGCATCGCCCCCGGTACCTCCAGCCGCTACTATTTCCGCGGGCCGTGTTCCAACACTATTCACCCCGGCCAAGAGGCCTATTCCCCGGCCCGCACCCCGCCATTGAGACTGCACGGGAATTATTATTTTTTTATCTCTCAACCTGTCCAAGAGGCCTGCTGCCCGCCGCAATCGCCGCCGGGCCGGCCCGCACCCTGCCATTGAGACTGAACGGGGATTATTTATTTTTTTAACTTGGCCGCCGGCCCGGGGCGGGCATCGCCCCCGGTACCTCCAGCCGCTACTATTTCCGCGGGCCGTGTTCCAACACTATTCACCCCGGCCAAGAGGCCTATTCCCCGGCCCGCACCCCGCCATTGAGACTGCATGGGAATTATTATTTTTTTATCTCTCAACCTGTCCAAGAGGCCTGCTGCCCGCCGCAATCGCCGCCGGGCCGGCCCGCACCCTGCCATTGAGACTGAACGGGAATTATTATTTTTTTATCTCTCAACCTGTCCAAGAGGCCTGCTGCCCGCCGCACTCGCCGCCGGGCCGGCCCGCACCCCGCCATTGAGACTGAACGGGGATTATTATTTTTTTTAACTCGGCCTCCGGGCCGGGGCGGGCTTCGCCCCCGGTACCTCCAGCCGCTTCTATTTACGCGCGCCGCGTTCCAACATATTCACCCCGGCCAAGAGGCCTCTTCCCCGGCCACACTCGTCCGCCGGGCCGGCCCGCACCCCGCCATTGAGACTGCACGGGAATTATTATTTTTTTATCTCTCAACCTGTCCAAGAGGCCTGCTGCCCGCCGCATTCGCCGCCGGGCCGGCCCGCACCCCGCCATTGAGACTGCATGGGAATTATTATTTTTTTATCTCTCAACCTGTCCAAGAGAACTGCTGCCCGCCGCAATCGCCGCCGGGCCGGCCCGCACCCCGCCATTGAGACTGAACGGAATTATTATTTTTTTTAACTCGGCCGCCGGGCCGGGGCGGGCTTCGCCCCCGGTACCTCCAGACGCTACTATTTCCGCGGGCCGCGTTCCAACACTATTAACCCCGGCCAAGAGGCCTCTTCCCCGGCCACACTCGGCCACCGGGCCGGCCCGCACCCTGCCATTGAGACTGAACGGGATTATTTATTTTTTTAACTTGGCCGCCGGGCCGGGGCGGGCTTCGCCCCCGGTACCTCCAGCCGCTACTATTTCCGCGGGCCGCGTTCCAACACTATTCACCCCGGCCAAGAGGCCTATTCCCCGGCCCGCACCCCGCCATTGAGACTGCACGGGAATTATTATTTTTTTATCTCTCAACCTGTCCAAGAGGCCTGCTGCCCGCCGCACTCGCCGCCGGGCCGGCCCGCACCCCGCCATTGAGACTGAACGTGGATTTTTTTTTTTTTTAACTCGGCCGCCGGGCCGGGGCGAGCTTCGCCCCCGGTACCTCCAGCCGCTTCTATTTACGCGCGCCGCGTTCCAACATATTCACCCCGGCCAAGAGGCCTCTTCCCCGGCCACACTCGTCCGCCGGGCCGGCCCGCACCCCGCCGTTGAGACTGCACGGGAATTATTATTTTTTTATCTCTCAACCTGTCCAAGAGGCCTGCTGCCCGCCGCACTCGCCGCCGGGCCGGCCCGCACCCCGCCATTGAGACTGCATGGGAATTATTATTTTTTTATCTCTCAACCTGTCCAAGAGAACTGCTGCCCGCCGCAATCGCCGCCGGGCCGGCCGCACCCCGCCATTGAGACTGAACGGAATTATTTATTTTTTTAACTTGGCCGCCGGGCCGGGGCGGGCTTCGCCCCCGGTACCTCCAGCCGCTACTATTTCCGCGGGCCGCGTTCCAACACTATTCACCCCGGCCAAGAGGCCTCTTCCCCGGCCACACTCGTCCGCCGGGCCGGCCCGCACCCCGCCATTGAGACTGCATGGGAATTATTATTTCTTTATCTCTCAACCTGTCCAAGAGGCCTGCTGCCCGCCGCACTCGCCGCCGGGCCGGCCCGCACCCCGCCATTGAGACTGCATGGGAATTATTATTTTTTTATCTCTCAACCTATCCAAGAGAACTGCTGCCCGCCGCAATCGCCGCCGGGCCGGCCCGCACCCCGCCATTGAGACTGAACGGAATTATTATTTTTTTTAACTCGGCCGCCGGGCCGGGGCGGGCTTCGCCCCAGGTACCTCCAGACGCTACTATTTCCGCGGGCCGCGTTCCAACACTATTAACCCCGGCCAAGAGGCCTCTTCCCCGGCCACACTCGGCCACCGGGCCGGCCCGCACCCTGCCATTGAGACTGAAGGGATTATTTATTTTTTTAACTTGGCCGCCGGGCCGGGGCGGGCTTCGCCCCCGGTACCTCCAGCCGCTACTATTTCCGCGGGCCGCGTTCCAACACTATTCACCCCGGCCAAGAGGCCTCTTCCCCGGCCACACTCGTCCGCCGGGCCGGCCCGCACCCCGCCATTGAGACTGCATGGGAATTATTATTTTTTTATCTCTCAACCTGTCCAAGAGGCCTGCTGCCCGCCGCAATCGCCGCCGGGCCGGCCCGCACCCTGCCATTGAGACTGAACGGGGATTATTTATTTTTTTAACTTGGCCGCCGGCCCGGGGCGGGCATCGCCCCCGGTACCTCCAGCCGCTACTATTTCCGCGGGCCGTGTTCCAACACTATTCACCCCGGCCAAGAGGCCTATTCCCCGGCCCGCACCCCGCCATTGAGACTGCATGGGAATTATTATTTTTTTATCTCTCAACCTGTCCAAGAGGCCTGCTGCCCGCCGCAATCGCCGCCGGGCCGGCCCGCACCCTGCCATTGAGACTGAACGGGGATTATTTATTTTTTTAACTTGGCCGCCGGGCCGGGGCGGGCATCGCCCCCGGTACCTCCAGCCGCTACTATTTCCGCGGGCCGTGTTCCAACACTATTCACCCCGGCCAAGAGGCCTATTCCCCGGCCCACACCCCGCCATTGAGACTGCACGGGAATTATTATTTTTTTATCTCTCAACCTGTCCAAGAGGCCTGCTGCCCGCCGCAATCGCCGCCGGGCCGGCCCGCACCCTGCCATTGAGACTGAACGGGGATTATTTATTTTTTTAACTCGGCCGCCGGCCCGGGGCGGGCATCGCCCCCGGTACCTCCAGCCGCTACTATTTCCGCGGGCCGTGTTCCAACACTATTCACGAGGCCTATTCCCCGGCCCGCACCCCGCCATTGAGACTGCATGGGAATTATTATTTTTTTATCTCTCAACCTGTCCAAGAGGCCTGCTGCCCGCCGCAATCGCCGCCGGGCCGGCCCGCACCCTGCCATTGAGACTGAACGGGAATTATTATTTTTTTATCTCTCAACCTGTCCAAGAGGCCTGCTGCCCGCCGCACTCGCCGCCGGGCCGGCCCGCACCCCGCCATTGAGACTGAACGGGGATTATTATTTTTTTTAACTCGGCCTCCGGGCCGGGGCGGGCTTCGCCCCCGGTACCTCCAGCCGCTTCTATTTACGCGCGCCGCGTTCCAACATATTCACCCCGGCCAAGAGGCCTCTTCCCCGGCCACACTCGTCCGCCGGGCCGGCCCGCACCCCGCCATTGAGACTGCACGGGAATTATTATTTTTTTATCTCTCAACCTGTCCAAGAGGCCTGCTGCCCGCCGCACTCGCCGCCGGGCCGGCCCGCACCCAGCCATTGAGACTGCATGGGAATTATTATTTTTTTATCTCTCAACCTGTCCAAGAGAACTGCTGTCCGCCGCAATCGCCGCCGGGCCGGCCGCACCCCGCCATTGAGACTGAACGGAATTATTTATTTTTTTAACTTGGCCGCCGGGCCGGGGCGGGCTTCGCCCCCGGTACCTCCAGCCGCTACTATTTCCGCGGGCCGCGTTCCAACACTATTCACCCCGGCCAAGAGGCCTCTTCCCCGGCCACACTCGTCCGCCGGGCCGGCCCGCACCCCGCCATTGAGACTGCATGGGAATTATTATTTCTTTATCTCTCAACCTGTCCAAGAGGCCTGCTGCCCGCCGCACTCGCCACCGGGCCGGCCCGCACCCCGCCATTGAGACTGCATGGGAATTATTATTTTTTTATCTCTCAACCTATCCAAGAGAACTGCTGCCCGCCGCAATCGCCGCCGGGCCGGCCCGCACCCCGCCATTGAGACTGAACGGAATTATTATTTTTTTTAACTCGGCCGCCGGGCCGGGGCGGGCTTCGCCCCAGGTACCTCCAGACGCTACTATTTCCGCGGGCCGCGTTCCAACACTATTAACCCCGGCCAAGAGGCCTCTTCCCCGGCCACACTCGGCCACCGGGCCGGCCCGCACCCTGCCATTGAGACTGAAGGGATTATTTATTTTTTTAACTTGGCCGCCGGGCCGGGGCGGGCTTCGCCCCCGGTACCTCCAGCCGCTACTATTTCCGCGGGCCGCGTTCCAACACTATTCACCCCGGCCAAGAGGCCTCTTCCCCGGCCACACTCGTCCGCCGGGCCGGCCCACACCCCGCCATTGAGACTGCATGGGAATTATTATTTTTTTATCTCTCAACCTGTCCAAGAGGCCTGCTGCCCGCCGCAATCGCCGCCGGGCCGGCCCGCACCCTGCCATTGAGACTGAACGGGGATTATTTATTTTTTTAACTTGGCCGCCGGCCCGGGGCGGGCATCGCCCCCGGTACCTCCAGCCGCTACTATTTCCGCGGGCCGTGTTCCAACACTATTCACCCCGGCCAAGAGGCCTATTCCCCGGCCCGCACCCCGCCATTGAGACTGCATGGGAATTATTATTTTTTTATCTCTCAACCTGTCCAAGAGGCCTGCTGCCCGCCGCAATCGCCGCCGGGCCGGCCCGCACCCTGCCATTGAGACTGAACGGGGATTATTTATTTTTTTAACTTGGCCGCCGGGCCGGGGCGGGCATCGCCCCCGGTACCTCCAGCCGCTACTATTTCCGCGGGCCGTGTTCCAACACTATTCACCCCGGCCAAGAGGCCTATTCCCCGGCCCGCACCCCGCCATTGAGACTGCACGGGAATTATTATTTTTTTATCTCTCAACCTGTCCAAGAGGCCTGCTGCCCGCCGCAATCGCCGCCGGGCCGGCCCGCACCCTGCCATTGAGACTGAACGGGGATTATTTATTTTTTTAACTTGGCCGCCGGCCCGGGGCGGGCATCGCCCCCGGTACCTCCAGCCGCTACTATTTCCGCGGGCCGTGTTCCAACACTATTCACCCCGGCCAAGAGGCCTATTCCCCGGCCCGCACCCCGCCATTGAGACTGCATGGGAATTATTATTTTTTTATCTCTCAACCTGTCCAAGAGGCCTGCTGCCCGCCGCAATCGCCGCCGGGCCGGCCCGCACCCTGCCATTGAGACTGAACGGGAATTATTATTTTTTTATCTCTCAACCTGTCCAAGAGGCCTGCTGCCCGCCGCACTCGCCGCCGGGCCGGCCCGCACCCCGCCATTGAGACTGAACGGGGATTATTATTTTTTTTAACTCGGCCTCCGGGCCGGGGCGGGCTTCGCCCCCGGTACCTCCAGCCGCTTCTATTTACGCGCGCCGCGTTCCAACATATTCACCCCGGCCAAGAGGCCTCTTCCCCGGCCACACTCGTCCGCCGGGCCGGCCCGCACCCCGCCATTGAGACTGCACGGGAATTATTATTTTTTTATCTCTCAACCTGTCCAAGAGGCCTGCTGCCCGCCGCATTCGCCGCCGGGCCGGCCCGCACCCCGCCATTGAGACTGCATGGGAATTATTATTTTTTTATCTCTCAACCTGTCCAAGAGAACTGCTGCCCGCCGCAATCGCCGCCGGGCCGGCCCGCACCCCGCCATTGAGACTGAACGGAATTATTATTTTTTTTAACTCGGCCGCCGGGCCGGGGCGGGCTTCGCCCCCGGTACCTCCAGACGCTACTATTTCCGCGGGCCGCGTTCCAACACTATTAACCCCGGCCAAGAGGCCTCTTCCCCGGCCACACTCGGCCACCGGGCCGGCCCGCACCCTGCCATTGAGACTGAACGGGATTATTTATTTTTTTAACTTGGCCGCCGGGCCGGGGCGGGCTTCGCCCCCGGTACCTCCAGCCGCTACTATTTCCGCGGGCCGCGTTCCAACACTATTCACCCCGGCCAAGAGGCCTATTCCCCGGCCCGCACCCCGCCATTGAGACTGCACGGGAATTATTATTTTTTTATCTCTCAACCTGTCCAAGAGGCCTGCTGCCCGCCGCACTCGCCGCCGGGCCGGCCCGCACCCCGCCATTGAGACTGAACGTGGATTTTTTTTTTTTTTAACTCGGCCGCCGGGCCGGGGCGAGCTTCGCCCCCGGTACCTCCAGCCGCTTCTATTTACGCGCGCCGCGTTCCAACATATTCACCCCGGCCAAGAGGCCTCTTCCCCGGCCACACTCGTCCGCCGGGCCGGCCCGCACCCCGCCGTTGAGACTGCACGGGAATTATTATTTTTTTATCTCTCAACCTGTCCAAGAGGCCTGCTGCCCGCCGCACTCGCCGCCGGGCCGGCCCGCACCCCGCCATTGAGACTGAACGGAATTATTATTTTTTTTAACTCGGCCGCCGGGCCGGGGCGGGCTTCGCCCCCGGTACCTCCAGACGCTACTATTTCCGCGGGCCGCGTTCCAACACTATTAACCCCGGCCAAGAGGCCTCTTCCCCGGCCACACTCGGCCACCGGGCCGGCCCGCACCCTGCCATTGAGACTGAACGGGATTATTTATTTTTTTAACTTGGCCGCCGGGCCGGGGCGGGCTTCGCCCCCGGTACCTCCAGCCGCTACTATTTCCGCGGGCCGCGTTCCAACACTATTCACCCCGGCCAAGAGGCCTATTCCCCGGCCCGCACCCCGCCATTGAGACTGCACGGGAATTATTATTTTTTTATCTCTCAACCTGTCCAAGAGGCCTGCTGCCCGCCGCACTCGCCGCCGGGCCGGCCCGCACCCCGCCATTGAGACTGAACGTGGATTTTTTTTTTTTTTAACTCGGCCGCCGGGCCGGGGCGAGCTTCGCCCCCGGTACCTCCAGCCGCTTCTATTTACGCGCGCCGCGTTCCAACATATTCACCCCGGCCAAGAGGCCTCTTCCCCGGCCACACTCGTCCGCCGGGCCGGCCCGCACCCCGCCGTTGAGACTGCACGGGAATTATTATTTTTTTATCTCTCAACCTGTCCAAGAGGCCTGCTGCCCGCCGCACTCGCCGCCGGGCCGGCCCGCACCCCGCCATTGAGACTGCATGGGAATTATTATTTTTTTATCTCTCAACCTGTCCAAGAGAACTGCTGCCCGCCGCAATCGCCGCCGGGCCGGCCGCACCCCGCCATTGAGACTGAACGGAATTATTTATTTTTTTAACTTGGCCGCCGGGCCGGGGCGGGCTTCGCCCCCGGTACCTCCAGCCGCTACTATTTCCGCGGGCCGCGTTCCAACACTATTCACCCCGGCCAAGAGGCCTCTTCCCCGGCCACACTCGTCCGCCGGGCCGGCCCGCACCCCGCCATTGAGACTGCATGGGAATTATTATTTCTTTATCTCTCAACCTGTCCAAGAGGCCTGCTGCCCGCCGCACTCGCCGCCGGGCCGGCCCGCACCCCGCCATTGAGACTGCATGGGAATTATTATTTTTTTATCTCTCAACCTATCCAAGAGAACTGCTGCCCGCCGCAATCGCCGCCGGGCCGGCCCGCACCCCGCCATTGAGACTGAACGGAATTATTATTTTTTTTAACTCGGCCGCCGGGCCGGGGCGGGCTTCGCCCCAGGTACCTCCAGACGCTACTATTTCCGCGGGCCGCGTTCCAACACTATTAACCCCGGCCAAGAGGCCTCTTCCCCGGCCACACTCGGCCACCGGGCCGGCCCGCACCCTGCCATTGAGACTGAAGGGATTATTTATTTTTTTAACTTGGCCGCCGGGCCGGGGCGGGCTTCGCCCCCGGTACCTCCAGCCGCTACTATTTCCGCGGGCCGCGTTCCAACACTATTCACCCCGGCCAAGAGGCCTCTTCCCCGGCCACACTCGTCCGCCGGGCCGGCCCGCACCCCGCCATTGAGACTGCATGGGAATTATTATTTTTTTATCTCTCAACCTGTCCAAGAGGCCTGCTGCCCGCCGCAATCGCCGCCGGGCCGGCCCGCACCCTGCCATTGAGACTGAACGGGGATTATTTATTTTTTTAACTTGGCCGCCGGCCCGGGGCGGGCATCGCCCCCGGTACCTCCAGCCGCTACTATTTCCGCGGGCCGTGTTCCAACACTATTCACCCCGGCCAAGAGGCCTATTCCCCGGCCCGCACCCCGCCATTGAGACTGCATGGGAATTATTATTTTTTTATCTCTCAACCT
Organism: Hippocampus zosterae; assembly: GCF_025434085.1. Lineage (NCBI taxonomy): Eukaryota > Metazoa > Chordata > Actinopteri > Syngnathiformes > Syngnathidae > Hippocampus > Hippocampus zosterae. The sequence goes on from NC_067469.1 coordinate 12,920,429, forward strand.
GTCCAAGAGGCCTGCTGCCCGCCGCAATCGCCGCCGGGCCGGCCCGCACCCTGCCATTGAGACTGAACGGGGATTATTTATTTTTTTAACTTGGCCGCCGGGCCGGGGCGGGCATCGCCCCCGGTACCTCCAGCCGCTACTATTTCCGCGGGCCGTGTTCCAACACTATTCACCCCGGCCAAGAGGCCTATTCCCCGGCCCACACCCCGCCATTGAGACTGCACGGGAATTATTATTTTTTTATCTCTCAACCTGTCCAAGAGGCCTGCTGCCCGCCGCAATCGCCGCCGGGCCGGCCCGCACCCTGCCATTGAGACTGAACGGGGATTATTTATTTTTTTAACTCGGCCGCCGGCCCGGGGCGGGCATCGCCCCCGGTACCTCCAGCCGCTACTATTTCCGCGGGCCGTGTTCCAACACTATTCACGAGGCCTATTCCCCGGCCCGCACCCCGCCATTGAGACTGCATGGGAATTATTATTTTTTTATCTCTCAACCTGTCCAAGAGGCCTGCTGCCCGCCGCAATCGCCGCCGGGCCGGCCCGCACCCTGCCATTGAGACTGAACGGGAATTATTATTTTTTTATCTCTCAACCTGTCCAAGAGGCCTGCTGCCCGCCGCACTCGCCGCCGGGCCGGCCCGCACCCCGCCATTGAGACTGAACGGGGATTATTATTTTTTTTAACTCGGCCTCCGGGCCGGGGCGGGCTTCGCCCCCGGTACCTCCAGCCGCTTCTATTTACGCGCGCCGCGTTCCAACATATTCACCCCGGCCAAGAGGCCTCTTCCCCGGCCACACTCGTCCGCCGGGCCGGCCCGCACCCCGCCATTGAGACTGCACGGGAATTATTATTTTTTTATCTCTCAACCTGTCCAAGAGGCCTGCTGCCCGCCGCACTCGCCGCCGGGCCGGCCCGCACCCCGCCATTGAGACTGAACGGGGATTTTTTTTTTTTTTAACTCGGCCTCCGGGCCGGGGCGGGCTTCGCCCCCGGTACCTCCAGCCGCTTCTATTTACGCGCGCCGCGTTCCAACATATTCACCCCGGCCAAGAGGCCTCTTCCCCGGCCACACTCGTCCGCCGGGCCGGCCCGCACCCCGCCATTGAGACTGCACGGGAATTATTATTTTTTTATCTCTCAACCTGTCCAAGAGGCCTGCTGCCCGCCGCACTCGCCGCCGGGCCGGCCCGCACCCCGCCATTGAGACTGAACGGGGATTATTATTTTTTTTAACTCGGCCTCCGGGCCGGGGCGGGCTTCGCCCCCGGTACCTCCAGCCGCTTCTATTTACGCGCGCCGCGTTCCAACATATTCACCCCGGCCAAGAGGCCTCTTCCCCGGCCACACTCGTCCGCCGGGCCGGCCCGCACCCCGCCATTGAGACTGCACGGGAATTATTATTTTTATATCTCTCAACCTGTCCAAGAGGCCTGCTGCCCGCCGCAATCGCCGCCGGGCCGGCCCGCACCCTGCCATTGAGACTGAACGGGGATTATTTATTTTTTTAACTTGGCCGCCGGGCCGGGGCGGGCATCGCCCCCGGTACCTCCAGCCGCTACTATTTCCGCGGGCCGTGTTCCAACACTATTCACCCCGGCCAAGAGGCCTCTTCCCCGGCCCGCACCCCGCCATTGAGACTGCATGGGAATTATTAATTTTTTATCTCTCAACCTGTCCAAGAGGCCTGCTGCCCGCCGCAATCGCCGCCGGGCCGGCCCGCACCCTGCCATTGAGACTGAACGGGGATTATTTATTTTTTTAACTTGGCCGCCGGGCCGGGGCGGGCATCGCCCCCGGTACCTCCAGCCGCTACTATTTCCGCGGGCCGTGTTCCAACACTATTCACCCCGGCCAAGAGGCCTATTCCCCGGCCCGCACCCCGCCATTGAGACTGCACGGGAATTATTATTTTTTTATCTCTCAACCTGTCCAAGAGGCCTGCTGCCCGCCGCACTCGCCGCCGGGCCGGCCCGCACCCCGCCATTGAGACTGAACGGGGATTATTATTTTTTTTAACTCGGCCGCCGGGCCGGGGCGGGCTTCGCCCCCGGTACCTCCAGCCGCTTCTATTTACGCGCGCCGCGTTCCAACATATTCACCCCGGCCAAGAGGCCTCTTCCCCGGCCACACTCGTCCGCCGGGCCGGCCCGCACCCCGCCATTGAGACTGCACGGGAATTATTATTTTTTTATCTCTCAACCTGTCCAAGAGGCCTGCTGGCCGCCGCACTCGCCGCCGGGCCGGCCCGCACCCCGCCATTGAGACTGAACGGGGATTATTATTTTTTTTAACTCGGCCTCCGGGCCGGGGCGGGCTTCGCCCCCGGTACCTCCAGCCGCTTCTATTTACGCGCGCCGCGTTCCAACATATTCACCCCGGCCAAGAGGCCTCTTCCCCGGCCACACTCGTCCGCCGGGCCGGCCCGCACCCCGCCGTTGAGACTGCACGGGAATTATTATTTTTATATCTCTCAACCTGTCCAAGAGGCCGGGTGCCCGCCGCAATCGCCGCCGGGCCGGCCCGCACCCTGCCATTGAGACTGAATGGGGATTATTTATTTTTTTAACTTGGCCGCCGGCCCGGGGCGGGCATCGCCCCCGGTACCTCCAGCCGCTACTATTTCCGCGGGCCGTGTTCCAACACTATTCAGCCCGGCCAAGAGGCCTATTCCCCGGCCCGCACCCCGCCATTGAGACTGCATGGGAATTATTATTTTTTTATCTCTCAACCTGTCCAAGAGGCCTGCTGCCCGCCGCAATCGCCGCCGGGCCGGCCCGCACCCTGCCATTGAGACTGAACGGGGATTATTTATTTTTTTAACTTGGCCGCCGGGCCGGGGCGGGCATCGCCCCCGGTACCTCCAGCCGCTACTATTTCCGCGGGCCGTGTTCCAACACTATTCACCCCGGCCAAGAGGCCTATTCCCCGGCCCGCACCCCGCCATTGAGACTGCACGGGAATTATTATTTTTTTATCTCTCAACCTGTCCAAGAGGCCTGCTGCCCGCCGCACTCGCCGCCGGGCCGGCCCGCACCCCGCCATTGAGACTGAACGGGGATTATTTTTTTTTTTAACTCGGCCTCCGGGCCGGGGCGGGCTTCGCCCACGGTACCTCCAGCCGCTTCTATTTACGCGCGCCGCGTTCCAACATATTCACCCCGGCCAAGAGGCCTCTTCCCCGGCCACACTCGTCCGCCGGGCCGGCCCGCACCCCGCCATTGAGACTGCACGGGAATTATTATTTTTATATCTCTCAACCTGTCCAAGAGGCCGTGCCCGCCGCAATCGCCGCCGGGCCGGCCCGCACCCTGCCATTGAGACTGAATGGGGATTATTTATTTTTTTAACTTGGCCGCCGGCCCGGGGCGGGCATCGCCCCCGGTACCTCCAGCCGCTACTATTTCCGCGGGCCGTGTTCCAACACTATTCACCCCGGCCAAGAGGCCTATTCCCCGGCCCGCACCCCGCCATTGAGACTGCATGGGAATTATTATTTTTTTATCTCTCAACCTGTCCAAGAGGCCTGCTGCCCGCCGCAATCGCCGCCGGGCCGGCCCGCACCCTGCCATTGAGACTGAACGGGGATTATTTATTTTTTTAACTTGGCCGCCGGGCCGGGGCGGGCATCGCCCCCGGTACCTCCAGCCGCTACTATTTCCGCGGGCCGTGTTCCAACACTATTCACCCCGGCCAAGAGGCCTATTCCCCGGCCCGCACCCCGCCATTGAAACTGCATGGGAATTATTATTTTTTTATCTCTCAACCTGTCCAAGAGGCCTGCTGCCCGCCGCAATCGCCGCCGGGCCGGCCCGCACCCTGCCATTGAGACTGAACGGGGATTATTTATTTTTTTAACTTGGCCGCCGGGCCGGGGCGGGCATCGCCCCCGGTACCTCCAGCCGCTACTATTTCCGCGGGCCGTGTTCCAACACTATTCACCCCGGCCAAGAGGCCTATTCCCCGGCCCGCACCCCGCCATTGAGACTGCACGGGAATTATTATTTTTTTATCTCTCAACCTGTCCAAGAGGCCTGCTGCCCGCCGCACTCGCCGCCGGGCCGGCCCGCACCCCGCCATTGAGACTGAACGGGGATTATTATTTTTTTTAACTCGGCCTCCGGCCCGGGGCGGGCATCGCCCCCGGTACCTCCAGCCGCTACTATTTCCGCGGGCCGTGTTCCAACACTATTCACCCCGGCCAAGAGGCCTATTCCCCGGCCCGCACCCCGCCATTGAGACTGCATGGGAATTATTATTTTTTTTATCTCTCAACCTGTCCAAGAGGCCTGCTGCCCGCCACAATCGCCGCCGGGCCGGCCCGCACCCTGCCATTGAGACTGAACGGGGATTATTTATTTTTTTAACTTGGCCGCCGGGCCGGGGCGGGCATCGCCCCCGGTACCTCCAGCCGCTACTATTTCCGCGGGCCGTGTTCCAACACTATTCACCCCGGCCAAGAGGCCTATTCCCCGGCCCGCAACCCGCCATTGAGACTGCATGGGAATTATTATTTTTTTATCTCTCAACCTGTCCAAGAGGCCTGCTGCCCGCCGCAATCGCCGCCGGGCCGGCCCGCACCCTGCCATTGAGACTGAACGGGGATTATTTATTTTTTTAACTTGGCCGCCGGGCCGGGGCGGGCATCGCCCCCGGTACCTCCAGCCGCTACTATTTCCGCGGGCCGTGTTCCAACACTATTCACCCCGGCCAAGAGGCCTATTCCCCGGCCCGCACCCCGCCATTGAGACTGCACGGGAATTATTATTTTTTTATCTCTCAACCTGTCCAATAGGCCTGCTGCCCGCCGCACTCGCCGCCGGGCCGGCCCGCACCCCGCCATTGAGACTGAACGGGGATTATTATTTTTTTTAACTCGGCCTCCGGGCCGGGGCGGGCTTCGCCCCCGGTACCTCCAGCCGCTTCTATTTACGCGCGCCGCGTTCCAACATATTCACCCCGGCCAAGAGGCCTCTTCCCCGGCCACACTCGTCCGCCGGGCCGGCCCGCACCCCGCCATTGAGACTGCACGGGAATTATTATTTTTATATCTCTCAACCTGTCCAAGAGGCCGTGCCCGCCGCAATCGCCGCCGGGCCGGCCCGCACCCTGCCATTGAGACTGAATGGGGATTATTTATTTTTTTAACTTGGCCGCCGGCCCGGGGCGGGCATCGCCCCCGGTACCTCCAGCCGCTACTATTTCCGCGGGCCGTGTTCCAACACTATTCACCCCGGCCAAGAGGCCTATTCCCCGGCCCGCACCCCGCCATTGAGACTGCATGGGAATTATTATTTTTTTATCTCTCAACCTGTCCAAGAGGCCTGCTGCCCGCCGCAATCGCCGCCGGGCCGGCCCGCACCCTGCCATTGAGACTGAACGGGGATTATTTATTTTTTTAACTTGGCCGCCGGGCCGGGGCGGGCATCGCCCCCGGTACCTCCAGCCGCTACTATTTCCGCGGGCCGTGTTCCAACACTATTCACCCCGGCCAAGAGGCCTATTCCCCGGCCCGCACCCCGCCATTGAAACTGCATGGGAATTATTATTTTTTTATCTCTCAACCTGTCCAAGAGGCCTGCTGCCCGCCGCAATCGCCGCCGGGCCGGCCCGCACCCTGCCATTGAGACTGAACGGGGATTATTTATTTTTTTAACTTGGCCGCCGGGCCGGGGCGGGCATCGCCCCCGGTACCTCCAGCCGCTACTATTTCCGCGGGCCGTGTTCCAACACTATTCACCCCGGCCAAGAGGCCTATTCCCCGGCCCGCACCCCGCCATTGAGACTGCACGGGAATTATTATTTTTTTATCTCTCAACCTGTCCAAGAGGCCTGCTGCCCGCCGCACTCGCCGCCGGGCCGGCCCGCACCCCGCCATTGAGACTGAACGGGGATTATTATTTTTTTTAACTCGGCCTCCGGCCCGGGGCGGGCATCGCCCCCGGTACCTCCAGCCGCTACTATTTCCGCGGGCCGTGTTCCAACACTATTCACCCCGGCCAAGAGGCCTATTCCCCGGCCCGCACCCCGCCATTGAGACTGCATGGGAATTATTATTTTTTTTATCTCTCAACCTGTCCAAGAGGCCTGCTGCCCGCCACAATCGCCGCCGGGCCGGCCCGCACCCTGCCATTGAGACTGAACGGGGATTATTTATTTTTTTAACTTGGCCGCCGGGCCGGGGCGGGCATCGCCCCCGGTACCTCCAGCCGCTACTATTTCCGCGGGCCGTGTTCCAACACTATTCACCCCGGCCAAGAGGCCTATTCCCCGGCCCGCAACCCGCCATTGAGACTGCATGGGAATTATTATTTTTTTATCTCTCAACCTGTCCAAGAGGCCTGCTGCCCGCCGCAATCGCCGCCGGGCCGGCCCGCACCCTGCCATTGAGACTGAACGGGGATTATTTATTTTTTTAACTTGGCCGCCGGGCCGGGGCGGGCATCGCCCCCGGTACCTCCAGCCGCTACTATTTCCGCGGGCCGTGTTCCAACACTATTCACCCCGGCCAAGAGGCCTATTCCCCGGCCCGCACCCCGCCATTGAGACTGCACGGGAATTATTATTTTTTTATCTCTCAACCTGTCCAATAGGCCTGCTGCCCGCCGCACTCGCCGCCGGGCCGGCCCGCACCCCGCCATTGAGACTGAACGGGGATTATTATTTTTTTTAACTCGGCCTCCGGGCCGGGGCGGGCTTCGCCCCCGGTACCTCCAGCCGCTTCTATTTACGCGCGCCGCGTTCCAACATATTCACCCCGGCCAAGAGGCCTCTTCCCCGGCCACACTCGTCCGCCGGGCCGGCCCGCACCCCGCCATTGAGACTGCACGGGAATTATTATTTTTATATCTCTCAACCTGTCCAAGAGGCCGTGCCCGCCGCAATCGCCGCCGGGCCGGCCCGCACCCTGCCATTGAGACTGAATGGGGATTATTTATTTTTTTAACTTGGCCGCCGGCCCGGGGCGGGCATCGCCCCCGGTACCTCCAGCCGCTACTATTTCCGCGGGCCGTGTTCCAACACTATTCACCCCGGCCAAGAGGCCTATTCCCCGGCCCGCACCCCGCCATTGAGACTGCATGGGAATTATTATTTTTTTATCTCTCAACCTGTCCAAGAGGCCTGCTGCCCGCCGCAATCGCCGCCGGGCCGGCCCGCACCCTGCCATTGAGACTGAACGGGGATTATTTATTTTTTTAACTTGGCCGCCGGGCCGGGGCGGGCATCGCCCCCGGTACCTCCAGCCGCTACTATTTCCGCGGGCCGTGTTCCAACACTATTCACCCCGGCCAAGAGGCCTATTCCCCGGCCCGCACCCCGCCATTGAAACTGCATGGGAATTATTATTTTTTTATCTCTCAACCTGTCCAAGAGGCCTGCTGCCCGCCGCAATCGCCGCCGGGCCGGCCCGCACCCTGCCATTGAGACTGAACGGGGATTATTTATTTTTTTAACTTGGCCGCCGGGCCGGGGCGGGCATCGCCCCCGGTACCTCCAGCCGCTACTATTTCCGCGGGCCGTGTTCCAACACTATTCACCCCGGCCAAGAGGCCTATTCCCCGGCCCGCACCCCGCCATTGAGACTGCACGGGAATTATTATTTTTTTATCTCTCAACCTGTCCAAGAGGCCTGCTGCCCGCCGCACTCGCCGCCGGGCCGGCCCGCACCCCGCCATTGAGACTGAACGGGGATTATTATTTTTTTTAACTCGGCCTCCGGCCCGGGGCGGGCATCGCCCCCGGTACCTCCAGCCGCTACTATTTCCGCGGGCCGTGTTCCAACACTATTCACCCCGGCCAAGAGGCCTATTCCCCGGCCCGCACCCCGCCATTGAGACTGCATGGGAATTATTATTTTTTTTATCTCTCAACCTGTCCAAGAGGCCTGCTGCCCGCCACAATCGCCGCCGGGCCGGCCCGCACCCTGCCATTGAGACTGAACGGGGATTATTTATTTTTTTAACTTGGCCGCCGGGCCGGGGCGGGCATCGCCCCCGGTACCTCCAGCCGCTACTATTTCCGCGGGCCGTGTTCCAACACTATTCACCCCGGCCAAGAGGCCTATTCCCCGGCCCGCAACCCGCCATTGAGACTGCATGGGAATTATTATTTTTTTATCTCTCAACCTGTCCAAGAGGCCTGCTGCCCGCCGCAATCGCCGCCGGGCCGGCCCGCACCCTGCCATTGAGACTGAACGGGGATTATTTATTTTTTTAACTTGGCCGCCGGGCCGGGGCGGGCATCGCCCCCGGTACCTCCAGCCGCTACTATTTCCGCGGGCCGTGTTCCAACACTATTCACCCCGGCCAAGAGGCCTATTCCCCGGCCCGCACCCCGCCATTGAGACTGCACGGGAATTATTATTTTTTTATCTCTCAACCTGTCCAATAGGCCTGCTGCCCGCCGCACTCGCCGCCGGGCCGGCCCGCACCCCGCCATTGAGACTGAACGGGGATTATTATTTTTTTTAACTCGGCCTCCGGGCCGGGGCGGGCTTCGCCCCCGGTACCTCCAGCCGCTTCTATTTACGCGCGCCGCGTTCCAACATATTCACCCCGGCCAAGAGGCCTCTTCCCCGGCCACACTCGTCCGCCGGGCCGGCCCGCACCCCGCCGTTGAGACTGCACGGGAATTATTATTTTTATATCTCTCAACCTGTCCAAGAGGCCGGGTGCCCGCCGCAATCGCCGCCGGGCCGGCCCGCACCCTGCCATTGAGACTGCATGGGAATTATTATTTTTTTTATCTCTCAACCTGTCCAAGAGGCCTGCTGCCCGCCACAATCGCCGCCGGGCCGGCCCGCACCCTGCCATTGAGACTGAACGGGGATTATTTATTTTTTTAACTTGGCCGCCGGGCCGGGGCGGGCATCGCCCCCGGTACCTCCAGCCGCTACTATTTCCGCGGGCCGTGTTCCAACACTATTCACCCCGGCCAAGAGGCCTATTCCCCGGCCCGCAACCCGCCATTGAGACTGCATGGGAATTATTATTTTTTTATCTCTCAACCTGTCCAAGAGGCCTGCTGCCCGCCGCAATCGCCGCCGGGCCGGCCCGCACCCTGCCATTGAGACTGAACGGGGATTATTTATTTTTTTAACTTGGCCGCCGGGCCGGGGCGGGCATCGCCCCCGGTACCTCCAGCCGCTACTATTTCCGCGGGCCGTGTTCCAACACTATTCACCCCGGCCAAGAGGCCTATTCCCCGGCCCGCACCCCGCCATTGAGACTGCACGGGAATTATTATTTTTTTATCTCTCAACCTGTCCAATAGGCCTGCTGCCCGCCGCACTCGCCGCCGGGCCGGCCCGCACCCCGCCATTGAGACTGAACGGGGATTATTATTTTTTTTAACTCGGCCTCCGGGCCGGGGCGGGCTTCGCCCCCGGTACCTCCAGCCGCTTCTATTTACGCGCGCCGCGTTCCAACATATTCACCCCGGCCAAGAGGCCTCTTCCCCGGCCACACTCGTCCGCCGGGCCGGCCCGCACCCCGCCGTTGAGACTGCACGGGAATTATTATTTTTATATCTCTCAACCTGTCCAAGAGGCCGGGTGCCCGCCGCAATCGCCGCCGGGCCGGCCCGCACCCTGCCATTGAGACTGAATGGGGATTATTTATTTTTTTAACTTGGCCGCCGGCCCGGGGCGGGCATCGCCCCCGGTACCTCCAGCCGCTACTATTTCCGCGGGCCGTGTTCCAACACTATTCAGCCCGGCCAAGAGGCCTATTCCCCGGCCCGCACCCCGCCATTGAGACTGCATGGGAATTATTATTTTTTTATCTCTCAACCTGTCCAAGAGGCCTGCTGCCCGCCGCAATCGCCGCCGGGCCGGCCCGCACCCTGCCATTGAGACTGAACGGGGATTATTTATTTTTTTAACTTGGCCGCCGGGCCGGGGCGGGCATCGCCCCCGGTACCTCCAGCCGCTACTATTTCCGCGGGCCGTGTTCCAACACTATTCACCCCGGCCAAGAGGCCTATTCCCCGGCCCGCACCCCGCCATTGAGACTGCACGGGAATTATTATTTTTTTATCTCTCAACCTGTCCAAGAGGCCTGCTGCCCGCCGCACTCGCCGCCGGGCCGGCCCGCACCCCGCCATTGAGACTGAACGGGGATTATTATTTTTTTTAACTCGGCCTCCGGCCCGGGGCGGGCATCGCCCCCGGTACCTCCAGCCGCTACTATTTCCGCGGGCCGTGTTCCAACACTATTCACCCCGGCCAAGAGGCCTATTCCCCGGCCCGCACCCCGCCATTGAGACTGCATGGGAATTATTATTTTTTTTATCTCTCAACCTGTCCAAGAGGCCTGCTGCCCGCCACAATCGCCGCCGGGCCGGCCCGCACCCTGCCATTGAGACTGAACGGGGATTATTTATTTTTTTAACTTGGCCGCCGGGCCGGGGCGGGCATCGCCCCCGGTACCTCCAGCCGCTACTATTTCCGCGGGCCGTGTTCCAACACTATTCACCCCGGCCAAGAGGCCTATTCCCCGGCCCGCAACCCGCCATTGAGACTGCATGGGAATTATTATTTTTTTATCTCTCAACCTGTCCAAGAGGCCTGCTGCCCGCCGCAATCGCCGCCGGGCCGGCCCGCACCCTGCCATTGAGACTGAACGGGGATTATTTATTTTTTTAACTTGGCCGCCGGGCCGGGGCGGGCATCGCCCCCGGTACCTCCAGCCGCTACTATTTCCGCGGGCCGTGTTCCAACACTATTCACCCCGGCCAAGAGGCCTATTCCCCGGCCCGCACCCCGCCATTGAGACTGCACGGGAATTATTATTTTTTTATCTCTCAACCTGTCCAATAGGCCTGCTGCCCGCCGCACTCGCCGCCGGGCCGGCCCGCACCCCGCCATTGAGACTGAACGGGGATTATTATTTTTTTTAACTCGGCCTCCGGGCCGGGGCGGGCTTCGCCCCCGGTACCTCCAGCCGCTTCTATTTACGCGCGCCGCGTTCCAACATATTCACCCCGGCCAAGAGGCCTCTTCCCCGGCCACACTCGTCCGCCGGGCCGGCCCGCACCCCGCCGTTGAGACTGCACGGGAATTATTATTTTTATATCTCTCAACCTGTCCAAGAGGCCGGGTGCCCGCCGCAATCGCCGCCGGGCCGGCCCGCACCCTGCCATTGAGACTGAATGGGGATTATTTATTTTTTTAACTTGGCCGCCGGCCCGGGGCGGGCATCGCCCCCGGTACCTCCAGCCGCTACTATTTCCGCGGGCCGTGTTCCAACACTATTCAGCCCGGCCAAGAGGCCTATTCCCCGGCCCGCACCCCGCCATTGAGACTGCATGGGAATTATTATTTTTTTATCTCTCAACCTGTCCAAGAGGCCTGCTGCCCGCCGCAATCGCCGCCGGGCCGGCCCGCACCCTGCCATTGAGACTGAACGGGGATTATTTATTTTTTTAACTTGGCCGCCGGGCCGGGGCGGGCATCGCCCCCGGTACCTCCAGCCGCTACTATTTCCGCGGGCCGTGTTCCAACACTATTCACCCCGGCCAAGAGGCCTATTCCCCGGCCCGCACCCCGCCATTGAGACTGCACGGGAATTATTATTTTTTTATCTCTCAACCTGTCCAAGAGGCCTGCTGCCCGCCGCACTCGCCGCCGGGCCGGCCCGCACCCCGCCATTGAGACTGAACGGGGATTATTTTTTTTTTTAACTCGGCCTCCGGGCCGGGGCGGGCTTCGCCCACGGTACCTCCAGCCGCTTCTATTTACGCGCGCCGCGTTCCAACATATTCACCCCGGCCAAGAGGCCTCTTCCCCGGCCACACTCGTCCGCCGGGCCGGCCCGCACCCCGCCATTGAGACTGCACGGGAATTATTATTTTTATATCTCTCAACCTGTCCAAGAGGCCGTGCCCGCCGCAATCGCCGCCGGGCCGGCCCGCACCCTGCCATTGAGACTGAATGGGGATTATTTATTTTTTTAACTTGGCCGCCGGCCCGGGGCGGGCATCGCCCCCGGTACCTCCAGCCGCTACTATTTCCGCGGGCCGTGTTCCAACACTATTCACCCCGGCCAAGAGGCCTATTCCCCGGCCCGCACCCCGCCATTGAGACTGCATGGGAATTATTATTTTTTTATCTCTCAACCTGTCCAAGAGGCCTGCTGCCCGCCGCAATCGCCGCCGGGCCGGCCCGCACCCTGCCATTGAGACTGAACGGGGATTATTTATTTTTTTAACTTGGCCGCCGGGCCGGGGCGGGCATCGCCCCCGGTACCTCCAGCCGCTACTATTTCCGCGGGCCGTGTTCCAACACTATTCACCCCGGCCAAGAGGCCTATTCCCCGGCCCGCACCCCGCCATTGAAACTGCATGGGAATTATTATTTTTTTATCTCTCAACCTGTCCAAGAGGCCTGCTGCCCGCCGCAATCGCCGCCGGGCCGGCCCGCACCCTGCCATTGAGACTGAACGGGGATTATTTATTTTTTTAACTTGGCCGCCGGGCCGGGGCGGGCATCGCCCCCGGTACCTCCAGCCGCTACTATTTCCGCGGGCCGTGTTCCAACACTATTCACCCCGGCCAAGAGGCCTATTCCCCGGCCCGCACCCCGCCATTGAGACTGCACGGGAATTATTATTTTTTTATCTCTCAACCTGTCCAAGAGGCCTGCTGCCCGCCGCACTCGCCGCCGGGCCGGCCCGCACCCCGCCATTGAGACTGAACGGGGATTATTATTTTTTTTAACTCGGCCTCCGGCCCGGGGCGGGCATCGCCCCCGGTACCTCCAGCCGCTACTATTTCCGCGGGCCGTGTTCCAACACTATTCACCCCGGCCAAGAGGCCTATTCCCCGGCCCGCACCCCGCCATTGAGACTGCATGGGAATTATTATTTTTTTTATCTCTCAACCTGTCCAAGAGGCCTGCTGCCCGCCACAATCGCCGCCGGGCCGGCCCGCACCCTGCCATTGAGACTGAACGGGGATTATTTATTTTTTTAACTTGGCCGCCGGGCCGGGGCGGGCATCGCCCCCGGTACCTCCAGCCGCTACTATTTCCGCGGGCCGTGTTCCAACACTATTCACCCCGGCCAAGAGGCCTATTCCCCGGCCCGCAACCCGCCATTGAGACTGCATGGGAATTATTATTTTTTTATCTCTCAACCTGTCCAAGAGGCCTGCTGCCCGCCGCAATCGCCGCCGGGCCGGCCCGCACCCTGCCATTGAGACTGAACGGGGATTATTTATTTTTTTAACTTGGCCGCCGGGCCGGGGCGGGCATCGCCCCCGGTACCTCCAGCCGCTACTATTTCCGCGGGCCGTGTTCCAACACTATTCACCCCGGCCAAGAGGCCTATTCCCCGGCCCGCACCCCGCCATTGAGACTGCACGGGAATTATTATTTTTTTATCTCTCAACCTGTCCAATAGGCCTGCTGCCCGCCGCACTCGCCGCCGGGCCGGCCCGCACCCCGCCATTGAGACTGAACGGGGATTATTATTTTTTTTAACTCGGCCTCCGGGCCGGGGCGGGCTTCGCCCCCGGTACCTCCAGCCGCTTCTATTTACGCGCGCCGCGTTCCAACATATTCACCCCGGCCAAGAGGCCTCTTCCCCGGCCACACTCGTCCGCCGGGCCGGCCCGCACCCCGCCATTGAGACTGCACGGGAATTATTATTTTTATATCTCTCAACCTGTCCAAGAGGCCTGCTGCCCGCCGCAATCGCCGCCGGGCCGGCCCGCACCCTGCCATTGAGACTGAACGGGGATTATTTATTTTTTTAACTTGGCCGCCGGGCCGGGGCGGGCATCGCCCCCGGTACCTCCAGCCGCTACTATTTCCGCGGGCCGTGTTCCAACACTATTCACCCCGGCCAAGAGGCCTATTCCCCGGCCCGCACCCCGCCATTGAGACTGCACGGGAATTATTATTTTTTTATCTCTCAACCTGTCCAAGAGGCCTGCTGCCCGCCGCACTCGCCGCCGGGCCGGCCCGCACCCCGCCATTGAGACTGAACGGGGATTATTATTTTTTTTAACTCGGCCTCCGGCCCGGGGCGGGCATCGCCCCCGGTACCTCCAGCCGCTACTATTTCCGCGGGCCGTGTTCCAACACTATTCACGAGGCCTATTCCCCGGCCCGCACCCCGCCATTGAGACTGCATGGGAATTATTATTTTTTTATCTCTCAACCTGTCCAAGAGGCCTGCTGCCCGCCGCAATCGCCGCCGGGCCGGCCCGCACCCTGCCATTGAGACTGAACGGGAATTATTATTTTTTTATCTCTCAACCTGTCCAAGAGGCCTGCTGCCCGCCGCACTCGCCGCCGGGCCGGCCCGCACCCCGCCATTGAGACTGAACGGGGATTATTATTTTTTTTAACTCGGCCTCCGGGCCGGGGCGGGCTTCGCCCCCGGTACCTCCAGCCGCTTCTATTTACGCGCGCCGCGTTCCAACATATTCACCCCGGCCAAGAGGCCTCTTCCCCGGCCACACTCGTCCGCCGGGCCGGCCCGCACCCCGCCATTGAGACTGCACGGGAATTATTATTTTTTTATCTCTCAACCTGTCCAAGAGGCCTGCTGCCCGCCGCACTCGCCGCCGGGCCGGCCCGCACCCCGCCATTGAGACTGAACGGGGATTTTTTTTTTTTTAACTCGGCCTCCGGGCCGGGGCGGGCTTCGCCCCCGGTACCTCCAGCCGCTTCTATTTACGCGCGCCGCGTTCCAACATATTCACCCCGGCCAAGAGGCCTCTTCCCCGGCCACACTCGTCCGCCGGGCCGGCCCGCACCCCGCCATTGAGACTGCACGGGAATTATTATTTTTTTATCTCTCAACCTGTCCAAGAGGCCTGCTGCCCGCCGCACTCGCCGCCGGGCCGGCCCGCACCCCGCCATTGAGACTGAACGGGGATTATTATTTTTTTTAACTCGGCCTCCGGGCCGGGGCGGGCTTCGCCCCCGGTACCTCCAGCCGCTTCTATTTACGCGCGCCGCGTTCCAACATATTCACCCCGGCCAAGAGGCCTCTTCCCCGGCCACACTCGTCCGCCGGGCCGGCCCGCACCCCGCCATTGAGACTGCACGGGAATTATTATTTTTATATCTCTCAACCTGTCCAAGAGGCCTGCTGCCCGCCGCAATCGCCGCCGGGCCGGCCCGCACCCTGCCATTGAGACTGAACGGGGATTATTTATTTTTTTAACTTGGCCGCCGGGCCGGGGCGGGCATCGCCCCCGGTACCTCCAGCCGCTACTATTTCCGCGGGCCGTGTTCCAACACTATTCACCCCGGCCAAGAGGCCTCTTCCCCGGCCCGCACCCCGCCATTGAGACTGCATGGGAATTATTAATTTTTTATCTCTCAACCTGTCCAAGAGGCCTGCTGCCCGCCGCAATCGCCGCCGGGCCGGCCCGCACCCTGCCATTGAGACTGAACGGGGATTATTTATTTTTTTAACTTGGCCGCCGGGCCGGGGCGGGCATCGCCCCCGGTACCTCCAGCCGCTACTATTTCCGCGGGCCGTGTTCCAACACTATTCACCCCGGCCAAGAGGCCTATTCCCCGGCCCGCACCCCGCCATTGAGACTGCACGGGAATTATTATTTTTTTATCTCTCAACCTGTCCAAGAGGCCTGCTGCCCGCCGCACTCGCCGCCGGGCCGGCCCGCACCCCGCCATTGAGACTGAACGGGGATTATTATTTTTTTTAACTCGGCCTCCGGCCCGGGGCGGGCATCGCCCCCGGTACCTCCAGCCGCTACTATTTCCGCGGGCCGTGTTCCAACACTATTCACCCCGGCCAAGAGGCCTATTCCCCGGCCCGCACCCCGCCATTGAGACTGCATGGGAATTATTATTTTTTTTATCTCTCAACCTGTCCAAGAGGCCTGCTGCCCGCCGCAATCGCCGCCGGGCCGGCCCGCACCCTGCCATTGAGACTGAACGGGGATTATTTATTTTTTTAACTTGGCCGCCGGGCCGGGGCGGGCATCGCCCCCGGTACCTCCAGCCGCTACTATTTCCGCGGGCCGTGTTCCAACACTATTCACCCCGGCCAAGAGGCCTATTCCCCGGCCCGCAACCCGCCATTGAGACTGCATGGGAATTATTATTTTTTTATCTCTCAACCTGTCCAAGAGGCCTGCTGCCCGCCGCAATCGCCGCCGGGCCGGCCCGCACCCTGCCATTGAGACTGAACGGGGATTATTTATTTTTTTAACTTGGCCGCCGGGCCGGGGCGGGCATCGCCCCCGGTACCTCCAACCGCTACTATTTCCGCGGGCCGTGTTCCAACACTATTCACCCCGGCCAAGAGGCCTATTCCCCGGCCCGCACCCCGCCATTGAGACTGCACGGGAATTATTATTTTTTTATCTCTCAACCTGTCCAAGAGGCCTGCTGCCCGCCGCACTCGCCGCCGGGCCGGCCCGCACCCCGCCATTGAGACTGAACGGGGATTATTATTTTTTTTAACTCGGCCGCCGGGCCGGGGCGGGCTTCGCCCCCGGTACCTCCAGCCGCTTCTATTTACGCGCGCCGCGTTCCAACATATTCACCCCGGCCAAGAGGCCTCTTCCCCGGCCACACTCGTCCGCCGGGCCGGCCCGCACCCCGCCATTGAGACTGCACGGGAATTATTATTTTTTTATCTCTCAACCTGTCCAAGAGGCCTGCTGGCCGCCGCACTCGCCGCCGGGCCGGCCCGCACCCCGCCATTGAGACTGAACGGGGATTATTATTTTTTTTAACTCGGCCTCCGGGCCGGGGCGGGCTTCGCCCCCGGTACCTCCAGCCGCTTCTATTTACGCGCGCCGCGTTCCAACATATTCACCCCGGCCAAGAGGCCTCTTCCCCGGCCACACTCGTCCGCCGGGCCGGCCCGCACCCCGCCGTTGAGACTGCACGGGAATTATTATTTTTATATCTCTCAACCTGTCCAAGAGGCCGGGTGCCCGCCGCAATCGCCGCCGGGCCGGCCCGCACCCTGCCATTGAGACTGAATGGGGATTATTTATTTTTTTAACTTGGCCGCCGGCCCGGGGCGGGCATCGCCCCCGGTACCTCCAGCCGCTACTATTTCCGCGGGCCGTGTTCCAACACTATTCAGCCCGGCCAAGAGGCCTATTCCCCGGCCCGCACCCCGCCATTGAGACTGCATGGGAATTATTATTTTTTTATCTCTCAACCTGTCCAAGAGGCCTGCTGCCCGCCGCAATCGCCGCCGGGCCGGCCCGCACCCTGCCATTGAGACTGAACGGGGATTATTTATTTTTTTAACTTGGCCGCCGGGCCGGGGCGGGCATCGCCCCCGGTACCTCCAGCCGCTACTATTTCCGCGGGCCGTGTTCCAACACTATTCACCCCGGCCAAGAGGCCTATTCCCCGGCCCGCACCCCGCCATTGAGACTGCACGGGAATTATTATTTTTTTATCTCTCAACCTGTCCAAGAGGCCTGCTGCCCGCCGCACTCGCCGCCGGGCCGGCCCGCACCCCGCCATTGAGACTGAACGGGGATTATTTTTTTTTTTAACTCGGCCTCCGGGCCGGGGCGGGCTTCGCCCACGGTACCTCCAGCCGCTTCTATTTACGCGCGCCGCGTTCCAACATATTCACCCCGGCCAAGAGGCCTCTTCCCCGGCCACACTCGTCCGCCGGGCCGGCCCGCACCCCGCCATTGAGACTGCACGGGAATTATTATTTTTATATCTCTCAACCTGTCCAAGAGGCCGTGCCCGCCGCAATCGCCGCCGGGCCGGCCCGCACCCTGCCATTGAGACTGAATGGGGATTATTTATTTTTTTAACTTGGCCGCCGGCCCGGGGCGGGCATCGCCCCCGGTACCTCCAGCCGCTACTATTTCCGCGGGCCGTGTTCCAACACTATTCACCCCGGCCAAGAGGCCTATTCCCCGGCCCGCACCCCGCCATTGAGACTGCATGGGAATTATTATTTTTTTATCTCTCAACCTGTCCAAGAGGCCTGCTGCCCGCCGCAATCGCCGCCGGGCCGGCCCGCACCCTGCCATTGAGACTGAACGGGGATTATTTATTTTTTTAACTTGGCCGCCGGGCCGGGGCGGGCATCGCCCCCGGTACCTCCAGCCGCTACTATTTCCGCGGGCCGTGTTCCAACACTATTCACCCCGGCCAAGAGGCCTATTCCCCGGCCCGCACCCCGCCATTGAAACTGCATGGGAATTATTATTTTTTTATCTCTCAACCTGTCCAAGAGGCCTGCTGCCCGCCGCAATCGCCGCCGGGCCGGCCCGCACCCTGCCATTGAGACTGAACGGGGATTATTTATTTTTTTAACTTGGCCGCCGGGCCGGGGCGGGCATCGCCCCCGGTACCTCCAGCCGCTACTATTTCCGCGGGCCGTGTTCCAACACTATTCACCCCGGCCAAGAGGCCTATTCCCCGGCCCGCACCCCGCCATTGAGACTGCACGGGAATTATTATTTTTTTATCTCTCAACCTGTCCAAGAGGCCTGCTGCCCGCCGCACTCGCCGCCGGGCCGGCCCGCACCCCGCCATTGAGACTGAACGGGGATTATTATTTTTTTTAACTCGGCCTCCGGCCCGGGGCGGGCATCGCCCCCGGTACCTCCAGCCGCTACTATTTCCGCGGGCCGTGTTCCAACACTATTCACCCCGGCCAAGAGGCCTATTCCCCGGCCCGCACCCCGCCATTGAGACTGCATGGGAATTATTATTTTTTTTATCTCTCAACCTGTCCAAGAGGCCTGCTGCCCGCCACAATCGCCGCCGGGCCGGCCCGCACCCTGCCATTGAGACTGAACGGGGATTATTTATTTTTTTAACTTGGCCGCCGGGCCGGGGCGGGCATCGCCCCCGGTACCTCCAGCCGCTACTATTTCCGCGGGCCGTGTTCCAACACTATTCACCCCGGCCAAGAGGCCTATTCCCCGGCCCGCAACCCGCCATTGAGACTGCATGGGAATTATTATTTTTTTATCTCTCAACCTGTCCAAGAGGCCTGCTGCCCGCCGCAATCGCCGCCGGGCCGGCCCGCACCCTGCCATTGAGACTGAACGGGGATTATTTATTTTTTTAACTTGGCCGCCGGGCCGGGGCGGGCATCGCCCCCGGTACCTCCAGCCGCTACTATTTCCGCGGGCCGTGTTCCAACACTATTCACCCCGGCCAAGAGGCCTATTCCCCGGCCCGCACCCCGCCATTGAGACTGCACGGGAATTATTATTTTTTTATCTCTCAACCTGTCCAATAGGCCTGCTGCCCGCCGCACTCGCCGCCGGGCCGGCCCGCACCCCGCCATTGAGACTGAACGGGGATTATTATTTTTTTTAACTCGGCCTCCGGGCCGGGGCGGGCTTCGCCCCCGGTACCTCCAGCCGCTTCTATTTACGCGCGCCGCGTTCCAACATATTCACCCCGGCCAAGAGGCCTCTTCCCCGGCCACACTCGTCCGCCGGGCCGGCCCGCACCCCGCCATTGAGACTGCACGGGAATTATTATTTTTATATCTCTCAACCTGTCCAAGAGGCCTGCTGCCCGCCGCAATCGCCGCCGGGCCGGCCCGCACCCTGCCATTGAGACTGAACGGGGATTATTTATTTTTTTAACTTGGCCGCCGGGCCGGGGCGGGCATCGCCCCCGGTACCTCCAGCCGCTACTATTTCCGCGGGCCGTGTTCCAACACTATTCACCCCGGCCAAGAGGCCTATTCCCCGGCCCGCACCCCGCCATTGAGACTGCACGGGAATTATTATTTTTTTATCTCTCAACCTGTCCAAGAGGCCTGCTGCCCGCCGCACTCGCCGCCGGGCCGGCCCGCACCCCGCCATTGAGACTGAACGGGGATTATTATTTTTTTTAACTCGGCCTCCGGCCCGGGGCGGGCATCGCCCCCGGTACCTCCAGCCGCTACTATTTCCGCGGGCCGTGTTCCAACACTATTCACCCCGGCCAAGAGGCCTATTCCCCGGCCCGCACCCCGCCATTGAGACTGCATGGGAATTATTATTTTTTTTATCTCTCAACCTGTCCAAGAGGCCTGCTGCCCGCCACAATCGCCGCCGGGCCGGCCCGCACCCTGCCATTGAGACTGAACGGGGATTATTTATTTTTTTAACTTGGCCGCCGGGCCGGGGCGGGCATCGCCCCCGGTACCTCCAGCCGCTACTATTTCCGCGGGCCGTGTTCCAACACTATTCACCCCGGCCAAGAGGCCTATTCCCCGGCCCGCAACCCGCCATTGAGACTGCATGGGAATTATTATTTTTTTATCTCTCAACCTGTCCAAGAGGCCTGCTGCCCGCCGCAATCGCCGCCGGGCCGGCCCGCACCCTGCCATTGAGACTGAACGGGGATTATTTATTTTTTTAACTTGGCCGCCGGGCCGGGGCGGGCATCGCCCCCGGTACCTCCAGCCGCTACTATTTCCGCGGGCCGTGTTCCAACACTATTCACCCCGGCCAAGAGGCCTATTCCCCGGCCCGCACCCCGCCATTGAGACTGCACGGGAATTATTATTTTTTTATCTCTCAACCTGTCCAATAGGCCTGCTGCCCGCCGCACTCGCCGCCGGGCCGGCCCGCACCCCGCCATTGAGACTGAACGGGGATTATTATTTTTTTTAACTCGGCCTCCGGGCCGGGGCGGGCTTCGCCCCCGGTACCTCCAGCCGCTTCTATTTACGCGCGCCGCGTTCCAACATATTCACCCCGGCCAAGAGGCCTCTTCCCCGGCCACACTCGTCCGCCGGGCCGGCCCGCACCCCGCCATTGAGACTGCACGGGAATTATTATTTTTATATCTCTCAACCTGTCCAAGAGGCCTGCTGCCCGCCGCAATCGCCGCCGGGCCGGCCCGCACCCTGCCATTGAGACTGAACGGGGATTATTTATTTTTTTAACTTGGCCGCCGGCCCGGGGCGGGCATCGCCCCCGGTACCTCCAGCCGCTACTATTTCCGCGGGCCGTGTTCCAACACTATTCACCCCGGCCAAGAGGCCTATTCCCCGGCCCGCACCCCGCCATTGAGACTGCATGGGAATTATTATTTTTTTATCTCTCAACCTGTCCAAGAGGCCTGCTGCCCGCCGCAATCGCCGCCGGGCCGGCCCGCACCCTGCCATTGAGACTGAACGGGGATTATTTATTTTTTTAACTTGGCCGCCGGGCCGGGGCGGGCATCGCCCCCGGTACCTCCAGCCGCTACTATTTCCGCGGGCCGTGTTCCAACACTATTCACCCCGGCCAAGAGGCCTATTCCCCGGCCCGCACCCCGCCATTGAGACTGCACGGGAATTATTATTTTTTTATCTCTCAACCTGTCCAAGAGGCCTGCTGCCCGCCGCACTCGCCGCCGGGCCGGCCCGCACCCCGCCATTGAGACTGAACGGGGATTATTATTTTTTTTAACTCGGCCGCCGGGCCGGGGCGGGCTTCGCCCCCGGTACCTCCAGCCGCTTCTATTTACGCGCGCCGCGTTCCAACATATTCACCCCGGCCAAGAGGCCTCTTCCCCGGCCACACTCGTCCGCCGGGCCGGCCCGCACACCGCCATTGAGACTGCACGGGAATTATTATTTTTTTATCTCTCAACCTGTCCAAGAGGCCTGCTGCCCGCCGCACTCGCCGCCGGGCCGGCCCGCACCCCGCCATTGAGACTGAACGGGGATTATTATTTTTTTTAACTCGGCCTCCGGGCCGGGGCGGGCTTCGCCCCCGGTACCTCCAGCCGCTTCTATTTACGCGCGCCGCGTTCCAACATATTCACCCCGGCCAAGAGGCCTCTTCCCCGGCCACACTCGTCCGCCGGGCCGGCCCGCACCCCGCCATTGAGACTGCACGGGAATTATTATTTTTATATCTCTCAACCTGTCCAAGAGGCCTGCTGCCCGCCGCAATCGCCGCCGGGCCGGCCCGCACCCTGCCATTGAGACTGAACGGGGATTCTTTATTTTTTTAACTTGGCCGCCGGGCCGGGGCGGGCATCGCCCCCGGTACCTCCAGCCGCTACTATTTCCGCGGGCCGTGTCCCAACACTATTCACCCCGGCCAAGAGGCCTATTCCCCGGCCCGCACCCCGCCATTGAGACTGCATGGGAATTATTATTTTTTTATCTCTCAACCTGTCCAAGAGGCCTGCTGCCCGCCGCAATCGCCGCCGGGCCGGCCCGCACCCTGCCATTGAGACTGAACGGGGATTATTTATTTTTTTAACTTGGCCGCCGGGCCGGGGCGGGCATCGCCCCCGGTACCTCCAGCCGCTACTATTTCCGCGGGCCGTGTTCCAACACTACTCACCCCGGCCAAGAGGCCTATTCCCCGGCCCGCACCCCGCCATTGAGACTGCACGGGAATTATTATTTTTTTATCTCTCAACCTGTCCAAGAGGCCTGCTGCCCGCCGCACTCGCCGCCGGGCCGGCCCGCACCCCGCCATTGAGACTGAACGGGGATTATTATTTTTTTTTAACTCGGCCTCCGGGCCGGGGCGGGCTTCGCCCCCGGTACCTCCAGCCGCTTCTATTTACGCGCGCCGCGTTCCAACATATTCACCCCGGCCAAGAGGCCTATTCCCCGGCCCGCACCCCGCCATTGAGACTGCATGGGAATTATTATTTTTTTATCTCTCAACCTGTCCAAGAGGCCTGCTGCCCGCCGCAATCGCCGCCGGGCCGGCCCGCACCCTGGTATTGAGACTGAACGGGAATTATTATTTTTTTATCTCTCAACCTGTCCAAGAGGCCTGCTGCCCGCCGCACTCGCCGCCGGGCCGGCCCGCACCCCGCCATTGAGACTGAACGGGGATTATTATTTTTTTTAACTCGGCCTCCGGGCCGGGGCGGGCTTCGCCCCCGGTACCTCCAGCCGCTTCTATTTACGCGCGCCACGTTCCAACATATTCACCCCGGCCAAGAGGCCTCTTCCCCGGCCACACTCGTCCGCCGGGCCGGCCCGCACCCCGCCATTGAGACTGCACGGGAATTATTATTTTTTTATCTCTCAACCTGTCCAAGAGGCCTGCTGCCCGCCGCACTCGCCGCCGGGCCGGCCCGCACCCCGCCATTGAGACTGAATGGGGATTATTATTTTTTTTAACTCGGACTCCGGGCCGGGGCGGGCTTCGCCCCCGGTACCTCCAGCCGCTTCTATTTACGCGCGCCGCGTTCCAACATATTCACCCCGGCCAAGAGGCCTCTTCCCCGGCCACACTCGTCCGCCGGGCCGGCCCGCACCCCGCCATTGAGACTGCACGGGAATTATTATTTTTATATCTCTCAACCTGTCCAAGAGGCCTGCTGCCCGCCGCAATCGCCGCCGGGCCGGCCCGCACCCTGCCATTGAGACTGAACGGGGATTATTTATTTTTTTATCTCTCAACCTGTCCAAGAGGCCTGCTGCCCGCCGCACTCGCCGCCGGGCCGGCCCGCACCCCGCCACTGAGACTGAACGGGGATTATTATTTTTTTTAACTCGGCCTCCGGGCCGGGGCGGGCTTCGCCCCCGGTACCTCCAGCCGCTACTATTTCCGGGGTCCGTGTTCCAACACTATTCACCCCGGCCAAGAGGCTTATTCCCCGGCCCGCACCCCGCCATTGAGACTGCACGGGAATTATTATTTTTTTATCTCTCAACCTGTCCAAGAGGCCCGCTGCCCGCCGCACTCGCCGCCGGGCCGGCCCGCACCCCGCCATTGAGACTGAACGGGGATTATTATTTTTTTTAACTCGGCCTCCGGGCCGGGGCGGGCTTCGCCCCCGGTACCTCCAGCCGCTTCTATTTACGCGCGCCGCGTTCCAACATATTCACCCCGGCCAAGAGGCCTATTCCCCGGCCCGCACCCCGCCATTGAGACTGCATGGGAATTATTATTTTTTTATCTCTCAACCTGTCCAAGAGGCCTGCTGCCCGCCGCAATCGCCGCCGGGCCGGCCCGCACCCTGCCATTGAGACTGAACGGGGATTATTTATTTTTTTAACTTGGCCGCCGGGCCGGGGCGGGAATCGCCCCCGGTACCTCCAGCCGCTACTATTTCCGCGGGCCGTGTTCCAACACTATTCACCCCGGCCAAGAGGCCTATTCCCCGGCCCGCACCCCGCCATTGAGACTGCACGGGAATTATTATTTTTTTATCTCTCAACCTGTCCAAGAGGCCTGCTGCCCGCCGCAATCGCCGCCGGGCTGGCCCGCACCCTGCCATTGAGACTGAACGGGGATTATTTATTTTTTTAACTTGGCCGCCGGCCCGGGGCGGGCATCGCCCCCGGTACCTCCAGGCGCTACTATTTCCGCGGGCCGTGTTCCAACACTATTCACCCCGGCCAAGAGGCCTATTCCCCGGCCCGCACCCCGCCATTGAGACTGCATGGGAATTATTATTTTTTTATCTCTCAACCTGTCCAAGAGGCCTGCTGCCCGCCGCAATCGCCGCCGGGCCGGCCCGCACCCTGCCATTGAGACTGAACGGGAATTATTATTTTTTTATCTCTCAACCTGTCCAAGAGGCCTGCTGCCCGCCGCACTCGCCGCCGGGCCGGCTCGCACCCCGCCATTGAGACTGCACGGGAATTATTATTTTTTTATCTCTCAACCTGTCCAAGAGGCCCGCTGCCCGCCGCACTCGCCGCCGGGCCGGCCCGTACCCCGCCATTGAGACTGAACGGGGATTATTATTTTTTTTAACTCGGCCTCCGGGCCGGGGCGGGCTTCGCCCCCGGTACCTCCAGCCGCTTCTATTTACGCGCGCCGCGTTCCAACATATTCACCCCGGCCAAGAGGCCTATTCCCCGGCCCGCACCCCGCCATTGAGACTGCATGGGAATTATTATTTTTTTATCTCTCAACCTGTCCAAGAGGCCTGCTGCCCGCCGCAATCGCCGCCGGGCCGGCCCGCACCCTGCCATTGAGACTGAACGGGGATTATTTATTTTTTTAACTTGGCCGCCGGGCCGGGGCGGGAATCGCCCCCGGTACCTCCAGCCGCTACTATTTCCGCGGGCCGTGTTCCAACACTATTCACCCCGGCCAAGAGGCCTATTCCCCGGCCCGCACCCCGCCATTGAGACTGCACGGGAATTATTATTTTTTTAGCTCTCAACCTGTCCAAGAGGCCTGCTGCCCGCCGCAATCGCCGCCGGGCCGGCCCGCACCCTGCCATTGAGACTGAACGGGGATTATTTATTTTTTTAACTTGGCCGCCGGCCCGGGGCGGGCATCGCCCCCGGTACCTCCAGCCGCTACTATTTCCGCGGGCCGTGTTCCAACACTATTCACCCCGGCCAAGAGGCCTATTCCCCGGCCCGCACCCCGCCATTGAGACTGCATGGGAATTATTATTTTTTTTATCTCTCAACCTGTCCAAGAGGCCTGCTGCCCGCCGCAATCGCCGCCGGGCCGGCCCGCACCCTGCCATTGAGACTGAACGGGAATTATTATTTTTTTATCTCTCAACCTGTCCAAGAGGCCTGCTGCCCGCCGCACTCGCCGCCGGGCCGGCCCGCACCCCGCCATTGAGACTGAACGGGGATTATTATTTTTTTTAACTCGGCCTCCGGGCCGGGGCGGGCTTCGCCCCCGGTACCTCCAGCCGCTTCTATTTACGCGCGCCGCGTTCCAACATATTCACCCCGGCCAAGAGGCCTATTCCCCGGCCCGCACCCCGCCATTGAGACTGCATGGGAATTATTATTTTTTTATCTCTCAACCTGTCCAAGAGGCCTGCTGCCCGCCGCAATCGCCGCCGGGCCGGCCCGCACCCTGCCATTGAGACTGAACGGGAATTATTATTTTTTTATCTCTCAACCTGTCCAAGAGGCCTGCTGCCCGCCGCACTCGCCGCCGGGCCGGCCCGCACCCTGCCATTGAGACTGAACGGGGATTATTTATTTTTTTAACTTGGCCGCCGGCCCGGGGCGGGCATCGCCCCCGGTACCTCCAGCCGCTACTATTTCCGCGGGCCGTGTTCCAACACTATTCACCCCGGCCAAGAGGCCTATATCCCGGCCCGCACCCCGCCATTGAGACTGCACGGGAATTATTATTTTTTTATCTCTCAACCTGTCCAGGAGGCCTGCTGCCCGCCGCACTCGCCGCCGGGCCGGCCCGCACCCCGCCATTGAGACTGAACGGGGATTATTATTTTTTTTAACTCGGCCTCCGGGCCGGGGCGGGCTTCGCCCCCGGTACCTCCAGCCGCTTCTATTTACGCGCGCCGCGTTCCAACATATTCACCCCGGCCAAGAGGCCTATTCCCCGGCCCGCACCCCGCCATTGAGACTGCATGGGAATTATTATTTTTTTATCTCTCAACCTGTCCAAGAGGCCTGCTGCCCGCCGCAATCGCCGCCGGGCCGGCCCGCACCCTGCCATTGAGACTGAACGGGAATTATTATTTTTTTATCTCTCAACCTGTCCAAGAGGCCTGCTGCCCGCCGCACTCGCCGCCGGGCCGGCCCGCACCCTGCCATTGAGACTGAACGGGATTATTTATTTTTTTAACTTGGCCGCCGGGCCGGGGCGGGCATCGCCCCCGGTACCTCCAGCCGCTACTATTTCCGCGGGCCGTGTTCCAACACTATTCACCCCGGCCAAGAGGCCTATTCCCCGGCCCGCACCCCGCCATTGAGACTGCACGGGAATTATTATTTTTTTATCTCTCAACCTGTCCAAGAGGCCTGCTGCCCGCCGCAATCGCCGCCGGGCGGCCCGCACCCTGCCATTGAGACTGAACGGGGATTATTTATTTTTTTAATTTGGCCGCCGGCCCGGGGCGGGCATCGCCCCCGGTACCTCCAGCCGCTACTATTTCCGCGGGCCGTGTTCCAACACTATTCACCCCGGCCAAGAGGCCTATTCCCCGGCCCGCACCCCGCCATTGAGACTGCACGGGAATTATTATTTTTTTATCACTCAACCTGTCCAAGAGGCCTGCTGCCCGCCGCAATCGCCGCCGGGCCGGCCCGCACCCTGCCATTGAGACTGAACGGGAATTATTATTTTTTTATCTCTCAACCTGTCCAAGAGGCCTGCTGCCCACCGCACTCGCCGCCGGGCCGGCCCGCACCCTGCCATTGAGACTGAACGGGGATTATTTATTTTTTTAACTTGGCCGCCGGCCCGGGGCGGGCATCGCCCCCGGTACCTCCAGCCGCTACTATTTCCGCGGGCCGTGTTCCAACACTATTCACCCCGGCCAAGAGGCCTATTCCCCGGCCCGCACCCCGCCATTGAGACTGCAGGGGAATTATTATTTTTTTATCTCTCAACCTGTCCAAGAGGCCTGCTGCCCGCCGCAATCGCCGCCGGGCCGGCCCGCACCCTGCCATTGAGACTGAACGGGGATTATTTATTTTTTTAACTTGGCCGCCGGGCCGGGGCGGGCATCGCCCCCGGTACCTCCAGCCGCTACTATTTCCGCGGGCCGTGTTCCAACACTATTCACCCCGGCCAAGAGGCCTATTCCCCGGCCCGCACCCCGCCATTGAGACTGCACGGGAATTATTATTTTTTTATCTCTCAACCTGTCCAAGAGGCCTGCTGCCCGCCGCACTCGCCGCCGGGCCGGCCCGCACCCCGCCATTGAGACTGAACGGGGATTATTATTTTTTTTAACTCGGCCTCCGGGCCGGGGCGGGCTTCGCCCCCGGTACCTCCAGCCGCTTCTATTTACGCGCGCCGCGTTCCAACATATTCACCCCGGCCAAGAGGCCTATTCCCCGGCCCGCACCCCGCCATTGAGACTGCATGGGAATTATTATTTTTTTATCTCTCAACCTGTCCAAGAGGCCTGCTGCCCGCCGCAATCGCCGCCGGGCCGGCCCGCACCCTGCCATTGAGACTGAACGGGAATTATTATTTTTTTATCTCTCAACCTGTCCAAGAGGCCTGCTGCCCGCCGCACTCGCCGCCGGGCCAGCCCGCACCCTGCCATTGAGACTGAACGGGGATTATTTATTTTTTTAACTTGGCCGCCGGGCCGGGGCGGGCATCGCCCCCGGTACCTCCAGCCGCTACTATTTCCGCGGGCCGTGTTCCAACACTATTCACCCCGGCCAAGAGGCCTATTCCCCGGCCCGCACCCCGCCATTGAGACTGCATGGGAATTATTATTTTTTTATCTCTCAACCTGTCCAAGAGGCCTGCTGCCCGCCGCAATCGCCGCCGGGCCGGCCCGCACCCTGCCATTGAGACTGAACGGGAATTATTATTTTTTTATCTCTCAACCTGTCCAAGAGGCCTGCTGCCCGCCGCACTCGCCGCCGGGCCGGCCCGCACCCTGCCATTGAGACTGAACGGGGATTATTTATTTTTTTAACTTGGCCGCCGGGCCGGGGCGGGCATCGCCCCCGGTACCTCCAGCCGCTACTATTTCCGCGGGCCGTGTTCCAACACTATTCACCCCGGCCAAGAGGCCTATTCCCCGGCCCGCACCCCGCCATTGAGACTGCACGGGAATTATTATTTTTTTTATCTCTCAACCTGTCCAAGAGGCCTGCTGCCCGCCGCAATCGCCGCCGGGCCGGCCCGCACCCTGCCATTGAGACTGAACGGGAATTATTATTTTTTTATCTCTCAACCTGTCCAAGAGGCCTGCTGCCCGCCGCACTCGCACCCCGCCATTGAGACTGAACGGGGATTATTATTTTTTTTAACTCGGCCTCCGGGCCGGGGCGGGCTTCGCCCCCGGTACCTCCAGCCGCTTCTATTTACGCGCGCCGCGTTCCAACATATTCACCCCGGCCAAGAGGCCTATTCCCCGGCCCGCACCCCGCCATTGAGACTGCATGGGAATTATTATTTTTTTATCTCTCAACCTGTCCAAGAGGCCTGCTGCCCGCCGCAATCGCCGCCGGGCCGGCCCGCACCCTGCCATTGAGACTGAACGGGATTATTTATTTTTTTAACTTGGCCGCCGGGCCGGGGCGGGCATCGCCCCCGGTACCTCCAGCCGCTACTATTTCCGCGGGCCGTGTTCCAACACTATTCACCCCGGCCAAGAGGCCTATTCCCCGGCCCGCACCCCGCCATTGAGACTGCACGGGAATTATTATTTTTTTATCTCTCAACCTGTCCAAGAGGCCTGCTGCCCGCCGCACTCGCCGCCGGGCCGGCCCGCACCCCGCCATTGAGACTGAACGGGGATTATTATTTTTTTTAACTCGGCCTCCGGGCCGGGGCGGGCTTCGCCCCCGGTACCTCCAGCCGCTTCTATTTACGCGCGCCGCGTTCCAACATATTCACCCCGGCCAAGAGGCCTCTTCCCCGGCCACACTCGTCCGCCGGGCCGGCCCGCACCCCGCCATTGAGACTGCACGGGAATTATTATTTTTATATCTCTCAACCTGTCCAAGAGGCCTGCTGCCCGCCGCAATCGCCGCCGGGCCGGCCCGCACCCTGCCATTGAGACTGAACGGGGATTCTTTATTTTTTTAACTTGGCCGCCGGGCCGGGGCGGGCATCGCCCCCGGTACCTCCAGCCGCTACTATTTCCGCGGGCCGTGTCCCAACACTATTCACCCCGGCCAAGAGGCCTATTCCCCGGCCCGCACCCCGCCATTGAGACTGCATGGGAATTATTATTTTTTTATCTCTCAACCTGTCCAAGAGGCCTGCTGCCCGCCGCAATCGCCGCCGGGCCGGCCCGCACCCTGCCATTGAGACTGAACGGGGATTATTTATTTTTTTAACTTGGCCGCCGGGCCGGGGCGGGCATCGCCCCCGGTACCTCCAGCCGCTACTATTTCCGCGGGCCGTGTTCCAACACTATTCACCCCGGCCAAGAGGCCTATTCCCCGGCCCGCACCCCGCCATTGAGACTGCACGGGAATTATTATTTTTTTATCTCTCAACCTGTCCAAGAGGCCTGCTGCCCGCCGCACTCGCCGCCGGGCCGGCCCGCACCCCGCCATTGAGACTGAACGGGGATTATTATTTTTTTTTAACTCGGCCTCCGGGCCGGGGCGGGCTTCGCCCCCGGTACCTCCAGCCGCTTCTATTTACGCGCGCCGCGTTCCAACATATTCACCCCGGCCAAGAGGCCTATTCCCCGGCCCGCACCCCGCCATTGAGACTGCATGGGAATTATTATTTTTTTATCTCTCAACCTGTCCAAGAGGCCTGCTGCCCGCCGCAATCGCCGCCGGGCCGGCCCGCACCCTGGTATTGAGACTGAACGGGAATTATTATTTTTTTATCTCTCAACCTGTCCAAGAGGCCTGCTGCCCGCCGCACTCGCCGCCGGGCCGGCCCGCACCCCGCCATTGAGACTGAACGGGGATTATTATTTTTTTTAACTCGGCCTCCGGGCCGGGGCGGGCTTCGCCCCCGGTACCTCCAGCCGCTTCTATTTACGCGCGCCACGTTCCAACATATTCACCCCGGCCAAGAGGCCTCTTCCCCGGCCACACTCGTCCGCCGGGCCGGCCCGCACCCCGCCATTGAGACTGCACGGGAATTATTATTTTTTTATCTCTCAACCTGTCCAAGAGGCCTGCTGCCCGCCGCACTCGCCGCCGGGCCGGCCCGCACCCCGCCATTGAGACTGAATGGGGATTATTATTTTTTTTAACTCGGACTCCGGGCCGGGGCGGGCTTCGCCCCCGGTACCTCCAGCCGCTTCTATTTACGCGCGCCGCGTTCCAACATATTCACCCCGGCCAAGAGGCCTCTTCCCCGGCCACACTCGTCCGCCGGGCCGGCCCGCACCCCGCCATTGAGACTGCACGGGAATTATTATTTTTATATCTCTCAACCTGTCCAAGAGGCCTGCTGCCCGCCGCAATCGCCGCCGGGCCGGCCCGCACCCTGCCATTGAGACTGAACGGGGATTATTTATTTTTTTATCTCTCAACCTGTCCAAGAGGCCTGCTGCCCGCCGCACTCGCCGCCGGGCCGGCCCGCACCCCGCCACTGAGACTGAACGGGGATTATTATTTTTTTTTACTCGGCCTCCGGGCCGGGGCGGGCTTCGCCCCCGGTACCTCCAGCCGCTACTATTTCCGGGGTCCGTGTTCCAACACTATTCACCCCGGCCAAGAGGCTTATTCCCCGGCCCGCACCCCGCCATTGAGACTGCACGGGAATTATTATTTTTTTATCTCTCAACCTGTCCAAGAGGCCCGCTGCCCGCCGCACTCGCCGCCGGGCCGGCCCGCACCCCGCCATTGAGACTGAACGGGGATTATTATTTTTTTTAACTCGGCCTCCGGGCCGGGGCGGGCTTCGCCCCCGGTACCTCCAGCCGCTTCTATTTACGCGCGCCGCGTTCCAACATATTCACCCCGGCCAAGAGGCCTATTCCCCGGCCCGCACCCCGCCATTGAGACTGCATGGGAATTATTATTTTTTTATCTCTCAACCTGTCCAAGAGGCCTGCTGCCCGCCGCAATCGCCGCCGGGCCGGCCCGCACCCTGCCATTGAGACTGAACGGGGATTATTTATTTTTTTAACTTGGCCGCCGGGCCGGGGCGGGAATCGCCCCCGGTACCTCCAGCCGCTACTATTTCCGCGGGCCGTGTTCCAACACTATTCACCCCGGCCAAGAGGCCTATTCCCCGGCCCGCACCCCGCCATTGAGACTGCACGGGAATTATTATTTTTTTATCTCTCAACCTGTCCAAGAGGCCTGCTGCCCGCCGCAATCGCCGCCGGGCTGGCCCGCACCCTGCCATTGAGACTGAACGGGGATTATTTATTTTTTTAACTTGGCCGCCGGCCCGGGGCGGGCATCGCCCCCGGTACCTCCAGGCGCTACTATTTCCGCGGGCCGTGTTCCAACACTATTCACCCCGGCCAAGAGGCCTATTCCCCGGCCCGCACCCCGCCATTGAGACTGCATGGGAATTATTATTTTTTTATCTCTCAACCTGTCCAAGAGGCCTGCTGCCCGCCGCAATCGCCGCCGGGCCGGCCCGCACCCTGCCATTGAGACTGAACGGGAATTATTATTTTTTTATCTCTCAACCTGTCCAAGAGGCCTGCTGCCCGCCGCACTCGCCGCCGGGCCGGCTCGCACCCCGCCATTGAGACTGCACGGGAATTATTATTTTTTTATCTCTCAACCTGTCCAAGAGGCCCGCTGCCCGCCGCACTCGCCGCCGGGCCGGCCCGTACCCCGCCATTGAGACTGAACGGGGATTATTATTTTTTTTAACTCGGCCTCCGGGCCGGGGCGGGCTTCGCCCCCGGTACCTCCAGCCGCTTCTATTTACGCGCGCCGCGTTCCAACATATTCACCCCGGCCAAGAGGCCTATTCCCCGGCCCGCACCCCGCCATTGAGACTGCATGGGAATTATTATTTTTTTATCTCTCAACCTGTCCAAGAGGCCTGCTGCCCGCCGCAATCGCCGCCGGGCCGGCCCGCACCCTGCCATTGAGACTGAACGGGGATTATTTATTTTTTTAACTTGGCCGCCGGGCCGGGGCGGGAATCGCCCCCGGTACCTCCAGCCGCTACTATTTCCGCGGGCCGTGTTCCAACACTATTCACCCCGGCCAAGAGGCCTATTCCCCGGCCCGCACCCCGCCATTGAGACTGCACGGGAATTATTATTTTTTTAGCTCTCAACCTGTCCAAGAGGCCTGCTGCCCGCCGCAATCGCCGCCGGGCCGGCCCGCACCCTGCCATTGAGACTGAACGGGGATTATTTATTTTTTTAACTTGGCCGCCGGCCCGGGGCGGGCTTCGCCCCCGGTACCTCCAGCCGCTTCTATTTACGCGCGCCGCGTTCCAACATATTCACCCCGGCCAAGAGGCCTATTCCCCGGCCCGCACCCCGCCATTGAGACTGCATGGGAATTATTATTTTTTTATCTCTCAACCTGTCCAAGAGGCCTGCTGCCCGCCGCAATCGCCGCCGGGCCGGCCCGCACCCTGCCATTGAGACTGAACGGGGATTATTTATTTTTTTAACTTGGCCGCCGGGCCGGGGCGGGAATCGCCCCCGGTACCTCCAGCCGCTACTATTTCCGCGGGCCGTGTTCCAACACTATTCACCCCGGCCAAGAGGCCTATTCCCCGGCCCGCACCCCGCCATTGAGACTGCACGGGAATTATTATTTTTTTAGCTCTCAACCTGTCCAAGAGGCCTGCTGCCCGCCGCAATCGCCGCCGGGCCGGCCCGCACCCTGCCATTGAGACTGAACGGGGATTATTTATTTTTTTAACTTGGCCGCCGGCCCGGGGCGGGCATCGCCCCCGGTACCTCCAGCCGCTACTATTTCCGCGGGCCGTGTTCCAACACTATTCACCCCGGCCAAGAGGCCTATTCCCCGGCCCGCACCCCGCCATTGAGACTGCATGGGAATTATTATTTTTTTTATCTCTCAACCTGTCCAAGAGGCCTGCTGCCCGCCGCAATCGCCGCCGGGCCGGCCCGCACCCTGCCATTGAGACTGAACGGGAATTATTATTTTTTTATCTCTCAACCTGTCCAAGAGGCCTGCTGCCCGCCGCACTCGCCGCCGGGCCGGCCCGCACCCCGCCATTGAGACTGAACGGGGATTATTATTTTTTTTAACTCGGCCTCCGGGCCGGGGCGGGCTTCGCCCCCGGTACCTCCAGCCGCTTCTATTTACGCGCGCCGCGTTCCAACATATTCACCCCGGCCAAGAGGCCTATTCCCCGGCCCGCACCCCGCCATTGAGACTGCATGGGAATTATTATTTTTTTATCTCTCAACCTGTCCAAGAGGCCTGCTGCCCGCCGCAATCGCCGCCGGGCCGGCCCGCACCCTGCCATTGAGACTGAACGGGAATTATTATTTTTTTATCTCTCAACCTGTCCAAGAGGCCTGCTGCCCGCCGCACTCGCCGCCGGGCCGGCCCGCACCCTGCCATTGAGACTGAACGGGGATTATTTATTTTTTTAACTTGGCCGCCGGCCCGGGGCGGGCATCGCCCCCGGTACCTCCAGCCGCTACTATTTCCGCGGGCCGTGTTCCAACACTATTCACCCCGGCCAAGAGGCCTATATCCCGGCCCGCACCCCGCCATTGAGACTGCACGGGAATTATTATTTTTTTATCTCTCAACCTGTCCAAGAGGCCTGCTGCCCGCCGCACTCGCCGCCGGGCCGGCCCGCACCCCGCCATTGAGACTGAACGGGGATTATTATTTTTTTTAACTCGGCCTCCGGGCCGGGGCGGGCTTCGCCCCCGGTACCTCCAGCCGCTTCTATTTACGCGCGCCGCGTTCCAACATATTCACCCCGCCCAAGAGGCCTATTCCCCGGCCCGCACCCCGCCATTGAGACTGCATGGGAATTATTATTTTTTTATCTCTCAACCTGTCCAAGAGGCCTGCTGCCCGCCGCAATCGCCGCCGGGCCGGCCCGCACCCTGCCATTGAGACTGAACGGGAATTATTATTTTTTTATCTCTCAACCTGTCCAAGAGGCCTGCTGCCCGCCGCACTCGCCGCCGGGCCGGCCCGCACCCTGCCATTGAGACTGAACGGGGATTATTTATTTTTTTAACTTGGCCGCCGGGCCGGGGCGGGCATCGCCCCCGGTACCTCCAGCCGCTACTATTTCCGCGGGCCGTGTTCCAACACTATTCACCCCGGCCAAGAGGCCTATTCCCCGGCCCGCACCCCGCCATTGAGACTGCATGGGAATTATTATTTTTTTATCTCTCAACCTGTCCAAGAGGCCTGCTGCCCGCCGCAATCGCCGCCGGCCGGCCCGCACCCTGCCATTGAGACTGAACGGGGATTATTTATTTTTTTAACTTGGCCGCCGGGCCGGGGCGGGCATCGCCCCCGGTACCTCCAGCCGCTACTATTTCCGCGGGCCGTGTTCCAACACTATTCACCCCGGCCAAGAGGCCTATTCCCCGGCCCGCACCCCGCCATTGAGACTGCACGGGAATTATTATTTTTTTATCTCTCAACCTGTCCAAGAGGCCTGCTGCACGCCGCAATCGCCGCCGGGCCGGCCCGCACCCTGCCATTGAGACTGAACGGGGATTGTTTATTTTTTTAACTTGGCCGCCGGCCCGGGGCGGGCATCGCCCCCGGTACCTCCAGCCGCTACTATTTCCGCGGGCCGTGTTCCAACACTATTCACCCCGGCCAAGAGGCCTATTCCCCGGCCCGCACCCCGCCATTGAGACTGCATGGGAATTATTATTTTTTTATCTCTCAACCTGTCCAAGAGGCCTGCTGCCCGCCGCAATCGCCGCCGGGCCGGCCTGCACCCTGCCATTGAGACTGAACGGGAATTATTATTTTTTTATCTCTCAACCTGTCCAAGAGGCCTGCTGCCCGCCGCACTCGCACCCCGCCATTGAGACTGAACGGGGATTATTATTTTTTTTAACTCGGCCTCCGGGCCGGGGCGGGCTTCGCCCCCGGTACCTCCAGCCGCTTCTATTTACGCGCGCCGCGTTCCAACATATTCACCCCGGCCAAGAGGCCTATTCCCCGGCCCGCACCCCGCCATTGAGACTGCATGGGAATTATTATTTTTTTATCTCTCAACCTGTCCAAGAGGCCTGCTGCCTGCCGCAATCGCCGCCGGGCCGGCCCCACCCTGCCATTGAGACTGAACGGGATTATTTATTTTTTTAACTTGGCCGCCGGCCCGGGGCGGGCATCGCCCCCGGTACCTCCAGCCGCTACTATTTCCGCGGGCCGTGTTCCAACACTATTCACCCCGGCCAAGAGGCCTATTCCCCGGCCCGCACCCCGCCATTGAGACTGCATGGGAATTATTATTTTTTTATCTCTCAACCTGTCCAAGAGGCCTGCTGCCCGCTGCAATCGCCGCCGGGCCGGCCCGCACCCTGCCATTGAGACTGAACGGGGATTATTTATTTTTTTAACTTGGCCGCCGGGCCGGGGCGGGCATCGCCCCCGGTACCTCCAGCCGCTACTATTTCCGCGGGCCGTGTTCCAACACTATTCACCCCGGCCAAGAGGCCTATTCCCCGGCCCGCACCCCGCCATTGAGACTGCATGGGAATTATTATTTTTTTATCTCTCAACCTGTCCAAGAGGCCTGCTGCCCGCCGCAATCGCCGCCGGGCCGGCCCGCACCCTGCCATTGAGACTGAACGGGGATTATTTATTTTTTTAACTTGGCCGCCGGGCCGGGGCGGGCATCGCCCCCGGTACCTCCAGCCGCTACTATTTCCGCGGGCCGTGTTCCAACACTATTCACCCCGGCCAAGAGGCCTATTCCCCGGCCCGCACCCCGCCATTGAGACTGCATGGGAATTATTATTTTTTTATCTCTCAACCTGTCCAAGAGGCCTGCTGCCCGCCGCACTCGCCGCCGGGCCGGCCCGCACCCCGCCATTGAGACTGAACGGGGATTATTATTTTTTTTAACTCGGCCTCCGGGCCGGGGCGGGCTTCGCCCCCGGTACCTCCAGCCGCTTCTATTTACGCGCGCCGCGTTCCAACATATTCACCCCGGCCAAGAGGCCTCTTCCCCGGCCACACTCGTCCGCCGGGCCGGCCCGCACCCCGCCATTGAGACTGCACGGGAATTATTATTTTTATATCTCTCAACCTGTCCAAGAGGCCGGGTGCCCGCCGCAATCGCCGCCGGGCCGGCCCGCACCCTGCCATTGAGACTGAATGGGGATTATTTATTTTTTTAACTTGGCCGCCGGCCCGGGGCGGGCATCGCCCCCGGTACCTCCAGCCGCTACTATTTCCGCGGGCCAAGAGGCCTATTCCCCGGCCCGCACCCCGCCATTGAGACTGCATGGGAATTATTATTTTTTTATCTCTCAACCTGTCCAAGAGGCCTGCTGCCCGCCGCAATCGCCGCCGGGCCGGCCCGCACCCTGCCATTGAGACTGAACGGGGATTATTTATTTTTTTAACTTGGCCGCCGGGCCGGGGCGGGCATCGCCCCCGGTACCTCCAGCCGCTTCTATTTCCGCGGGCCGTGTTCCAACACTATTCACCCCGGCCAAGAGGCCTATTCCCCGGCCCGCACCCCGCCATTGAGACTGCACGGGAATTATTATTTTTTTAGCTCTCAACCTGTCCAAGAGGCCTGCTGCCCGCCGCAATCGCCGCCGGGCCGGCCCGCACCCTGCCATCGAGACTGAACGGGGATTATTTATTTTTTTAACTTGGCCGCCGGGCCGGGGCGGGCATCGCCCCCGGTACCTCCAGCCGCTACTATTTCCGCGGGCCGTGTTCCAACACTATTCACCCCGGCCAAGAGGCCTATTCCCCGGCCCGCACCCCGCCATTGAGACTGCATGGGAATTATTATTTTTTTATCTCTCAACCTGTCCAAGAGGCCTGCTGCCCGCCGCAATCGCCGCCGGGCCGGCCCGCACCCTGCCATTGAGACTGAACGGGGATTATTTATTTTTTTAACTTGGCCGCCGGGCCGGGGCGGGCATCGCCCCCGGTACCTCCAGCCGCTTCTATTTCCGCGGGCCGTGTTCCAACACTATTCACCCCGGCCAAGAGGCCTATTCCCCGGCCCGCACCCCGCCATTGAGACTGCACGGGAATTATTATTTTTTTAGCTCTCAACCTGTCCAAGAGGCCTGCTGCCCGCCGCAATCGCCGCCGGGCCGGCCCGCACCCTGCCATCGAGACTGAACGGGGATTATTTATTTTTTTAACTTGGCCGCCGGGCCGGGGCGGGCATCGCCCCCGGTACCTCCAGCCGCTACGATTTCCGCGGGCCGTGTTCCAACACTATTCACCCCGGCCAAGAGGCCTATTCCCCGGCCCGCACCCCGCCATTGAGACTGCACGGGAATTATTATTTTTTTATCTCTCAACCTGTCCAAGAGGCCTGCTGCCCGCCGCACTCGCCGCCGGGCCGGCCCGCACCCCGCCATTGAGACTGAACGGGGATTATTATTTTTTTTAACTCGGCGTCCGGGCCGGGGCGGGCTTCGCCCCCGGTACCTCCAGCCGCTTCTATTTACGCGCGCCGCGTTCCAACATATTCACCCCGGCCAAGAGGCCTATTCCCCGGCCCGCACCCCGCCATTGAGACTGCATGGGAATTATTATTTTTTTATCTCTCAACCTGTCCAAGAGGCCTGCTGCCCGCCGCAATCGCCGCCGGGCCGGCCCGCACCCTGCCATTGAGACTGAACGGGAATTATTATTTTTTTATCTCTCAACCTGTCCAAGAGGCCTGCTGCCCGCCGCACTCGCCGCCGGGCCGGCCCGCACCCTGCCATTGAGACTGAACGGGGATTATTTATTTTTTTAACTTGGCCGCCGGGCCGGGGCGGGCATCGCCCCCGGTACCTCCAGCCGCTACTATTTCCGCGGGCCGTGTTCCAACACTATTCACCCCGGCCAAGAGGCCTATTCCCCGGCCCGCACCCCGCCATTGAGACTGCACGGGAATTATTATTTTTTTATCTCTCAACCTGTCCAGGAGGCCTGCTGCCCGCCGCACTCGCCGCCGGGCCGGCCCGCACCCCGCCATTGAGACTGAACGGGGATTATTATTTTTTTTAACTCGGCCTCCGGGCCGGGGCGGGCTTCGCCCCCGGTACCTCCAGCCGCTTCTATTTACGCGCGCCGCGTTCCAACATATTCACCCCGGCCAAGAGGCCTATTCCCCGGCCCGCACCCCGCCATTGAGACTGCATGGGAATTATTATTTTTTTATCTCTCAACCTGTCCAAGAGGCCTGCTGCCCGCCGCAATCGCCGCCGGGCCGGCCCGCACCCTGCCATTGAGACTGAACGGGAATTATTATTTTTTTATCTCTCAACCTGTCCAAGAGGCCTGCTGCCCGCCGCACTCGCCGCCGGGCCGGCCCGCACCCTGCCATTGAGACTGAACGGGATTATTTATTTTTTTAACTTGGCCGCCGGGCCGGGGCGGGCATCGCCCCCGGTACCTCCAGCCGCTACTATTTCCGCGGGCCGTGTTCCAACACTATTCACCCCGGCCAAGAGGCCTATTCCCCGGCCCGCACCCCGCCATTGAGACTGCACGGGAATTATTATTTTTTTATCTCTCAACCTGTCCAAGAGGCCTGCTGCACGCCGCAATCGCCGCCGGGCCGGCCCGCACCCTGCCATTGAGACTGAACGGGGATTGTTTATTTTTTTAACTTGGCCGCCGGCCCGGGGCGGGCATCGCCCCCGGTACCTCCAGCCGCTACTATTTCCGCGGGCCGTGTTCCAACACTATTCACCCCGGCCAAGAGGCCTATTCCCCGGCCCGCACCCCGCCATTGAGACTGCATGGGAATTATTATTTTTTTATCACTCAACCTGTCCAAGAGGCCTGCTGCCCGCCGCAATCGCCGCCGGGCCGGCCCGCACCCTGCCATTGAGACTGAACGGGAATTATTATTTTTTTATCTCTCAACCTGTCCAAGAGGCCTGCTGCCCACCGCACTCGCCGCCGGGCCGGCCCGCACCCTGCCATTGAGACTGAACGGGGATTATTTATTTTTTTAACTTGGCCGCCGGCCCGGGGCGGGCATCGCCCCCGGTACCTCCAGCCGCTACTATTTCCGCGGGCCGTGTTCCAACACTATTCACCCCGGCCAAGAGGCCTATTCCCCGGCCCGCACCCCGCCATTGAGACTGCAGGGGAATTATTATTTTTTTATCTCTCAACCTGTCCAAGAGGCCTGCTGCCCGCCGCAATCGCCGCCGGGCCGGCCCGCACCCTGCCATTGAGACTGAACGGGGATTATTTATTTTTTTAACTTGGCCGCCGGGCCGGGGCGGGCATCGCCCCCGGTACCTCCAGCCGCTACTATTTCCGCGGGCCGTGTTCCAACACTATTCACCCCGGCCAAGAGGCCTATTCCCCGGCCCGCACCCCGCCATTGAGACTGCACGGGAATTATTATTTTTTTATCTCTCAACCTGTCCAAGAGGCCTGCTGCCCGCCGCACTCGCCGCCGGGCCGGCCCGCACCCCGCCATTGAGACTGAACGGGGATTATTATTTTTTTTAACTCGGCCTCCGGGCCGGGGCGGGCTTCGCCCCCGGTACCTCCAGCCGCTTCTATTTACGCGCGCCGCGTTCCAACATATTCACCCCGGCCAAGAGGCCTATTCCCCGGCCCGCACCCCGCCATTGAGACTGCATGGGAATTATTATTTTTTTATCTCTCAACCTGTCCAAGAGGCCTGCTGCCCGCCGCAATCGCCGCCGGGCCGGCCCGCACCCTGCCATTGAGACTGAACGGGAATTATTATTTTTTTATCTCTCAACCTGTCCAAGAGGCCTGCTGCCCGCCGCACTCGCCGCCGGGCCAGCCCGCACCCTGCCATTGAGACTGAACGGGGATTATTTATTTTTTTAACTTGGCCGCCGGGCCGGGGCGGGCATCGCCCCCGGTACCTCCAGCCGCTACTATTTCCGCGGGCCGTGTTCCAACACTATTCACCCCGGCCAAGAGGCCTATTCCCCGGCCCGCACCCCGCCATTGAGACTGCATGGGAATTATTATTTTTTTATCTCTCAACCTGTCCAAGAGGCCTGCTGCCCGCCGCAATCGCCGCCGGGCCGGCCCGCACCCTGCCATTGAGACTGAACGGGAATTATTATTTTTTTATCTCTCAACCTGTCCAAGAGGCCTGCTGCCCGCCGCACTCGCCGCCGGGCCGGCCCGCACCCTGCCATTGAGACTGAACGGGGATTATTTATTTTTTTAACTTGGCCGCCGGGCCGGGGCGGGCATCGCCCCCGGTACCTCCAGCCGCTACTATTTCCGCGGGCCGTGTTCCAACACTATTCACCCCGGCCAAGAGGCCTATTCCCCGGCCCGCACCCCACCATTGAGACTGCACGGGAATTATTATTTTTTTTATCTCTCAACCTGTCCAAGAGGCCTGCTGCCCGCCGCAATCCTTCGCCGGGCCGGCCCGCACCCTGCCATTGAGACTGAACGGGAATTATTATTTTTTTATCTCTCAACCTGTCCAAGAGGCCTGCTGCCCGCCGCACTCGCACCCCGCCATTGAGACTGAACGGGGATTATTATTTTTTTTAACTCGGCCTCCGGGCCGGGGCGGGCTTCGCCCCCGGTACCTCCAGCCGCTTCTATTTACGCGCGCCGCGTTCCAACATATTCACCCCGGCCAAGAGGCCTATTCCCCGGCCCGCACCCCGCCATTGAGACTGCATGGGAATTATTATTTTTTTATCTCTCAACCTGTCCAAGAGGCCTGCTGCCCGCCGCAATCGCCGCCGGGCCGGCCCGCACCCTGCCATTGAGACTGAACGGGATTATTTATTTTTTTAACTTGGCCGCCGGGCCGGGGCGGGCATCGCCCCCGGTACCTCCAGCCGCTACTATTTCCGCGGGCCGTGTTCCAACACTATTCACCCCGGCCAAGAGGCCTATTCCCCGGCCCGCACCCCGCCATTGAGACTGCACGGGAATTATTATTTTTTTATCTCTCAACCTGTCCAAGAGGCCTGCTGCCCGCCGTACTCGCCGCCGGGCCGGCCCGCACCCCGCCATTGAGACTGAACGGGGATTATTATTTTTTTTAACTCGGCCTCCGGGCCGGGGCGGGCTTCGCCCCCGGTACCTCCAGCCGCTTCTATTTACGCGCGCCGCGTTCCAACATATTCACCCCGGCCAAGAGGCCTCTTCCCCGGCCACACTCGTCCGCCGGGCCGGCCCGCACCCCGCCATTGAGACTGCACGGGAATTATTATTTTTATATCTCTCAACCTGTCCAAGAGGCCGGGTGCCCGCCGCAATCGCCGCCGGGCCGGCCCGCACCCTGCCATTGAGACTGAATGGGGATTATTTATTTTTTTAACTTGGCCGCCGGCCCGGGGCGGGCATCGCCCCCGGTACCTCCAGCCGCTACTATTTCCGCGGGCCGTGTTCCAACACTATTCACCCCGGCCAAGAGGCCTATTCCCCGGCCCGCACCCCGCCATTGAGACTGCATGGGAATTATTATTTTTTTATCTCTCAACCTGTCCAAGAGGCCTGCTGCCCGCCGCAATCGCCGCCGGGCCGGCCCGCACCCTGCCATTGAGACTGAACGGGGATTATTTATTTTTTTAACTTGGCCGCCGGGCCGGGGCGGGCATCGCCCCCGGTACCTCCAGCCGCTTCTATTTCCGCGGGCCGTGTTCCAACACTATTCACCCCGGCCAAGAGGCCTATTCCCCGGCCCGCACCCCGCCATTGAGACTGCACGGGAATTATTATTTTTTTAGCTCTCAACCTGTCCAAGAGGCCTGCTGCCCGCCGCAATCGCCGCCGGGCCGGCCCGCACCCTGCCATCGAGACTGAACGGGGATTATTTATTTTTTTAACTTGGCCGCCGGGCCGGGGAGGGCATCGCCCCCGGTACCTCCAGCCGCTACTATTTCCGCGGGCCGTGTTCCAACACTATTCACCCCGGCCAAGAGGCCTATTCCCCGGCCCGCACCCCGCCATTGAGACTGCACGGGAATTATTATTTTTTTATCTCTCAACCTGTCCAAGAGGCCTGCTGCCCGCCGCACTCGCCGCCGGGCCGGCCCGCACCCCGCCATTGAGACTGAACGGGGATTATTATTTTTTTTAACTCGGCCTCCGGGCCGGGGCGGGCTTCGCCCCCGGTACCTCCAGCCGCTTCTATTTACGCGCGCCGCGTTCCAACATATTCACCCCGGCCAAGAGGCCTA
Organism: Hippocampus zosterae; assembly: GCF_025434085.1. Lineage (NCBI taxonomy): Eukaryota > Metazoa > Chordata > Actinopteri > Syngnathiformes > Syngnathidae > Hippocampus > Hippocampus zosterae. The sequence continues at coordinate 12,962,997 of NC_067469.1, forward strand.
TTCCCCGGCCCGCACCCCGCCATTGAGACTGCATGGGAATTATTATTTTTTTATCTCTCAACCTGTCCAAGAGGCCTGCTGCCCGCCGCAATCGCCGCCGGGCCGGCCCGCACCCTGCCATTGAGACTGAACGGGAATTATTATTTTTTTATCTCTCAACCTGTCCAAGAGGCCTGCTGCCCGCCGCACTCGCCGCCGGGCCGGCCCGCACCCTGCCATTGAGACTGAACGGGGATTATTTATTTTTTTAACTTGGCCGCCGGGCCGGGGCGGGCATCGCCCCCGGTACCTCCAGCCGCTACTATTTCCGCGGGCCGTGTTCCAACACTATTCACCCCGGCCAAGAGGCCTATTCCCCGGCCCGCACCCCGCCATTGAGACTGCACGGGAATTATTATTTTTTTATCTCTCAACCTGTCCAGGAGGCCTGCTGCCCGCCGCACTCGCCGCCGGGCCGGCCCGCACCCCGCCATTGAGACTGAACGGGGATTATTATTTTTTTTAACTCGGCCTCCGGGCCGGGGCGGGCTTCGCCCCCGGTACCTCCAGCCGCTTCTATTTACGCGCGCCGCGTTCCAACATATTCACCCCGGCCAAGAGGCCTATTCCCCGGCCCGCACCCCGCCATTGAGACTGCATGGGAATTATTATTTTTTTATCTCTCAACCTGTCCAAGAGGCCTGCTGCCCGCCGCAATCGCCGCCGGGCCGGCCCGCACCCTGCCATTGAGACTGAACGGGAATTATTATTTTTTTATCTCTCAACCTGTCCAAGAGGCCTGCTGCCCGCCGCCCTCGCCGCCGGGCCGGCCCGCACCCTGCCATTGAGACTGAACGGGATTATTTATTTTTTTAACTTGGCCGCCGGGCCGGGGCGGGCATCGCCCCCGGTACCTCCAGCCGCTACTATTTCCGCGGGCCGTGTTCCAACACTATTCACCCCGGCCAAGAGGCCTATTCCCCGGCCCGCACCCCGCCATTGAGACTGCACGGGAATTATTATTTTTTTATCTCTCAACCTGTCCAAGAGGCCTGCTGCCCGCCGCAATCGCCGCCGGGCCGGCCCGCACCCTGCCATTGAGACTGAACGGGGATTATTTATTTTTTTAACTTGGCCGCCGGCCCGGGGCGGGCATCGCCCCCGGTACCTCCAGCCGCTACTATTTCCGCGGGCCGTGTTCCAACACTATTCACCCCGGCCAAGAGGCCTATTCCCCGGCCCGCACCCCGCCATTGAGACTGCATGGGAATTATTATTTTTTTATCTCTCAACCTGTCCAAGAGGCCTGCTGCCCGCCGCAATCGCCGCCGGGCCGGCCCGCACCCCGCCATTGAGACTGAACGGGGATTATTATTTTTTTTAACTCGGCCTCCGGGCCGGGGCGGGCTTCGCCCCCGGTACCTCCAGCCGCTTCTATTTACGCGCGCCGCGTTCCAACATATTCACCCCGGCCAAGAGGCCTATTCCCCGGCCCGCACCCCGCCATTGAGACTGCATGGGAATTATTATTTTTTTATCTCTCAACCTGTCCAAGAGGCCTGCTGCCCGCCGCAATCGCCGCCGGGCCGGCCCGCACCCTGCCATTGAGACTGAACGGGAATTATTATTTTTTTATCTCTCAACCTGTCCAAGAGGCCTGCTGCCCGCCGCACTCGCCGCCGGGCCAGCCCGCACCCTGCCATTGAGACTGAACGGGGATTATTTATTTTTTTAACTTGGCCGCCGGGCCGGGGCGGGCATCGCCCCCGGTACCTCCAGCCGCTACTATTTCCGCGGGCCGTGTTCCAACACTATTCACCCCGGCCAAGAGGCCTATTCCCCGGCCCGCACCCCGCCATTGAGACTGCATGGGAATTATTATTTTTTTATCTCTCAACCTGTCCAAGAGGCCTGCTGCCCGCCGCAATCGCCGCCGGGCCGGCCCGCACCCTGCCATTGAGACTGAACGGGAATTATTATTTTTTTATCTCTCAACCTGTCCAAGAGGCCTGCTGCCCGCCGCACTCGCCGCCGGGCCGGCCCGCACCCTGCCATTGAGACTGAACGGGGATTATTTATTTTTTTAACTTGGCCGCCGGGCCGGGGCGGGCATCGCCCCCGGTACCTCCAGCCGCTACTATTTCCGCGGGCCGTGTTCCAACACTATTCACCCCGGCCAAGAGGCCTATTCCCCGGCCCGCACCCCACCATTGAGACTGCACGGGAATTATTATTTTTTTTATCTCTCAACCTGTCCAAGAGGCCTGCTGCCCGCCGCAATCGCCGCCGGGCCGGCCCGCACCCTGCCATTGAGACTGAACGGGGACTATTTATTTTTTTAACTTGGCCGCCGGGCCGGGGCGGGCATCGCCCCCGGTACCTCCAGCCGCTACTATTTCCGCGGGCCGTGTTCCAACACTATTCACCCCGGCCAAGAGGCCTATTCCCCGGCCCGCACCCCGCCATTGAGACTGCACGGGAATTATTATTTTTTTATCTCTCAACCTGTCCAAGAGGCCTGCTGCCCGCCGCACTCGCCGCCGGGCCGGCCCGCACCCCGCCATTGAGACTGAACGGGGATTATTATTTTTTTTAACTCGGCCTCCGGGCCGGGGCGGGCTTCGCCCCCGGTACCTCCAGCCGCTTCTATTTACGCGCGCCGCGTTCCAACATATTCACCCCGGCCAAGAGGCCTATTCCCCGGCCCGCACCCCGCCATTGAGACTGCATGGGAATTATTATTTTTTTATCTCTCAACCTGTCCAAGAGGCCTGCTGCCCGCCGCAATCGCCGCCGGGCCGGCCCGCACCCTGCCATTGAGACTGAACGGGAATTATTATTTTTTTATCTCTCAACCTGTCCAAGAGGCCTGCTGCCCGCCGCACTCGCCGCCGGGCCGGCCCGCACCCTGCCATTGAGACTGAACGGGGATTATTTATTTTTTTAACTTGGCCGCCGGGCCGGGGCGGGCATCGCCCCCGGTACCTCCAGCCGCTACTATTTCCGCGGGCCGTGTTCCAACACTATTCACCCCGGCCAAGAGGCCTATTCCCCGGCCCGCACCCCGCCATTGAGACTGCACGGGAATTATTATTTTTTTATCTCTCAACCTGTCCAGGAGGCCTGCTGCCCGCCGCACTCGCCGCCGGGCCGGCCCGCACCCCGCCATTGAGACTGAACGGGGATTATTATTTTTTTTAACTCGGCCTCCGGGCCGGGGCGGGCTTCGCCCCCGGTACCTCCAGCCGCTTCTATTTACGCGCGCCGCGTTCCAACATATTCACCCCGGCCAAGAGGCCTATTCCCCGGCCCGCACCCCGCCATTGAGACTGCATGGGAATTATTATTTTTTTATCTCTCAACCTGTCCAAGAGGCCTGCTGCCCGCCGCAATCGCCGCCGGGCCGGCCCGCACCCTGCCATTGAGACTGAACGGGAATTATTATTTTTTTATCTCTCAACCTGTCCAAGAGGCCTGCTGCCCGCCGCCCTCGCCGCCGGGCCGGCCCGCACCCTGCCATTGAGACTGAACGGGATTATTTATTTTTTTAACTTGGCCGCCGGGCCGGGGCGGGCATCGCCCCCGGTACCTCCAGCCGCTACTATTTCCGCGGGCCGTGTTCCAACACTATTCACCCCGGCCAAGAGGCCTATTCCCCGGCCCGCACCCCGCCATTGAGACTGCACGGGAATTATTATTTTTTTATCTCTCAACCTGTCCAAGAGGCCTGCTGCCCGCCGCAATCGCCGCCGGGCCGGCCCGCACCCTGCCATTGAGACTGAACGGGGATTATTTATTTTTTTAACTTGGCCGCCGGCCCGGGGCGGGCATCGCCCCCGGTACCTCCAGCCGCTACTATTTCCGCGGGCCGTGTTCCAACACTATTCACCCCGGCCAAGAGGCCTATTCCCCGGCCCGCACCCCGCCATTGAGACTGCATGGGAATTATTATTTTTTTATCTCTCAACCTGTCCAAGAGGCCTGCTGCCCGCCGCAATCGCCGCCGGGCCGGCCCGCACCCCGCCATTGAGACTGAACGGGGATTATTATTTTTTTTAACTCGGCCTCCGGGCCGGGGCGGGCTTCGCCCCCGGTACCTCCAGCCGCTTCTATTTACGCGCGCCGCGTTCCAACATATTCACCCCGGCCAAGAGGCCTATTCCCCGGCCCGCACCCCGCCATTGAGACTGCATGGGAATTATTATTTTTTTATCTCTCAACCTGTCCAAGAGGCCTGCTGCCCGCCGCAATCGCCGCCGGGCCGGCCCGCACCCTGCCATTGAGACTGAACGGGAATTATTATTTTTTTATCTCTCAACCTGTCCAAGAGGCCTGCTGCCCGCCGCACTCGCCGCCGGGCCAGCCCGCACCCTGCCATTGAGACTGAACGGGGATTATTTATTTTTTTAACTTGGCCGCCGGGCCGGGGCGGGCATCGCCCCCGGTACCTCCAGCCGCTACTATTTCCGCGGGCCGTGTTCCAACACTATTCACCCCGGCCAAGAGGCCTATTCCCCGGCCCGCACCCCGCCATTGAGACTGCATGGGAATTATTATTTTTTTATCTCTCAACCTGTCCAAGAGGCCTGCTGCCCGCCGCAATCGCCGCCGGGCCGGCCCGCACCCTGCCATTGAGACTGAACGGGAATTATTATTTTTTTATCTCTCAACCTGTCCAAGAGGCCTGCTGCCCGCCGCACTCGCCGCCGGGCCGGCCCGCACCCTGCCATTGAGACTGAACGGGGATTATTTATTTTTTTAACTTGGCCGCCGGGCCGGGGCGGGCATCGCCCCCGGTACCTCCAGCCGCTACTATTTCCGCGGGCCGTGTTCCAACACTATTCACCCCGGCCAAGAGGCCTATTCCCCGGCCCGCACCCCACCATTGAGACTGCACGGGAATTATTATTTTTTTTATCTCTCAACCTGTCCAAGAGGCCTGCTGCCCGCCGCAATCGCCGCCGGGCCGGCCCGCACCCTGCCATTGAGACTGAACGGGGACTATTTATTTTTTTAACTTGGCCGCCGGGCCGGGGCGGGCATCGCCCCCGGTACCTCCAGCCGCTACTATTTCCGCGGGCCGTGTTCCAACACTATTCACCCCGGCCAAGAGGCCTATTCCCCGGCCCGCACCCCGCCATTGAGACTGCACGGGAATTATTATTTTTTTATCTCTCAACCTGTCCAAGAGGCCTGCTGCCCGCCGCAATCGCCGCCGAGCCGGCCCGCACCCTGCCATTGAGACTGAACGGGGATTATTTATTTTTTTAACTTGGCCGCCGGGCCGGGGCGGGCATCGCCCCCGGTACCTCCAGCCGCTACTATTTCCGCGGGCCGTGTTCCAACACTATTCACCCCGGCCAAAAGGCCTATTCCCCGGCCCGCACCCCGCCATTGAGACTGCATGGGAATTATTATTTTTTTATCTCTCAACCTGTCCAAGAGGCCTGCTGCCCGCCGCAATCGCCGCCGGGCCGGCCCGCACCCTGCCATTGAGACTGAACGGGGATTATTTATTTTTTTAACTTGGCCGCCGGGCCGGGGCGGGCATCGCCCCCGGTACCTCCAGCCGCTACTATTTCCGCGGGCCGTGTTCCAACACTATTCACCCCGGCCAAGAGGCCTATTCCCCGGCCCGCACCCCGCCATTGAGACTGCACGGGAATTATTATTTTTTTATCTCTCAACCTGTCCAAGAGGCCTGCTGCCCGCCGCACTCGCCGCCGGGCCGGCCCGCACCCCGCCATTGAGATTGAACGGGGATTATTATTTTTTTTAACTCGGCCTCCGGGCCGGGGCGGGCTTCGCCCCCGGTACCTCCAGCCGCTTCTATTTACGCGCGCCGCGTTCCAACATATTCACCCCGGCCAAGAGGCCTCTTCCCCGGCCACACTCGTCCGCCGGGCCGGCCCGCACCCCGCCATTGAGACTGCACGGGAATTATTATTTTTATATCTCTCAACCTGTCCAAGAGGCCGGGTGCCCGCCGCAATCGCCGCCGGGCCGGCCCGCACCCTGCCATTGAGACTGAATGGGGATTATTTATTTTTTTAACTTGGCCGCCGGCCCGGGGCGGGCATCGCCCCCGGTACCTCCAGCCGCTACTATTTCCGCGGGCCAAGAGGCCTATTCCCCGGCCCGCACCCCGCCATTGAGACTGCATGGGAATTATTATTTTTTTATCTCTCAACCTGTCCAAGAGGCCTGCTGCCCGCCGCAATCGCCGCCGGGCCGGCCCGCACTCTGCCATTGAGACTGAACGGGGATTATTTATTTTTTTAACTTGGCCGCCGGGCCGGGGCGGGCATCGCCCCCGGTACCTCCAGCCGCTTCTATTTCCGCGGGCCGTGTTCCAACACTATTCACCCCGGCCAAGAGGCCTATTCCCCGGCCCGCACCCCGCCATTGAGACTGCACGGGAATTATTATTTTTTTAGCTCTCAACCTGTCCAAGAGGCCTGCTGCCCGCCGCAATCGCCGCCGGGCCGGCCCGCACCCTGCCATCGAGACTGAACGGGGATTATTTATTTTTTTAACTTGGCCGCCGGGCCGGGGCGGGCATCGCCCCCGGTACCTCCAGCCGCTACTATTTCCGCGGGCCGTGTTCCAACACTATTCACCCCGGCCAAGAGGCCTATTCCCCGGCCCGCACCCCGCCATTGAGACTGCATGGGAATTATTATTTTTTTATCTCTCAACCTGTCCAAGAGGCCTGCTGCCCGCCGCAATCGCCGCCGGGCCGGCCCGCACCCTGCCATTGAGACTGAACGGGGATTATTTATTTTTTTAACTTGGCCGCCGGGCCGGGGCGGGCATCGCCCCCGGTACCTCCAGCCGCTTCTATTTCCGCGGGCCGTGTTCCAACACTATTCACCCCGGCCAAGAGGCCTATTCCCCGGCCCGCACCCCGCCATTGAGACTGCACGGGAATTATTATTTTTTTAGCTCTCAACCTGTCCAAGAGGCCTGCTGCCCGCCGCACTCGCCGCCGGGCCGGCCCGCACCCCGCCATTGAGACTGAACGGGGATTATTATTTTTTTTAACTCGGCGTCCGGGCCGGGGCGGGCTTCGCCCCCGGTACCTCCAGCCGCTTCTATTTACGCGCGCCGCGTTCCAACATATTCACCCCGGCCAAGAGGCCTATTCCCCGGCCCGCACCCCGCCATTGAGACTGCATGGGAATTATTATTTTTTTATCTCTCAACCTGTCCAAGAGGCCTGCTGCCCGCCGCAATCGCCGCCGGGCCGGCCCGCACCCTGCCATTGAGACTGAACGGGAATTATTATTTTTTTATCTCTCAACCTGTCCAAGAGGCCTGCTGCCCGCCGCACTCGCCGCCGGGCCGGCCCGCACCCTGCCATTGAGACTGAACGGGGATTATTTATTTTTTTAACTTGGCCGCCGGGCCGGGGCGGGCATCGCCCCCGGTACCTCCAGCCGCTACTATTTCCGCGGGCCGTGTTCCAACACTATTCACCCCGGCCAAGAGGCCTATTCCCCGGCCCGCACCCCGCCATTGAGACTGCACGGGAATTATTATTTTTTTATCTCTCAACCTGTCCAGGAGGCCTGCTGCCCGCCGCACTCGCCGCCGGGCCGGCCCGCACCCCGCCATTGAGACTGAACGGGGATTATTATTTTTTTTAACTCGGCCTCCGGGCCGGGGCGGGCTTCGCCCCCGGTACCTCCAGCCGCTTCTATTTACGCGCGCCGCGTTCCAACATATTCACCCCGACCAAGAGGCCTATTCCCCGGCCCGCACCCCGCCATTGAGACTGCATGGGAATTATTATTTTTTTATCTCTCAACCTGTCCAAGAGGCCTGCTGCCCGCCGCAATCGCCGCCGGGCCGGCCCGCACCCTGCCATTGAGACTGAACGGGAATTATTATTTTTTTATCTCTCAACCTGTCCAAGAGGCCTGCTGCCCGCCGCACTCGCCGCCGGGCCGGCCCGCACCCTGCCATTGAGACTGAACGGGATTATTTATTTTTTTAACTTGGCCGCCGGGCCGGGGCGGGCATCGCCCCCGGTACCTCCAGCCGCTACTATTTCCGCGGGCCGTGTTCCAACACTATTCACCCCGGCCAAGAGGCCTATTCCCCGGCCCGCACCCCGCCATTGAGACTGCACGGGAATTATTATTTTTTTATCTCTCAACCTGTCCAAGAGGCCTGCTGCCCGCCGCAATCGCCGCCGGGCCGGCCCGCACCCTGCCATTGAGACTGAACGGGGATTATTTATTTTTTTAATTTGGCCGCCGGCCCGGGGCGGGCATCGCCCCCGGTACCTCCAGCCGCTACTATTTCCGCGGGCCGTGTTCCAACACTATTCACCCCGGCCAAGAGGCCTATTCCCCGGCCCACACCCCGCCATTGAGACTGCATGGGAATTATTATTTTTTTATCTCTCAACCTGTCCAAGAGGCCTGCTGCCCGCCGCAATCGCCGCCGGGCCGGCCCGCACCCTGCCATTGAGACTGAACGGGAAATATTATTTTTTTATCTCTCAACCTGTCCAAGAGGCCTGCTGCCCGCCGCACTCGCCGCCGGGCCGGCCCGCACCCTGCCATTGAGACTGAACGGGGATTATTTATTTTTTTAACTTGGCCGCCGGGCCGGGGCGGGCATCGCCCCCGGTACCTCCAGCCGCTACTATTTCCGCGGGCCGTGTTCCAACACTATTCACCCCGGCCAAGAGGCCTATTCCCCGGCCCGCACCCCACCATTGAGATTGCACGGGAATTATTATTTTTTTTATCTCTCAACCTGTCCAAGAGGCCTGCTGCCCGCCGCAATCGCCGCCGGGCCGGCCCGCACCCTGCCATTGAGACTGAACGGGGATTATTTATTTTTTTAACTTGGCCGCCGGGCCGGGGCGGGCATCGCCCCCGGTACCTCCAGCCGCTACTATTTCCGCGGGCCGTGTTCCAACACTATTCACCCCGGCCAAGAGGCCTATTCCCCGGCCCGCACCCCGCCATTGAGACTGCATGGGAATTATTATTTTTTTATCTCTCAACCTGTCCAAGAGGCCTGCTGCCCGCCGCAATCGCCGCCGGGCCGGCCCGCACCCTGCCATTGAGACTGAACGGGAATTATTATTTTTTTATCTCTCAACCTGTCCAAGAGGCCTGCTGCCCGCCGCACTCGCCGCCGGGCCGGCCCGCACCCTGCCATTGAGACTGAACGGGATTATTTATTTTTTTAACTTGGCCGCCGGGCCGGGGCGGGCATCGCCCCCGGTACCTCCAGCCGCTACTATTTCCGCGGGCCGTGTTCCAACACTATTCACCCCGGCCAAGAGGCCTATTCCCCGGCCCGCACCCCGCCATTGAGACTGCACGGGAATTATTATTTTTTTATCTCTCAACCTGTCCAAGAGGCCTGCTGCCCGCCGCAATCGCCGCCGGGCCGGCCCGCACCCTGCCATTGAGACTGAACGGGGATTATTTATTTTTTTAATTTGGCCGCCGGCCCGGGGCGGGCATCGCCCCCGGTACCTCCAGCCGCTACTATTTCCGCGGGCCGTGTTCCAACACTATTCACCCCGGCCAAGAGGCCTATTCCCCGGCCCGCACCCCGCCATTGAGACTGCATGGGAATTATTATTTTTTTATCTCTCAACCTGTCCAAGAGGCCTGCTGCCCGCCGCAATCGCCGCCGGGCCGGCCCGCACCCTGCCATTGAGACTGAACGGGAATTATTATTTTTTTATCTCTCAACCTGTCCAAGAGGCCTGCTGCCCGCCGCACTCGCCGCCGGGCCGGCCCGCACCCTGCCATTGAGACTGAACGGGGATTATTTATTTTTTTAACTTGGCCGCCGGGCCGGGGCGGGCATCGCCCCCGGTACCTCCAGCCGCTACTATTTCCGCGGGCCGTGTTCCAACACTATTCACCCCGGCCAAGAGGCCTATTCCCCGGCCCGCACCCCACCATTGAGATTGCACGGGAATTATTATTTTTTTTATCTCTCAACCTGTCCAAGAGGCCTGCTGCCCGCCGCAATCGCCGCCGGGCCGGCCCGCACCCTGCCATTGAGACTGAACGGGGATTATTTATTTTTTTAACTTGGCCGCCGGGCCGGGGCGGGCATCGCCCCCGGTACCTCCAGCCGCTACTATTTCCGCGGGCCGTGTTCCAACACTATTCACCCCGGCCAAGAGGCCTATTCCCCGGCCCGCACCCCGCCATTGAGACTGCACGGGAATTATTATTTTTTTATCTCTCAACCTGTCCAAGAGGCCTGCTGCCCGCCGCAATCGCCGCCGGGCCGGCCCGCACCCTGCCATTGAGACTGAACGGGGATTATTTATTTTTTTAACTTGGCCGCCGGGCCGGGGCGGGCATCGCCCCCGGTACCTCCAGCCGCTACTATTTCCGCGGGCCGTGTTCCAACACTATTCACCCCGGCCAAAAGGCCTATTCCCCGGCCCGCACCCCGCCATTGAGACTGCATGGGAATTATTATTTTTTTATCTCTCAACCTGTCCAAGAGGCCTGCTGCCCGCCGCAATCGCCGCCGGGCCGGCCCGCACCCTGCCATTGAGACTGAACGGGAATTATTATTTTTTTATCTCTCAACCTGTCCAAGAGGCCTGCTGCCCGCCGCACTCGCACCCCGCCATTGAGACTGAACGGGGATTATTATTTTTTTTAACTCGGCCTCCGGGCCGGGGCGGGCTTCGCCCCCGGTACCTCCAGCCGCTTCTATTTACGCGCGCCGCGTTCCAACATATTCACCCCGGCCAAGAGGCCTATTCCCCGGCCCGCACCCCGCCATTGAGACTGCATGGGAATTATTATTTTTTTATCTCTCAACCTGTCCAAGAGGCCTGCTGCCCGCCGCAATCGCCGCCGGGCCGGCCCGCACCCTGCCATTGAGACTGAACGGGATTATTTATTTTTTTAACTTGGCCGCCGGGCCGGGGCGGGCATCGCCCCCGGTACCTCCAGCCGCTACTATTTCCGCGGGCCGTGTTCCAACACTATTCACCCCGGCCAAGAGGCCTATTCCCCGGCCCGCACCCCGCCATTGAGACTGCACGGGAATTATTATTTTTTTATCTCTCAACCTGTCCAAGAGGCCTGCTGCCCGCCGCACTCGCCGCCGGGCCGGCCCGCACCCCGCCATTGAGACTGAACGGGGATTATTATTTTTTTTAACTCGGCCTCCGGGCCGGGGCGGGCTTCGCCCCCGGTACCTCCAGCCGCTTCTATTTACGCGCGCCGCGTTCCAACATATTCACCCCGGCCAAGAGGCCTCTTCCCCGGCCACACTCGTCCGCCGGGCCGGCCCGCACCCCGCCATTGAGACTGCACGGGAATTATTATTTTTATATCTCTCAACCTGTCCAAGAGGCCGGGTGCCCGCCGCAATCGCCGCCGGGCCGGCCCGCACCCTGCCATTGAGACTGAATGGGGATTATTTATTTTTTTAACTTGGCCGCCGGCCCGGGGCGGGCATCGCCCCCGGTACCTCCAGCCGCTACTATTTCCGCGGGCCGTGTTCCAACACTATTCACCCCGGCCAAGAGGCCTATTCCCCGGCCCGCACCCCGCCATTGAGACTGCATGGGAATTATTATTTTTTTATCTCTCAACCTGTCCAAGAGGCCTGCTGCCCGCCGCAATCGCCGCCGGGCCGGCCCGCACCCTGCCATTGAGACTGAACGGGGATTATTTATTTTTTTAACTTGGCCGCCGGGCCGGGGCGGGCATCGCCCCCGGTACCTCCAGCCGCTTCTATTTCCGCGGGCCGTGTTCCAACACTATTCACCCCGGCCAAGAGGCCTATTCCCCGGCCCGCACCCCGCCATTGAGACTGCACGGGAATTATTATTTTTTTAGCTCTCAACCTGTCCAAGAGGCCTGCTGCCCGCCGCAATCGCCGCCGGGCCGGCCCGCACCCTGCCATCGAGACTGAACGGGGATTATTTATTTTTTTAACTTGGCCGCCGGGCCGGGGAGGGCATCGCCCCCGGTACCTCCAGCCGCTACTATTTCCGCGGGCCGTGTTCCAACACTATTCACCCCGGCCAAGAGGCCTATTCCCCGGCCCGCACCCCGCCATTGAGACTGCATGGGAATTATTATTTTTTTATCTCTCAACCTGTCCAAGAGGCCTGCTGCCCGCCGCAATCGCCGCCGGGCCGGCCCGCACCCTGCCATTGAGACTGAACGGGGATTATTTATTTTTTTAACTTGGCCGCCGGGCCGGGGCGGGCATCGTCCCCGGTACCTCCAGCCGCTTCTATTTCCGCGGGCCGTGTTCCAACACTATTCACCCCGGCCAAGATGCCTATTCCCCGGCCCGCACCCCGCCATTGAGACTGCACGGGAATTATTATTTTTTTAGCTCTCAACCTGTCCAAGAGGCCTGCTGCCCGCCGCAATCGCCGCCGGGCCGGCCCGCACCCTGCCATCGAGACTGAACGGGGATTATTTATTTTTTTAACTTGGCCGCCGGGCCGGGGCGGGCATCGCCCCCGGTACCTCCAGCCGCTACTATTTCCGCGGGCCGTGTTCCAACACTATTCACCCCGGCCAAGAGGCCTATTCCCCGGCCCGCACCCCGCCATTGAGACTGCACGGGAATTATTATTTTTTTATCTCTCAACCTGTCCAAGAGGCCTGCTGCCCGCCGCACTCGCCGCCGGGCCGGCCCGCACCCCGCCATTGAGACTGAACGGGGATTATTATTTTTTTTAACTCGGCGTCCGGGCCGGGGCGGGCTTCGCCCCCGGTACCTCCAGCCGCTTCTATTTACGCGCGCCGCGTTCCAACATATTCACCCCGGCCAAGAGGCCTATTCCCCGGCCCGCACCCCGCCATTGAGACTGCATGGGAATTATTATTTTTTTATCTCTCAACCTGTCCAAGAGGCCTGCTGCCCGCCGCAATCGCCGCCGGGCCGGCCCGCACCCTGCCATTGAGACTGAACGGGAATTATTATTTTTTTATCTCTCAACCTGTCCAAGAGGCCTGCTGCCCGCCGCACTCGCCGCCGGGCCGGCCCGCACCCTGCCATTGAGACTGAACGGGGATTATTTATTTTTTTAACTTGGCCGCCGGGCCGGGGCGGGCATCGCCCCCGGTACCTCCAGCCGCTACTATTTCCGCGGGCCGTGTTCCAACACTATTCACCCCGGCCAAGAGGCCTATTCCCCGGCCCGCACCCCGCCATTGAGACTGCACGGGAATTATTATTTTTTTATCTCTCAACCTGTCCAGGAGGCCTGCTGCCCGCCGCACTCGCCGCCGGGCCGGCCCGCACCCCGCCATTGAGACTGAACGGGGATTATTATTTTTTTTAACTCGGCCTCCGGGCCGGGGCGGGCTTTGCCCCCGGTACCTCCAGCCGCTTCTATTTACGCGCGCCGCGTTCCAACATATTCACCCCGGCCAAGAGGCCTATTCCCCGGCCCGCACCCCGCCATTGAGACTGCATGGGAATTATTATTTTTTTATCTCTCAACCTGTCCAAGAGGCCTGCTGCCCGCCGCAATCGCCGCCGGGCCGGCCCGCACCCTGCCATTGAGACTGAACGGGAATTATTATTTTTTTATCTCTCAACCTGTCCAAGAGGCCTGCTGCCCGCCGCACTCGCCGCCGGGCCGGCCCGCACCCTGCCATTGAGACTGAACGGGATTATTTATTTTTTTAACTTGGCCGCCGGGCCGGGGCGGGCATCGCCCCCGGTACCTCCAGCCGCTACTATTTCCGCGGGCCGTGTTCCAACACTATTCACCCCGGCCAAGAGGCCTATTCCCCGGCCCGCACCCCGCCATTGAGACTGCACGGGAATTATTATTTTTTTATCTCTCAACCTGTCCAAGAGGCCTGCTGCCCGCCGCAATCGCCGCCGGGCCGGCCCGCACCCTGCCATTGAGACTGAACGGGGATTATTTATTTTTTTAACTTGGCCGCCGGCCCGGGGCGGGCATCGCCCCCGGTACCTCCAGCCGCTACTATTTCCGCGGGCCGTGTTCCAACACTATTCACCCCGGCCAAGAGGCCTATTCCCCGGCCCGCACCCCGCCATTGAGACTGCATGGGAATTATTATTTTTTTATCTCTCAACCTGTCCAAGAGGCCTGCTGCCCGCCGCAATCGCCGCCGGGCCGGCCCGCACCCTGCCATTGAGACTGAACGGGAATTATTATTTTTTTATCTCTCAACCTGTCCAAGAGGCCTGCTGCCCACCGCACTCGCCGCCGGGCCGGCCCGCACCCTGCCATTGAGACTGAACGGGGATTATTTATTTTTTTAACTTGGCCGCCGGCCCGGGGCGGGCATCGCCCCCGGTACCTCCAGCCGCTACTATTTCCGCGGGCCGTGTTCCAACACTATTCACCCCGGCCAAGAGGCCTATTCCCCGGCCCGCACCCCGCCATTGAGACTGCAGGGGAATTATTATTTTTTTATCTCTCAACCTGTCCAAGAGGCCTGCTGCCCGCCGCAATCGCCGCCGGGCCGGCCCGCACCCTGCCATTGAGACTGAACGGGGATTATTTATTTTTTTAACTTGGCCGCCGGGCCGGGGCGGGCATCGCCCCCGGTACCTCCAGCCGCTACTATTTCCGCGGGCCGTGTTCCAACACTATTCACCCCGGCCAAGAGGCCTATTCCCCGGCCCGCACCCCGCCATTGAGACTGCACGGGAATTATTATTTTTTTATCTCTCAACCTTTCCAAGAGGCCTGCTGCCCGCCGCACTCGCCGCCGGGCAGGCCCGCACCCCGCCATTGAGACTGAACGGGGATTATTATTTTTTTTAACTCGGCCTCCGGGCCGGGGCGGGCTTCGCCCCCGGTACCTCCAGCCGCTTCTATTTACGCGCGCCGCGTTCCAACATATTCACCCCGGCCAAGAGGCCTATTCCCCGGCCCGCACCCCGCCATTGAGACTGCATGGGAATTATTATTTTTTTATCTCTCAACCTGTCCAAGAGGCCTGCTGCCCGCCGCAATCGCCGCCGGGCCGGCCCGCACCCTGCCATTGAGACTGAACGGGAATTATTATTTTTTTATCTCTCAACCTGTCCAAGAGGCCTGCTGCCCGCCGCACTCGCCGCCGGGCCAGCCCGCACCCTGCCATTGAGACTGAACGGGGATTATTTATTTTTTTAACTTGGCCGCCGGGCCGGGGCGGGCATCGCCCCGGTACCTCCAGCCGCTACTATTTCCGCGGGCCGTGTTCCAACACTATTCACCCCGGCCAAGAGGCCTATTCCCCGGCCCGCACCCCGCCATTGAGACTGCATGGGAATTATTATTTTTTTATCTCTCAACCTGTCCAAGAGGCCTGCTGCCCGCCGCAATCGCCGCCGGGCCGGCCCGCACCCTGCCATTGAGACTGAACGGGAATTATTATTTTTTTATCTCTCAACCTGTCCAAGAGGCCTGCTGCCCGCCGCACTCGCCGCCGGGCCGGCCCGCACCCTGCCATTGAGACTGAACGGGGATTATTTATTTTTTTAACTTGGCCGCCGGGCCGGGGCGGGCATCGCCCCCGGTACCTCCAGCCGCTACTATTTCCGCGGGCCGTGTTCCAACACTATTCACCCCGGCCAAGAGGCCTATTCCCCGGCCCGCACCCCACCATTGAGACTGCACGGCAATTATTATTTTTTTTATCTCTCAACCTGTCCAAGAGGCCTGCTGCCCGCCGCAATCGCCGCCGGGCCGGCCCGCACCCTGCCATTGAGACTGAACGGGGATTATTTAGTTTTTTAACTTGGCCGCCGGGCCGGGGCGGGCATCGCCCCCGGTACCTCCAGCCGCTACTATTTCCGCGGGCCGTGTTCCAACACTATTCACCCCGGCCAAGAGGCCTATTCCCCGGCCCGCACCCCGCCATTGAGACTGCACGGGAATTATTATTTTTTTATCTCTCAACCTGTCCAAGAGGCCTGCTGCCCGCCGCAATCGCCGCCGGGCCGGCCCGCACCCTGCCATTGAGACTGAACGGGGATTATTTATTTTTTTAACTTGGCCGCCGGGCCGGGGCGGGCATCGCCCCCGGTACCTCCAGCCGCTACTATTTCCGCGGGCCGTGTTCCAACACTATTCACCCCGGCCAAAAGGCCTATTCCCCGGCCCGCACCCCGCCATTGAGACTGCATGGGAATTATTATTTTTTTATCTCTCAACCTGTCCAAGAGGCCTGCTGCCCGCCGCAATCGCCGCCGGGCCGGCCCGCACCCTGCCATTGAGACTGAACGGGAATTATTATTTTTTTATCTCTCAACCTGTCCAAGAGGCCTGCTGCCCGCCGCACTCGCACCCCGCCATTGAGACTGAACGGGGATTATTATTTTTTTTAACTCGGCCTCCGGGCCGGGGCGGGCTTCGCCCCCGGTACCTCCAGCCGCTTCTATTTACGCGCGCCGCGTTCCAACATATTCACCCCGGCCAAGAGGCCTATTCCCCGGCCCGCACCCCGCCATTGAGACTGCATGGGAATTATTATTTTTTTATCTCTCAACCTGTCCAAGAGGCCTGCTGCCCGCCGCAATCGCCGCCGGGCCGGCCCGCACCCTGCCATTGAGACTGAACGGGATTATTTATTTTTTTAACTTGGCCGCCGGCCCGGGGCGGGCATCGCCCCCGGTACCTCCAGCCGCTACTATTTCCGCAGGCCGTGTTCCAACACTATTCACCCCGGCCAAGAGGCCTATTCCCCGGCCCGCACCCCGCCATTGAGACTGCATGGGAATTATTATTTTTTTATCTCTCAACCTGTCCAAGAGGCCTGCTGCCCGCCGCAATCGCCGCCGGGCCGGCCCGCACCCTGCCATTGAGACTGAACGGGGATTATTTATTTTTTTAACTTGGCCGCCGGGCCGGGGCGGGCATCGCCCCCGGTACCTCCAGCCGCTACTATTTCCGCGGGCCGTGTTCCAACACTATTCACCCCGGCCAAGAGGCCTATTCCCCGGCCCGCACCCCGCCATTGAGACTGCATGGGAATTATTATTTTTTTATCTCTCAACCTGTCCAAGAGGCCTGCTGCCCGCCGCAATCGCCGCCGGGCCGGCCCGCACCCTGCCATTGAGACTGAACGGGGATTATTTATTTTTTTAACTTGGCCGCCGGGCCGGGGCGGGCATCGCCCCCGGTACCTCCAGCCGCTACTATTTCCGCGGGCCGTGTTCCAACACTATTCACCCCGGCCAAGAGGCCTATTCCCCGGCCCGCACCCCGCCATTGAGACTGCACGGGAATTATTATTTTTTTATCTCTCAACCTGTCCAAGAGGCCTGCTGCCCGCCGCACTCGCCGCCGGGCCGGCCCGCACCCCGCCATTGAGACTGAACGGGGATTATTATTTTTTTTAACTCGGCGTCCGGGCCGGGGCGGGCTTCGCCCCCGGTACCTCCAGCCGCTTCTATTTACGCGCGCCGCGTTCCAACATATTCACCCCGGCCAAGAGGCCTATTCCCCGGCCCGCACCCCGCCATTGAGACTGCATGGGAATTATTATTTTTTTATCTCTCAACCTGTCCAAGAGGCCTGCTGCCCGCCGCAATCGCCGCCGGGCCGGCCCGCACCCTGCCATTGAGACTGAACGGGAATTATTATTTTTTTATCTCTCAACCTGTCCAAGAGGCCTGCTGCCCGCCGCACTCGCCGCCGGGCCGGCCCGCACCCTGCCATTGAGACTGAACGGCGATTATTTATTTTTTTAACTTGGCCGCCGGCCCGGGGCGGGCATCGCCCCCCGGTACCTCCAGCCGCTACTATTTCCGCGGGCCGTGTTCCAACACTATTCACCCCGGCCAAGAGGCCTATTCCCCGGCCCGCACCCCGCCATTGAGACTGCACGGGAATTATTATTTTTTTATCTCTCAACCTGTCCAAGAGGCCTGCTGCCCGCCGCAATCGCCGCCGGGCCGGCCCGCACCCTGCCATTGAGACTGAACGGGGATTATTTATTTTTTTAACTTGGCCGCCGGGCCGGGGCGGGCATCGCCCCCGGTACCTCCAGCCGCTACTATTTCCGCGGGCCGTGTTCCAACACTATTCACCCCGGCCAAGAGGCCTATTCCCCGGCCCGTACCCCGCCATTGAGACTTCACGGGAATTATTATTTTTTTATCTCTCAACCTGTCCAAGAGGTCTGCTGCCCGCCGCACTCGCCGCCGGGCCGGCCCCGCACCCCGCCATTGAGACTGAACGGGGATTATTATTTTTTTTAACTCGGCCTCCGGGCCGGGGCGGGCTTCGCCCCCGGTACCTCCAGCCGCTTCTATTTACGCGCGCCGCGTTCCAACATATTCACCCCGGCCAAGAGGCCTATTCCCCGGCCCGCACCCCGCCATTGAGACTGAATGGGAATTATTATTTTTTTATCTCTCAACCTGTCCAAGAGGCCTGCTGCCCGCCGCAATCGCCGCCGGGCCGGCCCGCACCCTGCCATTGAGACTGAACGGGAATTATTATTTTTTTATCTCTCAACCTGTCCAAGAGGCCTGCTGCCCGCCGCACTCGCCGCCGGGCCGGCCCGCACCCCGCCATTGAGACTGAACGGCGATTATTTATTTTTTTAACTTGGCCGCCGGCCCGGGGCGGGCATCGCCCCCCGGTACCTCCAGCCGCTACTATTTCCGCGGGCCGTGTTCCAACACTATTCACCCCGGCCAAGAGGCCTATTCCCCGGCCCGCACCCCGCCATTGAGACTGCACGGGAATTATTATTTTTTTATCTCTCAACCTGTCCAAGAGGCCTGCTGCCCGCCGCAATCGCCGCCGGGCCGGCCCGCACCCTGCCATTGAGACTGAACGGGGATTATTTATTTTTTTAACTTGGCCGCCGGGCCGGGGCGGGCATCGCCCCCGGTACCTCCAGCCGCTACTATTTCCGCGGGCCGTGTTCCAACACTATTCACCCCGGCCAAGAGGCCTATTCCCCGGCCCGCACCCCGCCATTGAGACTTCACGGGAATTATTATTTTTTTATCTCTCAACCTGTCCAAGAGGCCTGCTGCCCGCCGCACTCGCCGCCGGGCCGGCCCCGCACCCCGCCATTGAGACTGAACGGGGATTATTATTTTTTTTAACTCGGCCTCCGGGCCGGGGCGGGCTTCGCCCCCGGTACCTCCAGCCGCTTCTATTTACGCGCGCCGCGTTCCAACATATTCACCCCGGCCAAGAGGCCTATTCCCCGGCCCGCACCCCGCCATTGAGACTGAATGGGAATTATTATTTTTTTATCTCTCAACCTGTCCAAGAGGCCTGCTGCCCGCCGCAATCGCCGCCGGGCCGGCCCGCACCCTGCCATTGAGACTGAACGGGAATTATTATTTTTTTATCTCTCAACCTGTCCAAGAGGCCTGCTGCCCGCCGCACTCGCCGCCGGGCCGGCCCGCACCCTGCCATTGAGACTGAACGGGGATTATTTATTTTTTTAACTTGGCCGCCGGCCCGGGGCGGGCATCGCACCCGGTACCTCCAGCCGCTACTATTTCCGCGGGCCGTGTTCCAACACTATTCACCCCGGCCAAGAGGCCTATTCCCCGGCCCGCACCCCGCCATTGAGACTGCACGGGAATTATTATTTTTTATCTCTCAACCTGTCCAAGAGGCCTGCTGCCCGCCGCACTCGCCGCCGGGCCGGCCCGCACCCCGCCATTGAGACTGAACGGGGATTATTATTTTTTTTAACTCGGCCTCCGGGCCGGGGCGGGCTTCGCCCCCGGTACCTCCAGCCGCTTCTATTTACGCGCGCCGCGTTCCAACATATTCACCCCGGCCAAGAGGCCTATTCCCCGGCCCGCACCCCGCCATTGAGACTGCATGGGAATTATTATTTTTTTATCTCTCAACCTGTCCAAGAGGCCTGCTGCCCGCCGCAATCGCCGCCGGGCCGGCCCGCACCCTGCCATTGAGACTGAACGGGAATTATTATTTTTTTATCTCTCAACCTGTCCAAGAGGCCTGCTGCCCGCCGCACTCGCCGCCGGGCCGGCCCGCACCCTGCCATTGAGACTGAACGGGGATTATTTATTTTTTTAACTTGGCCGCCGGGCCGGGGCGGGCATCGCCCCCGGTACCTCCAGCCGCTACTATTTCCGCGGGCCGTGTTCCAACACTATTCACCCCGGCCAAGAGGCCTATTCCCCGGCCCGCACCCCGCCATTGAGACTGCACGGGAATTATTATTTTTTTATCTCTCAACCTGTCCAAGAGGCCTGCTGCCCGCCGCAATCGCCGCCGGGCCGGCCCGCACCCTGCCATTGAGACTGAACGGGGATTATTTATTTTTTTAACTTGGCCGCCGGCCCGGGGCGGGCATCGCCCCCGGTACCTCCAGCCGCTACTATTTCCGCGGGCCGTGTTCCAACACTATTCACCCCGGCCAAGAGGCCTATTCCCCGGCCCGCACCCCGCCATTGAGACTGCATGGGAATTATTATTTTTTTATCTCTCAACCTGTCCAAGAGGCCTGCTGCCCGCCGCAATCGCCGCCGGGCCGGCCCGCACCCTGCCATTGAGACTGAACGGGAATTATTATTTTTTTATCTCTCAACCTGTCCAAGAGGCCTGCTGCCCACCGCACTCGCCGCCGGGCCGGCCCGCACCCTGCCATTGAGACTGAACGGGGATTATTTATTTTTTTAACTTGGCCGCCGGCCCGGGGCGGGCATCGCCCCCGGTACCTCCAGCCGCTACTATTTCCGCGGGCCGTGTTCCAACACTATTCACCCCGGCCAAGAGGCCTATTCCCCGGCCCGCACCCCGCCATTGAGACTGCAGGGGAATTATTATTTTTTTATCTCTCAACCTGTCCAAGAGGCCTGCTGCCCGCCGCAATCGCCGCCGGGCCGGCCCGCACCCTGCCATTGAGACTGAACGGGGATTATTTATTTTTTTAACTTGGCCGCCGGGCCGGGGCGGGCATCGCCCCCGGTACCTCCAGCCGCTACTATTTCCGCGGGCCGTGTTCCAACACTATTCACCCCGGCCAAGAGGCCTATTCCCCGGCCCGCACCCCGCCATTGAGACTGCACGGGAATTATTATTTTTTTATCTCTCAACCTGTCCAAGAGGCCTGCTGCCCGCCGCACTCGCCGCCGGGCCGGCCCGCACCCCGCCATTGAGACTGAACGGGGATTATTATTTTTTTTAACTCGGCCTCCGGGCCGGGGCGGGCTTCGCCCCCGGTACCTCCAGCCGCTTCTATTTACGCGCGCCGCGTTCCAACATATTCACCCCGGCCAAGAGGCCTATTCCCCGGCCCGCACCCCGCCATTGAGACTGCACGGGAATTATTATTTTTTTATCTCTCAACCTGTCCAAGAGGCCTGCTGCCCGCCGCAATCGCCGCCGGGCCGGCCCGCACCCTGCCATTGAGACTGAACGGGAATTATTATTTTTTTATCTCTCAACCTGTCCAAGAGGCCTGCTGCCCGCCGCACTCGCCGCCGGGCCAGCCCGCACCCTGCCATTGAGACTGAACGGGGATTATTTATTTTTTTAACTTGGCCGCCGGGCCGGGGCGGGCATCGCCCCCGGTACCTCCAGCCGCTACTATTTCCGCGGGCCGTGTTCCAACACTATTCACCCCGGCCAAGAGGCCTATTCCCCGGCCCGCACCCCGCCATTGAGACTGCATGGGAATTATTATTTTTTTATCTCTCAACCTGTCCAAGAGGCCTGCTGCCCGCCGCAATCGCCGCCGGGCCGGCCCGCACCCTGCCATTGAGACTGAACGGGAATTATTATTTTTTTATCTCTCAACCTGTCCAAGAGGCCTGCTGCCCGCCGCACTCGCCGCCGGGCCGGCCCGCACCCTGCCATTGAGACTGAACGGGGATTATTTATTTTTTTAACTTGGCCGCCGGGCCGGGGCTGGCATCGCCCCCGGTACCTCCAGCCGCTACTATTTCCGCGGGCCGTGTTCCAACACTATTCACCCCGGCCAAGAGGCCTATTCCCCGGCCCGCACCCCACCATTGAGACTGCACGGGAATTATTATTTTTTTTATCTCTCAACCTGTCCAAGAGGCCTGCTGCCCGCCGCAATCGCCGCCGGGCCGGCCCGCACCCTGCCATTGAGACTGAACGGGGATTATTTATTTTTTTAACTTGGCCGCCGGGCCGGGGCGGGCATCGCCCCCGGTACCTCCAGCCGCTACTATTTCCGCGGGCCGTGTTCCAACACTATTCACCCCGGCCAAGAGGCCTATTCCCCGGCCCGCACCCCGCCATTGAGACTGCACGGGAATTATTATTTTTTTATCTCTCAACCTGTCCAAGAGGCCTGCTGCCCGCCGCAATCGCCGCCGGGCCGGCCCGCACCCTGCCATTGAGACTGAACGGGGATTATTTATTTTTTTAACTTGGCCGCCGGGCCGGGGCGGGCATCGCCCCCGGTACCTCCAGCCGCTACTATTTCCGCGGGCCGTGTTCCAACACTATTCACCCCGGCCAAAAGGCCTATTCCCCGGCCCGCACCCCGCCATTGAGACTGCATGGGAATTATTATTTTTTTATCTCTCAACCTGTCCAAGAGGCCTGCTGCCCGCCGCAATCGCCGCCGGGCCGGCCCGCACCCTGCCATTGAGACTGAACGGGAATTATTATTTTTTTATCTCTCAACCTGTCCAAGAGGCCTGCTGCCCGCCGCACTCGCACCCCGCCATTGAGACTGAACGGGGATTATTATTTTTTTTAACTCGGCCTCCGGGCCGGGGCGGGCTTCGCCCCCGGTACCTCCAGCCGCTTCTATTTACGCGCGCCGCGTTCCAACATATTCACCCCGGCCAAGAGGCCTATTCCCCGGCCCGCACCCCGCCATTGAGACTGCATGGGAATTATTATTTTTTTATCTCTCAACCTGTCCAAGAGGCCTGCTGCCCGCCGCAATCGCCGCCGGGCCGGCCCGCACCCTGCCATTGAGACTGAACGGGATTATTTATTTTTTTAACTTGGCCGCCGGGCCGGGGCGGGCATCGCCCCCGGTACCTCCAGCCGCTACTATTTCCGCGGGCCGTGTTCCAACACTATTCACCCCGGCCAAGAGGCCTATTCCCCGGCCCGCACCCCGCCATTGAGACTGCACGGGAATTATTATTTTTTTATCTCTCAACCTGTCCAAGAGGCCTGCTGCCCGCCGCACTCGCCGCCGGGCCGGCCCGCACCCCGCCATTGAGACTGAACGGGGATTATTATTTTTTTTAACTCGGCCTCCGGGCCGGGGCGGGCTTCGCCCCCGGTACCTCCAGCCGCTTCTATTTACGCGCGCCGCGTTCCAACATATTCACCCCGGCCAAGAGGCCTCTTCCCCGGCCACACTCGTCCGCCGGGCCGGCCCGCACCCCGCCATTGAGACTGCACGGGAATTATTATTTTTATATCTCTCAACCTGTCCAAGAGGCCGGGTGCCCGCCGCAATCGCCGCCGGGCCGGCCCGCACCCTGCCATTGAGACTGAATGGGGATTATTTATTTTTTTAACTTGGCCGCCGGCCCGGGGCGGGCATCGCCCCCGGTACCTCCAGCCGCTACTATTTCCGCGGGCCGTGTTCCAACACTATTCACCCCGGCCAAGAGGCCTATTCCCCGGCCCGCACCCCGCCATTGAGACTGCACGGGAATTATTATTTTTTTAGCTCTCAACCTGTCCAAGAGGCCTGCTGCCCGCCGCAATCGCCGCCGGGCCGGCCCGCACCCTGCCATCGAGACTGAACGGGGATTATTTATTTTTTTAACTTGGCCGCCGGGCCGGGGCGGGCATCGCCCCCGGTACCTCCAGCCGCTACTATTTCCGCGGGCCGTGTTCCAACACTATTCACCCCGGCCAAGAGGCCTATTCCCCGGCCCGCACCCCGCCATTGAGACTGCATGGGAATTATTATTTTTTTATCTCTCAACCTGTCCAAGAGGCCTGCTGCCCGCCGCAATCGCCGCCGGGCCGGCCCGCACCCTGCCATTGAGACTGAACGGGGATTATTTATTTTTTTAACTTGGCCGCCGGGCCGGGGCGGGCATCGCCCCCGGTACCTCCAGCCGCTTCTATTTCCGCGGGCCGTGTTCCAACACTATTCACCCCGGCCAAGAGGCCTATTCCCCGGCCCGCACCCCGCCATTGAGACTGCACGGGAATTATTATTTTTTTAGCTCTCAACCTGTCCAAGAGGCCTGCTGCCCGCCGCAATCGCCGCCGGGCCGGCCCGCACCCTGCCATCGAGACTGAACGGGGATTATTTATTTTTTTAACTTGGCCGCGGGGCCGGGGCGGGCATCGCCCCCGGTACCTCCAGCCGCTACTATTTCCGCGGGCCGTGTTCCAACACTATTCACCCCGGCCAAGAGGCCTATTCCCCGGCCCGCACCCCGCCATTGAGACTGCACGGGAATTATTATTTTTTTATCTCTCAACCTGTCCAAGAGGCCTGCTGCCCGCCGCACTCGCCGCCGGGCCGGCCCGCACCCCGCCATTGAGACTGAACGGGGATTATTATTTTTTTTAACTCGGCGTCCGGGCCGGGGCGGGCTTCGCCCCCGGTACCTCCAGCCGCTTCTATTTACGCGCGCCGCGTTCCAACATATTCACCCCGGCCAAGAGGCCTATTCCCCGGCCCGCACCCCGCCATTGAGACTGCATGGGAATTATTATTTTTTTATCTCTCAACCTGTCCAAGAGGCCTGCTGCCCGCCGCAATCGCCGCCGGGCCGGCCCGCACCCTGCCATTGAGACTGAACGGGAATTATTATTTTTTTATCTCTCAACCTGTCCAAGAGGCCTGCTGCCCGCCGCACTCGCCGCCGGGCCGGCCCGCACCCTGCCATTGAGACTGAACGGGGATTATTTATTTTTTTAACTTGGCCGCCGGGCCGGGGCGGGCATCGCCCCCGGTACCTCCAGCCGCTACTATTTCCGCGGGCCGTGTTCCAACACTATTCACCCCGGCCAAGAGGCCTATTCCCCGGCCCGCACCCCGCCATTGAGACTGCACGGGAATTATTATTTTTTTATCTCTCAACCTGTCCAGGAGGCCTGCTGCCCGCCGCACTCGCCGCCGGGCCGGCCCGCACCCCGCCATTGAGACTGAACGGGGATTATTATTTTTTTTAACTCGGCCTCCGGGCCGGGGCGGGCTTCGCCCCCGGTACCTCCAGCCGCTTCTATTTACGCGCGCCGTGTTCCAACACTATTCACCCCGGCCAAGAGGCCTATTCCCCGGCCCGCACCCCGCCATTGAGACTGCATGGGAATTATTATTTTTTTATCTCTCAACCTGTCCAAGAGGCCTGCTGCCCGCCGCAATCGCCGCCGGGCCGGCCCGCACCCTGCCATTGAGACTGAACGGGAATTATTATTTTTTTATCTCTCAACCTGTCCAAGAGGCCTGCTGCCCACCGCACTCGCCGCCGGGCCGGCCCGCACCCTGCCATTGAGACTGAACGGGGATTATTTATTTTTTTAACTTGGCCGCCGGCCCGGGGCGGGCATCGCCCCCGGTACCTCCAGCCGCTACTATTTCCGCGGGCCGTGTTCCAACACTATTCACCCCGGCCAAGAGGCCTATTCCCCGGCCCGCACCCCGCCATTGAGACTGCAGGGGAATTATTATTTTTTTATCTCTCAACCTGTCCAAGAGGCCTGCTGCCCGCCGCAATCGCCGCCGGGCCGGCCCGCACCCTGCCATTGAGACTGAACGGGGATTATTTATTTTTTTAACTTGGCCGCCGGGCCGGGGCGGGCATCGCCCCCGGTACCTCCAGCCGCTACTATTTCCGCGGGCCGTGTTCCAACACTATTCACCCCGGCCAAGAGGCCTATTCCCCGGCCCGCACCCCGCCATTGAGACTGCACGGGAATTATTATTTTTTTATCTCTCAACCTGTCCAAGAGGCCTGCTGCCCGCCGCACTCGCCGCCGGGCCGGCCCGCACCCCGCCATTGAGACTGAACGGGGATTATTATTTTTTTTAACTCGGCCTCCGGGCCGGGGCGGGCTTCGCCCCCGGTACCTCCAGCCGCTTCTATTTACGCGCGCCGCGTTCCAACATATTCACCC
Source organism: Hippocampus zosterae (assembly GCF_025434085.1). NCBI lineage: Eukaryota > Metazoa > Chordata > Actinopteri > Syngnathiformes > Syngnathidae > Hippocampus > Hippocampus zosterae. Next base: position 12,989,005 of record NC_067469.1, read on the forward strand.
CGGCCAAGAGGCCTATTCCCCGGCCCGCACCCCGCCATTGAGACTGCATGGGAATTATTATTTTTTTATCTCTCAACCTGTCCAAGAGGCCTGCTGCCCGCCGCAATCGCCGCCGGGCCGGCCCGCACCCTGCCATTGAGACTGAACGGGAATTATTATTTTTTTATCTCTCAACCTGTCCAAGAGGCCTGCTGCCCGCCGCACTCGCCGCCGGGCCAGCCCGCACCCTGCCATTGAGACTGAACGGGGATTATTTATTTTTTTAACTTGGCCGCCGGGCCGGGGCGGGCATCGCCCCCGGTACCTCCAGCCGCTACTATTTCCGCGGGCCGTGTTCCAACACTATTCACCCCGGCCAAGAGGCCTATTCCCCGGCCCGCACCCCGCCATTGAGACTGCATGGGAATTATTATTTTTTTATCTCTCAACCTGTCCAAGAGGCCTGCTGCCCGCCGCAATCGCCGCCGGGCCGGCCCGCACCCTGCCATTGAGACTGAACGGGAATTATTATTTTTTTATCTCTCAACCTGTCCAAGAGGCCTGCTGCCCGCCGCACTCGCCGCCGGGCCGGCCCGCACCCTGCCATTGAGACTGAACGGGGATTATTTATTTTTTTAACTTGGCCGCCGGGCCGGGGCGGGCATCGCCCCCGGTACCTCCAGCCGCTACTATTTCCGCGGGCCGTGTTCCAACACTATTCACCCCGGCCAAGAGGCCTATTCCCCGGCCCGCACCCCACCATTGAGACTGCACGGGAATTATTATTTTTTTTATCTCTCAACCTGTCCAAGAGGCCTGCTGCCCGCCGCAATCGCCGCCGGGCCGGCCCGCACCCTGCCATTGAGACTGAACGGGGATTATTTATTTTTTTAACTTGGCCGCCGGGCCGGGGCGGGCATCGCCCCCGGTACCTCCAGCCGCTACTATTTCCGCGGGCCGTGTTCCAACACTATTCACCCCGGCCAAGAGGCCTATTCCCCGGCCCGCACCCCGCCATTGAGACTGCACGGGAATTATTATTTTTTTATCTCTCAACCTGTCCAAGAGGCCTGCTGCCCGCCGCAATCGCCGCCGGGCCGGCCCGCACCCTGCCATTGAGACTGAACGGGGATTATTTATTTTTTTAACTTGGCCGCCGGGCCGGGGCGGGCATCGCCCCCGGTACCTCCAGCCGCTACTATTTCCGCGGGCCGTGTTCCAACACTATTCACCCCGGCCAAAAGGCCTATTCCCCGGCCCGCACCCCGCCATTGAGACTGCATGGGAATTATTATTTTTTTATCTCTCAACCTGTCCAAGAGGCCTGCTGCCCGCCGCAATCGCCGCCGGGCCGGCCCGCACCCTGCCATTGAGACTGAACGGGAATTATTATTTTTTTATCTCTCAACCTGTCCAAGAGGCCTGCTGCCCGCCGCACTCGCACCCCGCCATTGAGACTGAACGGGGATTATTATTTTTTTTAACTCGGCCTCCGGGCCGGGGCGGGCTTCGCCCCCGGTACCTCCAGCCGCTTCTATTTACGCGCGCCGCGTTCCAACATATTCACCCCGGCCAAGAGGCCTATTCCCCGGCCCGCACCCCGCCATTGAGACTGCATGGGAATTATTATTTTTTTATCTCTCAACCTGTCCAAGAGGCCTGCTGCCCGCCGCAATCGCCGCCGGGCCGGCCCGCACCCTGCCATTGAGACTGAACGGGATTATTTATTTTTTTAACTTGGCCGCCGGCCCGGGGCGGGCATCGCCCCCGGTACCTCCAGCCGCTACTATTTCCGAAGGCCGTGTTCCAACACTATTCACCCCGGCCAAGAGGCCTATTCCCCGGCCCGCACCCCGCCATTGAGACTGCATGGGAATTATTATTTTTTTATCTCTCAACCTGTCCAAGAGGCCTGCTGCCCGCCGCAATCGCCGCCGGGCCGGCCCGCACCCTGCCATTGAGACTGAACGGGATTATTTATTTTTTTAACTTGGCCGCCGGGCCGGGGCGGGCATCGCCCCCGGTACCTCCAGCCGCTACTATTTCCGCGGGCCGTGTTCCAACACTATTCACCCCGGCCAAGAGGCCTATTCCCCGGCCCGCACCCCGCCATTGAGACTGCATGGGAATTATTATTTTTTTATCTCTCAACCTGTCCAAGAGGCCTGCTGCCCGCCGCAATCGCCGCCGGGCCGGCCCGCACCCTGCCATTGAGACCGAACGGGGATTATTTATTTTTTTAACTTGGCCGCCGGGCCGGGGCGGGCATCGCCCCCGGTACCTCCAGCCGCTACTATTTCCGCGGGCCGTGTTCCAACACTATTCACCCCGGCCAAGAGGCCTATTCCCCGGCCCGCACCCCGCCATTGAGACTGCACGGGAATTATTATTTTTTTATCTCTCAACCTGTCCAAGAGGCCTGCTGCCCGCCGCACTCGCCGCCGGGCCGGCCCGCACCCCGCCATTGAGACTGAACGGGGATTATTATTTTTTTTAACTCGGCGTCCGGGCCGGGGCGGGCTTCGCCCCCGGTACCTCCAGCCGCTTCTATTTACGCGCGCCGCGTTCCAACATATTCACCCCGGCCAAGAGGCCTATTCCCCGGCCCGCACCCCGCCATTGAGACTGCATGGGAATTATTATTTTTTTATCTCTCAACCTGTCCAAGAGGCCTGCTGCCCGCCGCAATCGCCGCCGGGCCGGCCCGCACCCTGCCATTGAGACTGAACGGGAATTATTATTTTTTTATCTCTCAACCTGTCCAAGAGGCCTGCTGCCCGCCGCACTCGCCGCCGGGCCGGCCCGCACCCTGCCATTGAGACTGAACGGCGATTATTTATTTTTTTAACTTGGCCGCCGGCCCGGGGCGGGCATCGCCCCCGGTACCTCCAGCCGCTACTATTTCCGCGGGCCGTGTTCCAACACTATTCACCCCGGCCAAGAGGCCTATTCCCCGGCCCGCACCCCGCCATTGAGACTGCACGGGAATTATTATTTTTTTATCTCTCAACCTGTCCAAGAGGCCTGCTGCCCGCCGCAATCGCCGCCGGGCCGGCCCGCACCCTGCCATTGAGACTGAACGGGGATTATTTATTTTTTTAACTTGGCCGCCGGGCCGGGGCGGGCATCGCCCCCGGTACCTCCAGCCGCTACTATTTCCGCGGGCCGTGTTCCAACACTATTCACCCCGGCCAAGAGGCCTATTCCCCGGCCCGCACCCCGCCATTGAGACTTCACGGGAATTATTATTTTTTTATCTCTCAACCTGTCCAAGAGGCCTGCTGCCCGCCGCACTCGCCGCCGGGCCGGCCCCGCACCCCGCCATTGAGACTGAACGGGGATTATTATTTTTTTTAACTCGGCCTCCGGGCCGGGGCGGGCTTCGCCCCCGGTACCTCCAGCCGCTTCTATTTACGCGCGCTGCGTTCCAACATATTCACCCCGGCCAAGAGGCCTATTCCCCGGCCCGCACCCCGCCATTGAGACTGAATGGGAATTATTATTTTTTTATCTCTCAACCTGTCCAAGAGGCCTGCTGCCCGCCGCAATCGCCGCCGGGCCGGCCCGCACCCTGCCATTGAGACTGAACGGGAATTATTATTTTTTTATCTCTCAACCTGTCCAAGAGGCCTGCTGCCCGCCGCACTCGCCGCCGGGCCGGCCCGCACCCTGCCATTGAGACTGAACGGGGATTATTTATTTTTTTAACTTGGCCGCCGGCCCGGGGCGGGCATCGCCCCCGGTACCTCCAGCCGCTACTATTTCCGCGGGCCGTGTTCCAACACTATTCACCCCGGCCAAGAGGCCTATTCCCCGGCCCGCACCCCGCCATTGAGACTGCATGGGAATTATTATTTTTTTATCTCTCAACCTGTCCAAGAGGCCTGCTGCCCGCCGCAATCGCCGCCGGGCCGGCCCGCACCCTGCCATTGAGACTGAATGGGGATTAATTATTTTTTTAACTTGGCCGCCGGGCCGGGGCGGGCATCGCCCCCGGTACCTCCAGCCGCTACTATTTCCGCGGGCCGTGTTCCAACACTATTCACCCCGGCCAAGAGGCCTATTCCCCGGCCCGCACCCGGCCATTGAGACTGCACGGGAATTATTATTTTTTTATCTCTCAACCTGTCCAAGAGGCCTGCTGCCCGCCGCAATCGCCGCCGGGCCGGCCCGCACCCTGCCATTGAGACTGAACGGGGATTATTTATTTTTTTAACTTGGCCGCCGGGCCGGGGCGGGCATCGCCCCCGGTACCTCCAGCCGCTACTATTTCCGCTGGCCGTGTTCCAACACTATTCACCCCGGCCAAGAGGCCTATTCCCCGGCCCGCACCCCGCCATTGAGACTGCACGGGAATTATTATTTTTTTATCTCTCAACCTGTCCAAGAGGCCTGCTGCCCGCCGCACTCGCCGCCGGGCCGGCCCGCACCCCGCCATTGAGACTGAACGGGGATTATTATTTTTTTTAACTCGGCCTCCGGGCCGGGGCGGGCTTCGCCCCCGGTACCTCCAGCCGCTTCTATTTACGCGCGCCGCGTTCCAACATATTCACCCCGGCCAAGAGGCCTATTCCCCGGCCCGCACCCCGCCATTGAGACTGCATGGGAATTATTATTTTTTTATCTCTCAACCTGTCCAAGAGGCCTGCTGCCCGCCGAAATCGCCGCCGGGCCGGCCCGCACCCTGCCATTGAGACTGAACGGGAATTATTATTTTTTTATCTCTCAACCTGTCCAAGAGGCCTGCTGCCCGCCGCACTCGCCGCCGGGCCGGCCCGCACCCTGCCATTGAGACTGAACGGGGATTATTTATTTTTTTAACTTGGCCGCCGGGCCGGGGCGGGCATCGCCCCCGGTACCTCCAGCCGCTACTATTTCCGCGGGCCGTGTTCCAACACTATTCACCCCGGCCAAGAGGCCTATTCCCCGGCCCGCACCCCGCCATTGAGACTGAACGGGAATTATTATTTTTTTATCTCTCAACCTGTCCAAGAGGCCTGCTGCCCGCCGCAATCGCCGCCGGGCCGGCCCGCACCCTGCCATTGAGACTGAACGGGGATTATTTATTTTTTTAACTTGGCCGCCGGCCCGGGGCGGGCATCGCCCCCGGTACCTCCAGCCGCTACTATTTCCGCGGGCCGTGTTCCAACACTATTCACCCCGGCCAAGAGGCCTATTCCCCGGCCCGCACCCCGCCATTGAGACTGCATGGGAATTATTATTTTTTTATCTCTCAACCTGTCCAAGAGGCCTGCTGCCCGCCGCAATCGCCGCCGGGCCGGCCCGCACCCTGCCATTGAGACTGAACGGGAATTATTATTTTTTTATCTCTCAACCTGTCCAAGAGGCCTGCTGCCCACCGCACTCGCCGCCGGGCCGGCCCGCACCCTGCCATTGAGACTGAACGGGGATTATTTATTTTTTTAACTTGGCCGCCGGCCCGGGGCGGGCATCGCCCCCGGTACCTCCAGCCGCTACTATTTCCGCGGGCCGTGTTCCAACACTATTCACCCCGGCCAAGAGGCCTATTCCCCGGCCCGCACCCCGCCATTGAGACTGCATGGGAATTATTATTTTTTTATCTCTCAACCTGTCCAAGAGGCCTGCTGCCCGCCGCAATCGCCGCCGGGCCGGCCCGCACCCTGCCATTGAGACTGAACGGGATTATTTATTTTTTTAACTTGGCCGCCGGGCCGGGGCGGGCATCGCCCCCGGTACCTCCAGCCGCTACTATTTCCGCGGGCCGTGATCCAACACTATTCACCCCGGCCAAGAGGCCTATTCCCCGGCCCGCACCCCGCCATTGAGACTGCACGGGAATTATTATTTTTTTATCTCTCAACCTGTCCAAGAGGCCTGCTGCCCGCCGCACTCGCCGCCGGGCCGGCCCGCACCCCGCCATTGAGACTGAACGGGGATTATTATTTTTTTTAACTCGGCGTCCGGGCCGGGGCGGGCTTCGCCCCCGGTACTTCCAGCCGCTTCTATTTACGCGCGCCGCGTTCCAACATATTCACCCCGGCCAAGAGGCCTATTCCCCGGCCCGCACCCCGCCATTGAGACTGCATGGGAATTATTATTTTTTTATCTCTCAACCTGTCCAAGAGGCCTGCTGCCCGCCGCAATCGCCGCCGGGCCGGCCCGCACCCTGCCATTGAGACTGAACGGGAATTATTATTTTTTTATCTCTCAACCTGTCCAAGAGGCCTGCTGCCCGCCGCACTCGCCGCCGGGCCGGCCCGCACCCTGCCATTGAGACTGAACGGCGATTATTTATTTTTTTAACTTGGCCGCCGGCCCGGGGCGGGCATCGCCCCCGGTACCTCCAGCCGCTACTATTTCCGCGGGCCGTGTTCCAACACTATTCACCCCGGCCAAGAGGCCTATTCCCCGGCCCGCACCCCGCCATTGAGACTGCACGGGAATTATTATTTTTTTATCTCTCAACCTGTCCAAGAGGCCTGCTGCCCGCCGCAATCGCCGCCGGGCCGGCCCGCACCCTGCCATTGAGACTGAACGGGGATTATTTATTTTTTTAACTTGGCCGCCGGGCCGGGGCGGGCATCGCCCCCGGTACCTCCAGCCGCTACTATTTCCGCGGGCCGTGTTCCAACACTATTCACCCCGGCCAAGAGGCCTATTCCCCGGCCCGCACCCCGCAATTGAGACTTCACGGGAATTATTATTTTTTTATCTCTCAACCTGTCCAAGAGGCCTGCTGCCCGCCGCACTCGCCGCCGGGCCGGCCCCGCACCCCGCCATTGAGACTGAACGGGGATTATTATTTTTTTTTAACTCGGCCTCCGGGCCGGGGCGGGCTTCGCCCCCGGTACCTCCAGCCGCTTCTATTTACGCGCGCCGCGTTCCAACATATTCACCCCGGCCAAGAGGCCTATTCCCCGGCCCGCACCCCGCCATTGAGACTGAATGGGAATTATTATTTTTTTATCTCTCAACCTGTCCAAGAGGCCTGCTGCCCGCCGCAATCGCCGCCGGGACGGCCCGCACCCTGCCATTGAGACTGAACGGGAATTATTATTTTTTTATCTCTCAACCTGTCCAAGAGGCCTGCTGCCCGCCGCACTCGCCGCCGGGCCGGCCCGCACCCTGCCATTGAGACTGAACGGGGATTATTTATTTTTTTAACTTGGCCGCCGGGCCGGGGCGGGCATCGCCCCCGGTACCTCCAGCTGCTACTATTTCCGCGGGCCGTGTTCCAACACTATTCACCCCGGCCAAGAGGCCTATTCCCCGGCCCGCACCCCGCCATTGAGACTGCATGGGAATTATTATTTTTTTATCTCTCAACCTGTCCAAGAGGCCTGCTGCCCGCCGCAATCGCCGCCGGGCCGGCCCGCACCCTGCCATTGAGACTGAACGGGGATTATTTATTTTTTTAACTTGGCCGCCGGGCCGGGGCGGGCATCGCCCCCGGTACCTCCAGCCGCTACTATTTCCGCGGGCCGTGTTCCAACACTATTCACCCCGGCCAAGAGGCCTATTCCCCGGCCCGCACCCCGCCATTGAGACTGAACGGGAATTATTATTTTTTTATCTCTCAACCTGTCCAAGAGGCCTGCTGCCCGCCGCACTCGCACCCCGCCATTGAGACTGAACGGGGATTATTATTTTTTTTAACTCGGCCTCCGGGCCGGGGCGGGCTTCGCCCCCGGTACCTCCAGCCGCTTCTATTTACGCGCGCCGCGTTCCAACATATTCACCCCGGCCAAGAGGCCTATTCCCCGGCCCGCACCCCGCCATTGAGACTGCATGGGAATTATTATTTTTTTATCTCTCAACCTGTCCAAGAGGCCTGCTGCCTGCCGCAATCGCCGCCGGGCCGGCCCCACCCTGCCATTGAGACTGAACGGGATTATTTATTTTTTTAACTTGGCCGCCGGCCCGGGGCGGGCATCGCCCCCGGTACCTCCAGCCGCTACTATTTCCGCGGGCCGTGTTCCAACACTATTCACCCCGGCCAAGAGGCCTATTCCCCGGCCCGCACCCCGCCATTGAGACTGCATGGGAATTATTATTTTTTTATCTCTCAACCTGTCCAAGAGGCCTGCTGCCCGCTGCAATCGCCGCCGGGCCGGCCCGCACCCTGCCATTGAGACTGAACGGGGATTATTTATTTTTTTAACTTGGCCGCCGGGCCGGGGCGGGCATCGCCCCCGGTACCTCCAGCCGCTACTATTTCCGCGGGCCGTGTTCCAACACTATTCACCCCGGCCAAGAGGCCTATTCCCCGGCCCGCACCCCGCCATTGAGACTGCATGGGAATTATTATTTTTTTATCTCTCAACCTGTCCAAGAGGCCTGCTGCCCGCCGCAATCGCCGCCGGGCCGGCCCGCACCCTGCCATTGAGACTGAACGGGGATTATTTATTTTTTTAACTTGGCCGCCGGGCCGGGGCGGGCATCGCCCCCGGTACCTCCAGCCGCTACTATTTCCGCGGGCCGTGTTCCAACACTATTCACCCCGGCCAAGAGGCCTATTCCCCGGCCCGCACCCCGCCATTGAGACTGCACGGGAATTATTATTTTTTTATCTCTCAACCTGTCCAAGAGGCCTGCTGCCCGCCGCACTCGCCGCCGGGCCGGCCCGCACCCCGCCATTGAGACTGAACGGGGATTATTATTTTTTTTAACTCGGCCTCCGGGCCGGGGCGGGCTTCGCCCCCGGTACCTCCAGCCGCTTCTATTTACGCGCGCCGCGTTCCAACATATTCACCCCGGCCAAGAGGCCTCTTCCCCGGCCACACTCGTCCGCCGGGCCGGCCCGCACCCCGCCATTGAGACTGCACGGGAATTATTATTTTTATATCTCTCAACCTGTCCAAGAGGCCGGGTGCCCGCCGCAATCGCCGCCGGGCCGGCCCGCACCCTGCCATTGAGACTGAATGGGGATTATTTATTTTTTTAACTTGGCCGCCGGCCCGGGGCGGGCATCGCCCCCGGTACCTCCAGCCGCTACTATTTCCGCGGGCCAAGAGGCCTATTCCCCGGCCCGCACCCCGCCATTGAGACTGCATGGGAATTATTATTTTTTTATCTCTCAACCTGTCCAAGAGGCCTGCTGCCCGCCGCAATCGCCGCCGGGCCGGCCCGCACCCTGCCATTGAGACTGAACGGGGATTATTTATTTTTTTAACTTGGCCGCCGGGCCGGGGCGGGCATCGCCCCCGGTACCTCCAGCCGCTTCTATTTCCGCGGGCCGTGTTCCAACACTATTCACCCCGGCCAAGAGGCCTATTCCCCGGCCCGCACCCCGCCATTGAGACTGCACGGGAATTATTATTTTTTTAGCTCTCAACCTGTCCAAGAGGCCTGCTGCCCGCCGCAATCGCCGCCGGGCCGGCCCGCACCCTGCCATCGAGACTGAACGGGGATTATTTATTTTTTTAACTTGGCCGCCGGGCCGGGGCGGGCATCGCCCCCGGTACCTCCAGCCGCTACTATTTCCGCGGGCCGTGTTCCAACACTATTCACCCCGGCCAAGAGGCCTATTCCCCGGCCCGCACCCCGCCATTGAGACTGCATGGGAATTATTATTTTTTTATCTCTCAACCTGTCCAAGAGGCCTGCTGCCCGCCGCAATCGCCGCCGGGCCGGCCCGCACCCTGCCATTGAGACTGAACGGGGATTATTTATTTTTTTAACTTGGCCGCCGGGCCGGGGCGGGCATCGCCCCCGGTACCTCCAGCCGCTTCTATTTCCGCGGGCCGTGTTCCAACACTATTCACCCCGGCCAAGAGGCCTATTCCCCGGCCCGCACCCCGCCATTGAGACTGCACGGGAATTATTATTTTTTTAGCTCTCAACCTGTCCAAGAGGCCTGCTGCCCGCCGCAATCGCCGCCGGGCCGGCCCGCACCCTGCCATCGAGACTGAACGGGGATTATTTATTTTTTTAACTTGGCCGCCGGCCCGGGGCGGGCATCGCCCCCGGTACCTCCAGCCGCTACTATTTCCGCGGGCCGTGTTCCAACACTATTCACCCCGGCCAAGAGGCCTATTCCCCGGCCCGCACCCCGCCATTGAGACTGCACGGGAATTATTATTTTTTTATCTCTCAACCTGTCCAAGAGGCCTGCTGCCCGCCGCACTCGCCGCCGGGCCGGCCCGCACCCCGCCATTGAGACTGAACGGGGATTATTATTTTTTTTAACTCGGCCTCCGGGCCGGGGCGGGCTTCGCCCCCGGTACCTCCAGCCGCTTCTATTTACGCGCGCCGCGTTCCAACATATTCACCCCGGCCAAGAGGCCTATTCCCCGGCCCGCACCCCGCCATTGAGACTGCATGGGAATTATTATTTTTTTATCTCTCAACCTGTCCAAGAGGCCTGCTGCCCGCCGCAATCGCCGCCGGGCCGGCCCGCACCCTGCCATTGAGACTGAACGGGAATTATTATTTTTTTATCTCTCAACCTGTCCAAGAGGCCTGCTGCCCGCCGCACTCGCCGCCGGGCCAGCCCGCACCCTGCCATTGAGACTGAACGGGGATTATTTATTTTTTTAACTTGGCCGCCGGGCCGGGGCGGGCATCGCCCCCGGTACCTCCAGCCGCTACTATTTCCGCGGGCCGTGTTCCAACACTATTCACCCCGGCCAAGAGGCCTATTCCCCGGCCCGCACCCCGCCATTGAGACTGCATGGGAATTATTATTTTTTTATCTCTCAACCTGTCCAAGAGGCCTGCTGCCCGCCGCAATCGCCGCCGGGCCGGCCCGCACCCTGCCATTGAGACTGAACGGGAATTATTATTTTTTTATCTCTCAACCTGTCCAAGAGGCCTGCTGCCCGCCGCACTCGCCGCCGGGCCGGCCCGCACCCTGCCATTGAGACTGAACGGGGATTATTTATTTTTTTAACTTGGCCGCCGGGCCGGGGCGGGCATCGCCCCCGGTACCTCCAGCCGCTACTATTTCCGCGGGCCGTGTTCCAACACTATTCACCCCGGACAAGAGGCCTATTCCCCGGCCCGCACCCCACCATTGAGACTGCACGGGAATTATTATTTTTTTTATCTCTCAACCTGTCCAAGAGGCCTGCTGCCCGCCGCAATCGCCGCCGGGCCGGCCCGCACCCTGCCATTGAGACTGAACGGGGATTATTTATTTTTTTAACTTGGCCGCCGGGCCGGGGCGGGCATCGCCCCCGGTACCTCCAGCCGCTACTATTTCCGCGGGCCGTGTTCCAACACTATTCACCCCGGCCAAGAGGCCTATTCCCCGGCCCGCACCCCGCCATTGAGACTGCACGGGAATTATTATTTTTTTATCTCTCAACCTGTCCAAGAGGCCTGCTGCCCGCCGCAATCGCCGCCGGGCCGGCCCGCACCCTGCCATTGAGACTGAACGGGGATTATTTATTTTTTTAACTTGGCCGCCGGGCCGGGGCGGGCATCGCCCCCGGTACCTCCAGCCGCTACTATTTCCGCGGGCCGTGTTCCAACACTATTCACCCCGGCCAAAAGGCCTATTCCCCGGCCCGCACCCCGCCATTGAGACTGCATGGGAATTATTATTTTTTTATCTCTCAACCTGTCCAAGAGGCCTGCTGCCCGCCGCAATCGCCGCCGGGCCGGCCCGCACCCTGCCATTGAGACTGAACGGGAATTATTATTTTTTTATCTCTCAACCTGTCCAAGAGGCCTGCTGCCCGCCGCACTCGCACCCCGCCATTGAGACTGAACGGGGATTATTATTTTTTTTAACTCGGCCTCCGGGCCGGGGCGGGCTTCGCCCCCGGTACCTCCAGCCGCTTCTATTTACGCGCGCCGCGTTCCAACATATTCACCCCGGCCAAGAGGCCTATTCCCCGGCCCGCACCCCGCCATTGAGACTGCATGGGAATTATTATTTTTTTATCTCTCAACCTGTCCAAGAGGCCTGCTGCCCGCCGCAATCGCCGCCGGGCCGGCCCGCACCCTGCCATTGAGACTGAACGGGATTATTTATTTTTTTAACTTGACCGCCGGGCCGGGGCGGGCATCGCCCCCGGTACCTCCAGCCGCTACTATTTCCGCGGGCCGTGTTCCAACACTATTCACCCCGGCCAAGAGGCCTATTCCCCGGCCCGCACCCCGCCATTGAGACTGCACGGGAATTATTATTTTTTTATCTCTCAACCTGTCCAAGAGGCCTGCTGCCCGCCGCACTCGCCGCCGGGCCGGCCCGCACCCCGCCATTGAGACTGAACGGGGATTATTATTTTTTTTAACTCGGCCTCCGGGCCGGGGCGGGCTTCGCCCCCGGTACCTCCAGCCGCTTCTATTTACGCGCGCCGCGTTCCAACATATTCACCCCGGCCAAGAGGCCTCTTCCCCGGCCACACTCGTCCGCCGGGCCGGCCCGCACCCCGCCATTGAGACTGCACGGGAATTATTATTTTTATATCTCTCAACCTGTCCAAGAGGCCGGGTGCCCGCCGCAATCGCCGCCGGGCCGGCCCGCACCCTGCCATTGAGACTGAATGGGGATTATTTATTTTTTTAACTTGGCCGCCGGCCCGGGGCGGGCATCGCCCCCGGTACCTCCAGCCGCTACTATTTCCGCGGGCCGTGTTCCAACACTATTCACCCCGGCCAAGAGGCCTATTCCCCGGCCCGCACCCCGCCATTGAGACTGCATGGGAATTATTATTTTTTTATCTCTCAACCTGTCCAAGAGGCCTGCTGCCCGCCGCAATCGCCGCCGGGCCGGCCCGCACCCTGCCATTGAGACTGAACGGGGATTATTTATTTTTTTAACTTGGCCGCCGGGCCGGGGCGGGCATCGCCCCCGGTACCTCCAGCCGCTTCTATTTCCGCGGGCCGTGTTCCAACACTATTCACCCCGGCCAAGAGGCCTATTCCCCGGCCCGCACCCCGCCATTGAGACTGCACGGGAATTATTATTTTTTTAGCTCTCAACCTGTCCAAGAGGCCTGCTGCCCGCCGCAATCGCCGCCGGGCCGGCCCGCACCCTGCCATCGAGACTGAACGGGGATTATTTATTTTTTTAACTTGGCCGCCGGGCCGGGGCGGGCATCGCCCCCGGTACCTCCAGCCGCTACTATTTCCGCGGGCCGTGTTCCAACACTATTCACCCCGGCCAAGAGGCCTATTCCCCGGCCCGCACCCCGCCATTGAGACTGCATGGGAATTATTATTTTTTTATCTCTCAACCTGTCCAAGAGGCCTGCTGCCCGCCGCAATCGCCGCCGGGCCGGCCCGCACCCTGCCATTGAGACTGAACGGGGATTATTTATTTTTTTAACTTGGCCGCCGGGCCGGGGCGGGCATCGCCCCCGGTACCTCCAGCCGCTTCTATTTCCGCGGGCCGTGTTCCAACACTATTCACCCCGGCCAAGAGGCCTATTCCCCGGCCCGCACCCCGCCATTGAGACTGCACGGGAATTATTATTTTTTTAGCTCTCAACCTGTCCAAGAGGCCTGCTGCCCGCCGCAATCGCCGCCGGGCCGGCCCGCACCCTGCCATCGAGACTGAACGGGGATTATTTATTTTTTTAACTTGGCCGCCGGGCCGGGGCGGGCATCGCCCCCGGTACCTCCAGCCGCTACTATTTCCGCGGGCCGTGTTCCAACACTATTCACCCCGGCCAAGAGGCCTATTCCCCGGCCCGCACCCCGCCATTGAGACTGCACGGGAATTATTATTTTTTTATCTCTCAACCTGTCCAAGAGGCCTGCTGCCCGCCGCACTCGCCGCCGGGCCGGCCCGCACCCCGCCATTGAGACTGAACGGGGATTATTATTTTTTTTAACTCGGCGTCCGGGCCGGGGCGGGCTTCGCCCCCGGTACCTCCAGCCGCTTCTATTTACGCGCGCCGCGTTCCAACATATTCACCCCGGCCAAGAGGCCTATTCCCCGGCCCGCACCCCGCCATTGAGACTGCATGGGAATTATTATTTTTTTATCTCTCAACCTGTCCAAGAGGCCTGCTGCCCGCCGCAATCGCCGCCGGGCCGGCCCGCACCCTGCCATTGAGACTGAACGGGAATTATTATTTTTTTATCTCTCAACCTGTCCAAGAGGCCTGCTGCCCGCCGCACTCGCCGCCGGGCCGGCCCGCACCCTGCCATTGAGACTGAACGGGGATTATTTATTTTTTTAACTTGGCCGCCGGGCCGGGGCGGGCATCGCCCCCGGTACCTCCAGCCGCTACTATTTCCGCGGGCCGTGTTCCAACACTATTCACCCCGGCCAAGAGGCCTATTCCCCGGCCCGCACCCCGCCATTGAGACTGCACGGGAATTATTATTTTTTTATCTCTCAACCTGTCCAGGAGGCCTGCTGCCCGCCGCACTCGCCGCCGGGCCGGCCCGCACCCCGCCATTGAGACTGAACGGGGATTATTATTTTTTTTAACTCGGCCTCCGGGCCGGGGCGGGCTTCGCCCCCGGTACCTCCAGCCGCTTCTATTTACGCGCGCCGCGTTCCAACATATTCACCCCGGCCAAGAGGCCTATTCCCCGGCCCGCACCCCGCCATTGAGACTGCATGGGAATTATTATTTTTTTATCTCTCAACCTGTCCAAGAGGCCTGCTGCCCGCCGCAATCGCCGCCGGGCCGGCCCGCACCCTGCCATTGAGACTGAACGGGAATTATTATTTTTTTATCTCTCAACCTGTCCAAGAGGCCTGCTGCCCGCCGCACTCGCCGCCGGGCCGGCCCGCACCCTGCCATTGAGACTGAACGGGATTATTTATTTTTTTAACTTGGCCGCCGGGCCGGGGCGGGCATCGCCCCCGGTACCTCCAGCCGCTACTATTTCCGCGGGCCGTGTTCCAACACTATTCACCCCGGCCAAGAGGCCTATTCCCCGGCCCGCACCCCGCCATTGAGACTGCACGGGAATTATTATTTTTTTATCTCTCAACCTGTCCAAGAGGCCTGCTGCCCGCCGCAATCGCCGCCGGGCCGGCCCGCACCCTGCCATTGAGACTGAACGGGGATTATTTATTTTTTTAACTTGGCCGCCGGCCCGGGGCGGGCATCGCCCCCGGTACCTCCAGCCGCTACTATTTCCGCGGGCCGTGTTCCAACACTATTCACCCCGGCCAAGAGGCCTATTCCCCGGCCCGCACCCCGCCATTGAGACTGCATGGGAATTATTATTTTTTTATCTCTCAACCTGTCCAAGAGGCCTGCTGCCCGCCGCAATCGCCGCCGGGCCGGCCCGCACCCTGCCATTGAGACTGAACGGGAATTATTATTTTTTTATCTCTCAACCTGTCCAAGAGGCCTGCTGCCCACCGCACTCGCCGCCGGGCCGGCCCGCACCCTGCCATTGAGACTGAACGGGGATTATTTATTTTTTTAACTTGGCCGCCGGCCCGGGGCGGGCATCGCCCCCGGTACCTCCAGCCGCTACTATTTCCGCGGGCCGTGTTCCAACACTATTCACCCCGGCCAAGAGGCCTATTCCCCGGCCCGCACCCCGCCATTGAGACTGCACGGGAATTATTATTTTTTTATCTCTCAACCTGTCCAAGAGGCCTGCTGCCCGCCGCACTCGCCGCCGGGCCGGCCCGCACCCCGCCATTGAGACTGAACGGGGATTATTATTTTTTTTAACTCGGCCTCCGGGCCGGGGCGGGCTTCGCCCCCGGTACCTCCAGCCGCTTCTATTTACGCGCGCCGCGTTCCAACATATTCACCCCGGCCAAGAGGCCTATTCCCCGGCCCGCACCCCGCCATTGAGACTGCATGGGAATTATTATTTTTTTATCTCTCAACCTGTCCAAGAGGCCTGCTGCCCGCCGCAATCGCCGCCGGGCCGGCCCGCACCCTGCCATTGAGACTGAACGGGAATTATTATTTTTTTATCTCTCAACCTGTCCAAGAGGCCTGCTGCCCGCCGCACTCGCCGCCGGGCCAGCCCGCACCCTGCCATTGAGACTGAACGGGGATTATTTATTTTTTTAACTTGGCCGCCGGGCCGGGGCGGGCATCGCCCCCGGTACCTCCAGCCGCTACTATTTCCGCGGGCCGTGTTCCAACACTATTCACCCCGGCCAAGAGGCCTATTCCCCGGCCCGCACCCCGCCATTGAGACTGCATGGGAATTATTATTTTTTTATCTCTCAACCTGTCCAAGAGGCCTGCTGCCCGCCGCAATCGCCGCCGGGCCGGCCCGCACCCTGCCATTGAGACTGAACGGGAATTATTATTTTTTTATCTCTCAACCTGTCCAAGAGGCCTGCTGCCCGCCGCACTCGCCGCCGGGCCGGCCCGCACCCTGCCATTGAGACTGAACGGGGATTATTTATTTTTTTAACTTGGCCGCCGGGCCGGGGCGGGCATCGCCCCCGGTACCTCCAGCCGCTACTATTTCCGCGGGCCGTGTTCCAACACTATTCACCCCGGCCAAGAGGCCTATTCCCCGGCCCGCACCCCACCATTGAGACTGCACGGGAATTATTATTTTTTTTATCTCTCAACCTGTCCAAGAGGCCTGCTGCCCGCCGCAATCGCCGCCGGGCCGGCCCGCACCCTGCCATTGAGACTGAACGGGGATTATTTATTTTTTTAACTTGGCCGCCGGGCCGGGGCGGGCATCGCCCCCGGTACCTCCAGCCGCTACTATTTCCGCGGGCCGTGTTCCAACACTATTCACCCCGGCCAAGAGGCCTATTCCCCGGCCCGTACCCCGCCATTGAGACTGCACGGGAATTATTATTTTTTTATCTCTCAACCTGTCCAAGAGGCCTGCTGCCCGCCGCAATCGCCGCCGGGCCGGCCCGCACCCTGCCATTGAGACTGAACGGGGATTATTTATTTTTTTAACTTGGCCGCCGGGCCGGGGCGGGCATCGCCCCCGGTACCTCCAGCCGCTACTATTTCCGCGGGCCGTGTTCCAACACTATTCACCCCGGCCAAAAGGCCTATTCCCCGGCCCGCACCCCGCCATTGAGACTGCATGGGAATTATTATTTTTTTATCTCTCAACCTGTCCAAGAGGCCTGCTGCCCGCCGCAATCGCCGCCGGGCCGGCCCGCACCCTGCCATTGAGACTGAACGGGAATTATTATTTTTTTATCTCTCAACCTGTCCAAGAGGCCTGCTGCCCGTCGCACTCGCACCCCGCCATTGAGACTGAACGGGGATTATTATTTTTTTTAACTCGGCCTCCGGGCCGGGGCGGGCTTCGCCCCCGGTAACTCCAGCCGCTTCTATTTACGCGCGCCGCGTTCCAACATATTCACCCCGGCCAAGAGGCCTATTCCCCGGCCCGCACCCCGCCATTGAGACTGCATGGGAATTATTATTTTTTTATCTCTCAACCTGTCCAAGAGGCCTGCTGCCCGCCGCAATCGCCGCCGGGCCGGCCCGCACCCTGCCATTGAGACTGAACGGGATTATTTATTTTTTTAACTTGGCCGCCGGCCCGGGGCGGGCATCGCCCCCGGTACCTCCAGCCGCTACTATTTCCGCAGGCCGTGTTCCAACACTATTCACCCCGGCCAAGAGGCCTATTCCCCGGCCCGCACCCCGCCATTGAGACTGCATGGGAATTATTATTTTTTTATCTCTCAACCTGTCCAAGAGGCCTGCTGCCCGCCGCAATCGCCGCCGGGCCGGCCCGCACCCTGCCATTGAGACTGAACGGGGATTATTTATTTTTTTAACTTGGCCGCCGGGCCGGGGCGGGCATCGCCCCCGGTACCTCCAGCCGCTACTATTTCCGCGGGCCGTGTTCCAACACTATTCACCCCGGCCAAGAGGCCTATTCCCCGGCCCGCACCCCGCCATTGAGACTGCATGGGAATTATTATTTTTTTATCTCTCAACCTGTCCAAGAGGCCTGCTGCCCGCCGCAATCGCCGCCGGGCCGGCCCGCACCCTGCCATTGAGACTGAACGGGGATTATTTATTTTTTTAACTTGGCCGCCGGGCCGGGGCGGGCATCGCCCCCGGTACCTCCAGCCGCTACTATTTCCGCGGGCCGTGTTCCAACACTATTCACCCCGGCCAAGAGGCCTATTCCCCGGCCCGCACCCCGCCATTGAGACTGCACGGGAATTATTATTTTTTTATCTCTCAACCTGTCCAAGAGGCCTGCTGCCCGCCGCACTCGCCGCCGGGCCGGCCCGCACCCCGCCATTGAGACTGAACGGGGATTATTATTTTTTTTAACTCGGCCTCCGGGCCGGGGCGGGCTTCGCCCCCGGTACCTCCAGCCGCTTCTATTTACGCGCGCCGCGTTCCAACATATTCACCCCGGCCAAGAGGCCTATTCCCCGGCCCGCACCCCGCCATTGAGACTGCATGGGAATTATTATTTTTTTATCTCTCAACCTGTCCAAGAGGCCTGCTGCCCGCCGCAATCGCCGCCGGGCCGGCCCGCACCCTGCCATTGAGACTGAACGGGAATTATTATTTTTTTATCTCTCAACCTGTCCAAGAGGCCTGCTGCCCGCCGCACTCGCCGCCGGGCCAGCCCGCACCCTGCCATTGAGACTGAACGGGGATTATTTATTTTTTTAACTTGGCCGCCGGGCCGGGGCGGGCATCGCCCCCGGTACCTCCAGCCGCTACTATTTCCGCGGGCCGTGTTCCAACACTATTCACCCCGGCCAAGAGGCCTATTCCCCGGCCCGCACCCCGCCATTGAGACTGCATGGGAATTATTATTTTTTTATCTCTCAACCTGTCCAAGAGGCCTGCTGCCCGCCGCAATCGCCGCCGGGCCGGCCCGCACCCTGCCATTGAGACTGAACGGGAATTATTATTTTTTTATCTCTCAACCTGTCCAAGAGGCCTGCTGCCCGCCGCACTCGCCGCCGGGCCGGCCCGCACCCTGCCATTGAGACTGAACGGGGATTATTTATTTTTTTAACTTGGCCGCCGGGCCGGGGCGGGCATCGCCCCCGGTACCTCCAGCCGCTACTATTTCCGCGGGCCGTGTTCCAACACTATTCACCCCGGCCAAGAGGCCTATTCCCCGGCCCGCACCCCACCATTGAGACTGCACGGGAATTATTATTTTTTTTATCTCTCAACCTGTCCAAGAGGCCTGCTGCCCGCCGCAATCGCCGCCGGGCCGGCCCGCACCCTGCCATTGAGACTGAACGGGGATTATTTATTTTTTTAACTTGGCCGCCGGGCCGGGGCGGGCATCGCCCCCGGTACCTCCAGCCGCTACTATTTCCGCGGGCCGTGTTCCAACACTATTCACCCCGGCCAAGAGGCCTATTCCCCGGCCCGCACCCCGCCATTGAGACTGCACGGGAATTATTATTTTTTTATCTCTCAACCTGTCCAAGAGGCCTGCTGCCCGCCGCAATCGCCGCCGGGCCGGCCCGCACCCTGCCATTGAGACTGAACGGGGATTATTTAGTTTTTTTAACTTGGCCGCCGGGCCGGGGCGGGCATCGCCCCCGGTACCTCCAGCCGCTACTATTTCCGCGGGCCGTGTTCCAACACTATTCACCCCGGCCAAAAGGCCTATTCCCCGGCCCGCACCCCGCCATTGAGACTGCATGGGAATTATTATTTTTTTATCTCTCAACCTGTCCAAGAGGCCTGCTGCCCGCCGCAATCGCCGCCGGGCCGGCCCGCACCCTGCCATTGAGACTGAACGGGAATTATTATTTTTTTATCTCTCAACCTGTCCAAGAGGCCTGCTGCCCGCCGCACTCGCACCCCGCCATTGAGACTG
This sequence comes from Hippocampus zosterae, assembly GCF_025434085.1. Classification (NCBI taxonomy): domain Eukaryota; kingdom Metazoa; phylum Chordata; class Actinopteri; order Syngnathiformes; family Syngnathidae; genus Hippocampus; species Hippocampus zosterae. Next base: position 13,008,655 of record NC_067469.1, read on the forward strand.
AACGGGGATTATTATTTTTTTTAACTCGGCCTCCGGGCCGGGGCGGGCTTCGCCCCCGGTAACTCCAGCCGCTTCTATTTACGCGCGCCGCGTTCCAACATATTCACCCCGGCCAAGAGGCCTATTCCCCGGCCCGCACCCCGCCATTGAGACTGCATGGGAATTATTATTTTTTTATCTCTCAACCTGTCCAAGAGGCCTGCTGCCCGCCGCAATCGCCGCCGGGCCGGCCCGCACCCTGCCATTGAGACTGAACGGGATTATTTATTTTTTTAACTTGGCCGCCGGCCCGGGGCGGGCATCGCCCCCGGTACCTCCAGCCGCTACTATTTCCGCAGGCCGTGTTCCAACACTATTCACCCCGGCCAAGAGGCCTATTCCCCGGCCCGCACCCCGCCATTGAGACTGCATGGGAATTATTATTTTTTTATCTCTCAACCTGTCCAAGAGGCCTGCTGCCCGCCGCAATCGCCGCCGGGCCGGCCCGCACCCTGCCATTGAGACTGAACGGGGATTATTTATTTTTTTAACTTGGCCGCCGGGCCGGGGCGGGCATCGCCCCCGGTACCTCCAGCCGCTACTATTTCCGCGGGCCGTGTTCCAACACTATTCACCCCGGCCAAGAGGCCTATTCCCCGGCCCGCACCCCGCCATTGAGACTGCATGGGAATTATTATTTTTTTATCTCTCAACCTGTCCAAGAGGCCTGCTGCCCGCCGCAATCGCCGCCGGGCCGGCCCGCACCCTGCCATTGAGACTGAACGGGGATTATTTATTTTTTTAACTTGGCCGCCGGGCCGGGGCGGGCATCGCCCCCGGTACCTCCAGCCGCTACTATTTCCGCGGGCCGTGTTCCAACACTATTCACCCCGGCCAAGAGGCCTATTCCCCGGCCCGCACCCCGCCATTGAGACTGCACGGGAATTATTATTTTTTTATCTCTCAACCTGTCCAAGAGGCCTGCTGCCCGCCGCACTCGCCGCCGGGCCGGCCCGCACCCCGCCATTGAGACTGAACGGGGATTATTATTTTTTTTAACTCGGCGTCCGGGCCGGGGCGGGCTTCGCCCCCGGTACCTCCAGCCGCTTCTATTTACGCGCGCCGCGTTCCAACATATTCACCCCGGCCAAGAGGCCTATTCCCCGGCCCGCACCCCGCCATTGAGACTGCATGGGAATTATTATTTTTTTATCTCTCAACCTGTCCAAGAGGCCTGCTGCCCGCCGCAATCGCCGCCGGGCCGGCCCGCACCCTGCCATTGAGACTGAACGGGAATTATTATTTTTTTATCTCTCAACCTGTCCAAGAGGCCTGCTGCCCGCCGCACTCGCCGCCGGGCCGGCCCGCACCCTGCCATTGAGACTGAACGGCGATTATTTATTTTTTTAACTTGGCCGCCGGCCCGGGGCGGTCATCGCCCCCGGTACCTCCAGCCGCTACTATTTCCGCGGGCCGTGTTCCAACACTATTCACCCCGGCCAAGAGGCCTATTCCCCGGCCCGCACCCCGCCATTGAGACTGCACGGGAATTATTATTTTTTTATCTCTCAACCTGTCCAAGAGGCCTGCTGCCCGCCGCAATCGCCGCCGGGCCGGCCCGCACCCTGCCATTGAGACTGAACGGGGATTATTTATTTTTTTAACTTGGCCGCCGGGCCGGGGCGGGCATCGCCCCCGGTACCTCCAGCCGCTACTATTTCCGCGGGCCGTGTTCCAACACTATTCACCCCGGCCAAGAGGCCTATTCCCCGGCCCGCACCCCGCCATTGAGACTTCACGGGAATTATTATTTTTTTATCTCTCAACCTGTCCAAGAGGCCTGCTGCCCGCCGCACTCGCCGCCGGGCCGGCCCCGCACCCCGCCATTGAGACTGAACGGGGATTATTATTTTTTTTAACTCGGCCTCCGGGCCGGGGCGGGCTTCGCCCCCGGTACCTCCAGCCGCTTCTATTTACGCGCGCCGCGTTCCAACATATTCACCCCGGCCAAGAGGCCTATTCCCCGGCCCGCACCCCGCCATTGAGACTGAATGGGAATTATTATTTTTTTATCTCTCAACCTGTCCAAGAGGCCTGCTGCCCGCCGCAATCGCCGCCGGGCCGGCCCGCACCCTGCCATTGAGACTGAACGGGAATTATTATTTTTTTATCTCTCAACCTGTCCAAGAGGCCTGCTGCCCGCCGCACTCGCCGCCGGGCCGGCCCGCACCCTGCCATTGAGACTGAACGGGGATTATTTATTTTTTTAACTTGGCCGCCGGCCCGGGGCGGGCATCGCCCCCGGTACCTCCAGCCGCTACTATTTCCGCGGGCCGTGTTCCAACACTATTCACCCCGGCCAAGAGGCCTATTCCCCGGCCCGCACCCCGCCATTGAGACTGCATGGGAATTATTATTTTTTTATCTCTCAACCTGTCCAAGAGGCCTGCTGCCCGCCGCAATCGCCGCCGGGCCGGCCCGCACCCTGCCATTGAGACTGAATGGGGATTAATTATTTTTTTAACTTGGCCGCCGGGCCGGGGCGGGCATCGCCCCCGGTACCTCCAGCCGCTACTATTTCCGCGGGCCGTGTTCCAACACTATTCACCCCGGCCAAGAGGCCTATTCCCCGGCCCGCACCCGGCCATTGAGACTGCACGGGAATTATTATTTTTTTATCTCTCAACCTGTCCAAGAGGCCTGCTGCCCGCCGCAATCGCCGCCGGGCCGGCCCGCACCCTGCCATTGAGACTGAACGGGGATTATTTATTTTTTTAACTTGGCCGCCGGGCCGGGGCGGGCATCGCCCCCGGTACCTCCAGCCGCTACTATTTCCGCTGGCCGTGTTCCAACACTATTCACCCCGGCCAAGAGGCCTATTCCCCGGCCCGCACCCCGCCATTGAGACTGCACGGGAATTATTATTTTTTTATCTCTCAACCTGTCCAAGAGGCCTGCTGCCCGCCGCACTCGCCGCCGGGCCGGCCCGCACCCCGCCATTGAGACTGAACGGGGATTATTATTTTTTTTAACTCGGCCTCCGGGCCGGGGCGGGCTTCGCCCCCGGTACCTCCAGCCGCTTCTATTTACGCGCGCCGCGTTCCAACATATTCACCCCGGCCAAGAGGCCTATTCCCCGGCCCGCACCCCGCCATTGAGACTGCATGGGAATTATTATTTTTTTATCTCTCAACCTGTCCAAGAGGCCTGCTGCCCGCCGAAATCGCCGCCGGGCCGGCCCGCACCCTGCCATTGAGACTGAACGGGAATTATTATTTTTTTATTTCTCAACCTGTCCAAGAGGCCTGCTGCCCGCCGCACTCGCCGCCGGGCCGGCCCGCACCCTGCCATTGAGACTGAACGGGGATTATTTATTTTTTTAACTTGGCCGCCGGGCCGGGGCGGGCATCGCCCCCGGTACCTCCAGCCGCTACTATTTCCGCGGGCCGTGTTCCAACACTATTCACCCCGGCCAAGAGGCCTATTCCCCGGCCCGCACCCCGCCATTGAGACTGCACGGGAATTATTATTTTTTTATCTCTCAACCTGTCCAAGAGGCCTGCTGCCCGCCGCAATCGCCGCCGGGCCGGCCCGCACCCTGCCATTGAGACTGAACGGGGATTATTTATTTTTTTAACTTGGCCGCCGGCCCGGGGCGGGCATCGCCCCCGGTACCTCCAGCCGCTACTATTTCCGCGGGCCGTGTTCCAACACTATTCACCCCGGCCAAGAGGCCTATTCCCCGGCCCGCACCCCGCCATTGAGACTGCATGGGAATTATTATTTTTTTATCTCTCAACCTGTCCAAGAGGCCTGCTGCCCGCCGCAATCGCCGCCGGGCCGGCCCGCACCCTGCCATTGAGACTGAACGGGAATTATTATTTTTTTATCTCTCAACCTGTCCAAGAGGCCTGCTGCCCACCGCACTCGCCGCCGGGCCGGCCCGCACCCTGCCATTGAGACTGAACGGGGATTATTTATTTTTTTAACTTGGCCGCCGGCCCGGGGCGGGCATCGCCCCCGGTACCTCCAGCCGCTACTATTTCCGCGGGCCGTGTTCCAACACTATTCACCCCGGCCAAGAGGCCTATTCCCCGGCCCGCACCCCGCCATTGAGACTGCATGGGAATTATTATTTTTTTATCTCTCAACCTGTCCAAGAGGCCTGCTGCCCGCCGCAATCGCCGCCGGGCCGGCCCGCACCCTGCCATTGAGACTGAACGGGGATTATTTATTTTTTTAACTTGGCCGCCGGGCCGGGGCGGGCATCGCCCCCGGTACCTCCAGCCGCTACTATTTCCGCGGGCCGTGATCCAACACTATTCACCCCGGCCAAGAGGCCTATTCCCCGGCCCGCACCCCGCCATTGAGACTGCACGGGAATTATTATTTTTTTATCTCTCAACCTGTCCAAGAGGCCTGCTGCCCGCCGCACTCGCCGCCGGGCCGGCCCGCACCCCGCCATTGAGACTGAACGGGGATTATTATTTTTTTTAACTCGGCGTCTGGGCCGGGGCCGGCTTCGCCCCCGGTACTTCCAGCCGCTTCTATTTACGCGCGCCGCGTTCCAACATATTCACCCCGGCCAAGAGGCCTATTCCCCGGCCCGCACCCCGCCATTGAGACTGCATGGGAATTATTATTTTTTTATCTCTCAACCTGTCCAAGAGGCCTGCTGCCCGCCGCAATCGCCGCCGGGCCGGTCCGCACCCTGCCATTGAGACTGAACGGGAATTATTATTTTTTTATCTCTCAACCTGTCCAAGAGGCCTGCTGCCCGCCGCACTCGCCGCCGGGCCGGCCCGCACCCTGCCATTGAGACTGAACGGCGATTATTTATTTTTTTAACTTGGCCGCCGGCCCGGGGCGGGCATCGCCCCCGGTACCTCCAGCCGCTACTATTTCCGCGGGCCGTGTTCCAACACTATTCACCCCGGCCAAGAGGCCTATTCCCCGGCCCGCACCCCGCCATTGAGACTGCACGGGAATTATTATTTTTTTATCTCTCAACCTGTCCAAGAGGCCTGCTGCCCGCCGCAATCGCCGCCGGGCCGGCCCGCACCCTGCCATTGAGACTGAACGGGGATTATTTATTTTTTTAACTTGGCCGCCGGGCCGGGGCGGGCATCGCCCCCGGTACCTCCAGCCGCTACTATTTCCGCGGGCCGTGTTCCAACACTATTCACCCCGGCCAAGAGGCCTATTCCCCGGCCCGCACCCCGCCATTGAGACTTCACGGGAATTATTATTTTTTTATCTCTCAACCTGTCCAAGAGGCCTGCTGCCCGCCGCACTCGCCGCCGGGCCGGCCCCGCACCCCGCCATTGAGACTGAACGGGGATTATTATTTTTTTTAACTCGGCCTCCGGGCCGGGGCGGGCTTCGCCCCCGGTACCTCCAGCCGCTTCTATTTACGCGCGCCGCGTTCCAACATATTCACCCCGGCCAAGAGGCCTATTCCCCGGCCCGCACCCCGCCATTGAGACTGAATGGGAATTATTATTTTTTTATCTCTCAACCTGTCCAAGAGGCCTGCTGCCCGCCGCAATCGCCGCCGGGCCGGCCCGCACCCTGCCATTGAGACTGAACGGGAATTATTATTTTTTTATCTCTCAACCTGTCCAAGAGGCCTGCTGCCCGCCGCACTCGCCGCCGGGCCGGCCCGCACCCTGCCATTGAGACTGAACGGGGATTATTTATTTTTTTAACTTGGCCGCCGGGCCGGGGCGGGCATCGCCCCCGGTACCTCCAGCTGCTACTATTTCCGCGGGCCGTGTTCCAACACTATTCACCCCGGCCAAGAGGCCTATTCCCCGGCCCGCACCCCGCCATTGAGACTGCATGGGAATTATTATTTTTTTATCTCTCAACCTGTCCAAGAGGCCTGCTGCCCGCCGCACTCGCCGCCGGGCCGGCCCGCACCCCGCCATTGAGACTGAACGGGGATTATTATTTTTTTTAACTCGGCGTCTGGGCCGGGGCGGGCTTCGCCCCCGGTACTTCCAGCCGCTTCTATTTACGCGCGCCGCGTTCCAACATATTCACCCCGGCCAAGAGGCCTATTCCCCGGCCCGCACCCCGCCATTGAGACTGCATGGGAATTATTATTTTTTTATCTCTCAACCTGTCCAAGAGGCCTGCTGCCCGCCGCAATCGCCGCCGGGCCGGCCCGCACCCTGCCATTGAGACTGAACGGGAATTATTATTTTTTTATCTCTCAACCTGTCCAAGAGGCCTGCTGCCCGCCGCACTCGCCGCCGGGCCGGCCCGCACCCTGCCATTGAGACTGAACGGCGATTATTTATTTTTTTAACTTGGCCGCCGGCCCGGGGCGGGCATCGCCCCCGGTACCTCCAGCCGCTACTATTTCCGCGGGCCGTGTTCCAACACTATTCACCCCGGCCAAGAGGCCTATTCCCCGGCCCGCACCCCGCCATTGAGACTGCACGGGAATTATTATTTTTTTATCTCTCAACCTGTCCAAGAGGCCTGCTGCCCGCCGCAATCGCCGCCGGGCCGGCCCGCACCCTGCCATTGAGACTGAACGGGGATTATTTATTTTTTTAACTTGGCCGCCGGGCCGGGGCGGGCATCGCCCCCGGTACCTCCAGCCGCTACTATTTCCGCGGGCCGTGTTCCAACACTATTCACCCCGGCCAAGAGGCCTATTCCCCGGCCCGCACCCCGCCATTGAGACTTCACGGGAATTATTATTTTTTTATCTCTCAACCTGTCCAAGAGGCCTGCTGCCCGCCGCACTCGCCGCCGGGCCGGCCCCGCACCCCGCCATTGAGACTGAACGGGGATTATTATTTTTTTTAACTCGGCCTCCGGGCCGGGGCGGGCTTCGCCCCCGGTACCTCCAGCCGCTTCTATTTACGCGCGCCGCGTTCCAACATATTCACCCCGGCCAAGAGGCCTATTCCCCGGCCCGCACCCCGCCATTGAGACTGAATGGGAATTATTATTTTTTTATCTCTCAACCTGTCCAAGAGGCCTGCTGCCCGCCGCAATCGCCGCCGGGCCGGCCCGCACCCTGCCATTGAGACTGAACGGGAATTATTATTTTTTTATCTCTCAACCTGTCCAAGAGGCCTGCTGCCCGCCGCACTCGCCGCCGGGCCGGCCCGCACCCTGCCATTGAGACTGAACGGGGATTATTTATTTTTTTAACTTGGCCGCCGGGCCGGGGCGGGCATCGCCCCCGGTACCTCCAGCTGCTACTATTTCCGCGGGCCGTGTTCCAACACTATTCACCCCGGCCAAGAGGCCTATTCCCCGGCCCGCACCCCGCCATTGAGACTGCATGGGAATTATTATTTTTTTATCTCTCAACCTGTCCAAGAGGCCTGCTGCCCGCCGCACTCGCCGCCGGGCCGGCCCGCACCCCGCCATTGAGACTGAACGGGGATTATTATTTTTTTTAACTCGGCGTCTGGGCCGGGGCGGGCTTCGCCCCCGGTACTTCCAGCCGCTTCTATTTACGCGCGCCGCGTTCCAACATATTCACCCCGGCCAAGAGGCCTATTCCCCGGCCCGCACCCCGCCATTGAGACTGCATGGGAATTATTATTTTTTTATCTCTCAACCTGTCCAAGAGGCCTGCTGCCCGCCGCAATCGCCGCCGGGCCGGCCCGCACCCTGCCATTGAGACTGAACGGGAATTATTATTTTTTTATCTCTCAACCTGTCCAAGAGGCCTGCTGCCCGCCGCACTCGCCGCCGGGCCGGCCCGCACCCTGCCATTGAGACTGAACGGCGATTATTTATTTTTTTAACTTGGCCGCCGGCCCGGGGCGGGCATCGCCCCCGGTACCTCCAGCCGCTACTATTTCCGCGGGCCGTGTTCCAACACTATTCACCCCGGCCAAGAGGCCTATTCCCCGGCCCGCACCCCGCCATTGAGACTGCACGGGAATTATTATTTTTTTATCTCTCAACCTGTCCAAGAGGCCTGCTGCCCGCCGCAATCGCCGCCGGGCCGGCCCGCACCCTGCCATTGAGACTGAACGGGGATTATTTATTTTTTTAACTTGGCCGCCGGGCCGGGGCGGGCATCGCCCCCGGTACCTCCAGCCGCTACTATTTCCGCGGGCCGTGTTCCAACACTATTCACCCCGGCCAAGAGGCCTATTCCCCGGCCCGCACCCCGCCATTGAGACTTCACGGGAATTATTATTTTTTTATATCTCTCAACCTGTCCAAGAGGCCTGCTGCCCGCCGCACTCGCCGCCGGGCCGGCCCCGCACCCCGCCATTGAGACTGAACGGGGATTATTATTTTTTTTAACTCGGCCTCCGGGCCGGGGCGGGCTTCGCCCCCGGTACCTCCAGCCGCTTCTATTTACGCGCGCCGCGTTCCAACATATTCACCCCGGCCAAGAGGCCTATTCCCCGGCCCGCACCCCGCCATTGAGACTGAATGGGAATTATTATTTTTTTATCTCTCAACCTGTCCAAGAGGCCTGCTGCCCGCCGCAATCGCCGCCGGGCCGGCCCGCACCCTGCCATTGAGACTGAACGGGAATTATTATTTTTTTATCTCTCAACCTGTCCAAGAGGCCTGCTGCCCGCCGCACTCGCCGCCGGGCCGGCCCGCACCCTGCCATTGAGACTGAACGGGGATTATTTATTTTTTTAACTTGGCCGCCGGGCCGGGGCGGGCATCGCCCCCGGTACCTCCAGCTGCTACTATTTCCGCGGGCCGTGTTCCAACACTATTCACCCCGGCCAAGAGGCCTATTCCCCGGCCCGCACCCCGCCATTGAGACTGCATGGGAATTATTATTTTTTTATCTCTCAACCTGTCCAAGAGGCCTGCTGCCCGCCGCAATCGCCGCCGGGCCGGCCCGCACCCTGCCATTGAGACTGAACGGGGATTATTTATTTTTTTAACTTGGCCGCCGGGCCGGGGCGGGCATCGCCCCCGGTACCTCCAGCCGCTACTATTTCCGCGGGCCGTGTTCCAACACTATTCACCCCGGCCAAGAGGCCTATTCCCCGGCCCGCACCCCGCCATTGAGACTGCACGGGAATTATTATTTTTTTATCTCTCAACCTGTCCAAGAGGCCTGCTGCCCGCCGCAATCGCCGCCGGGCCGGCCCGCACCCTGCCATTGAGACTGAACGGGGATTATTTATTTTTTTAACTTGGCCGCCGGGCCGGGGCGGGCATCGTCCCCGGTACCTCCAGCCGCTACTATTTCCGCGGGCCGTGTTCCAACACTATTCACCCCGGCCAAGAGGCCTATTCCCCGGCCCGCACCCCGCCATTGAGACTGCACGGGAATTATTATTTTTTTATCTCTCAACCTGTCCAAGAGGCCTGCTGCCCGCCGCACTCGCCGCCGGGCCGGCCCGCACCCCGCCATTGAGACTGGACGGGGATTATTATTTTTTTTAACTCGGCCGCCGGGCCGGGGCGGGCATCGCCCCCGGTACCTCCAGCCGCTACTATTTCCGCGGGCCGTGTTCCAACACTATTCACCCCGGCCAAGAGGCCTATTCCCCGGCCCGCACCCCGCCATTGAGACTGCACGGGAATTATTATTTTTTTATCTCTCAACCTGTCCAAGAGGCCTGCTGCCCGCCGCACTCGCCGCCGGGCCGGCCCGCACCCCGCCATTGAGACTGAACGGGGATTATTATTTTTTTTAACTCGGCCTCCGGGCCGGGGCGGGCTTCGCCCCCGGTACCTCCAGCCGCTTCTATTTACGCGCGCCGCGTTCCAACATATTCACCCCGGCCAAGAGGCCTATTCCCCGGCCCGCACCCCGCCATTGAGACTGCACGGGAATTATTATTTTTTTATCTCTCAACCTGTCCAAGAGGGCTGCTGCCCGCCGCACTCGCCGCCGGGCCGGCCCGCACCCCGCCATTGAGACTGAACGGGGATTATTATTTTTTTTAACTCGGCCTCCGGGCCGGGGCGGGCTTCGCCCCCGGTACCTCCAGCCGCTTCTATTTACGCGCGCCGCGTTCCAACATATTCACCCCGGCCAAGAGGCCTCTTCCCCGGCCACACTCGTCCGCCGGGCCGGCCCGCACCCCGCCATTGAGACTGCACGGGAATTATTATTTTTATATCTCTCAACCTGTCCAAGAGGCCGGGTGCCCGCCGCAATCGCCGCCGGGCCGGCCCGCACCCTGCCATTGAGACTGAATGGGGATTATTTATTTTTTTAACTTGGCCGCCGGCCCGGGGCGGGCATCGCCCCCGGTACCTCCAGCCGCTACTATTTCCGCGGGCCGTGTTCCAACACTATTCACCCCGGCCAAGAGGCCTATTCCCCGGCCCGCACCCCGCCATTGAGACTGCACGGGAATTATTATTTTTTTATCTCTCAACCTGTCCAAGAGGCCTGCTGCCCGCCGCAATCGCCGCCGGGCCGGCCCGCACCCTGCCATCGAGACTGAACGGGGATTATTTATTTTTTTAACTTGGCCGCCGGCCCGGGGCGGGCATCGCCCCCGGTACCTCCAGCCGCTACTATTTCCGCGGGCCGTGTTCCAACACTATTCACCCCGGCCAAGAGGCCTATTCCCCGGCCCGCACCCCGCCATTGAGACTGCATGGGAATTATTATTTTTTTATCTCTCAACCTGTCCAAGAGGCCTGCTGCCCGCCGCAATCGTCGCCGGGCCGGCCCGCACCCTGCCATTGAGACTGAACGGGGATTATTTATTTTTTTAACTTGGCCGCCGGGCCGGGGCGGGCATCGCCCCCGGTACCTCCAGCCGCTACTATTTCCGCGGGCCGTGATCCAACACTATTCACCCCGGCCAAGAGGCCTATTCCCCGGCCCGCACCCCGCCATTGAGACTGCACGGGAATTATTATTTTTTTATCTCTCAACCTGTCCAAGAGGCCTGCTGCCCGCCGCACTCGCCGCCGGGCCGGCCCGCACCCCGCCATTGAGACTGAACGGGGATTATTATTTTTTTTAACTCGGCGTCCGGGCCGGGGCGGGCTTCGCCCCCGGTACCTCCAGCCGCTTCTATTTACGCGCGCCGCGTTCCAACATATTCACCCCGGCCAAGAGGCCTATTCCCCGGCCCGCACCCCGCCATTGAGACTGCATGGGAATTATTATTTTTTTATCTCTCAACCTGTCCAAGAGGCCTGCTGCCCGCCGCAATCGCCGCCGGGCCGGCCCGCACCCTGCCATTGAGACTGAACGGGAATTATTATTTTTTTATCTCTCAACCTGTCCAAGAGGCCTGCTGCCCGCCGCACTCGCCGCCGGGCCGGCCCGCACCCTGCCATTGAGACTGAACGGCGATTATTTATTTTTTTAACTTGGCCGCCGGCCCGGGGCGGGCATCGCCCCCGGTACCTCCAGCCGCTACTATTTCCGCGGGCCGTGTTCCAACACTATTCACCCCGGCCAAGAGGCCTATTCCCCGGCCCGCACCCCGCCATTGAGACTGCACGGGAATTATTATTTTTTTATCTCTCAACCTGTCCAAGAGGCCTGCTGCCCGCCGCAATCGCCGCCGGGCCGGCCCGCACCCTGCCATTGAGACTGAACGGGGATTATTTATTTTTTTAACTTGGCCGCCGGGCCGGGGCGGGCATCGCCCCCGGTACCTCCAGCCGCTACTATTTCCGCGGGCCGTGTTCCAACACTATTCACCCCGGCCAAGAGGCCTATTCCCCGGCCCGCACCCCGCCATTGAGACTTCACGGGAATTATTATTTTTTTATCTCTCAACCTGTCCAAGAGGCCTGCTGCCCGCCGCACTTGCCGCCGGGCCGGCCCCGCACCCCGCCATTGAGACTGAACGGGGATTATTATTTTTTTTAACTCGGCCTCCGGGCCGGGGCGGGCTTCGCCCCCGGTACCTCCAGCCGCTTCTATTTACGCGCGCCGCGTTCCAACATATTCACCCCGGCCAAGAGGCCTATTCCCCGGCCCGCACCCCGCCATTGAGACTGAATGGGAATTATTATTTTTTTATCTCTCAACCTGTCCAAGAGGCCTGCTGCCCGCCGCAATCGCCGCCGGGCCGGCCCGCACCCTGCCATTGAGACTGAACGGGAATTATTATTTTTTTATCTCTCAACCTGTCCAAGAGGCCTGCTGCCCGCCGCACTCGCCGCCGGGCCGGCCCGCACCCTGCCATTGAGACTGAACGGGGATTATTTATTTTTTTAACTTGGCCGCCGGGCCGGGGCGGGCATCGCCCCCGGTACCTCCAGCTGCTACTATTTCCGCGGGCCGTGTTCCAACACTATTCACCCCGGCCAAGAGGCCTATTCCCCGGCCCGCACCCCGCCATTGAGACTGCATGGGAATTATTATTTTTTTATCTCTCAACCTGTCCAAGAGGCCTGCTGCCCGCCGCAATCGCCGCCGGGCCGGCCCGCACCCTGCCATCGAGACTGCATGGGAATTATTATTTTTTTATCTCTCAACCTGTCCAAGAGGCCTGCTGCCCGCCGCAATCGCCCCCGGGTTGGCCCGCACCCTGCCATTGAGACTGAACGGGAATTATTATTTTTTTATCTCTCAACCTGTCCAAGAGGCCTGCTGCCCGCCGCAATCGCCGCCGGGCCGGCCCGCACCCTGCCATTGAGACTGAACGGGAATTATTATTTTTTTATCTCTCAACCTGTCCAAGAGGCCTGCTGCCCGCCGCACTCGCCGCCGGGCCGGCCCGCACCCTGCCATTGAGACTGAACGGGGATTATTTATTTTTTTAACTTGGCCGCCGGGCCGGGGCGGGCATCGCCCCCGGTACCTCCAGCTGCTACTATTTCCGCGGGCCGTGTTCCAACACTATTCACCCCGGCCAAGAGGCCTATTCCCCGGCCCGCACCCCGCCATTGAGACTGCATGGGAATTATTATTTTTTTATCTCTCAACCTGTCCAAGAGGCCTGCTGCCCGCCGCAATCGCCGCCGGGCCGGCCCGCACCCTGCCATTGAGACTGAACGGGGATTATTTATTTTTTTAACTTGGCCGCCGGGCCGGGGCGGGCATCGTCCCCGGTACCTCCAGCCGCTACTATTTCCGCGGGCCGTGTTCCAACACTATTCACCCCGGCCAAGAGGCCTATTCCCCGGCCCGCACCCCGCCATTGAGACTGCACGGGAATTATTATTTTTTTATCTCTCAACCTGTCCAAGAGGCCTGCTGCCCGCCGCACTCGCCGCCGGGCCGGCCCGCACCCCGCCATTGAGACTGAACGGGGATTATTATTTTTTTTAACTCGGCCGCCGGGCCGGGGCGGGCATCGCCCCCGGTACCTCCAGCCGCTACTATTTCCGCGGGCCGTGTTCCAACACTATTCACCCCGGCCAAGAGGCCTATTCCCCGGCCCGCACCCCGCCATTGAGACTGCACGGGAATTATTATTTTTTTATCTCTCAACCTGTCCAAGAGGCCTGCTGCCCGCCGCACTCGCCGCCGGGCCGGCCCGCACCCCGCCATTGAGACTGAACGGGGATTATTATTTTTTTTAACTCGGCCTCCGGGCCGGGGCGGGCTTCGCCCCCGGTACCTCCAGCCGCTTCTATTTACGCGCGCCGCGTTCCAACATATTCACCCCGGCTAAGAGGCCTCTTCCCCGGCCACACTCGTCCGCCGGGCCGGCCCGCACCCCGCCATTGAGACTGCACGGGAATTATTATTTTTTTATCTCTCAACCTGTCCAAGAGGCCTGCTGCCCGCCGCACTCGCCGCCGGGCCGGCCCGCACCCCGCCATTGAGACTGAACGGGGATTATTATTTTTTTTAACTCGGCGTCCGGGCCGGGGCGGGCTTCGCCCCCGGTACCTCCAGCCGCTTCTATTTACGTGCGCCGCGTTCCAACATATTCACCCCGGCCAAGAGGCCTATTCCCCGGCCCGCACCCCGCCATTGAGACTGCATGGGAATTATTATTTTTTTATCTCTCAACCTGTCCAAGAGGCCTGCTGCCCGCCGCAATCGCCGCCGGGCCGGCCCGCACCCTGCCATTGAGACTGAACGGGAATTATTATTTTTTTATCTCTCAACCTGTCCAAGAGGCCTGCTGCCCGCCGCACTCGCCGCCGGGCCGGCCCGCACCCTGCCATTGAGACTGAACGGCGATTATTTATTTTTTTAACTTGGCCGCCGGCCCGGGGCGGGCATCGCCCCCGGTACCTCCAGCCGCTACTATTTCCGCGGGCCGTGTTCCAACACTATTCACCCCGGCCAAGAGGCCTATTCCCCGGCCCGCACCCCGCCATTGAGACTGCACGGGAATTATTATTTTTTTATCTCTCAACCTGTCCAAGAGGCCTGCTGCCCGCCGCAATCGCCGCCGGGCCGGCCCGCACCCTGCCATTGAGACTGAACGGGGATTATTTATTTTTTTAACTTGGCCGCCGGGCCGGGGCGGGCATCGCCCCCGGTACCTCCAGCCGCTACTATTTCCGCGGGCCGTGTTCCAACACTATTCACCCCGGCCAAGAGGCCTATTCCCCGGCCCGCACCCCGCCATTGAGACTTCACGGGAATTATTATTTTTTTATCTCTCAACCTGTCCAAGAGGCCTGCTGCCCGCCGCACTCGCCGCCGGGCCGGCCCCGCACCCCGCCATTGAGACTGAACGGGGATTATTATTTTTTTTAACTCGGCCTCCGGGCCGGGGCGGGCTTCGCCCCCGGTACCTCCAGCCGCTTCTATTTACGCGCGCCGCGTTCCAACATATTCACCCCGGCCAAGAGGCCTATTCCCCGGCCCGCACCCCGCCATTGAGACTGCACGGGAATTATTATTTTTTTATCTCTCAACCTGTCCAAGAGGCCTGCTGCCCGCCGCACTCGCCGCCGGGCCGGCCCGCACCCCGCCATTGAGACTGAACGGGGATTATTATTTTTTTTAACTCGGCCTCCGGGCCGGGGCGGGCTTCGCCCCCGGTACCTCCAGCCGCTTCTATTTACGCGCGCCGCGTTCCAACATATTCACCCCGGCCAAGAGGCCTCTTCCCCGGCCACACTCGTCCGCCGGGCCGGCCCGCACCCCGCCATTGAGACTGCACGGGAATTATTATTTTTATATCTCTCAACCTGTCCAAGAGGCCGGGTGCCCGCCGCAATCGCCGCCGGGCCGGCCCGCACCCTGCCATTGAGACTGAATGGGGATTATTTATTTTTTTAACTTGGCCGCCGGCCCGGGGCGGGCATCGCCCCCGGTACCTCCAGCCGCTACTATTTCCGCGGGCCGTGTTCCAACACTATTCACCCCGGCCAAGAGGCCTATTCCCCGGCCCGCACCCCGCCATTGAGACTGCACGGGAATTATTATTTTTTTATCTCTCAACCTGTCCAAGAGGCCTGCTGCCCGCCGCAATCGCCGCCGGGCCGGCCCGCACCCTGCCATCGAGACTGAACGGGGATTATTTATTTTTTTAACTTGGCCGCCGGCCCGGGGCGGGCATCGCCCCCGGTACCTCCAGCCGCTACTATTTCCGCGGGCCGTGTTCCAACACTATTCACCCCGGCCAAGAGGCCTATTCCCCGGCCCGCACCCCGCCATTGAGACTGCATGGGAATTATTATTTTTTTATCTCTCAACCTGTCCAAGAGGCCTGCTGCCCGCCGCAATCGCCGCCGGGCCGGCCCGCACCCTGCCATTGAGACTGAACGGGGATTATTTATTTTTTTAACTTGGCCGCCGGGCCGGGGCGGGCATCGCCCCCGGTACCTCCAGCCGCTACTATTTCCGCGGGCCGTGATCCAACACTATTCACCCCGGCCAAGAGGCCTATTCCCCGGCCCGCACCCCGCCATTGAGACTGCACGGGAATTATTATTTTTTTATCTCTCAACCTGTCCAAGAGGCCTGCTGCCCGCCGCACTCGCCGCCGGGCCGGCCCGCACCCCGCCATTGAGACTGAACGGGGATTATTATTTTTTTTAACTCGGCGTCCGGGCCGGGGCGGGCTTCGCCCCCGGTACCTCCAGCCGCTTCTATTTACGCGCGCCGCGTTCCAACATATTCACCCCGGCCAAGAGGCCTATTCCCCGGCCCGCACCCCGCCATTGAGACTGCATGGGAATTATTATTTTTTTATCTCTCAACCTGTCCAAGAGGCCTGCTGCCCGCCGCAATCGCCGCCGGGCCGGCCCGCACCCTGCCATTGAGACTGAACGGGAATTATTATTTTTTTATCTCTCAACCTGTCCAAGAGGCCTGCTGCCCGCCGCACTCGCCGCCGGGCCGGCCCGCACCCTGCCATTGAGACTGAACGGGGATTATTTATTTTTTTAACTTGGCCGCCGGGCCGGGGCGGGCATCGCCCCCGGTACCTCCAGCTGCTACTATTTCCGCGGGCCGTGTTCCAACACTATTCACCCCGGCCAAGAGGCCTATTCCCCGGCCCGCACCCCGCCATTGAGACTGCATGGGAATTATTATTTTTTTATCTCTCAACCTGTCCAAGAGGCCTGCTGCCCGCCGCAATCGCCGCCGGGCCGGCCCGCACCCTGCCATTGAGACTGAACGGGGATTATTTATTTTTTTAACTTGGCCGCCGGGCCGGGGCGGGCATCGTCCCCGGTACCTCCAGCCGCTACTATTTCCGCGGGCCGTGTTCCAACACTATTCACCCCGGCCAAGAGGCCTATTCCCCGGCCCGCACCCCGCCATTGAGACTGCACGGGAATTATTATTTTTTTATCTCTCAACCTGTCCAAGAGGCCTGCTGCCCGCCGCACTCGCCGCCGGGCCGGCCCGCACCCCGCCATTGAGACTGAACGGGGATTATTATTTTTTTTAACTCGGCCGCCGGGCCGGGGCGGGCATCGCCCCCGGTACCTCCAGCCGCTACTATTTCCGCGGGCCGTGTTCCAACACTATTCACCCCGGCCAAGAGGCCTATTCCCCGGCCCGCACCCCGCCATTGAGACTGCACGGGAATTATTATTTTTTTATCTCTCAACCTGTCCAAGAGGCCTGCTGCCCGCCGCACTCGCCGCCGGGCCGGCCCGCACCCCGCCATTGAGACTGAACGGGGATTATTATTTTTTTTAACTCGGCCTCCGGGCCGGGGCGGGCTTCGCCCCTGGTACCTCCAGCCGCTTCTATTTACGCGCGCCGCGTTCCAACATATTCACCCCGGCCAAGAGGCCTCTTCCCCGGCCACACTCGTCCGCCGGGCCGGCCCGCACCCCGCCATTGAGACTGCACGGGAATTATTATTTTTATATCTCTCAACCTGTCCAAGAGGCCGGGTGCCCGCCGCAATCGCCGCCGGGCCGGCCCGCACCCTGCCATTGAGACTGAATGGGGATTATTTATTTTTTTAACTTGGCCGCCGGCCCGGGGCGGGCATCGCCCCCGGTACCTCCAGCCGCTACTATTTCCGCGGGCCGTGTTCCAACACTATTCACCCCGGCCAAGAGGCCTATTCCCCGGCCCGCACCCCGCCATTGAGACTGCACGGGAATTATTATTTTTTTATCTCTCAACCTGTCCAAGAGGCCTGCTGCCCGCCGCAATCGCCGCCGGGCCGGCCCGCACCCTGCCATCGAGACTGCATGGGAATTATTATTTTTTTATCTCTCAACCTGTCCAAGAGGCCTGCTGCCCGCCGCAATCGCCCCCGGGTTGGCCCGCACCCTGCCATTGAGACTGAACGGGAATTATTATTTTTTTATCTCTCAACCTGTCCAAGAGGCCTGCTGCCCGCCGCAATCGCCGCCGGGCCGGCCCGCACCCTGCCATTGAGACTGAACGGGGATTATTTATTTTTTTAACTTGGCCGCCGGCCCGGGGCGGGCATCGCCCCCGGTACCTCCAGCCGCTACTATTTCCGCGGGCCGTGTTCCAACACTATACACCCCGGCCAAGAGACCTATTCCCCGGCCCGCACCCCGCCATTGAGACTGCATGGGAATTATTATTTTTTTATCTCTCAACCTGTCCAAGAGGCCTGCTGCCCGCCGCAATCGCCGCCGGGCCGGCCCGCACCCTGCCATTGAGACTGAACGGGGATTATTTATTTTTTTAACTTGGCCGCCGGGCCGGGGCGGGCATCGCCCCCGGTACCTCCAGCCGCTACTATTTCCGCGGGCCGTGTTCCAACACTATTCACCCCGGCCAAGAGGCCTATTCCCCGGCCCGCACCCCGCCATTGAGACTGCACGGGAATTATTATTTTTTTATCTCTCAACCTGTCCAAGAGGCCTGCTGCCCGCCGCACTCGCCGCCGGGCCGGCCCGCACCCCGCCATTGAGACTGAACGGGGATTATTATTTTTTTTAACTCGGCGTCCGGGCCGGGGCGGGCTTCGCCCCCGGTACCTCCAGCCGCTTCTATTTACGTGCGCCGCGTTCCAACATATTCACCCCGGCCAAGAGGCCTATTCCCCGGCCCGCACCCCGCCATTGAGACTGCATTGGAATTATTATTTTTTTATCTCTCAACCTGTCCAAGAGGCCTGCTGCCCGCCGCAATCGCCGCCGGGCCGGCCCGCACCCTGCCATTGAGACTGAACGGGAATTATTATTTTTTTATCTCTCAACCTGTCCAAGAGGCCTGCTGCCCGCCGCACTCGCCGCCGGGCCGGCCCGCACCCTGCCATTGAGACTGAACGGCGATTATTTATTTTTTTAACTTGGCCGCCGGCCCGGGGCGGGCATCGCCCCCGGTACCTCCAGCCGCTACTATTTCCGCGGGCCGTGTTCCAACACTATTCACCCCGGCCAAGAGGCCTATACCCCGGCCCGCACCCCGCCATTGAGACTGCACGGGAATTATTATTTTTTTATCTCTCAACCTGTCCAAGAGGCCTGCTGCCCGCCGCAATCGCCGCCGGGCCGGCCCGCACCCTGCCATTGAGACTGAACGGGGATTATTTATTTTTTTAACTTGGCCGCCGGGCCGGGGCGGGCATCGCCCCCGGTACCTCCAGCCGCTACTATTTCCGCGGGCCGTGTTCCAACACTATTCACCCCGGCCAAGAGGCCTATTCCCCGGCCCGCACCCCGCCATTGAGACTTCACGGGAATTATTATTTTTTTATCTCTCAACCTGTCCAAGAGGCCTGCTGCCCGCCGCACTCGCCGCCGGGCCGGCCCCGCACCCCGCCATTGAGACTGAACGGGGATTATTATTTTTTTTAACTCGGCCTCCGGGCCGGGGCGGGCTTCGCCTCCGGTACGCGCGCCGCGTTCCAACATATTCACCCCGGCCAAGAGGCCTATTCCCCGGCCCGCACCCCGCCATTGAGACTGCACGGGAATTATTATTTTTTTATCTCTCAACCTGTCCAAGAGGCCTGCTGCCCGCCGCACTCGCCGCCGGGCCGGCCCGCACCCCGCCATTGAGACTGAACGGGGATTATTATTTTTTTTAACTCGGCCTCCGGGCCGGGGCGGGCTTCGCCCCCGGTACCTCCAGCCGCTTCTATTTACGCGCGCCGCGTTCCAACATATTCACCCCGGCCAAGAGGCCTCTTCCCCGGCCACACTCGTCCGCCGGGCCGGCCCGCACCCCGCCATTGAGACTGCACGGGAATTATTATTTTTATATCTCTCAACCTGTCCAAGAGGCCGGGTGCCCGCCGCAATCGCCGCCGGGCCGGCCCGCACCCTGCCATTGAGACTGAATGGGGATTATTTATTTTTTTAACTTGGCCGCCGGCCCGGGGCGGGCATCGCCCCCGGTACCTCCAGCCGCTACTATTTCCGCGGGCCGTGTTCCAACACTATTCACCCCGGCCAAGAGGCCTATTCCCCGGCCCGCACCCCGCCATTGAGACTGCACGGGAATTATTATTTTTTTATCTCTCAACCTGTCCAAGAGGCCTGCTGCCCGCCGCAATCGCCGCCGGGCCGGCCCGCACCCTGCCATCGAGACTGAACGGGGATTATTTATTTTTTTAACTTGGCCGCCGGCCCGGGGCGGGCATCGCCCCCGGTACCTCCAGCCGCTACTATTTCCGCGGGCCGTGTTCCAACACTATTCACCCCGGCCAAGAGGCCTATTCCCCGGCCCGCACCCCGCCATTGAGACTGCATGGGAATTATTATTTTTTTATCTCTCAACCTGTCCAAGAGGCCTGCTGCCCGCCGCAATCGCCGCCGGGCCGGCCCGCACCCTGCCATTGAGACTGAACGGGGATTATTTATTTTTTTAACTTGGCCGCCGGGCCGGGGCGGGCATCGCCCCCGGTACCTCCAGCCGCTACTATTTCCGCGGGCCGTGATCCAACACTATTCACCCCGGCCAAGAGGCCTATTCCCCGGCCCGCACCCCGCCATTGAGACTGCACGGGAATTATTATTTTTTTATCTCTCAACCTGTCCAAGAGGCCTGCTGCCCGCCGCAATCGCCGCCGGGCCGGCCCGCACCCTGCCATTGAGACTGAACGGGAATTATTATTTTTTTATCTCTCAACCTGTCCAAGAGGCCTCCTGCCCGCCGCACTCGCCGCCGGGCCGGCCCGCACCCTGCCATTGAGACTGAACGGCGATTATTTATTTTTTTAACTTGGCCGCCGGCCCGGGGCGGGCATCGCCCCCGGTACCTCCAGCCGCTACTATTTCCGCGGGCCGTGTTCCAACACTATTCACCCCGGCCAAGAGGCCTATTCCCCGGCCCGCACCCCGCCATTGAGACTGCACGGGAATTATTATTTTTTTATCTCTCAACCTGTCCAAGAGGCCTGCTGCCCGCCGCAATCGCCGCCGGGCCGGCCCGCACCCTGCCATTGAGACTGAACGGGGATTATTTATTTTTTTAACTTGGCCGCTGGGCCGGGGCGGGCATCGCCCCCGGTACCTCCAGCCGCTACTATTTCCGCGGGCCGTGTTCCAACACTATTCACCCCGGCCAAGAGGCCTATTCCCCGGCCCGCACCCCGCCATTGAGACTTCACGGGAATTATTATTTTTTTATCTCTCAACCTGTCCAAGAGGCCTGCTGCCCGCCGCACTTGCCGCCGGGCCGGCCCCGCACCCCGCCATTGAGACTGAACGGGGATTATTATTTTTTTTAACTCGGCCTCCGGGCCGGGGCGGGCTTCGCCCCCGGTACCTCCAGCCGCTTCTATTTACGCGCGCCGCGTTCCAACATATTCACCCCGGCCAAGAGGCCTATTCCCCGGCCCGCACCCCGCCATTGAGACTGAATGGGAATTATTATTTTTTTATCTCTCAACCTGTCCAAGAGGCCTGCTGCCCGCCGCAATCGCCGCCGGGCCGGCCCGCACCCTGCCATTGAGACTGAACGGGAATTATTATTTTTTTATCTCTCAACCTGTCCAAGAGGCCTGCTGCCCGCCGCACTCGCCGCCGGGCCGGCCCGCACCCTGCCATTGAGACTGAACGGGGATTATTTATTTTTTTAACTTGGCCGCCGGGCCGGGGCGGGCATCGCCCCCGGTACCTCCAGCTGCTACTATTTCCGCGGGCCGTGTTCCAACACTATTCACCCCGGCCAAGAGGCCTATTCCCCGGCCCGCACCCCGCCATTGAGACTGCATGGGAATTATTATTTTTTTATCTCTCAACCTGTCCAAGAGGCCTGCTGCCCGCCGCAATCTCCGCCGGGCCGGCCCGCACCCTGCCATCGAGACTGCATGGGAATTATTATTTTTTTATCTCTCAACCTGTCCAAGAGGCCTGCTGCCCGCCGCAATCGCCCCCGGGTTGGCCCGCACCCTGCCATTGAGACTGAACGGGAATTATTATTTTTTTATCTCTCAACCTGTCCAAGAGGCCTGCTGCCCGCCGCAATCGCCGCCGGGCCGGCCCGCACCCTGCCATTGAGACTGAACGGGAATTATTATTTTTTTATCTCTCAACCTGTCCAAGAGGCCTGCTGCCCGCCGCACTCGCCGCCGGGCCGGCCCGCACCCTGCCATTGAGACTGAACGGGGATTATTTATTTTTTTAACTTGGCCGCCGGGCCGGGGCGGGCATCGCCCCCGGTACCTCCAGCTGCTACTATTTCCGCGGGCCGTGTTCCAACACTATTCACCCCGGCCAAGAGGCCTATTCCCCGGCCCGCACCCCGCCATTGAGACTGCATGGGAATTATTATTTTTTTATCTCTCAACCTGTCCAAGAGGCCTGCTGCCCGCCGCAATCGCCGCCGGGCCGGCCCGCACCCTGCCATTGAGACTGAACGGGGATTATTTATTTTTTTAACTTGGCCGCCGGGCCGGGGCGGGCATCGCCCCCGGTACCTCCAGCCGCTACTATTTCCGCGGGCCGTGTTCCAACACTATTCACCCCGGCCAAGAGGCCTATTCCCCGGCCCGCACCCCGCCATTGAGACTGCACGGGAATTATTATTTTTTTATCTCTCAACCTGTCCAAGAGGCCTGCTGCCCGCCGCAATCGCCGCCGGGCCGGCCCGCACCCTGCCATTGAGACTGAACGGGGATTATTTATTTTTTTAACTTGGCCGCCGGGCCGGGGCGGGCATCGTCCCCGGTACCTCCAGCCGCTACTATTTCCGCGGGCCGTGTTCCAACACTATTCACCCCGGCCAAGAGGCCTATTCCCCGGCCCGCACCCCGCCATTGAGACTGCACGGGAATTATTATTTTTTTATCTCTCAACCTGTCCAAGAGGCCTGCTGCCCGCCGCACTCGCCGCCGGGCCGGCCCGCACCCCGCCATTGAGACTGAACGGGGATTATTATTTTTTTTAACTCGGCCGCCGGGCCGGGGCGGGCATCGCCCCCGGTACCTCCAGCCGCTGCTATTTCCGCGGGCCGTGTTCCAACACTATTCACCCCGGCCAAGAGGCCTATTCCCCGGCCCGCACCCCGCCATTGAGACTGCACGGGAATTATTATTTTTTTATCTCTCAACCTGTCCAAGAGGCCTGCTGCCCGCCGCACTCGCCGCCGGGCCGGCCCGCACCCCGCCATTGAGACTGAACGGGGATTATTATTTTTTTTAACTCGGCCTCCGGGCCGGGGCGAGCTTCGCCCCCGGTACCTCCAGCCGCTTCTATTTACGCGCGCCGCGTTCCAACATATTCACCCCGGCCAAGAGGCCTCTTCCCCGGCCACACTCGTCCGCCGGGCCGGCCCGCACCCCGCCATTGAGACTGCACGGGAATTATTATTTTTATATCTCTCAACCTGTCCAAGAGGCCGGGTGCCCGCCGCAATCGCCGCCGGGCCGGCCCGCACCCTGCCATTGAGACTGAATGGGGATTATTTATTTTTTTAACTTGGCCGCCGGCCCGGGGCGGGCATCGCCCCCGGTACCTCCAGCCGCTACTATTTCCGCGGGCCGTGTTCCAACACTATTCACCCCGGCCAAGAGGCCTATTCCCCGGCCCGCACCCCGCCATTGAGACTGCACGGGAATTATTATTTTTTTATCTCTCAACCTGTCCAAGAGGCCTGCTGCCCGCCGCAATCGCCGCCGGGCCGGCCCGCACCCTGCCATCGAGACTGCATGGGAATTATTATTTTTTTATCTCTCAACCTGTCCAAGAGGCCTGCTGCCCGCCGCAATCGCCCCCGGGTTGGCCCGCACCCTGCCATTGAGACTGAACGGGAATTATTATTTTTTTATCTCTCAACCTGTCCAAGAGGCCTGCTGCCCGCCGCAATCGCCGCCGGGCCGGCCCGCACCCTGCCATTGAGACTGAACGGGGATTATTTATTTTTTTAACTTGGCCGCCGGCCCGGGGCGGGCATCGCCCCCGGTACCTCCAGCCGCTACTATTTCCGCGGGCCGTGTTCCAACACTATACACCCCGGCCAAGAGACCTATTCCCCGGCCCGCACCCCGCCATTGAGACTGCATGGGAATTATTATTTTTTTATCTCTCAACCTGTCCAAGAGGCCTGCTGCCCGCCGCAATCGCCGCCGGGCCGGCCTGCACCCTGCCATTGAGACTGAACGGGGATTATTTATTTTTTTAACTTGGCCGCCGGGCCGGGGCGGGCATCGCCCCCGGTACCTCCAGCCGCTACTATTTCCGCGGGCCGTGTTCCAACACTATTCACCCCGGCCAAGAGGCCTATTCCCCGGCCCGCACCCCGCCATTGAGACTGCACTGGAATTATTATTTTTTTATCTCTCAACCTGTCCAAGA
This sequence comes from Hippocampus zosterae, assembly GCF_025434085.1. Lineage (NCBI taxonomy): Eukaryota > Metazoa > Chordata > Actinopteri > Syngnathiformes > Syngnathidae > Hippocampus > Hippocampus zosterae. Next base: position 13,032,676 of record NC_067469.1, read on the forward strand.
GGCCTGCTGCCCGCCGCACTCGCCGCCGGGCCGGCCCGCACCCCGCCATTGAGACTGAACGGGGATTATTATTTTTTTTAACTCGGCGTCCGGGCCGGGGCGGGCTTCGCCCCCGGTACCTCCAGCCGCTTCTATTTACGTGCGCCGCGTTCCAACATATTCACCCCGGCCAAGAGGCCTATTCCCCGGCCCGCACCCCGCCATTGAGACTGCATGGGAATTATTATTTTTTTATCTCTCAACCTGTCCAAGAGGCCTGCTGCCCGCCGCAATCGCCGCCGGGCCGGCCCGCACCCTGCCATTGAGACTGAACGGGAATTATTATTTTTTTATCTCTCAACCTGTCCAAGAGGCCTGCTGCCCGCCGCACTCGCCGCCGGGCCGGCCCGCACCCTGCCATCGAGACTGAACGGGGATTATTTATTTTTTTAACTTGGCCGCCGGCCCGGGGCGGGCATCGCCCCCGGTACCTCCAGCCGCTACTATTTCCGCGGGCCGTGTTCCAACACTATTCACCCCGGCCAAGAGGCCTATTCCCCGGCCCGCACCCCGCCATTGAGACTGCATGGGAATTATTATTTTTTTATCTCTCAACCTGTCCAAGAGGCCTGCTGCCCGCCGCAATCGCCGCCGGGCCGGCCCGCACCCTGCCATTGAGACTGAACGGGGATTATTTATTTTTTTAACTTGGCCGCCGGGCCGGGGCGGGCATCGCCCCCGGTACCTCCAGCCGCTACTATTTCCGCGGGCCGTGATCCAACACTATTCACCCCGGCCAAGAGGCCTATTCCCCGGCCCGCACCCCGCCATTGAGACTGCACGGGAATTATTATTTTTTTATCTCTCAACCTGTCCAAGAGGCCTGCTGCCCGCCGCACTCGCCGCCGGGCCGGCCCGCACCCCGCCATTGAGACTGAACGGGGATTATTATTTTTTTTAACTCGGCGTCCGGGCCGGGGCGGGCTTCGCCCCCGGTACCTCCAGCCGCTTCTATTTACGCGCGCCGCGTTCCAACATATTCACCCCGGCCAAGAGGCCTATTCCCCGGCCCGCACCCCGCCATTGAGACTGCATGGGAATTATTATTTTTTTATCTCTCAACCTGTCCAAGAGGCCTGCTGCCCGCCGCAATCGCCGCCGGGCCGGCCCGCACCCTGCCATTGAGACTGAACGGGAATTATTATTTTTTTATCTCTCAACCTGTCCAAGAGGCCTGCTGCCCGCCGCACTCGCCGCCGGGCCGGCCCGCACCCTGCCATTGAGACTGAACGGCGATTATTTATTTTTTTAACTTGGCCGCCGGCCCGGGGCGGGCATCGCCCCCGGTACCTCCAGCCGCTACTATTTCCGCGGGCCGTGTTCCAACACTATTCACCCCGGCCAAGAGGCCTATTCCCCGGCCCGCACCCCGCCATTGAGACTGCACGGGAATTATTATTTTTTTATCTCTCAACCTGTCCAAGAGGCCTGCTGCCCGCCGCAATCGCCGCCGGGCCGGCCCGCACCCTGCCATTGAGACTGAACGGGGATTATTTATTTTTTTAACTTGGCCGCCGGGCCGGGGCGGGCATCGCCCCCGGTACCTCCAGCCGCTACTATTTCCGCGGGCCGTGTTCCAACACTATTCACCCCGGCCAAGAGGCCTATTCCCCGGCCCGCACCCCGCCATTGAGACTTCACGGGAATTATTATTTTTTTATCTCTCAACCTGTCCAAGAGGCCTGCTGCCCGCCGCACTTGCCGCCGGGCCGGCCCCGCACCCCGCCATTGAGACTGAACGGGATTATTATTTTTTTTAACTCGGCCTCCGGGCCGGGGCGGGCTTCGCCCCCGGTACCTCCAGCCGCTTCTATTTACGCGCGCCGCGTTCCAACATATTCACCCCGGCCAAGAGGCCTATTCCCCGGCCCGCACCCCGCCATTGAGACTGCATGGGAATTATTATTTTTTTATCTCTCAACCTGTCCAAGAGGCCTGCTGCCCGCCGCAATCGCCGCCGGGCCGGCCCGCACCCTGCCATTGAGACTGAACGGGAATTATTATTTTTTTATCTCTCAACCTGTCCAAGAGGCCTGCTGCCCGCCGCACTCGCCGCCGGGCCGGCCCGCACCCTGCCATTGAGACTGAACGGGGATTATTTATTTTTTTAACTTGGCCGCCGGGCCGGGGCGGGCATCGCCCCCGGTACCTCCAGCTGCTACTATTTCCGCGGGCCGTGTTCCAACACTATTCACCCCGGCCAAGAGGCCTATTCCCCGGCCCGCACCCCGCCATTGAGACTGCATGGGAATTATTATTTTTTTATCTCTCAACCTGTCCAAGAGGCCTGCTGCCCGCCGCAATCGCCGCCGGGCCGGCCCGCACCCTGCCATCGAGACTGCATGGGAATTATTATTTTTTTATCTCTCAACCTGTCCAAGAGGCCTGCTGCCCGCCGCAATCGCCCCCGGGTTGGCCCGCACCCTGCCATTGAGACTGAACGGGAATTATTATTTTTTTATCTCTCAACCTGTCCAAGAGGCCTGCTGCCCGCCGCACTCGCCGCCGGGCCGGCCCGCACCCTGCCATTGAGACTGAACGGGGATTATTTATTTTTTTAACTTGGCCGCCGGGCCGGGGCGGGCATCGCCCCCGGTACCTCCAGCCGCTACTATTTCCGCGGGCCGTGTTCCAACACTATTCACCCCGGCCAAGAGGCCTATTCCCCGGCCCGCACCCCGCCATTGAGACTGCACGGGAATTATTATTTTTTTATCTCTCAACCTGTCCAAGAGGCCTGCTGCCCGCCGCACTCGCCGCCGGGCCGGCCCGCACCCCGCCATTGAGACTGAACGGGGATTATTATTTTTTTTAACTCGGCCGCCGGGCCGGGGCGGGCATCGCCCCCGGTACCTCCAGCCGCTACTATTTCCGCGGGCCGTGTTCCAACACTATTCACCCCGGCCAAGAGGCCTATTCCCCGGCCCGCACCCCGCCATTGAGACTGCACGGGAATTATTATTTTTTTATCTCTCAACCTGTCCAAGAGGCCTGCTGCCCGCCGCACTCGCCGCCGGGCCGGCCCGCACCCCGCCATTGAGACTGAACGGGGATTATTATTTTTTTTAACTCGGCCTCCGGGCCGGGGCGGGCTTTGCCCCCGGTACCTCCAGCCGCTTCTATTTACGCGCGCCGCGTTCCAACATATTCACCCCGGCCAAGAGGCCTCTTCCCCGGCCACACTCGTCCGCCGGGCCGGCCCGCACCCCGCCATTGAGACTGCACGGGAATTATTATTTTTATATCTCTCAACCTGTCCAAGAGGCCGGGTGCCCGCCGCAATCGCCGCCGGGCCGGCCCGCACCCTGCCATTGAGACTGAATGGGGATTATTTATTTTTTTAACTTGGCCGCCGGCCCGGGGCGGGCATCGCCCCCGGTACCTCCAGCCGCTACTATTTCCGCGGGCCGTGTTCCAACACTATTCACCCCGGCCAAGAGGCCTATTCCCCGGCCCGCACCCCGCCATTGAGACTGCACGGGAATTATTATTTTTTTATCTCTCAACCTGTCCAAGAGGCCTGCTGCCCGCCGCAATCGCCGCCGGGCCGGCCCGCACCCTGCCATCGAGACTGCATGGGAATTATTATTTTTTTATCTCTCAACCTGTCCAAGAGGCCTGCTGCCCGCCGCAATCGCCGCCGGGCCGGCCCGCACCCTGCCATTGAGACTGAACGGGAATTATTATTTTTTTATCTCTCAACCTGTCCAAGAGGCCTGCTGCCCGCCGCACTCGCCGCCGGGCCGGCCCGCACCCTGCCATTGAGACTGAACGGCGATTATTTATTTTTTTAACTTGGCCGCCGGCCCGGGGCGGGCATCGCCCCCGGTACCTCCAGCCGCTACTATTTCCGCGGGCCGTGTTCCAACACTATTCACCCCGGCCAAGAGGCCTATTCCCCGGCCCGCACCCCGCCATTGAGACTGCACGGGAATTATTATTTTTTTATCTCTCAACCTGTCCAAGAGGCCTGCTGCCCGCCGCAATCGCCGCCTGGCCGCCGCCCGCACCCTCCCATTGAGACTGAACGGGGATTATTTATTTTTTTAACTTGGCCGCCGGGCCGGGGCGGGCATCGCCCCCGGTACCTCCAGCCGCTACTATTTCCGCGGGCCGTGTTCCAACACTATTCACCCCGGCCAAGAGGCCTATTCCCCGGCCCGCACCCCGCCATTGAGACTTCACGGGAATTATTATTTTTTTATCTCTCAACCTGTCCAAGAGGCCTGCTGCCCGCCGCACTCGCCGCCGGGCCGGCCCCGCACCCCGCCATTGAGACTGAACGGGGATTATTTATTTTTTTAACTTGGCCGCCGGGCCGGGGCGGGCATCGCCCCCGGTACCTCCAGCCGCTACTATTTCCGCGGGCCGTGTTCCAACACTATTCACCCCGGCCAAGAGGCCTATTCCCCGGCCCGCACCCCGCCATTGAGACTGCACGGGAATTATTATTTTTTTATCTCTCAACCTGTCCAAGAGGCCTGCTGCCCGCCGCACTCGCCGCCGGGCCGGCCCGCACCCCGCCATTGAGACTGAACGGGGATTATTATTTTTTTTAACTCGGCCTCCGGGCCGGGGCGGGCTTCGCCCCCGGTACCTCCAGCCGCTTCTATTTACGCGCGCCGCGTTCCAACATATTCACCCCGGCCAAGAGGCCTATTCCCCGGCCCGCACCCCGCCATTGAGACTGCATGGGAATTATTATTTTTTTATCTCTCAACCTGTCCAAGAGGCCTGCTGCCCGCCGCAATCGCCGCCGGGCCGGCCCGCACCCTGCCATTGAGACTGAACGGGAATTATTATTTTTTTATCTCTCAACCTGTCCAAGAGGCCTGCTGCCCGCCGCACTCGCCGCCGGGCCGGCCCGCACCCTGCCATTGAGACTGAACGGGGATTATTTATTTTTTTAACTTGGCCGCCGGGCCGGGGCGGGCATCGCCCCCGGTACCTCCAGCCGCTACTATTTCCGCGGGCCGTGTTCCAACACTATTCACCCCGGCCAAGAGGCCTATTCCCCGGCCCGCACCCCGCCATTGAGACTGCATGGGAATTATTATTTTTTTATCTCTCAACCTGTCCAAGAGGCCTGCTGCCCGCCGCAATCGCCGCCGGGCCGGCCCGCACCCTGCCATTGAGACTGAACGGGGATTATTTATTTTTTTAACTTGGCCGACGGGCCGGGGCGGGCATCGCCCCCGGTACCTCCAGCCGCTACTATTTCCGCGGGCCGTGTTCCAACACTATTCACCCCGGCCAAGAGGCCTATTCCCCGGCCCGCACCCCGCCATTGAGACTGCATGGGAATTATTATTTTTTTATCTCTCAACCTGTCCAAGAGGCCTGCTGCCCGCCGCAATCGCCGCCGGGCCGGCCCGCACCCCGCCATTGAGACTGAACGGGGATTATTTATTTTTTTTAACTTGGCCGCCGGGCCGGGGCGGGCATCGCCCCCGGTACCTCCAGCCGCTACTATTTCCGCGGGCCGTGTTCCAACACTATTCACCCCGGCCAAGAGGCCTATTCCCCGGCCCGCACCCCGCCATTGAGACTGCACGGGAATTATTATTTTTTTATCTCTCAACCTGTCCAAGAGGCCTGCTGCCCGCCGCAATCGCCGACGGGCCGGCCCGCACCCTGCCATCGAGACTGCATGGGAATTATTATTTTTTTATCTCTCAACCTGTCCAAGAGGCCTGCTGCCCGCCGCAATCGCCGCCGGGCCGGCCCGCACCCTGCCATTGAGACTGAACGGGAATTATTATTTTTTTATCTCTCAACCTGTCCAAGAGGCCTGCTGCCCGCCGCACTCGCCGCCGGGCCGGCCCGCACCCTGCCATTGAGACTGAACGGCGATTATTTATTTTTTTAACTTGGCCGCCGGCCCGGGGCGGGCATCGCCCCCGGTACCTCCAGCCGCTACTATTTCCGCGGGCCGTGTTCCAACACTATTCACCCCGGCCAAGAGGCCTATTCCCCGGCCCGCACCCCGCCATTGAGACTGCACGGGAATTATTATTTTTTTATCTCTCAACCTGTCCAAGAGGCCTGCTGCCCGCCGCAATCGCCGCCTGGCCGCCGCCCGCACCCTCCCATTGAGACTGAACGGGGATTATTTATTTTTTTAACTTGGCCCCCGGGCCGGGGCGGGCATCGCCCCCGGTACCTCCAGCCGCTACTATTTCCGCGGGCCGTGTTCCAACACTATTCACCCCGGCCAAGAGGCCTATTCCCCGGCCCGCACCCCGCCATTGAGACTTCACGGGAATTATTATTTTTTTATCTCTCAACCTGTCCAAGAGGCCTGCTGCCCGCCGCACTCGCCGCCGGGCCGGCCCCGCACCCCGCCATTGAGACTGAACGGGGATTATTTATTTTTTTAACTTGGCCGCCGGGCCGGGGCGGGCATCGCCCCCGGTACCTCCAGCCGCTACTATTTCCGCGGGCCGTGTTCCAACACTATTCACCCCGGCCAAGAGGCCTATTCCCCGGCCCGCACCCCGCCATTGAGACTGCACGGGAATTATTATTTTTTTATCTCTCAACCTGTCCAAGAGGCCTGCTGCCCGCCGCACTCGCCGCCGGGCCGGCCCGCACCCCGCCATTGAGACTGAACGGGGATTATTATTTTTTTTAACTCGGCCTCCGGGCCGGGGCGGGCTTCGCCCCCGGTACCTCCAGCCGCTTCTATTTACGCGCGCCGCGTTCCAACATATTCACCCCGGCCAAGAGGCCTATTCCCCGGCCCGCACCCCGCCATTGAGACTGCATGGGAATTATTATTTTTTTATCTCTCAACCTGTCCAAGAGGCCTGCTGCCCGCCGCAATCGCCGCCGGGCCGGCCCGCACCCTGCCATTGAGACTGAACGGGAATTATTATTTTTTTATCTCTCAACCTGTCCAAGAGGCCTGCTGCCCGCCGCACTCGCCGCCGGGCCGGCCCGCACCCTGCCATTGAGACTGAACGGGGATTATTTATTTTTTTAACTTGGCCGCCGGGCCGGGGCGGGCATCGCCCCCGGTACCTCCAGCCGCTACTATTTCCGCGGGCCGTGTTCCAACACTATTCACCCCGGCCAAGAGGCCTATTCCCCGGCCCGCACCCCGCCATTGAGACTGCATGGGAATTATTATTTTTTTATCTCTCAACCTGTCCAAGAGGCCTGCTGCCCGCCGCAATCGCCGCCGGGCCGGCCCGCACCCTGCCATTGAGACTGAACGGGGATTATTTATTTTTTTAACTTGGCCGCCGGGCCGGGGCGGGCATCGCCCCCGGTACCTCCAGCCGCTACTATTTCCGCGGGCCGTGTTCCAACACTATTCACCCCGGCCAAGAGGCCTATTCCCCGGCCCGCACCCCGCCATTGAGACTGCATGGGAATTATTATTTTTTTATCTCTCAACCTGTCCAAGAGGCCTGCTGCCCGCCGCAATCGCCGCCGGGCCGGCCCGCACCCCGCCATTGAGACTGAACGGGGATTATTTATTTTTTTTAACTTGGCCGCCGGGCCGGGGCGGGCATCGCCCCCGGTACCTCCAGCCGCTACTATTTCCGCGGGCCGTGTTCCAACACTATTCACCCCGGCCAAGAGGCCTATTCCCCGGCCCGCACCCCGCCATTGAGACTGCACGGGAATTATTATTTTTTTATCTCTCAACCTGTCCAAGAGGCCTGCTGCCCGCCGCAATCGCCGACGGGCCGGCCCGCACCCTGCCATTGAGACTGAACGGGGATTATTTATTTTTTTAACTTGGCCGCCGGGCCGGGGCGGGCATCGCCCCCGGTACCTCCAGCCGCTACTATTTCCGCGGGCCGTGTTCCAACACTATTCACCCCGGCCAAGAGGCCTATTCCCCGGCCCGCACCCCGCCATTGAGACTGCACGGGAATTATTATTTTTTTATCTCTCAACCTGTCCAAGAGGCCTGCTGCCCGCCGCAATCGCCGCCGGGCCGGCCCGCACCCTGCCATTGAGACTGAACGGGGATTATTTATTTTTTTAACTTGGCCGCCGGGCCGGGGCGGGCATCGCCCCCGGTACCTCCAGCCGCTACTATTTCCGCTGGCCGTGTTCCAACACTATTCACCCCGGCCAAGAGGCCTATTCCCCGGCCCGCACCCCGCCATTGAGACTTCACGGGAATTATTATTTTTTTATCTCTCAACCTGTCCAAGAGGCCTGCTGCCCGCCGCACTCGCCGCCGGGCCGGCCCCGCACCCCGCCATTGAGACTGAACGGGGATTATTATTTTTTTTAACTCGGCCTCCGGGCCGGGGCGGGCTTCGCCCCCGGTACCTCCAGCCGCTTCTATTTACGCGCGCCGCGTTCCAACATATTCACCCCGGCCAAGAGGCCTATTCCCCGGCCCGCACCCCGCCATTGAGACTGAATGGGAATTATTATTTTTTTATCTCTCAACCTGTCCAAGAGGCCTGCTGCCCGCCGCAATCGCCGCCGGGCCGGCCCGCACCCTGCCATTGAGACTGAACGGGAATTATTATTTTTTTATCTCTCAACCTGTCCAAGAGGCCTGCTGCCCGCCGCACTCGCCGCCGGGCCGGCCCGCACCCTGCCATTGAGACTGAACGGGGATTATTTATTTTTTTAACTTGGCCGCCGGGCCGGGGCGGGCATCGCCCCCGGTACCTCCAGCCGCTACTATTTCCGCGGGCCGTGTTCCAACACTATTCACCCCGGCCAAGAGGCCTATTCCCCGGCCCGCACCCCGCCATTGAGACTGCACGGGAATTATTATTTTTTTATCTCTCAACCTGTCCAAGAGGCCTGCTGCCCGCCGCAATCGCCGCCGGGCCGGCCCGCACCCTGCCATTGAGACTGAACGGGGATTATTTATTTTTTTAACTTGGCCGCCGGGCCGGGGCGGGCATCGCCCCCGGTACCTCCAGCCGCTACTATTTCCGCGGGCCGTGTTCCAACACTATTCACCCCGGCCAAGAGGCCTATTCCCCGGCCCGCACCCCGCCATTGAGACTGCACGGGAATTATTATTTTTTTATCTCTCAACCTGTCCAAGAGGCCTGCTGCCCGCCGCACTCGCCGCCGGGCCGGCCCGCACCCCGCCATTGAGACTGAACGGGGATTATTATTTTTTTTAACTCGGCCTCCGGGCCGGGGCGGGCTTCGCCCCCGGTACCTCCAGCCGCTTCTATTTACGCGCGCCGCGTTCCAACATATTCACCCCGGCCAAGAGGCCTATTCCCCGGCCCGCACCCCGCCATTGAGACTGCATGGGAATTATTATTTTTTTATCTCTCAACCTGTCCAAGAGGCCTGCTGCCCGCCGCAATCGCCGCCGGGCCGGCCCGCACCCTGCCATTGAGACTGAACGGGAATTATTATTTTTTTATCTCTCAACCTGTCCAAGAGGCCTGCTGCCCGCCGCACTCGCCGCCGGGCCGGCCCGCACCCTGCCATTGAGACTGAACGGGGATTATTTATTTTTTTAACTTGGCCGCCGGGCCGGGGCGGGCATCGCCCCCGGTACCTCCAGCCGCTACTATTTCCGCGGGCCGTGTTCCAACACTATTCACCCCGGCCAAGAGGCCTATTCCCCGGCCCGCACCCCGCCATTGAGACTGCATGGGAATTATTATTTTTTTATCTCTCAACCTGTCCAAGAGGCCTGCTGCCCGCCGCAATCGCCGCCGGGCCGGCCCGCACCCTGCCATTGAGACTGAACGGGGATTATTTATTTTTTTAACTTGGCCGCCGGGCCGGGGCGGGCATCGCCCCCGGTACCTCCAGCCGCTACTATTTCCGCGGGCCGTGTTCCAACACTATTCACCCCGGCCAAGAGGCCTATTCCCCGGCCCGCACCCCGCCATTGAGACTGCATGGGAATTATTATTTTTTTATCTCTCAACCTGTCCAAGAGGCCTGCTGCCCGCCGCAATCGCCGCCGGGCCGGCCCGCACCCCGCCATTGAGACTGAACGGGGATTATTTATTTTTTTTAACTTGGCCGCCGGGCCGGGGCGGGCATCGCCCCCGGTACCTCCAGCCGCTACTATTTCCGCGGGCCGTGTTCCAACACTATTCACCCCGGCCAAGAGGCCTATTCCCCGGCCCGCACCCCGCCATTGAGACTGCACGGGAATTATTATTTTTTTATCTCTCAACCTGTCCAAGAGGCCTGCTGCCCGCCGCAATCGCCGACGGGCCGGCCCGCACCCTGCCATTGAGACTGAACGGGGATTATTTATTTTTTTAACTTGGCCGCCGGGCCGGGGCGGGCATCGCCCCCGGTACCTCCAGCCGCTACTATTTCCGCGGGCCGTGTTCCAACACTATTCACCCCGGCCAAGAGGCCTATTCCCCGGCCCGCACCCCGCCATTGAGACTGCACGGGAATTATTATTTTTTTATCTCTCAACCTGTCCAAGAGGCCTGCTGCCCGCCGCAATCGCCGCCGGGCCGGCCCGCACCCTGCCATTGAGACTGAACGGGGATTATTTATTTTTTTAACTTGGCCGCCGGGCCGGGGCGGGCATCGCCCCCGGTACCTCCAGCCGCTACTATTTCCGCTGGCCGTGTTCCAACACTATTCACCCCGGCCAAGAGGCCTATTCCCCGGCCCGCACCCCGCCATTGAGACTTCACGGGAATTATTATTTTTTTATCTCTCAACCTGTCCAAGAGGCCTGCTGCCCGCCGCACTCGCCGCCGGGCCGGCCCCGCACCCCGCCATTGAGACTGAACGGGGATTATTATTTTTTTTAACTCGGCCTCCGGGCCGGGGCGGGCTTCGCCCCCGGTACCTCCAGCCGCTTCTATTTACGCGCGCCGCGTTCCAACATATTCACCCCGGCCAAGAGGCCTATTCCCCGGCCCGCACCCCGCCATTGAGACTGAATGGGAATTATTATTTTTTTATCTCTCAACCTGTCCAAGAGGCCTGCTGCCCGCCGCAATCGCCGCCGGGCCGGCCCGCACCCTGCCATTGAGACTGAACGGGAATTATTATTTTTTTATCTCTCAACCTGTCCAAGAGGCCTGCTGCCCGCCGCACTCGCCGCCGGGCCGGCCCGCACCCTGCCATTGAGACTGAACGGGGATTATTTATTTTTTTAACTTGGCCGCCGGGCCGGGGCGGGCATCGCCCCCGGTACCTCCAGCCGCTACTATTTCCGCGGGCCGTGTTCCAACACTATTCACCCCGGCCAAGAGGCCTATTCCCCGGCCCGCACCCCGCCATTGAGACTGCACGGGAATTATTATTTTTTTATCTCTCAACCTGTCCAAGAGGCCTGCTGCCCGCCGCAATCGCCGCCGGGCCGGCCCGCACCCTGCCATTGAGACTGAACGGGGATTATTTATTTTTTTAACTTGGCCGCCGGGCCGGGGCGGGCATCGCCCCCGGTACCTCCAGCCGCTACTATTTCCGCGGGCCGTGTTCCAACACTATTCACCCCGGCCAAGAGGCCTATTCCCCGGCCCGCACCCCGCCATTGAGACTTCACGGGAATTATTATTTTTTTATCTCTCAACCTGTCCAAGAGGCCTGCTGCCCGCCGCACTCGCCGCCGGGCCGGCCCCGCACCCCGCCATTGAGACTGAACGGGGATTATTATTTTTTTTAACTCGGCCTCCGGGCCGGGGCGGGCTTCGCCCCCGGTACCTCCAGCCGCTTCTATTTACGCGCGCCGCGTTCCAACATATTCACCCCGGCCAAGAGGCCTATTCCCCGGCCCGCACCCCGCCATTGAGACTGAATGGGAATTATTATTTTTTTATCTCTCAACCTGTCCAAGAGGCCTGCTGCCCGCCGCAATCGCCGCCGGGCCGGCCCGCACCCTGCCATTGAGACTGAACGGGAATTATTATTTTTTTATCTCTCAACCTGTCCAAGAGGCCTGCTGCCCGCCGCACTCGCCGCCGGGCCGGCCCGCACCCTGCCATTGAGACTGAACGGGGATTATTTATTTTTTTAACTTGGCCGCCGGCCCGGGGCGGGCATCGCCCCCGGTACCTCCAGCCGCTACTATTTCCGCGGGCCGTGTTCCAACACTATTCACCCCGGCCAAGAGGCCTATTCCCCGGCCCGCACCCCGCCATTGAGACTGCATGGGAATTATTATTTTTTTATCTCTCAACCTGTCCAAGAGGCCTGCTGCCCGCCGCAATCGCCGCCGGGCCGGCCCGCACCCTGCCATTGAGACTGAATGGGGATTAATTATTTTTTTAACTTGGCCGCCGGGCCGGGGCGGGCATCGCCCCCGGTACCTCCAGCCGCTACTATTTCCGCGGGCCGTGTTCCAACACTATTCACCCCGGCCAAGAGGCCTATTCCCCGGCCCGCACCCGGCCATTGAGACTGCACGGGAATTATTATTTTTTTATCTCTCAACCTGTCCAAGAGGCCTGCTGCCCGCCGCAATCGCCGCCGGGCCGGCCCGCACCCTGCCATTGAGACTGAACGGGGATTATTTATTTTTTTAACTTGGCCGCCGGGCCGGGGCGGGCATCGCCCCCGGTACCTCCAGCCGCTACTATTTCCGCTGGCCGTGTTCCAACACTATTCACCCCGGCCAAGAGGCCTATTCCCCGGCCCGCACCCCGCCATTGAGACTGCACGGGAATTATTATTTTTTTATCTCTCAACCTGTCCAAGAGGCCTGCTGCCCGCCGCACTCGCCGCCGGGCCGGCCCGCACCCCGCCATTGAGACTGAACGGGGATTATTATTTTTTTTAACTCGGCCTCCGGGCCGGGGCGGGCTTCGCCCCCGGTACCTCCAGCCGCTTCTATTTACGCGCGCCGCGTTCCAACATATTCACCCCGGCCAAGAGGCCTATTCCCCGGCCCGCACCCCGCCATTGAGACTGCATGGGAATTATTATTTTTTTATCTCTCAACCTGTCCAAGAGGCCTGCTGCCCGCCGCAATCGCCGCCGGGCCGGCCCGCACCCTGCCATTGAGACTGAACGGGGATTATTTATTTTTTTAACTTGGCCGACGGGCCGGGGCGGGCATCGCCCCCGGTACCTCCAGCCGCTACTATTTCCGCGGGCCGTGTTCCAACACTATTCACCCCGGCCAAGAGGCCTATTCCCCGGCCCGCACCCCGCCATTGAGACTGCATGGGAATTATTATTTTTTTATCTCTCAACCTGTCCAAGAGGCCTGCTGCCCGCCGCAATCGCCGCCGGGCCGGCCCGCACCCCGCCATTGAGACTGAACGGGGATTATTTATTTTTTTTAACTTGGCCGCCGGGCCGGGGCGGGCATCGCCCCCGGTACCTCCAGCCGCTACTATTTCCGCGGGCCGTGTTCCAACACTATTCACCCCGGCCAAGAGGCCTATTCCCCGGCCCGCACCCCGCCATTGAGACTGCACGGGAATTATTATTTTTTTATCTCTCAACCTGTCCAAGAGGCCTGCTGCCCGCCGCAATCGCCGACGGGCCGGCCCGCACCCTGCCATCGAGACTGCATGGGAATTATTATTTTTTTATCTCTCAACCTGTCCAAGAGGCCTGCTGCCCGCCGCAATCGCCGCCGGGCCGGCCCGCACCCTGCCATTGAGACTGAACGGGAATTATTATTTTTTTATCTCTCAACCTGTCCAAGAGGCCTGCTGCCCGCCGCACTCGCCGCCGGGCCGGCCCGCACCCTGCCATTGAGACTGAACGGCGATTATTTATTTTTTTAACTTGGCCGCCGGCCCGGGGCGGGCATCGCCCCCGGTACCTCCAGCCGCTACTATTTCCGCGGGCCGTGTTCCAACACTATTCACCCCGGCCAAGAGGCCTATTCCCCGGCCCGCACCCCGCCATTGAGACTGCACGGGAATTATTATTTTTTTATCTCTCAACCTGTCCAAGAGGCCTGCTGCCCGCCGCAATCGCCGCCTGGCCGCCGCCCGCACCCTCCCATTGAGACTGAACGGGGATTATTTATTTTTTTAACTTGGCCGCCGGGCCGGGGCGGGCATCGCCCCCGGTACCTCCAGCCGCTACTATTTCCGCGGGCCGTGTTCCAACACTATTCACCCCGGCCAAGAGGCCTATTCCCCGGCCCGCACCCCGCCATTGAGACTTCACGGGAATTATTATTTTTTTATCTCTCAACCTGTCCAAGAGGCCTGCTGCCCGCCGCACTCGCCGCCGGGCCGGCCCCGCACCCCGCCATTGAGACTGAACGGGGATTATTTATTTTTTTAACTTGGCCGCCGGGCCGGGGCGGGCATCGCCCCCGGTACCTCCAGCCGCTACTATTTCCGCGGGCCGTGTTCCAACACTATTCACCCCGGCCAAGAGGCCTATTCCCCGGCCCGCACCCCGCCATTGAGACTGCACGGGAATTATTATTTTTTTATCTCTCAACCTGTCCAAGAGGCCTGCTGCCCGCCGCACTCGCCGCCGGGCCGGCCCGCACCCCGCCATTGAGACTGAACGGGGATTATTATTTTTTTTAACTCGGCCTCCGGGCCGGGGCGGGCTTCGCCCCCGGTACCTCCAGCCGCTTCTATTTACGCGCGCCGCGTTCCAACATATTCACCCCGGCCAAGAGGCCTATTCCCCGGCCCGCACCCCGCCATTGAGACTGCATGGGAATTATTATTTTTTTATCTCTCAACCTGTCCAAGAGGCCTGCTGCCCGCCGCAATCGCCGCCGGGCCGGCCCGCACCCTGCCATTGAGACTGAACGGGAATTATTATTTTTTTATCTCTCAACCTGTCCAAGAGGCCTGCTGCCCGCCGCACTCGCCGCCGGGCCGGCCCGCACCCTGCCATTGAGACTGAACGGGGATTATTTATTTTTTTAACTTGGCCGCCGGGCCGGGGCGGGCATCGCCCCCGGTACCTCCAGCCGCTACTATTTCCGCGGGCCGTGTTCCAACACTATTCACCCCGGCCAAGAGGCCTATTCCCCGGCCCGCACCCCGCCATTGAGACTGCATGGGAATTATTATTTTTTTATCTCTCAACCTGTCCAAGAGGCCTGCTGCCCGCCGCAATCGCCGCCGGGCCGGCCCGCACCCTGCCATTGAGACTGAACGGGGATTATTTATTTTTTTAACTTGGCCGCCGGGCCGGGGCGGGCATCGCCCCCGGTACCTCCAGCCGCTACTATTTCCGCGGGCCGTGTTCCAACACTATTCACCCCGGCCAAGAGGCCTATTCCCCGGCCCGCACCCCGCCATTGAGACTGCATGGGAATTATTATTTTTTTATCTCTCAACCTGTCCAAGAGGCCTGCTGCCCGCCGCAATCGCCGCCGGGCCGGCCCGCACCCCGCCATTGAGACTGAACGGGGATTATTTATTTTTTTTAACTTGGCCGCCGGGCCGGGGCGGGCATCGCCCCCGGTACCTCCAGCCGCTACTATTTCCGCGGGCCGTGTTCCAACACTATTCACCCCGGCCAAGAGGCCTATTCCCCGGCCCGCACCCCGCCATTGAGACTGCACGGGAATTATTATTTTTTTATCTCTCAACCTGTCCAAGAGGCCTGCTGCCCGCCGCAATCGCCGCCGGGGCGGCCCGCACCCTGCCATTGAGACTGAACGGGGATTATTTATTTTTTTAACTTGGCCGCCGGGCCGGGGCGGGCATCGCCCCCGGTACCTCCAGCCGCTAGTATTTCCGCGGGCCGTGTTCCAACACTATTCACCCCGGCCAAGAGGCCTATTCCCCGGCCCGCACCCCGCCATTGAGACTGCACGGGAATTATTATTTTTTTATCTCTCAACCTGTCCAAGAGGCCTGCTGCCCGCCGCAATCGCCGCCGGGCCGGCCCGCACCCTGCCATTGAGACTGAACGGGGATTATTTATTTTTTTAACTTGGCCGCCGGGCCGGGGCGGGCATCGCCCCCGGTACCTCCAGCCGCTACTATTTCCGCTGGCCGTGTTCCAACACTATTCACCCCGGCCAAGAGGCCTATTCCCCGGCCCGCACCCCGCCATTGAGACTTCACGGGAATTATTATTTTTTTATCTCTCAACCTGTCCAAGAGGCCTGCTGCCCGCCGCACTCGCCGCCGGGCCGGCCCCGCACCCCGCCATTGAGACTGAACGGGGATTATTATTTTTTTTAACTCGGCCTCCGGGCCGGGGCGGGCTTCGCCCCCGGTACCTCCAGCCGCTTCTATTTACGCGCGCCGCGTTCCAACATATTCACCCCGGCCAAGAGGCCTATTCCCCGGCCCGCACCCCGCCATTGAGACTGAATGGGAATTATTATTTTTTTATCTCTCAACCTGTCCAAGAGGCCTGCTGCCCGCCGCAATCGCCGCCGGGCCGGCCCGCACCCTGCCATTGAGACTGAACGGGAATTATTATTTTTTTATCTCTCAACCTGTCCAAGAGGCCTGCTGCCCGCCGCACTCGCCGCCGGGCCGGCCCGCACCCTGCCATTGAGACTGAACGGGGATTATTTATTTTTTTAACTTGGCCGCCGGGCCGGGGCGGGCATCGCCCCCGGTACCTCCAGCCGCTACTATTTCCGCGGGCCGTGTTCCAACACTATTCACCCCGGCCAAGAGGCCTATTCCCCGGCCCGCACCCCGCCATTGAGACTGCACGGGAATTATTATTTTTTTATCTCTCAACCTGTCCAAGAGGCCTGCTGCCCGCCGCAATCGCCGCCGGGCCGGCCCGCACCCTGCCATTGAGACTGAACGGGGATTATTTATTTTTTTAACTTGGCCGCCGGGCCGGGGCGGGCATCGCCCCCGGTACCTCCAGCCGCTACTATTTCCGCGGGCCGTGTTCCAACACTATTCACCCCGGCCAAGAGGCCTATTCCCCGGCCCGCACCCCGCCATTGAGACTTCACGGGAATTATTATTTTTTTATCTCTCAACCTGTCCAAGAGGCCTGCTGCCCGCCGCACTCGCCGCCGGGCCGGCCCCGCACCCCGCCATTGAGACTGAACGGGGATTATTATTTTTTTTAACTCGGCCTCCGGGCCGGGGCGGGCTTCGCCCCCGGTACCTCCAGCCGCTTCTATTTACGCGCGCCGCGTTCCAACATATTCACCCCGGCCAAGAGGCCTATTCCCCGGCCCGCACCCCGCCATTGAGACTGAATGGGAATTATTATTTTTTTATCTCTCAACCTGTCCAAGAGGCCTGCTGCCCGCCGCAATCGCCGCCGGGCCGGCCCGCACCCTGCCATTGAGACTGAACGGGAATTATTATTTTTTTATCTCTCAACCTGTCCAAGAGGCCTGCTGCCCGCCGCACTCGCCGCCGGGCCGGCCCGCACCCTGCCATTGAGACTGAACGGGGATTATTTATTTTTTTAACTTGGCCGCCGGCCCGGGGCGGGCATCGCCCCCGGTACCTCCAGCCGCTACTATTTCCGCGGGCCGTGTTCCAACACTATTCACCCCGGCCAAGAGGCCTATTCCCCGGCCCGCACCCCGCCATTGAGACTGCATGGGAATTATTATTTTTTTATCTCTCAACCTGTCCAAGAGGCCTGCTGCCCGCCGCAATCGCCGCCGGGCCGGCCCGCACCCTGCCATTGAGACTGAATGGGGATTAATTATTTTTTTAACTTGGCCGCCGGGCCGGGGCGGGCATCGCCCCCGGTACCTCCAGCCGCTACTATTTCCGCGGGCCGTGTTCCAACACTATTCACCCCGGCCAAGAGGCCTATTCCCCGGCCCGCACCCGGCCATTGAGACTGCACGGGAATTATTATTTTTTTATCTCTCAACCTGTCCAAGAGGCCTGCTGCCCGCCGCAATCGCCGCCGGGCCGGCCCGCACCCTGCCATTGAGACTGAACGGGGATTATTTATTTTTTTAACTTGGCCGCCGGGCCGGGGCGGGCATCGCCCCCGGTACCTCCAGCCGCTACTATTTCCGCTGGCCGTGTTCCAACACTATTCACCCCGGCCAAGAGGCCTATTCCCCGGCCCGCACCCCGCCATTGAGACTGCACGGGAATTATTATTTTTTTATCTCTCAACCTGTCCAAGAGGCCTGCTGCCCGCCGCACTCGCCGCCGGGCCGGCCCGCACCCCGCCATTGAGACTGAACGGGGATTATTATTTTTTTTAACTCGGCCTCCGGGCCGGGGCGGGCTTCGCCCCCGGTACCTCCAGCCGCTTCTATTTACGCGCGCCGCGTTCCAACATATTCACCCCGGCCAAGAGGCCTATTCCCCGGCCCGCACCCCGCCATTGAGACTGCATGGGAATTATTATTTTTTTATCTCTCAACCTGTCCAAGAGGCCTGCTGCCCGCCGAAATCGCCGCCGGGCCGGCCCGCACCCTGCCATTGAGACTGAACGGGAATTATTATTTTTTTATTTCTCAACCTGTCCAAGAGGCCTGCTGCCCGCCGCACTCGCCGCCGGGCCGGCCCGCACCCTGCCATTGAGACTGAACGGGGATTATTTATTTTTTTAACTTGGCCGCCGGGCCGGGGCGGGCATCGCCCCCGGTACCTCCAGCCGCTACTATTTCCGCGGGCCGTGTTCCAACACTATTCACCCCGGCCAAGAGGCCTATTCCCCGGCCCGCACCCCGCCATTGAGACTGCACGGGAATTATTATTTTTTTATCTCTCAACCTGTCCAAGAGGCCTGCTGCCCGCCGCAATCGCCGCCGGGCCGGCCCGCACCCTGCCATTGAGACTGAACGGGGATTATTTATTTTTTTAACTTGGCCGCCGGCCCGGGGCGGGCATCGCCCCCGGTACCTCCAGCCGCTACTATTTCCGCGGGCCGTGTTCCAACACTATTCACCCCGGCCAAGAGGCCTATTCCCCGGCCCGCACCCCGCCATTGAGACTGCATGGGAATTATTATTTTTTTATCTCTCAACCTGTCCAAGAGGCCTGCTGCCCGCCGCAATCGCCGCCGGGCCGGCCCGCACCCTGCCATTGAGACTGAACGGGAATTATTATTTTTTTATCTCTCAACCTGTCCAAGAGGCCTGCTGCCCACCGCACTCGCCGCCGGGCCGGCCCGCACCCTGCCATTGAGACTGAACGGGGATTATTTATTTTTTTAACTTGGCCGCCGGCCCGGGGCGGGCATCGCCCCCGGTACCTCCAGCCGCTACTATTTCCGCGGGCCGTGTTCCAACACTATTCACCCCGGCCAAGAGGCCTATTCCCCGGCCCGCACCCCGCCATTGAGACTGCATGGGAATTATTATTTTTTTATCTCTCAACCTGTCCAAGAGGCCTGCTGCCCGCCGCAATCGCCGCCGGGCCGGCCCGCACCCTGCCATTGAGACTGAACGGGGATTATTTATTTTTTTAACTTGGCCGCCGGGCCGGGGCGGGCATCGCCCCCGGTACCTCCAGCCGCTACTATTTCCGCGGGCCGTGATCCAACACTATTCACCCCGGCCAAGAGGCCTATTCCCCGGCCCGCACGCCGCCATTGAGACTGCACGGGAATTATTATTTTTTTATCTCTCAACCTGTCCAAGAGGCCTGCTGCCCGCCGCACTCGCCGCCGGGCCGGCCCGCACCCCGCCATTGAGACTGAACGGGGATTATTATTTTTTTTAACTCGGCGTCTGGGCCGGGGCGGGCTTCGCCCCCGGTACTTCCAGCCGCTTCTATTTACGCGCGCCGCGTTCCAACATATTCACCCCGGCCAAGAGGCCTATTCCCCGGCCCGCACCCCGCCATTGAGACTGCATGGGAATTATTATTTTTTTATCTCTCAACCTGTCCAAGAGGCCTGCTGCCCGCCGCAATCGCCGCCGGGCCGGCCCGCACCCTGCCATTGAGACTGAACGGGAATTATTATTTTTTTATCTCTCAACCTGTCCAAGAGGCCTGCTGCCCGCCGCACTCGCCGCCGGGCCGGCCCGCACCCTGCCATTGAGACTGAACGGCGATTATTTATTTTTTTAACTTGGCCGCCGGCCCGGGGCGGGCATCGCCCCCGGTACCTCCAGCCGCTACTATTTCCGCGGGCCGTGTTCCAACACTATTCACCCCGGCCAAGAGGCCTATTCCCCGGCCCGCACCCCGCCATTGAGACTGCACGGGAATTATTATTTTTTTATCTCTCAACCTGTCCAAGAGGCCTGCTGCCCGCCGCAATCGCCGCCGGGCCGGCCCGCACCCTGCCATTGAGACTGAACGGGGATTATTTATTTTTTTAACTTGGCCGCCGGGCCGGGGCGGGCATCGCCCCCGGTACCTCCAGCCGCTACTATTTCCGCGGGCCGTGTTCCAACACTATTCACCCCGGCCAAGAGGCCTATTCCCCGGCCCGCACCCCGCCATTGAGACTTCACGGGAATTATTATTTTTTTATCTCTCAACCTGTCCAAGAGGCCTGCTGCCCGCCGCACTCGCCGCCGGGCCGGCCCCGCACCCCGCCATTGAGACTGAACGGGGATTATTATTTTTTTTAACTCGGCCTCCGGGCCGGGGCGGGCTTCGCCCCCGGTACCTCCAGCCGCTTCTATTTACGCGCGCCGCGTTCCAACATATTCACCCCGGCCAAGAGGCCTATTCCCCGGCCCGCACCCCGCCATTGAGACTGAATGGGAATTATTATTTTTTTATCTCTCAACCTGTCCAAGAGGCCTGCTGCCCGCCGCAATCGCCGCCGGGCCGGCCCGCACCCTGCCATTGAGACTGAACGGGAATTATTATTTTTTTATCTCTCAACCTGTCCAAGAGGCCTGCTGCCCGCCGCACTCGCCGCCGGGCCGGCCCGCACCCTGCCATTGAGACTGAACGGGGATTATTTATTTTTTTAACTTGGCCGCCGGGCCGGGGCGGGCATCGCCCCCGGTACCTCCAGCTGCTACTATTTCCGCGGGCCGTGTTCCAACACTATTCACCCCGGCCAAGAGGCCTATTCCCCGGCCCGCACCCCGCCATTGAGACTGCATGGGAATTATTATTTTTTTATCTCTCAACCTGTCCAAGAGGCCTGCTGCCCGCCGCACTCGCCGCCGGGCCGGCCCGCACCCCGCCATTGAGACTGAACGGGGATTATTATTTTTTTTAACTCGGCGTCTGGGCCGGGGCGGGCTTCGCCCCCGGTACTTCCAGCCGCTTCTATTTACGCGCGCCGCGTTCCAACATATTCACCCCGGCCAAGAGGCCTATTCCCCGGCCCGCACCCCGCCATTGAGACTGCATGGGAATTATTATTTTTTTATCTCTCAACCTGTCCAAGAGGCCTGCTGCCCGCCGCAATCGCCGCCGGGCCGGCCCGCACCCTGCCATTGAGACTGAACGGGAATTATTATTTTTTTATCTCTCAACCTGTCCAAGAGGCCTGCTGCCCGCCGCACTCGCCGCCGGGCCGGCCCGCACCCTGCCATTGAGACTGAACGGCGATTATTTATTTTTTTAACTTGGCCGCCGGCCCGGGGCGGGCATCGCCCCCGGTACCTCCAGCCGCTACTATTTCCGCGGGCCGTGTTCCAACACTATTCACCCCGGCCAAGAGGCCTATTCCCCGGCCCGCACCCCGCCATTGAGACTGCACGGGAATTATTATTTTTTTATCTCTCAACCTGTCCAAGAGGCCTGCTGCCCGCCGCAATCGCCGCCGGGCCGGCCCGCACCCTGCCATTGAGACTGAACGGGGATTATTTATTTTTTTAACTTGGCCGCCGGGCCGGGGCGGGCATCGCCCCCGGTACCTCCAGCCGCTACTATTTCCGCGGGCCGTGTTCCAACACTATTCACCCCGGCCAAGAGGCCTATTCCCCGGCCCGCACCCCGCCATTGAGACTTCACGGGAATTATTATTTTTTTATCTCTCAACCTGTCCAAGAGGCCTGCTGCCCGCCGCACTCGCCGCCGGGCCGGCCCCGCACCCCGCCATTGAGACTGAACGGGGATTATTATTTTTTTTAACTCGGCCTCCGGGCCGGGGCGGGCTTCGCCCCCGGTACCTCCAGCCGCTTCTATTTACGCGCGCCGCGTTCCAACATATTCACCCCGGCCAAGAGGCCTATTCCCCGGCCCGCACCCCGCCATTGAGACTGCATGGGAATTATTATTTTTTTATCTCTCAACCTGTCCAAGAGGCCTGCTGCCCGCCGCAATCGCCGCCGGGCCGGCCCGCACCCTGCCATTGAGACTGAACGGGAATTATTATTTTTTTATCTCTCAACCTGTCCAAGAGGCCTGCTGCCCGCCGCAATCGCCGCCGGGCCGGCCCGCACCCTGCCATTGAGACTGAACGGGGATTATTTATTTTTTTAACTTGGCCGCCGGGCCGGGGCGGGCATCGCCCCCGGTACCTCCAGCCGCTACTATTTCCGCGGGCCGTGTTCCAACACTATTCACCCCGGCCAAGAGGCCTATTCCCCGGCCCGCACCCCGCCATTGAGACTGCACGGGAATTATTATTTTTTTATCTCTCAACCTGTCCAAGAGGCCTGCTGCCCGCCGCAATCGCCGCCGGGCCGGCCCGCACCCTGCCATTGAGACTGAACGGGGATTATTTATTTTTTTAACTTGGCCGCCGGGCCGGGGCGGGCATCGTCCCCGGTACCTCCAGCCGCTACTATTTCCGCGGGCCGTGTTCCAACACTATTCACCCCGGCCAAGAGGCCTATTCCCCGGCCCGCACCCCGCCATTGAGACTGCACGGGAATTATTATTTTTTTATCTCTCAACCTGTCCAAGAGGCCTGCTGCCCGCCGCACTCGCCGCCGGGCCGGCCCGCACCCCGCCATTGAGACTGAACGGGGATTATTATTTTTTTTAACTCGGCCGCCGGGCCGGGGCGGGCATCGCCCCCGGTACCTCCAGCCGCTACTATTTCCGCGGGCCGTGTTCCAACACTATTCACCCCGGCCAAGAGGCCTATTCCCCGGCCCGCACCCCGCCATTGAGACTGCACGGGAATTATTATTTTTTTATCTCTCAACCTGTCCAAGAGGCCTGCTGCCCGCCGCACTCGCCGCCGGGCCGGCCCGCACCCCGCCATTGAGACTGAACGGGGATTATTATTTTTTTTAACTCGGCCTCCGGGCCGGGGCGGGCTTCGCCCCCGGTACCTCCAGCCGCTTCTATTTACGCGCGCCGCGTTCCAACATATTCACCCCGGCCAAGAGGCCTATTCCCCGGCCCGCACCCCGCCATTGAGACTGCACGGGAATTATTATTTTTTTATCTCTCAACCTGTGCAAGAGGCCTGCTGCCCGCCGCACTCGCCGCCGGGCCGGCCCGCACCCCGCCATTGAGACTGAACGGGGATTATTATTTTTTTTAACTCGGCCTCCGGGCCGGGGCGGGCTTCGCCCCCGGTACCTCCAGCCGCTTCTATTTACGCGCGCCGCGTTCCAACATATTCACCCCGGCCAAGAGGCCTCTTCCCCGGCCACACTCGTCCGCCGGGCCGGCCCGCACCCCGCCATTGAGACTGCACGGGAATTATTATTTTTATATCTCTCAACCTGTCCAAGAGGCCGGGTGCCCGCCGCAATCGCCGCCGGGCCGGCCCGCACCCTGCCATTGAGACTGAATGGGGATTATTTATTTTTTTAACTTGGCCGCCGGCCCGGGGCGGGCATCGCCCCCGGTACCTCCAGCCGCTACTATTTCCGCGGGCCGTGTTCCAACACTATTCACCCCGGCCAAGAGGCCTATTCCCCGGCCCGCACCCCGCCATTGAGACTGCACGGGAATTATTATTTTTTTATCTCTCAACCTGTCCAAGAGGCCTGCTGCCCGCCGCAATCGCCGCCGGGCCGGCCCGCACCCTGCCATCGAGACTGAACGGGGATTATTTATTTTTTTAACTTGGCCGCCGGCCCGGGGCGGGCATCGCCCCCGGTACCTCCAGCCGCTACTATTTCCGCGGGCCGTGTTCCAACACTATTCACCCCGGCCAAGAGGCCTATTCCCCGGCCCGCACCCCGCCATTGAGACTGCATGGGAATTATTATTTTTTTATCTCTCAACCTGTCCAAGAGGCCTGCTGCCCGCCGCAATCGTCGCCGGGCCGGCCCGCACCCTGCCATTGAGACTGAACGGGGATTATTTATTTTTTTAACTTGGCCGCCGGGCCGGGGCGGGCATCGCCCCCGGTACCTCCAGCCGCTACTATTTCCGCGGGCCGTGATCCAACACTATTCACCCCGGCCAAGAGGCCTATTCCCCGGCCCGCACCCCGCCATTGAGACTGCACGGGAATTATTATTTTTTTATCTCTCAACCTGTCCAAGAGGCCTGCTGCCCGCCGCACTCGCCGCCGGGCCGGCCCGCACCCCGCCATTGAGACTGAACGGGGATTATTATTTTTTTTAACTCGGCGTCCGGGCCGGGGCGGGCTTCGCCCCCGGTACCTCCAGCCGCTTCTATTTACGCGCGCCGCGTTCCAACATATTCACCCCGGCCAAGAGGCCTATTCCCCGGCCCGCACCCCGCCATTGAGACTGCATGGGAATTATTATTTTTTTATCTCTCAACCTGTCCAAGAGGCCTGCTGCCCGCCGCAATCGCCGCCGGGCCGGCCCGCACCCTGCCATTGAGACTGAACGGGAATTATTATTTTTTTATCTCTCAACCTGTCCAAGAGGCCTGCTGCCCGCCGCACTCGCCGCCGGGCCGGCCCGCACCCTGCCATTGAGACTGAACGGCGATTATTTATTTTTTTAACTTGGCCGCCGGCCCGGGGCGGGCATCGCCCCCGGTACCTCCAGCCGCTACTATTTCCGCGGGCCGTGTTCCAACACTATTCACCCCGGCCAAGAGGCCTATTCCCCGGCCCGCACCCCGCCATTGAGACTGCACGGGAATTATTATTTTTTTATCTCTCAACCTGTCCAAGAGGCCTGCTGCCCGCCGCAATCGCCGCCGGGCCGGCCCGCACCCTGCCATTGAGACTGAACGGGGATTATTTATTTTTTTAACTTGGCCGCCGGGCCGGGGCGGGCATCGCCCCCGGTACCTCCAGCCGCTACTATTTCCGCGGGCCGTGTTCCAACACTATTCACCCCGGCCAAGAGGCCTATTCCCCGGCCCGCACCCCGCCATTGAGACTTCACGGGAATTATTATTTTTTTATCTCTCAACCTGTCCAAGAGGCCTGCTGCCCGCCGCACTTGCCGCCGGGCCGGCCCCGCACCCCGCCATTGAGACTGAACGGGGATTATTATTTTTTTTAACTCGGCCTCCGGGCCGGGGCGGGCTTCGCCCCCGGTACCTCCAGCCGCTTCTATTTACGCGCGCCGCGTTCCAACATATTCACCCCGGCCAAGAGGCCTATTCCCCGGCCCGCACCCCGCCATTGAGACTGAATGGGAATTATTATTTTTTTATCTCTCAACCTGTCCAAGAGGCCTGCTGCCCGCCGCAATCGCCGCCGGGCCGGCCCGCACCCTGCCATTGAGACTGAACGGGAATTATTATTTTTTTATCTCTCAACCTGTCCAAGAGGCCTGCTGCCCGCCGCACTCGCCGCCGGGCCGGCCCGCACCCTGCCATTGAGACTGAACGGGGATTATTTATTTTTTTAACTTGGCCGCCGGGCCGGGGCGGGCATCGCCCCCGGTACCTCCAGCTGCTACTATTTCCGCGGGCCGTGTTCCAACACTATTCACCCCGGCCAAGAGGCCTATTCCCCGGCCCGCACCCCGCCATTGAGACTGCATGGGAATTATTATTTTTTTATCTCTCAACCTGTCCAAGAGGCCTGCTGCCCGCCGCAATCGCCGCCGGGCCGGCCCGCACCCTGCCATCGAGACTGCATGGGAATTATTATTTTTTTATCTCTCAACCTGTCCAAGAGGCCTGCTGCCCGCCGCAATCGCCCCCGGGTTGGCCCGCACCCTGCCATTGAGACTGAACGGGAATTATTATTTTTTTATCTCTCAACCTGTCCAAGAGGCCTGCTGCCCGCCGCAATCGCCGCCGGGCCGGCCCGCACCCTGCCATTGAGACTGAACGGGAATTATTATTTTTTTATCTCTCAACCTGTCCAAGAGGCCTGCTGCCCGCCGCACTCGCCGCCGGGCCGGCCCGCACCCTGCCATTGAGACTGAACGGGGATTATTTATTTTTTTAACTTGGCCGCCGGGCCGGGGCGGGCATCGCCCCCGGTACCTCCAGCTGCTACTATTTCCGCGGGCCGTGTTCCAACACTATTCACCCCGGCCAAGAGGCCTATTCCCCGGCCCGCACCCCGCCATTGAGACTGCATGGGAATTATTATTTTTTTATCTCTCAACCTGTCCAAGAGGCCTGCTGCCCGCCGCACTCGCCGCCGGGCCGGCCCGCACCCCGCCATTGAGACTGAACGGGGATTATTATTTTTTTTAACTCGGCCGCCGGGCCGGGGCGGGCATCGCCCCCGGTACCTCCAGCCGCTACTATTTCCGCGGGCCGTGTTCCAACACTATTCACCCCGGCCAAGAGGCCTATTCCCCGGCCCGCACCCCGCCATTGAGACTGCACGGGAATTATTATTTTTTTATCTCTCAACCTGTCCAAGAGGCCTGCTGCCCGCCGCACTCGCCGCCGGGCCGGCCCGCACCCCGCCATTGAGACTGAACGGGGATTATTATTTTTTTTAACTCGGCCTCCGGGCCGGGGCGGGCTTCGCCCCCGGTACCTCCAGCCGCTTCTATTTACGCGCGCCGCGTTCCAACATATTCACCCCGGCTAAGAGGCCTCTTCCCCGGCCACACTCGTCCGCCGGGCCGGCCCGCACCCCGCCATTGAGACTGCACGGGAATTATTATTTTTATATCTCTCAACCTGTCCAAGAGGCCGGGTGCCCGCCGCAATCGCCGCCGGGCCGGCCCGCACCCTGCCATTGAGACTGAATGGGGATTATTTATTTTTTTAACTTGGCCGCCGGCCCGGGGCGGGCATCGCCCCCGGTACCTCCAGCCGCTACTATTTCCGCGGGCCGTGTTCCAACACTATTCACCCCGGCCAAGAGGCCTATTCCCCGGCCCGCACCCCGCCATTGAGACTGCACGGGAATTATTATTTTTTTATCTCTCAACCTGTCCAAGAGGCCTGCTGCCCGCCGCACTCGCCGCCGGGCCGGCCCGCACCCCGCCATTGAGACTGAACGGGGATTATTATTTTTTTTAACTCGGCGTCCGGGCCGGGGCGGGCTTCGCCCCCGGTACCTCCAGCCGCTTCTATTTACGTGCGCCGCGTTCCAACATATTCACCCCGGCCAAGAGGCCTATTCCCCGGCCCGCACCCCGCCATTGAGACTGCATGGGAATTATTATTTTTTTATCTCTCAACCTGTCCAAGAGGCCTGCTGCCCGCCGCAATCGCCGCCGGGCCGGCCCGCACCCTGCCATTGAGACTGAACGGGAATTATTATTTTTTTATCTCTCAACCTGTCCAAGAGGCCTGCTGCCCGCCGCACTCGCCGCCGGGCCGGCCCGCACCCTGCCATTGAGACTGAACGGCGATTATTTATTTTTTTAACTTGGCCGCCGGCCCGGGGCGGGCATCGCCCCCGGTACCTCCAGCCGCTACTATTTCCGCGGGCCGTGTTCCAACACTATTCACCCCGGCCAAGAGGCCTATTCCCCGGCCCGCACCCCGCCATTGAGACTGCACGGGAATTATTATTTTTTTATCTCTCAACCTGTCCAAGAGGCCTGCTGCCCGCCGCAATCGCCGCCGGGCCGGCCCGCACCCTGCCATTGAGACTGAACGGGGATTATTTATTTTTTTAACTTGGCCGCCGGGCCGGGGCGGGCATCGCCCCCGGTACCTCCAGCCGCTACTATTTCCGCGGGCCGTGTTCCAACACTATTCACCCCGGCCAAGAGGCCTATTCCCCGGCCCGCACCCCGCCATTGAGACTTCACGGGAATTATTATTTTTTTATCTCTCAACCTGTCCAAGAGGCCTGCTGCCCGCCGCACTCGCCGCCGGGCCGGCCCCGCACCCCGCCATTGAGACTGAACGGGGATTATTATTTTTTTTAACTCGGCCTCCGGGCCGGGGCGGGCTTCGCCCCCGGTACCTCCAGCCGCTTCTATTTACGCGCGCCGCGTTCCAACATATTCACCCCGGCCAAGAGGCCTATTCCCCGGCCCGCACCCCGCCATTGAGACTGCACGGGAATTATTATTTTTTTATCTCTCAACCTGTCCAAGAGGCCTGCTGCCCGCCGCACTCGCCGCCGGGCCGGCCCGCACCCCGCCATTGAGACTGAACGGGATTATTATTTTTTTTAACTCGGCCTCCGGGCCGGGGCGGGCTTCGCCCCCGGTACCTCCAGCCGCTTCTATTTACGCGCGCCGCGTTCCAACATATTCACCCCGGCCAAGAGGCCTCTTCCCCGGCCACACTCGTCCGCCGGGCCGGCCCGCACCCCGCCATTGAGACTGCACGGGAATTATTATTTTTATATCTCTCAACCTGTCCAAGAGGCCGGGTGCCCGCCGCAATCGCCGCCGGGCCGGCCCGCACCCTGCCATTGAGACTGAATGGGGATTATTTATTTTTTTAACTTGGCCGCCGGCCCGGGGCGGGCATCGACCCCGGTACCTCCAGCCGCTACTATTTCCGCGGGCCGTGTTCCAACACTATTCACCCCGGCCAAGAGGCCTATTCCCCGGCCCGCACCCCGCCATTGAGACTGCACGGGAATTATTATTTTTTTATCTCTCAACCTGTCCAAGAGGCCTGCTGCCCGCCGCAATCGCCGCCGGGCCGGCCCGCACCCTGCCATCGAGACTGAACGGGGATTATTTATTTTTTTAACTTGGCCGCCGGCCCGGGGCGGGCATCGCCCCCGGTACCTCCAGCCGCTACTATTTCCGCGGGCCGTGTTCCAACACTATTCACCCCGGCCAAGAGGCCTATTCCCCGGCCCGCACCCCGCCATTGAGACTGCATGGGAATTATTATTTTTTTATCTCTCAACCTGTCCAAGAGGCCTGCTGCCCGCCGCAATCGCCGCCGGGCCGGCCCGCACCCTGCCATTGAGACTGAACGGGGATTATTTATTTTTTTAACTTGGCCGCCGGGCCGGGGCGGGCATCGCCCCCCGGTACCTCCAGCCGCTACTATTTCCGCGGGCCGTGATCCAACACTATTCACCCCGGCCAAGAGGCCTATTCCCCGGCCCGCACCCCGCCATTGAGACTGCACGGGAATTATTATTTTTTTATCTCTCAACCTGTCCAAGAGGCCTGCTGCCCGCCGCACTCGCCGCCGGGCCGGCCCGCACCCCGCCATTGAGACTGAACGGGGATTATTATTTTTTTTAACTCGGCGTCCGGGCCGGGGCGGGCTTCGCCCCCGGTACCTCCAGCCGCTTCTATTTACGCGCGCCGCGTTCCAACATATTCACCCCGGCCAAGAGGCCTATTCCCCGGCCCGCACCCCGCCATTGAGACTGCATGGGAATTATTATTTTTTTATCTCTCAACCTGTCCAAGAGGCCTGCTGCCCGCCGCAATCGCCGCCGGGCCGGCCCGCACCCTGCCATTGAGACTGAACGGGAATTATTATTTTTTTATCTCTCAACCTGTCCAAGAGGCCTGCTGACCGCCGCACTCGCCGCCGGGCCGGCCCGCACCCTGCCATTGAGACTGAACGGGGATTATTTATTTTTTTAACTTGGCCGCCGGGCCGGGGCGGGCATCGCCCCCGGTACCTCCAGCTGCTACTATTTCCGCGGGCCGTGTTCCAACACTATTCACCCCGGCCAAGAGGCCTATTCCCCGGCCCGCACCCCGCCATTGAGACTGCATGGGAATTATTATTTTTTTATCTCTCAACCTGTCCAAGAGGCCTGCTGCCCGCCGCAATCGCCGCCGGGCCGGCCCGCACCCTGCCATTGAGACTGAACGGGGATTATTTATTTTTTTAACTTGGCCGCCGGGCCGGGGCGGGCATCGTCCCCGGTACCTCCAGCCGCTACTATTTCCGCGGGCCGTGTTCCAACACTATTCACCCCGGCCAAGAGGCCTATTCCCCGGCCCGCACCCCGCCATTGAGACTGCACGGGAATTATTATTTTTTTATCTCTCAACCTGTCCAAGAGGCCTGCTGCCCGCCGCACTCGCCGCCGGGCCGGCCCGCACCCCGCCATTGAGACTGAACGGGGATTATTATTTTTTTTAACTCGGCCGCCGGGCCGGGGCGGGCATCGCCCCCGGTACCTCCAGCCGCTACTATTTCCGCGGGCCGTGTTCCAACACTATTCACCCCGGCCAAGAGGCCTATTCCCCGGCCCGCACCCCGCCATTGAGACTGCACGGGAATTATTATTTTTTTATCTCTCAACCTGTCCAAGAGGCCTGCTGCCCGCCGCACTCGCCGCCGGGCCGGCCCGCACCCCGCCATTGAGACTGAACGGGGATTATTATTTTTTTTAACTCGGCCTCCGGGCCGGGGCGGGCTTCGCCCCTGGTACCTCCAGCCGCTTCTATTTACGCGCGCCGCGTTCCAACATATTCACCCCGGCCAAGAGGCCTCTTCCCCGGCCACACTCGTCCGCCGGGCCGGCCCGCACCCCGCCATTGAGACTGCACGGGAATTATTATTTTTATATCTCTCAACCTGTCCAAGAGGCCGGGTGCCCGCCGCAATCGCCGCCGGGCCGGCCCGCACCCTGCCATTGAGACTGAATGGGGATTATTTATTTTTTTAACTTGGCCGCCGGCCCGGGGCGGGCATCGCCCCCGGTACCTCCAGCCGCTACTATTTCCGCGGGCCGTGTTCCAACACTATTCACCCCGGCCAAGAGGCCTATTCCCCGGCCCGCACCCCGCCATTGAGACTGCACGGGAATTATTATTTTTTTATCTCTCAACCTGTCCAAGAGGCCTGCTGCCCGCCGCAATCGCCGCCGGGCCGGCCCGCACCCTGCCATCGAGACTGCATGGGAATTATTATTTTTTTATCTCTCAACCTGTCCAAGAGGCCTGCTGCCCGCCGCAATCGCCCCCGGGTTGGCCCGCACCCTGCCATTGAGACTGAACGGGAATTATTATTTTTTTATCTCTCAACCTGTCCAAGAGGCCTGCTGCCCGCCGCAATCGCCGCCGGGCCGGCCCGCACCCTGCCATTGAGACTGAACGGGGATTATTTATTTTTTTAACTTGGCCGCCGGCCCGGGGCGGGCATCGCCCCCGGTACCTCCAGCCGCTACTATTTCCGCGGGCCGTGTTCCAACACTATACACCCCGGCCAAGAGACCTATTCCCCGGCCCGCACCCCGCCATTGAGACTGCATGGGAATTATTATTTTTTTATCTCTCAACCTGTCCAAGAGGCCTGCTGCCCGCCGCAATCGCCGCCGGGCCGGCCCGCACCCTGCCATTGAGACTGAACGGGGATTATTTATTTTTTTAACTTGGCCGCCGGGCCGGGGCGGGCATCGCCCCCGGTACCTCCAGCCGCTACTATTTCCGCGGGCCGTGTTCCAACACTATTCACCCCGGCCAAGAGGCCTATTCCCCGGCCCGCACCCCGCCATTGAGACTGCACGGGAATTATTATTTTTTTATCTCTCAACCTGTCCAAGAGGCCTGCTGCCCGCCGCACTCGCCGCCGGGCCGGCCCGCACCCCGCCATTGAGACTGAACGGGGATTATTATTTTTTTTAACTCGGCGTCCGGGCCGGGGCGGGCTTCGCCCCCGGTACCTCCAGCCGCTTCTATTTACGTGCGCCGCGTTCCAACATATTCACCCCGGCCAAGAGGCCTATTCCCCGGCCCGCACCCCGCCATTGAGACTGCATGGGAATTATTATTTTTTTATCTCTCAACCTGTCCAAGAGGCCTGCTGCCCGCCGCAATCGCCGCCGGGCCGGCCCGCACCCTGCCATTGAGACTGAACGGGAATTATTATTTTTTTATCTCTCAACCTGTCCAAGAGGCCTGCTGCCCGCCGCACTCGCCGCCGGGCCGGCCCGCACCCTGCCATTGAGACTGAACGGCGATTATTTATTTTTTTAACTTGGCCGCCGGCCCGGGGCGGGCATCGCCCCCGGTACCTCCAGCCGCTACTATTTCCGCGGGCCGTGTTCCAACACTATTCACCCCGGCCAAGAGGCCTATTCCCCGGCCCGCACCCCGCCATTGAGACTGCACGGGAATTATTATTTTTTTATCTCTCAACCTGTCCAAGAGGCCTGCTGCCCGCCGCAATCGCCGCCGGGCCGGCCCGCACCCTGCCATTGAGACTGAACGGGGATTATTTATTTTTTTAACTTGGCCGCCGGGCCGGGGCGGGCATCGCCCCCGGTACCTCCAGCCGCTACTATTTCCGCGGGCCGTGTTCCAACACTATTCACCCCGGCCAAGAGGCCTATTCCCCGGCCCGCACCCCGCCATTGAGACTTCACGGGAATTATTATTTTTTTATCTCTCAACCTGTCCAAGAGGCCTGCTGCCCGCCGCACTCGCAGCCGGGCCGGCCCCGCACCCCGCCATTGAGACTGAACGGGGATTATTATTTTTTTTAACTCGGCCTCCGGGCCGGGGCGGGCTTCGCCTCCGGTACCTCCAGCCGCTTCTATTTACGCGCGCCGCGTTCCAACATATTCACCCCGGCCAAGAGGCCTATTCCCCGGCCCGCACCCCGCCATTGAGACTGCACGGGAATTATTATTTTTTTATCTCTCAACCTGTCCAAGAGGCCTGCTGCCCGCCGCACTCGCCGCCGGGCCGGCCCGCACCCCGCCATTGAGACTGAACGGGGATTATTATTTTTTTTAACTCGGCCTCCGGGCCGGGGCGGGCTTCGCCCCCGGTACCTCCAGCCGCTTCTATTTACGCGCGCCGCGTTCCAACATATTCACCCCGGCCAAGAGGCCTCTTCCCCGGCCACACTCGTCCGCCGGGCCGGCCCGCACCCCGCCATTGAGACTGCACGGGAATTATTATTTTTATATCTCTCAACCTGTCCAAGAGGCCGGGTGCCCGCCGCAATCGCCGCCGGGCCGGCCCGCACCCTGCCATTGAGACTGAATGGGGATTATTTATTTTTTTAACTTGGCCGCCGGCCCGGG
The DNA here is from genome assembly GCF_025434085.1 of Hippocampus zosterae. Lineage (NCBI taxonomy): Eukaryota > Metazoa > Chordata > Actinopteri > Syngnathiformes > Syngnathidae > Hippocampus > Hippocampus zosterae. The sequence continues at coordinate 13,065,637 of NC_067469.1, forward strand.
GCGGGCATCGCCCCCGGTACCTCCAGCCGCTACTATTTCCGCGGGCCGTGTTCCAACACTATTCACCCCGGCCAAGAGGCCTATTCCCCGGCCCGCACCCCGCCATTGAGACTGCACGGGAATTATTATTTTTTTATCTCTCAACCTGTCCAAGAGGCCTGCTGCCCGCCGCAATCGCCGCCGGGCCGGCCCGCACCCTGCCATCGAGACTGAACGGGGATTATTTATTTTTTTAACTTGGCCGCCGGCCCGGGGCGGGCATCGCCCCCGGTACCTCCAGCCGCTACTATTTCCGCGGGCCGTGTTCCAACACTATTCACCCCGGCCAAGAGGCCTATTCCCCGGCCCGCACCCCGCCATTGAGACTGCATGGGAATTATTATTTTTTTATCTCTCAACCTGTCCAAGAGGCCTGCTGCCCGCCGCAATCGCCGCCGGGCCGGCCCGCACCCTGCCATTGAGACTGAACGGGGATTATTTATTTTTTTAACTTGGCCGCCGGGCCGGGGCGGGCATCGCCCCCGGTACCTCCAGCCGCTACTATTTCCGCGGGCCGTGATCCAACACTATTCACCCCGGCCAAGAGGCCTATTCCCCGGCCCGCACCCCGCCATTGAGACTTGCCTTGAATTATTATTTTTTTATCTCTCAACCTGTCCAAGAGGCCTGCTGCCCGCCGCAATCGCCGCCGGGCCGGCCCGCACCCTGCCATTGAGACTGAACGGGAATTATTATTTTTTTATCTCTCAACCTGTCCAAGAGGCCTCCTGCCCGCCGCACTCGCCGCCGGGCCGGCCCGCACCCTGCCATTGAGACTGAACGGCGATTATTTATTTTTTTAACTTGGCCGCCGGCCCGGGGCGGGCATCGCCCCCGGTACCTCCAGCCGCTACTATTTCCGCGGGCCGTGTTCCAACACTATTCACCCCGGCCAAGAGGCCTATTCCCCGCCCGCACCCCGCCATTGAGACTGCACGGGAATTATTATTTTTTTATCTCTCAACCTGTCCAAGAGGCCTGCTGCCCGCCGCAATCGCCGCCGGGCCGGCCCGCACCCTGCCATTGAGACTGAACGGGGATTATTTATTTTTTTAACTTGGCCGCTGGGCCGGGGCGGGCATCGCCCCCGGTACCTCCAGCCGCTACTATTTCCGCGGGCCGTGTTCCAACACTATTCACCCCGGCCAAGAGGCCTATTCCCCGGCCCGCACCCCGCCATTGAGACTTCACGGGAATTATTATTTTTTTATCTCTCAACCTGTCCAAGAGGCCTGCTGCCCGCCGCACTTGCCGCCGGGCCGGCCCCGCACCCCGCCATTGAGACTGAACGGGGATTATTATTTTTTTTAACTCGGCCTCCGGGCCGGGGCGGGCTTCGCCCCCGGTACCTCCAGCCGCTTCTATTTACGCGCGCCGCGTTCCAACATATTCACCCCGGCCAAGAGGCCTATTCCCCGGCCCGCACCCCGCCATTGAGACTGAATGGGAATTATTATTTTTTTATCTCTCAACCTGTCCAAGAGGCCTGCTGCCCGCCGCAATCGCCGCCGGGCCGGCCCGCACCCTGCCATTGAGACTGAACGGGAATTATTATTTTTTTATCTCTCAACCTGTCCAAGAGGCCTGCTGCCCGCCGCACTCGCCGCCGGGCCGGCCCGCACCCTGCCATTGAGACTGAACGGGGATTATTTATTTTTTTAACTTGGCCGCCGGGCCGGGGCGGGCATCGCCCCCGGTACCTCCAGCTGCTACTATTTCCGCGGGCCGTGTTCCAACACTATTCACCCCGGCCAAGAGGCCTATTCCCCGGCCCGCACCCCGCCATTGAGACTGCATGGGAATTATTATTTTTTTATCTCTCAACCTGTCCAAGAGGCCTGCTGCCCGCCGCAATCTCCGCCGGGCCGGCCCGCACCCTGCCATCGAGACTGCATGGGAATTATTATTTTTTTATCTCTCAACCTGTCCAAGAGGCCTGCTGCCCGCCGCAATCGCCCCCGGGTTGGCCCGCACCCTGCCATTGAGACTGAACGGGAATTATTATTTTTTTATCTCTCAACCTGTCCAAGAGGACTGCTGCCCGCCGCAATCGCCGCCGGGCCGGCCCGCACCCTGCCATTGAGACTGAACGGGAATTATTATTTTTTTATCTCTCAACCTGTCCAAGAGGCCTGCTGCCCGCCGCACTCGCCGCCGGGCCGGCCCGCACCCTGCCATTGAGACTGAACGGGGATTATTTATTTTTTTAACTTGGCCGCCGGGCCGGGGCGGGCATCGCCCCCGGTACCTCCAGCTGCTACTATTTCCGCGGGCCGTGTTCCAACACTATTCACCCCGGCCAAGAGGCCTATTCCCCGGCCCGCACCCCGCCATTGAGACTGCATGGGAATTATTATTTTTTTATCTCTCAACCTGTCCAAGAGGCCTGCTGCCCGCCGCAATCGCCGCCGGGCCGGCCCGCACCCTGCCATTGAGACTGAACGGGGATTATTTATTTTTTTAACTTGGCCGCCGGGCCGGGGCGGGCATCGCCCCCGGTACCTCCAGCCGCTACTATTTCCGCGGGCCGTGTTCCAACACTATTCACCCCGGCCAAGAGGCCTATTCCCCGGCCCGCACCCCGCCATTGAGACTGCACGGGAATTATTATTTTTTTATCTCTCAACCTGTCCAAGAGGCCTGCTGCCCGCCGCAATCGCCGCCGGGCCGGCCCGCACCCTGCCATTGAGACTGAACGGGGATTATTTATTTTTTTAACTTGGCCGCCGGGCCGGGGCGGGCATCGTCCCCGGTACCTCCAGCCGCTACTATTTCCGCGGGCCGTGTTCCAACACTATTCACCCCGGCCAAGAGGCCTATTCCCCGGCCCGCACCCCGCCATTGAGACTGCACGGGAATTATTATTTTTTTATCTCTCAACCTGTCCAAGAGGCCTGCTGCCCGCCGCACTCGCCGCCGGGCCGGCCCGCACCCCGCCATTGAGACTGAACGGGGATTATTATTTTTTTTAACTCGGCCGCCGGGCCGGGGCGGGCATCGCCCCCGGTACCTCCAGCCGCTGCTATTTCCGCGGGCCGTGTTCCAACACTATTCACCCCGGCCAAGAGGCCTATTCCCCGGCCCGCACCCCGCCATTGAGACTGCACGGGAATTATTATTTTTTTATCTCTCAACCTGTCCAAGAGGCCTGCTGCCCGCCGCACTCGCCGCCGGGCCGGCCCGCACCCCGCCATTGAGACTGAACGGGGATTATTATTTTTTTTAACTCGGCCTCCGGGCCGGGGCGGGCTTCGCCCCCGGTACCTCCAGCCGCTTCTATTTACGCGCGCCGCGTTCCAACATATTCACCCCGGCCAAGAGGCCTCTTCCCCGGCCACACTCGTCCGCCGGGCCGGCCCGCACCCCGCCATTGAGACTGCACGGGAATTATTATTTTTATATCTCTCAACCTGTCCAAGAGGCCGGGTGCCCGCCGCAATCGCCGCCGGGCCGGCCCGCACCCTGCCATTGAGACTGAATGGGGATTATTTATTTTTTTAACTTGGCCGCCGGCCCGGGGCGGGCATCGCCCCCGGTACCTCCAGCCGCTACTATTTCCGCGGGCCGTGTTCCAACACTATTCACCCCGGCCAAGAGGCCTATTCCCCGGCCCGCACCCCGCCATTGAGACTGCACGGGAATTATTATTTTTTTATCTCTCAACCTGTCCAAGAGGCCTGCTGCCCGCCGCAATCGCCGCCGGGCCGGCCCGCACCCTGCCATCGAGACTGCATGGGAATTATTATTTTTTTATCTCTCAACCTGTCCAAGAGGCCTGCTGCCCGCCGCAATCGCCCCCGGGTTGGCCCGCACCCTGCCATTGAGACTGAACGGGAATTATTATTTTTTTATCTCTCAACCTGTCCAAGAGGCCTGCTGCCCGCCGCACTCGCCGCCGGGCCGGCCCGCACCCCGCCATTGAGACTGAACGGGGATTATTATTTTTTTTAACTCGGCGTCCGGGCCGGGGCGGGCTTCGCCCCCGGTACCTCCAGCCGCTTCTATTTACGTGCGCCGCGTTCCAACATATTCACCCCGGCCAAGAGGCCTATTCCCCGGCCCGCACCCCGCCATTGAGACTGCATGGGAATTATTATTTTTTTATCTCTCAACCTGTCCAAGAGGCCTGCTGCCCGCCGCAATCGCCGCCGGGCCGGCCCGCACCCTGCCATTGAGACTGAACGGGGATTATTTATTTTTTTAACTTGGCCGCCGGGCCGGGGCGGGCATCGCCCCCGGTACCTCCAGCCGCTACTATTTCCGCGGGCCGTGATCCAACACTATTCACCCCGGCCAAGAGGCCTATTCCCCGGCCCGCACCCCGCCATTGAGACTGCACGGGAATTATTATTTTTTTATCTCTCAACCTGTCCAAGAGGCCTGCTGCCCGCCGCACTCGCCGCCGGGCCGGCCCGCACCCCGCCATTGAGACTGAACGGGGATTATTATTTTTTTTAACTCGGCGTCCGGGCCGGGGCGGGCTTCGCCCCCGGTACCTCCAGCCGCTTCTATTTACGCGCGCCGCGTTCCAACATATTCACCCCGGCCAAGAGGCCTATTCCCCGGCCCGCACCCCGCCATTGAGACTGCATGGGAATTATTATTTTTTTATCTCTCAACCTGTCCAAGAGGCCTGCTGCCCGCCGCAATCGCCGCCGGGCCGGCCCGCACCCTGCCATTGAGACTGAACGGGAATTATTATTTTTTTATCTCTCAACCTGTCCAAGAGGCCTGCTGCCCGCCGCACTCGCCGCCGGGCCGGCCCGCACCCTGCCATTGAGACTGAACGGCGATTATTTATTTTTTTAACTTGGCCGCCGGCCCGGGGCGGGCATCGCCCCCGGTACCTCCAGCCGCTACTATTTCCGCGGGCCGTGTTCCAACACTATTCACCCCGGCCAAGAGGCCTATTCCCCGGCCCGCACCCCGCCATTGAGACTGCACGGGAATTATTATTTTTTTATCTCTCAACCTGTCCAAGAGGCCTGCTGCCCGCCGCAATCGCCGCCGGGCCGGCCCGCACCCTGCCATTGAGACTGAACGGGGATTATTTATTTTTTTAACTTGGCCGCCGGGCCGGGGCGGGCATCGCCCCCGGTACCTCCAGCCGCTACTATTTCCGCGGGCCGTGTTCCAACACTATTCACCCCGGCCAAGAGGCCTATTCCCCGGCCCGCACCCCGCCATTGAGACTTCACGGGAATTATTATTTTTTTATCTCTCAACCTGTCCAAGAGGCCTGCTGCCCGCCGCACTTGCCGCCGGGCCGGCCCCGCACCCCGCCATTGAGACTGAACGGGATTATTATTTTTTTTAACTCGGCCTCCGGGCCCTCCAGCCGCTTCTATTTACGCGCGCCGCGTTCCAACATATTCACCCCGGCCAAGAGGCCTATTCCCCGGCCCGCACCCCGCCATTGAGACTGCATGGGAATTATTATTTTTTTATCTCTCAACCTGTCCAAGAGGCCTGCTGCCCGCCGCAATCGCCGCCGGGCCGGCCCGCACCCTGCCATTGAGACTGAACGGGAATTATTATTTTTTTATCTCTCAACCTGTCCAAGAGGCCTGCTGCCCGCCGCACTCGCCGCCGGGCCGGCCCGCACCCTGCCATTGAGACTGAACGGGGATTATTTATTTTTTTAACTTGGCCGCCGGGCCGGGGCGGGCATCGCCCCCGGTACCTCCAGCTGCTACTATTTCCGCGGGCCGTGTTCCAACACTATTCACCCCGGCCAAGAGGCCTATTCCCCGGCCCGCACCCCGCCATTGAGACTGCATGGGAATTATTATTTTTTTATCTCTCAACCTGTCCAAGAGGCCTGCTGCCCGCCGCAATCGCCGCCGGGCCGGCCCGCACCCTGCCATCGAGACTGCATGGGAATTATTATTTTTTTATCTCTCAACCTGTCCAAGAGGCCTGCTGCCCGCCGCAATCGCCCCCGGGTTGGCCCGCACCCTGCCATTGAGACTGAACGGGAATTATTATTTTTTTATCTCTCAACCTGTCCAAGAGGCCTGCTGCCCGCCGCACTCGCCGCCGGGCCGGCCCGCACCCTGCCATTGAGACTGAACGGGGATTATTTATTTTTTTAACTTGGCCGCCGGGCCGGGGCGGGCATCGCCCCCGGTACCTCCAGCCGCTACTATTTCCGCGGGCCGTGTTCCAACACTATTCACCCCGGCCAAGAGGCCTATTCCCCGGCCCGCACCCCGCCATTGAGACTGCACGGGAATTATTATTTTTTTATCTCTCAACCTGTCCAAGAGGCCTGCTGCCCGCCGCACTCGCCGCCGGGCCGGCCCGCACCCCGCCATTGAGACTGAACGGGGATTATTATTTTTTTTAACTCGGCCGCCGGGCCGGGGCGGGCATCGCCCCCGGTACCTCCAGCCGCTACTATTTCCGCGGGCCGTGTTCCAACACTATTCACCCCGGCCAAGAGGCCTATTCCCCGGCCCGCACCCCGCCATTGAGACTGCACGGGAATTATTATTTTTTTATCTCTCAACCTGTCCAAGAGGCCTGCTGCCCGCCGCACTCGCCGCCGGGCCGGCCCGCACCCCGCCATTGAGACTGAACGGGGATTATTATTTTTTTTAACTCGGCCTCCGGGCCGGGGCGGGCTTTGCCCCCGGTACCTCCAGCCGCTTCTATTTACGCGCGCCGCGTTCCAACATATTCACCCCGGCCAAGAGGCCTCTTCCCCGGCCACACTCGTCCGCCGGGCCGGCCCGCACCCCGCCATTGAGACTGCACGGGAATTATTATTTTTATATCTCTCAACCTGTCCAAGAGGCCGGGTGCCCGCCGCAATCGCCGCCGGGCCGGCCCGCACCCTGCCATTGAGACTGAATGGGGATTATTTATTTTTTTAACTTGGCCGCCGGCCCGGGGCGGGCATCGCCCCCGGTACCTCCAGCCGCTACTATTTCCGCGGGCCGTGTTCCAACACTATTCACCCCGGCCAAGAGGCCTATTCCCCGGCCCGCACCCCGCCATTGAGACTGCACGGGAATTATTATTTTTTTATCTCTCAACCTGTCCAAGAGGCCTGCTGCCCGCCGCAATCGCCGCCGGGCCGGCCCGCACCCTGCCATCGAGACTGCATGGGAATTATTATTTTTTTATCTCTCAACCTGTCCAAGAGGCCTGCTGCCCGCCGCAATCGCCGCCGGGCCGGCCCGCACCCTGCCATTGAGACTGAACGGGAATTATTATTTTTTTATCTCTCAACCTGTCCAAGAGGCCTGCTGCCCGCCGCACTCGCCGCCGGGCCGGCCCGCACCCTGCCATTGAGACTGAACGGCGATTATTTATTTTTTTAACTTGGCCGCCGGCCCGGGGCGGGCATCGCCCCCGGTACCTCCAGCCGCTACTATTTCCGCGGGCCGTGTTCCAACACTATTCACCCCGGCCAAGAGGCCTATTCCCCGGCCCGCACCCCGCCATTGAGACTGCACGGGAATTATTATTTTTTTATCTCTCAACCTGTCCAAGAGGCCTGCTGCCCGCCGCAATCGCCGCCTGGCCGCCGCCCGCACCCTCCCATTGAGACTGAACGGGGATTATTTATTTTTTTAACTTGGCCGCCGGGCCGGGGCGGGCATCGCCCCCGGTACCTCCAGCCGCTACTATTTCCGCGGGCCGTGTTCCAACACTATTCACCCCGGCCAAGAGGCCTATTCCCCGGCCCGCACCCCGCCATTGAGACTTCACGGGAATTATTATTTTTTTATCTCTCAACCTGTCCAAGAGGCCTGCTGCCCGCCGCACTCGCCGCCGGGCCGGCCCCGCACCCCGCCATTGAGACTGAACGGGGATTATTTATTTTTTTAACTTGGCCGCCGGGCCGGGGCGGGCATCGCCCCCGGTACCTCCAGCCGCTACTATTTCCGCGGGCCGTGTTCCAACACTATTCACCCCGGCCAAGAGGCCTATTCCCCGGCCCGCACCCCGCCATTGAGACTGCACGGGAATTATTATTTTTTTATCTCTCAACCTGTCCAAGAGGCCTGCTGCCCGCCGCACTCGCCGCCGGGCCGGCCCGCACCCCGCCATTGAGACTGAACGGGGATTATTATTTTTTTTAACTCGGCCTCCGGGCCGGGGCGGGCTTCGCCCCCGGTACCTCCAGCCGCTTCTATTTACGCGCGCCGCGTTCCAACATATTCACCCCGGCCAAGAGGCCTATTCCCCGGCCCGCACCCCGCCATTGAGACTGCATGGGAATTATTATTTTTTTATCTCTCAACCTGTCCAAGAGGCCTGCTGCCCGCCGCAATCGCCGCCGGGCCGGCCCGCACCCTGCCATTGAGACTGAACGGGAATTATTATTTTTTTATCTCTCAACCTGTCCAAGAGGCCTGCTGCCCGCCGCACTCGCCGCCGGGCCGGCCCGCACCCTGCCATTGAGACTGAACGGGGATTATTTATTTTTTTAACTTGGCCGCCGGGCCGGGGCGGGCATCGCCCCCGGTACCTCCAGCCGCTACTATTTCCGCGGGCCGTGTTCCAACACTATTCACCCCGGCCAAGAGGCCTATTCCCCGGCCCGCACCCCGCCATTGAGACTGCATGGGAATTATTATTTTTTTATCTCTCAACCTGTCCAAGAGGCCTGCTGCCCGCCGCAATCGCCGCCGGGCCGGCCCGCACCCTGCCATTGAGACTGAACGGGGATTATTTATTTTTTTAACTTGGCCGACGGGCCGGGGCGGGCATCGCCCCCGGTACCTCCAGCCGCTACTATTTCCGCGGGCCGTGTTCCAACACTATTCACCCCGGCCAAGAGGCCTATTCCCCGGCCCGCACCCCGCCATTGAGACTGCATGGGAATTATTATTTTTTTATCTCTCAACCTGTCCAAGAGGCCTGCTGCCCGCCGCAATCGCCGCCGGGCCGGCCCGCACCCCGCCATTGAGACTGAACGGGGATTATTTATTTTTTTTAACTTGGCCGCCGGGCCGGGGCGGGCATCGCCCCCGGTACCTCCAGCCGCTACTATTTCCGCGGGCCGTGTTCCAACACTATTCACCCCGGCCAAGAGGCCTATTCCCCGGCCCGCACCCCGCCATTGAGACTGCACGGGAATTATTATTTTTTTATCTCTCAACCTGTCCAAGAGGCCTGCTGCCCGCCGCAATCGCCGACGGGCCGGCCCGCACCCTGCCATCGAGACTGCATGGGAATTATTATTTTTTTATCTCTCAACCTGTCCAAGAGGCCTGCTGCCCGCCGCAATCGCCGCCGGGCCGGCCCGCACCCTGCCATTGAGACTGAACGGGAATTATTATTTTTTTATCTCTCAACCTGTCCAAGAGGCCTGCTGCCCGCCGCACTCGCCGCCGGGCCGGCCCGCACCCTGCCATTGAGACTGAACGGCGATTATTTATTTTTTTAACTTGGCCGCCGGCCCGGGGCGGGCATCGCCCCCGGTACATCCAGCCGCTACTATTTCCGCGGGCCGTGTTCCAACACTATTCACCCCGGCCAAGAGGCCTATTCCCCGGCCCGCACCCCGCCATTGAGACTGCACGGGAATTATTATTTTTTTATCTCTCAACCTGTCCAAGAGGCCTGCTGCCCGCCGCAATCGCCGCCTGGCCGCCGCCCGCACCCTCCCATTGAGACTGAACGGGGATTATTTATTTTTTTAACTTGGCCGCCGGGCCGGGGCGGGCATCGCCCCCGGTACCTCCAGCCGCTACTATTTCCGCGGGCCGTGTTCCAACACTATTCACCCCGGCCAAGAGGCCTATTCCCCGGCCCGCACCCCGCCATTGAGACTTCACGGGAATTATTATTTTTTTATCTCTCAACCTGTCCAAGAGGCCTGCTGCCCGCCGCACTCGCCGCCGGGCCGGCCCCGCACCCCGCCATTGAGACTGAACGGGGATTATTTATTTTTTTAACTTGGCCGCCGGGCCGGGGCGGGCATCGCCCCCGGTACCTCCAGCCGCTACTATTTCCGCGGGCCGTGTTCCAACACTATTCACCCCGGCCAAGAGGCCTATTCCCCGGCCCGCACCCCGCCATTGAGACTGCACGGGAATTATTATTTTTTTATCTCTCAACCTGTCCAAGAGGCCTGCTGCCCGCCGCACTCGCCGCCGGGCCGGCCCGCACCCCGCCATTGAGACTGAACGGGGATTATTATTTTTTTTAACTCGGCCTCCGGGCCGGGGCGGGCTTCGCCCCCGGTACCTCCAGCCGCTTCTATTTACGCGCGCCGCGTTCCAACATATTCACCCCGGCCAAGAGGCCTATTCCCCGGCCCGCACCCCGCCATTGAGACTGCATGGGAATTATTATTTTTTTATCTCTCAACCTGTCCAAGAGGCCTGCTGCCCGCCGCAATCGCCGCCGGGCCGGCCCGCACCCTGCCATTGAGACTGAACGGGAATTATTATTTTTTTATCTCTCAACCTGTCCAAGAGGCCTGCTGCCCGCCGCACTCGCCGCCGGGCCGGCCCGCACCCTGCCATTGAGACTGAACGGGGATTATTTATTTTTTTAACTTGGCCGCCGGGCCGGGGCGGGCATCGCCCCCGGTACCTCCAGCCGCTACTATTTCCGCGGGCCGTGTTCCAACACTATTCACCCCGGCCAAGAGGCCTATTCCCCGGCCCGCTCCCCGCCATTGAGACTGCATGGGAATTATTATTTTTTTATCTCTCAACCTGTCCAAGAGGCCTGCTGCCCGCCGCAATCGCCGCCGGGCCGGCCCGCACCCTGCCATTGAGACTGAACGGGGATTATTTATTTTTTTAACTTGGCCGCCGGGCCGGGGCGGGCATCGCCCCCGGTACCTCCAGCCGCTACTATTTCCGCGGGCCGTGTTCCAACACTATTCACCCCGGCCAAGAGGCCTATTCCCCGGCCCGCACCCCGCCATTGAGACTGCATGGGAATTATTATTTTTTTATCTCTCAACCTGTCCAAGAGGCCTGCTGCCCGCCGCAATCGCCGCCGGGCCGGCCCGCACCCCGCCATTGAGACTGAACGGGGATTATTTATTTTTTTTAACTTGGCCGCCGGGCCGGGGCGGGCATCGCCCCCGGTACCTCCAGCCGCTACTATTTCCGCGGGCCGTGTTCCAACACTATTCACCCCGGCCAAGAGGCCTATTCCCCGGCCCGCACCCCGCCATTGAGACTGCACGGGAATTATTATTTTTTTATCTCTCAACCTGTCCAAGAGGCCTGCTGCCCGCCGCAATCGCCGCCGGGCCGGCCCGCACCCTGCCATTGAGACTGAACGGGGATTATTTATTTTTTTAACTTGGCCGCCGGGCCGGGGCGGGCATCGCCCCCGGTACCTCCAGCCGCTACTATTTCCGCGGGCCGTGTTCCAACACTATTCACCCCGGCCAAGAGGCCTATTCCCCGGCCCGCACCCCGCCATTGAGACTGCACGGGAATTATTATTTTTTTATCTCTCAACCTGTCCAAGAGGCCTGCTGCCCGCCGCAATCGCCGCCGGGCCGGCCCGCACCCTGCCATTGAGACTGAACGGGGATTATTTATTTTTTTAACTTGGCCGCCGGGCCGGGGCGGGCATCGCCCCCGGTACCTCCAGCCGCTACTATTTCCGCTGGCCGTGTTCCAACACTATTCACCCCGGCCAAGAGGCCTATTCCCCGGCCCGCACCCCGCCATTGAGACTTCACGGGAATTATTATTTTTTTATCTCTCAACCTGTCCAAGAGGCCTGCTGCCCGCCGCACTCGCCGCCGGGCCGGCCCCGCACCCCGCCATTGAGACTGAACGGGGATTATTTTTTTTTTTAACTCGGCCTCCGGGCCGGGGCGGGCTTCGCCCCCGGTACCTCCAGCCGCTTCTATTTACGCGCGCCGCGTTCCAACATATTCACCCCGGCCAAGAGGCCTATTCCCCGGCCCGCACCCCGCCATTGAGACTGAATGGGAATTATTATTTTTTTATCTCTCAACCTGTCCAAGAGGCCTGCTGCCCGCCGCAATCGCCGCCGGGCCGGCCCGCACCCTGCCATTGAGACTGAACGGGAATTATTATTTTTTTATCTCTCAACCTGTCCAAGAGGCCTGCTGCCCGCCGCACTCGCCGCCGGGCCGGCCCGCACCCTGCCATTGAGACTGAACGGGGATTATTTATTTTTTTAACTTGGCCGCCGGGCCGGGGCGGGCATCGCCCCCGGTACCTCCAGCCGCTACTATTTCCGCGGGCCGTGTTCCAACACTATTCACCCCGGCCAAGAGGCCTATTCCCCGGCCCGCACCCCGCCATTGAGACTGCACGGGAATTATTATTTTTTTATCTCTCAACCTGTCCAAGAGGCCTGCTGCCCGCCGCAATCGCCGCCGGGCCGGCCCGCACCCTGCCATTGAGACTGAACGGGGATTATTTATTTTTTTAACTTGGCCGCCGGGCCGGGGCGGGCATCGCCCCCGGTACCTCCAGCCGCTACTATTTCCGCGGGCCGTGTTCCAACACTATTCACCCCGGCCAAGAGGCCTATTCCCCGGCCCGCACCCCGCCATTGAGACTTCACGGGAATTATTATTTTTTTATCTCTCAACCTGTCCAAGAGGCCTGCTGCCCGCCGCACTCGCCGCCGGGCCGGCCCCGCAACCCGCCATTGAGACTGAACGGGGATTATTATTTTTTTTAACTCGGCCTCCGGGCCGGGGCGGGCTTCGCCCCCGGTACCTCCAGCCGCTTCTATTTACGCGCGCCGCGTTCCAACATATTCACCCCGGCCAAGAGGCCTATTGCCCGGCCCGCACCCCGCCATTGAGACTGAATGGGAATTATTATTTTTTTATCTCTCAACCTGTCCAAGAGGCCTGCTGCCCGCCGCAATCGCCGCCGGGCCGGCCCGCACCCTGCCATTGAGACTGAACGGGAATTATTATTTTTTTATCTCTCAACCTGTCCAAGAGGCCTGCTGCCCGCCGCAATCGCCGCCGGGCCGGCCCGCACCCTGCCATTGAGACTGAACGGGAATTATTATTTTTTTATCTCTCAACCTGTCCAAGAGGCCTGCTGCCCGCCGCACTCGCCGCCGGGCCGGCCCGCACCCTGCCATTGAGACTGAACGGGGATTATTTATTTTTTTAACTTGGCCGCCGGGCCGGGGCGGGCATCGCCCCCGGTACCTCCAGCCGCTACTATTTCCGCGGGCCGTGTTCCAACACTATTCACCCCGGCCAAGAGGCCTATTCCCCGGCCCGCACCCCGCCATTGAGACTGCACGGGAATTATTATTTTTTTATCTCTCAACCTGTCCAAGAGGCCTGCTGCCCGCCGCAATCGCCGCCGGGCCGGCCCGCACCCTGCCATTGAGACTGAACGGGGATTATTTATTTTTTTAACTTGGCCGCCGGGCCGGGGCGGGCATCGTCCCCGGTACCTCCAGCCGCTACTATTTCCGCGGGCCGTGTTCCAACACTATTCACCCCGGCCAAGAGGCCTATTCCCCGGCCCGCACCCCGCCATTGAGACTGCACGGGAATTATTATTTTTTTATCTCTCAACCTGTCCAAGAGGCCTGCTGCCCGCCGCAATCGCCGCCGGGACGGCCCGCACCCCGCCATTGAGACTGAACGGGGATTATTATTTTTTTTAACTCGGCCGCCGGGCCGGGGCGGGCATCGCCCCCGGTACCTCCAGCCGCTACTATTTCCGCGGGCCGTGTTCCAACACTATTCACCCCGGCCAAGAGGCCTATTCCCCGGCCCGCACCCCGCCATTGAGACTGCACGGGAATTATTATTTTTTTATCTCTCAACCTGTCCAAGAGGCCTGCTGCCCGCCGCACTCGCCGCCGGGCCGGCCCGCACCCCGCCATTGAGACTGAACGGGGATTATTATTTTTTTTAACTCGGCCTCCGGGCCGGGGCGGGCTTCGCCCCCGGTACCTCCAGCCGCTTCTATTTACGCGCGCCGCGTTCCAACATATTCACCCCGGCCAAGAGGCCTCTTCCCCGGCCACACTCGTCCGCCGGGCCGGCCCGCACCCCGCCATTGAGACTGCACGGGAATTATTATTTTTATATCTCTCAACCTGTCCAAGAGGCCGGGTGCCCGCCGCAATCGCCGCCGGGCCGGCCCGCACCCTGCCATTGAGACTGAATGGGGATTATTTATTTTTTTAACTTGGCCGCCGGCCCGGGGCGGGCATCGCCCCCGGTACCTCCAGCCGCTACTATTTCCGCGGGCCGTGTTCCAACACTATTCACCCCGGCCGAGAGGCCTATTCCCCGGCCCGCACCCCGCCATTGAGACTGCACGGGAATTATTATTTTTTTATCTCTCAACCTGTCCAAGAGGCCTGCTGCCCGCCGCAATCGCCGCCGGGCCGGCCCGCACCCTGCCATCGAGACTGCATGGGAATTATTATTTTTTTATCTCTCAACCTGTCCAAGAGGCCTGCTGCCCGCCGCAATCGCCCCCGGGTTGGCCCGCACCCTGCCATTGAGACTGAACGGGAATTATTATTTTTTTATCTCTCAACCTGTCCAAGAGGCCTGCTGCCCGCCGCACTCGCCGCCGGGCCGGCCCGCACCCTGCCATTGAGACTGAACGGGGATTATTTATTTTTTTAACTTGGCCGCCGGCCCGGGGCGGGCATCGCCCCCGGTACCTCCAGCCGCTACTATTTCCGCGGGCCGTGTTCCAACACTATACACCCCGGCCAAGAGGCCTATTCCCCGGCCCGCACCCCGCCATTGAGACTGCATGGGAATTATTATTTTTTTATCTCTCAACCTGTCCAAGAGGCCTGCTGCCCGCCGCAATCGCCGCCGGGCCGGCCCGCACCCTGCCATTGAGACTGAACGGGGATTATTTATTTTTTTAACTTGGCCGCCGGGCCGGGGCGGGCATCGCCCCCGGTACCTCCAGCCGCTACTATTTCCGCGGGCCGTGTTCCAACACTATTCACCCCGGCCAAGAGGCCTATTCCCCGGCCCGCACCCCGCCATTGAGACTGCACGGGAATTATTATTTTTTTATCTCTCAACCTGTCCAAGAGGCCTGCTGCCCGCCGCAATCGCCGCCGGGCCGGCCCGCACCCTGCCATTGAGACTGAACGGGGATTATTTATTTTTTTAACTTGGCCGCCGGGCCGGGGCGGGCATCGCCCCCGGTACCTCCAGCCGCTACTATTTCCGCGGGCCGTGTTCCAACACTATTCACCACGGCCAAGAGGCCTATTCCCCGGCCCGCACCCCGCCATTGAGACTTCACGGGAATTATTATTTTTTTATCTCTCAACCTGTCCAAGAGGCCTGCTGCCCGCCGCACTCGCCGCCGGGCCGGCCCCGCACCCCGCCATTGAGACTGAACGGGGATTATTATTTTTTTTAACTCGGCCTCCGGGCCGGGGCGGGCTTCGCCCCCGGTACCTCCAGCCGCTTCTATTTACGCGCGCCGTGTTCCAACATATTCACCCCGGCCAAGAGGCCTATTCCCCGGCCCGCACCCCGCCATTGAGACTGAATGGGAATTATTATTTTTTTATCTCTCAACCTGTCCAAGAGGCCTGCTGCCCGCCGCAATCGCCGCCGGGCCGGCCCGCACCCTGCCATTGAGACTGAACGGGAATTATTATTTTTTTATCTCTCAACCTGTCCAAGAGGCCTGCTGCCCGCCGCAATCGCCGCCGGGCCGGCCCGCACCCTGCCATTGAGACTGAACGGGAATTATTATTTTTTTATCTCTCAACCTGTCCAAGAGGCCTGCTGCCCGCCGCACTCGCCGCCGGGCCGGCCCGCACCCTGCCATTGAGACTGAACGGGGATTATTTATTTTTTTAACTTGGCCGCCGGGCCGGGGCGGGCATCGCCCCCGGTACCTCCAGCCGCTACTATTTCCGCGGGCCGTGTTCCAACACTATTCACCCCGGCCAAGAGGCCTATTCCCCGGCCCGCACCCCGCCATTGAGACTGCACGGGAATTATTATTTTTTTATCTCTCAACCTGTCCAAGAGGCCTGCTGCCCGCCGCAATCGCCGCCGGGCCGGCCCGCACCCTGCCATTGAGACTGAACGGGGATTATTTATTTTTTTAACTTGGCCGCCGGGCCGGGGCGGGCATCGTCCCCGGTACCTCCAGCCGCTACTATTTCCGCGGGCCGTGTTCCAACACTATTCACCCCGGCCAAGAGGCCTATTCCCCGGCCCGCACCCCGCCATTGAGACTGCACGGGAATTATTATTTTTTTATCTCTCAACCTGTCCAAGAGGCCTGCTGCCCGCCGCACTCGCCGCCGGGCCGGCCCGCACCCCGCCATTGAGACTGAACGGGGATTATTATTTTTTTTAACTCGGCCGCCGGGCCGGGGCGGGCATCGCCCCCGGTACCTCCAGCCGCTACTATTTCCGCGGGCCGTGTTCCAACACTATTCACCCCGGCCAAGAGGCCTATTCCCCGGCCCGCACCCCGCCATTGAGACTGCACGGGAATTATTATTTTTTTATCTCTCAACCTGTCCAAGAGGCCTGCTGCCCGCCGCACTCGCCGCCGGGCCGGCCCGCACCCCGCCATTGAGACTGAACGGGGATTATTATTTTTTTTAACTCGGCGTCCGGGCCGGGGCGGGCTTCGCCCCCGGTACCTCCAGCCGCTTCTATTTACGTGCGCCGCGTTCCAACATATTCACCCCGGCCAAGAGGCCTATTCCCCGGCCCGCACCCCGCCATTGAGACTGCATGGGAATTATTATTTTTTTATCTCTCAACCTGTCCAAGAGGCCTGCTGCCCGCCGCAATCGCCGCCGGGCCGGCCCGCACCCTGCCATTGAGACTGAACGGGGATTATTTATTTTTTTAACTTGGCCGCCGGGCCGGGGCGGGCATCGCCCCCGGTACCTCCAGCCGCTACTATTTCCGCGGGCCGTGTTCCAACACTATTCACCCCGGCCAAGAGGCCTATTCCCCGGCCCGCACCCCGCCATTGAGACTGCACGGGAATTATTATTTTTTTATCTCTCAACCTGTCCAAGAGGCCTGCTGCCCGCCGCAATCGCCGCCGGGCCGGCCCGCACCCTGCCATTGAGACTGAACGGGGATTATTTATTTTTTTAACTTGGCCGCCGGGCCGGGGCGGGCATCGCCCCCGGTACCTCCAGCCGCTACTATTTCCGCGGGCCGTGTTCCAACACTATTCACCCCGGCCAAGAGGCCTATTCCCCGGCCCGCACCCCGCCATTGAGACTTCACGGGAATTATTATTTTTTTATCTCTCAACCTGTCCAAGAGGCCTGCTGCCCGCCGCACTCGCCGCCGGGCCGGCCCCGCACCCCGCCATTGAGACTGAAGGGGGATTATTATTTTTTTTAACTCGGCCTCCGGGCCGGGGCGGGCTTCGCCCCCGGTACCTCCAGCCGCTTCTATTTACGCGCGCCGCGTTCCAACATATTCACCCCGGCCAAGAGGCCTATTCCCCGGCCCGCACCCCGCCATTGAGACTGAACGGGAATTATTATTTTTTTATCTCTCAACCTGTCCAAGAGGCCTGCTGCCCGCCGCAATCGCCGCCGGGCCGGCCCGCACCCTGCCATTGAGACTGAACGGGAATTATTATTTTTTTATCTCTCAACCTGTCCAAGAGGCCTGCTGCCCGCCGCAATCGCCGCCGGGCCGGCCCGCACCCTGCCATTGAGACTGAACGGGAATTATTATTTTTTTATCTCTCAACCTGTCCAAGAGGCCTGCTGCCCGCCGCACTCGCCGCCGGGCCGGCCCGCACCCTGCCATTGAGACTGAACGGGGATTATTTATTTTTTTAACTTGGCCGCCGGGCCGGGGCGGGCATCGCCCCCGGTACCTCCAGCCGCTACTATTTCCGCGGGCCGTGTTCCAACACTATTCACCCCGGCCAAGAGGCCTATTCCCCGGCCCGCACCCCGCCATTGAGACTGCACGGGAATTATTATTTTTTTATCTCTCAACCTGTCCAAGAGGCCTGCTGCCCGCCGCACTCGCCGCCGGGCCGGCCCGCACCCCGCCATTGAGACTGAACGGGGATTATTATTTTTTTTAACTCGGCCGCCGGGCCGGGGCGGGCATTGCCCCCGGTACCTCCAGCCGCTACTATTTCCGCGGGCCGTGTTCCAACACTATTCACCCCGGCCAAGAGGCCTATTCCCCGGCCCGCACCCCGCCATTGAGACTGCACGGGAATTATTATTTTTTTATCTCTCAACCTGTCCAAGAGGCCTGCTGCCCGCCGCACTCGCCGCCGGGCCGGCCCGCACCCCGCCATTGAGACTGAACGGGGATTATTATTTTTTTTAACTCGGCCTCCGGGCCGGGGCGGGCTTCGCCCCCGGTACCTCCAGCCGCTTCTATTTACGCGCGCCGCGTTCCAACATATTCACCCCGGCCAAGAGGCCTCTTCCCCGGCCACACTCGTCCGCCGGGCCGGCCCGCACCCCGCCATTGAGACTGCACGGGAATTATTATTTTTATATCTCTCAACCTGTCCAAGAGGCCGGGTGCCCGCCGCAATCGCCGCCGGGCCGGCCCGCACCCTGCCATTGAGACTGAATGGGGATTATTTATTTTTTTAACTTGGCCGCCGGCCCGGGGCGGGCATCGCCCCCGGTACCTCCAGCCGCTACTATTTCCGCGGGCCGTGTTCCAACACTATTCACCCCGGCCGAGAGGCCTATTCCCCGGCCCGCACCCCGCCATTGAGACTGCACGGGAATTATTATTTTTTTATCTCTCAACCTGTCCAAGAGGCCTGCTGCCCGCCGCAATCGCCGCCGGGCCGGCCCGCACCCTGCCATCGAGACTGCATGGGAATTATTATTTTTTTATCTCTCAACCTGTCCAAGAGGCCTGCTGCCCGCCGCAATCGCCCCCGGGTTGGCCCGCACCCTGCCATTGAGACTGAACGGGAATTATTATTTTTTTATCTCTCAACCTGTCCAAGAGGCCTGCTGCCCGCCGCACTCGCCGCCGGGCCGGCCCGCACCCTGCCATTGAGACTGAACGGGGATTATTTATTTTTTTAACTTGGCCGCCGGCCCGGGGCGGGCATCGCCCCCGGTACCTCCAGCCGCTACTATTTCCGCGGGCCGTGTTCCAACACTATACACCCCGGCCAAGAGGCCTATTCCCCGGCCCGCACCCCGCCATTGAGACTGCATGGGAATTATTATTTTTTTATCTCTCAACCTGTCCAAGAGGCCTGCTGCCCGCCGCAATCGCCGCCGGGCCGGCCCGCACCCTGCCATTGAGACTGAACGGGGATTATTTATTTTTTTAACTTGGCCGCCGGGCCGGGGCGGGCATCGCCCCCGGTACCTCCAGCCGCTACTATTTCCGCGGGCCGTGTTCCAACACTATTCACCCCGGCCAAGAGGCCTATTCCCCGGCCCGCACCCCGCCATTGAGACTGCACGGGAATTATTATTTTTTTATCTCTCAACCTGTCCAAGAGGCCTGCTGCCCGCCGCACTCGCCGCCGGGCCGGCCCGCACCCCGCCATTGAGACTGAACGGGGATTATTATTTTTTTTAACTCGGCGTCCGGGGCGGGGCGGGCTTCGCCCCCGGTACCTCCAGCCGCTTCTATTTACGTGCGCCGCGTTCCAACATATTCACCCCGGCCAAGAGGCCTATTCCCCGGCCCGCACCCCGCCATTGAGACTGCATGGGAATTATTATTTTTTTATCTCTCAACCTGTCCAAGAGGCCTGCTGCCCGCCGCAATCGCCGCCGGGCCGGCCCGCACCCTGCCATTGAGACTGAACGGGAATTATTATTTTTTTATCTCTCAACCTGTCCAAGAGGCCTGCTGCCCGCCGCACTCGCCGCCGGGCCGGCCCGCACCCTGCCATTGAGACTGAACGGCGATTATTTATTTTTTTAACTTGGCCGCCGGCCCGGGGCGGGCATCGCCCCCGGTACCTCCAGCCGCTACTATTTCCGCGGGCCGTGTTCCAACACTATTCACCCCGGCCAAGAGGCCTATTCCCCGGCCCGCACCCCGCCATTGAGACTGCACGGGAATTATTATTTTTTTATCTCTCAACCTGTCCAAGAGGCCTGCTGCCCGCCGCAATCGCCGCCGGGCCGGCCCGCACCCTGCCATTGAGACTGAACGGGGATTATTTATTTTTTTAACTTGGCCGCCGGGCCGGGGCGGGCATCGCCCCCGGTACCTCCAGCCGCTACTATTTCCGCGGGCCGTGTTCCAACACTATTCACCCCGGCCAAGAGGCCTATTCCCCGGCCCGCACCCCGCCATTGAGACTTCACGGGAATTATTATTTTTTTATCTCTCAACCTGTCCAAGAGGCCTGCTGCCCGCCGCACTCGCCGCCGGGCCGGCCCCGCACCCCGCCATTGAGACTGAAGGGGGATTATTATTTTTTTTAACTCGGCCTCCGGGCCGGGGCGGGCTTCGCCCCCGGTACCTCCAGCCGCTTCTATTTACGCGCGCCGCGTTCCAACATATTCACCCCGGCCAAGAGGCCTATTCCCCGGCCCGCACCCCGCCATTGAGACTGAATGGGAATTATTATTTTTTTATCTCTCAACCTGTCCAAGAGGCCTGCTGCCCGCCGCAATCGCCGCCGGGCCGGCCCGCACCCTGCCATTGAGACTGAACGGGAATTATTATTTTTTTATCTCTCAACCTGTCCAAGAGGCCTGCTGCCCGCCGCACTCGCCGCCGGGCCGGCCCGCACCCTGCCATTGAGACTGAACGGGGATTATTTATTTTTTTAACTTGGCCGCCGGCCCGGGGCGGGCATCGCCCCCGGTACCTCCAGCCGCTACTATTTCCGCGGGCCGTGTTCCAACACTATTCACCCCGGCCAAGAGGCCTATTCCCCGGCCCGCACCCCGCCATTGAGACTGCATGGGAATTATTATTTTTTTATCTCTCAACCTGTCCAAGAGGCCTGCTGCCCGCCGCAATCGCCGCCGGGCCGGCCCGCACCCTGCCATTGAGACTGAACGGGGATTATTTATTTTTTTAACTTGGCCGCCGGGCCGGGGCGGGCATCGCCCCCGGTACCTCCAGCCGCTACTATTTCCGCGGGCCGTGTTCCAACACTATTCACCCCGGCCAAGAGGCCTATTCCCCGGCCCGCACCCCGCCATTGAGACTGCACGGGAATTATTATTTTTTTATCTCTCTACCTGTCCAAGAGGCCTGCTGCCCGCCGCAATCGCCGCCGGGCCGGCCCGCACCCTGCCATTGAGACTGAACGGGGATTATTTATTTTTTTAACTTGGCCGCCGGGCCGGGGCGGGCATCGCCCCCGGTACCTCCAGCCGCTACTATTTCCGCGGGCCGTGTTCCAACACTATTCACCCCGGCCAAGAGGCCTATTCCCCGGCCCGCACCCCGCCATTGAGACTTCACGGGAATTATTATTTTTTTATCTCTCAACCTGTCCAAGAGGCCTGCTGCCCGCCGCACTCGCCGCCGGGCCGGCCCCGCACCCCGCCATTGAGACTGAACGGGGATTATTTATTTTTTTAACTTGGCCGCCGGGCCGGGGCGGGCATCGCCCCCGGTACCTCCAGCCGCTACTATTTCCGCGGGCCGTGTTCCAACACTATTCACCCCGGCCAAGAGGCCTATTCCCCGGCCCGCACCCCGCCATTGAGACTGCACGGGAATTATTATTTTTTTATCTCTCAACCTGTCCAAGAGGCCTGCTGCCCGCCGCAATCGCCGCCGGGCCGGCCCGCACCCTGCCATTGAGACTGAACGGGAATTATTATTTTTTTATCTCTCAACCTGTCCAAGAGGCCTGCTGCCCGCCGCAATCGCCGCCGGGCCGGCCCGCACCCTGCCATTGAGACTGAACGGGGATTATTTATTTTTTTAACTTGGCCGCCGGCCCGGGGCGGGCATCGCCCCCGGTACCTCCAGCCGCTACTATTTCCGCGGGCCGTGTTCCAACACTATACACCCCGGCCAAGAGACCTATTCCCCGGCCCGCACCCCGCCATTGAGACTGCATGGGAATTATTATTTTTTTATCTCTCAACCTGTCCAAGAGGCCTGCTGCCCGCCGCAATCGCCGCCGGGCCGGCCTGCACCCTGCCATTGAGACTGAACGGGGATTATTTATTTTTTTAACTTGGCCGCCGGGCCGGGGCGGGCATCGCCCCCGGTACCTCCAGCCGCTACTATTTCCGCGGGCCGTGTTCCAACACTATTCACCCCGGCCAAGAGGCCTATTCCCCGGCCCGCACCCCGCCATTGAGACTGCACTGGAATTATTATTTTTTTATCTCTCAACCTGTCCAAGAGGCCTGCTGCCCGCCGCACTCGCCGCCGGGCCGGCCCGCACCCCGCCATTGAGACTGAACGGGGATTATTATTTTTTTTAACTCGGCGTCCGGGCCGGGGCGGGCTTCGCCCCCGGTACCTCCAGCCGCTTCTATTTACGTGCGCCGCGTTCCAACATATTCACCCCGGCCAAGAGGCCTATTCCCCGGCCCGCACCCCGCCATTGAGACTGCATGGGAATTATTATTTTTTTATCTCTCAACCTGTCCAAGAGGCCTGCTGCCCGCCGCAATCGCCGCCGGGCCGGCCCGCACCCTGCCATTGAGACTGAACGGGAATTATTATTTTTTTATCTCTCAACCTGTCCAAGAGGCCTGCTGCCCGCCGCACTCGCCGCCGGGCCGGCCCGCACCCTGCCATCGAGACTGAACGGGGATTATTTATTTTTTTAACTTGGCCGCCGGCCCGGGGCGGGCATCGCCCCCGGTACCTCCAGCCGCTACTATTTCCGCGGGCCGTGTTCCAACACTATTCACCCCGGCCAAGAGGCCTATTCCCCGGCCCGCACCCCGCCATTGAGACTGCATGGGAATTATTATTTTTTTATCTCTCAACCTGTCCAAGAGGCCTGCTGCCCGCCGCAATCGCCGCCGGGCCGGCCCGCACCCTGCCATTGAGACTGAACGGGGATTATTTATTTTTTTAACTTGGCCGCCGGGCCGGGGCGGGCATCGCCCCCGGTACCTCCAGCCGCTACTATTTCCGCGGGCCGTGATCCAACACTATTCACCCCGGCCAAGAGGCCTATTCCCCGGCCCGCACCCCGCCATTGAGACTGCACGGGAATTATTATTTTTTTATCTCTCAACCTGTCCAAGAGGCCTGCTGCCCGCCGCACTCGCCGCCGGGCCGGCCCGCACCCCGCCATTGAGACTGAACGGGGATTATTATTTTTTTTAACTCGGCGTCCGGGCCGGGGCGGGCTTCGCCCCCGGTACCTCCAGCCGCTTCTATTTACGCGCGCCGCGTTCCAACATATTCACCCCGGCCAAGAGGCCTATTCCCCGGCCCGCACCCCGCCATTGAGACTGCATGGGAATTATTATTTTTTTATCTCTCAACCTGTCCAAGAGGCCTGCTGCCCGCCGCAATCGCCGCCGGGCCGGCCCGCACCCTGCCATTGAGACTGAACGGGAATTATTATTTTTTTATCTCTCAACCTGTCCAAGAGGCCTGCTGCCCGCCGCACTCGCCGCCGGGCCGGCCCGCACCCTGCCATTGAGACTGAACGGCGATTATTTATTTTTTTAACTTGGCCGCCGGCCCGGGGCGGGCATCGCCCCCGGTACCTCCAGCCGCTACTATTTCCGCGGGCCGTGTTCCAACACTATTCACCCCGGCCAAGAGGCCTATTCCCCGGCCCGCACCCCGCCATTGAGACTGCACGGGAATTATTATTTTTTTATCTCTCAACCTGTCCAAGAGGCCTGCTGCCCGCCGCAATCGCCGCCGGGCCGGCCCGCAACCTGCCATTGAGACTGAACGGGGATTATTTATTTTTTTAACTTGGCCGCCGGGCCGGGGCGGGCATCGCCCCCGGTACCTCCAGCCGCTACTATTTCCGCGGGCCGTGTTCCAACACTATTCACCCCGGCCAAGAGGCCTATTCCCCGGCCCGCACCCCGCCATTGAGACTTCACGGGAATTATTATTTTTTTATCTCTCAACCTGTCCAAGAGGCCTGCTGCCCGCCGCACTTGCCGCCGGGCCGGCCCCGCACCCCGCCATTGAGACTGAACGGGGATTATTATTTTTTTTAACTCGGCCTCCGGGCCGGGGCGGGCTTCGCCCCCGGTACCTCCAGCCGCTTCTATTTACGCGCGCCGCGTTCCAACATATTCACCCCGGCCAAGAGGCCTATTCCCCGGCCCGCACCCCGCCATTGAGACTGCATGGGAATTATTATTTTTTTATCTCTCAACCTGTCCAAGAGGCCTGCTGCCCGCCGCAATCGCCGCCGGGCCGGCCCGCACCCTGCCATTGAGACTGAACGGGAATTATTATTTTTTTATCTCTCAACCTGTCCAAGAGGCCTGCTGCCCGCCGCACTCGCCGCCGGGCCGGCCCGCACCCTGCCATTGAGACTGAACGGGGATTATTTATTTTTTTAACTTGGCCGCCGGGCCGGGGCGGGCATCGCCCCCGGTACCTCCAGCTGCTACTATTTCCGCGGGCCGTGTTCCAACACTATTCACCCCGGCCAAGAGGCCTATTCCCCGGCCCGCACCCCGCCATTGAGACTGCATGGGAATTATTATTTTTTTATCTCTCAACCTGTCCAAGAGGCCTGCTGCCCGCCGCAATCGCCGCCGGGCCGGCCCGCACCCTGCCATCGAGACTGCATGGGAATTATTATTTTTTTATCTCTCAACCTGTCCAAGAGGCCTGCTGCCCGCCGCAATCGCCCCCGGGTTGGCCCGCACCCTGCCATTGAGACTGAACGGGAATTATTATTTTTTTATCTCTCAACCTGTCCAAGAGGCCTGCTGCCCGCCGCACTCGCCGCCGGGCCGGCCCGCACCCTGCCATTGAGACTGAACGGGGATTATTTATTTTTTTAACTTGGCCGCCGGGCCGGGGCGGTCATCGCCCCCGGTACCTCCAGCCGCTACTATTTCCGCGGGCCGTGTTCGAACACTATTCACCCCGGCCAAGAGGCCTATTCCCCGGCCCGCACCCCGCCATTGAGACTGCACGGGAATTATTATTTTTTTATCTCTCAACCTGTCCAAGAGGCCTGCTGCCCGCCGCACTCGCCGCCGGGCCGGCCCGCACCCCGCCATTGAGACTGAACGGGGATTATTATTTTTTTTAACTCGGCCGCCGGGCCGGGGCGGGCATCGCCCCCGGTACCTCCAGCCGCTACTATTTCCGCGGGCCGTGTTCCAACACTATTCACCCCGGCCAAGAGGCCTATTCCCCGGCCCGCACCCCGCCATTGAGACTGCACGGGAATTATTATTTTTTTATCTCTCAACCTGTCCAAGAGGCCTGCTGCCCGCCGCACTCGCCGCCGGGCCGGCCCGCACCCCGCCATTGAGACTGAACGGGGATTATTATTTTTTTTAACTCGGCCTCCGGGCCGGGGCGGGCTTTGCCCCCGGTACCTCCAGCCGCTTCTATTTACGCGCGCCGCGTTCCAACATATTCACCCCGGCCAAGAGGCCTCTTCCCCGGCCACACTCGTCCGCCGGGCCGGCCCGCACCCCGCCATTGAGACTGCACGGGAATTATTATTTTTATATCTCTCAACCTGTCCAAGAGGCCGGGTGCCCGCCGCAATCGCCGCCGGGCCGGCCCGCACCCTGCCATTGAGACTGAATGGGGATTATTTATTTTTTTAACTTGGCCGCCGGCCCGGGGCGGGCATCGCCCCCGGTACCTCCAGCCGCTACTATTTCCGCGGGCCGTGTTCCAACACTATTCACCCCGGCCAAGAGGCCTATTCCCCGGCCCGCACCCCGCCATTGAGACTGCATGGGAATTATTATTTTTTTATCTCTCAACCTGTCCAAGAGGCCTGCTGCCCGCCGCAATCGCCGCCGGGCCGGCCCGCACCCTGCCATTGAGACTGAACGGGAATTATTATTTTTTTATCTCTCAACCTGTCCAAGAGGCCTGCTGCCCGCCGCACTCGCCGCCGGGCCGGCCCGCACCCTGCCATTGAGACTGAACGGGGATTATTTATTTTTTTAACTTGGCCGCCGGCCCGGGGCGGGCATCGCCCCCGGTACCTCCAGCCGCTACTATTTCCGCGGGCCGTGTTCCAACACTATTCACCCCGGCCAAGAGGCCTATTCCCCGGCCCGCACCCCGCCATTGAGACTGCATGGGAATTATTATTTTTTTATCTCTCAACCTGTCCAAGAGGCCTGCTGCCCGCCGCAATCGCCGCCGGGCCGGCCCGCACCCTGCCATTGAGACTGAACGGGGATTATTTATTTTTTTAACTTGGCCGCCGGGCCGGGGCGGGCATCGCCCCCGGTACCTCCAGCCGCTACTATTTCCGCGGGCCGTGTTCCAACACTATTCACCCCGGCCAAGAGGCCTATTCCCCGGCCCGCACCCCGCCATTGAGACTGCACGGGAATTATTATTTTTTTATCTCTCTACCTGTCCAAGAGGCCTGCTGCCCGCCGCAATCGCCGCCGGGCCGGCCCGCACCCTGCCATTGAGACTGAACGGGGATTATTTATTTTTTTAACTTGGCCGCCGGGCCGGGGCGGGCATCGCCCCCGGTACCTCCAGCCGCTACTATTTCCGCGGGCCGTGTTCCAACACTATTCACCCCGGCCAAGAGGCCTATTCCCCGGCCCGCACCCCGCCATTGAGACTTCACGGGAATTATTATTTTTTTATCTCTCAACCTGTCCAAGAGGCCTGCTGCCCGCCGCACTCGCCGCCGGGCCGGCCCCGCACCCCGCCATTGAGACTGAACGGGGATTATTTATTTTTTTAACTTGGCCGCCGGGCCGGGGCGGGCATCGCCCCCGGTACCTCCAGCCGCTACTATTTCCGCGGGCCGTGTTCCAACACTATTCACCCCGGCCAAGAGGCCTATTCCCCGGCCCGCACCCCGCCATTGAGACCGCACGGGAATTATTATTTTTTTATCTCTCAACCTGTCCAAGAGGCCTGCTGCCCGCCGCAATCGCCGCCGGGCCGGCCCGCACCCTGCCATTGAGACTGAACGGGAATTATTATTTTTTTATCTCTCAACCTGTCCAAGAGGCCTGCTGCCCGCCGCAATCGCCGCCGGGCCGGCCCGCACCCTGCCATTGAGACTGAACGGGGATTATTTATTTTTTTAACTTGGCCGCCGGCCCGGGGCGGGCATCGCCCCCGGTACCTCCAGCCGCTACTATTTCCGCGGGCCGTGTTCCAACACTATACACCCCGGCCAAGAGACCTATTCCCCGGCCCGCACCCCGCCATTGAGACTGCATGGGAATTATTATTTTTTTATCTCTCAACCTGTCCAAGAGGCCTGCTGCCCGCCGCAATCGCCGCCGGGCCGGCCTGCACCCTGCCATTGAGACTGAACGGGGATTATTTATTTTTTTAACTTGGCCGCCGGGCCGGGGCGGGCATCGCCCCCGGTACCTCCAGCCGCTACTATTTCCGCGGGCCGTGTTCCAACACTATTCACCCCGGCCAAGAGGCCTATTCCCCGGCCCGCACCCCGCCATTGAGACTGCACTGGAATTATTATTTTTTTATCTCTCAACCTGTCCAAGAGGCCTGCTGCCCGCCGCACTCGCCGCCGGGCCGGCCCGCACCCCGCCATTGAGACTGAACGGGGATTATTATTTTTTTTAACTCGGCGTCCGGGCCGGGGCGGGCTTCGCCCCCGGTACCTCCAGCCGCTTCTATTTACGTGCGCCGCGTTCCAACATATTCACCCCGGCCAAGAGGCCTATTCCCCGGCCCGCACCCCGCCATTGAGACTGCATGGGAATTATTATTTTTTTATCTCTCAACCTGTCCAAGAGGCCTGCTGCCCGCCGCAATCGCCGCCGGGCCGGCCCGCACCCTGCCATTGAGACTGAACGGGAATTATTATTTTTTTATCTCTCAACCTGTCCAAGAGGCCTGCTGCCCGCCGCACTCGCCGCCGGGCCGGCCCGCACCCTGCCATCGAGACTGAACGGGGATTATTTATTTTTTTAACTTGGCCGCCGGCCCGGGGCGGGCATCGCCCCCGGTACCTCCAGCCGCTACTATTTCCGCGGGCCGTGTTCCAACACTATTCACCCCGGCCAAGAGGCCTATTCCCCGGCCCGCACCCCGCCATTGAGACTGCATGGGAATTATTATTTTTTTATCTCTCAACCTGTCCAAGAGGCCTGCTGCCCGCCGCAATCGCCGCCGGGCCGGCCCGCACCCTGCCATTGAGACTGAACGGGGATTATTTATTTTTTTAACTTGGCCGCCGGGCCGGGGCGGGCATCGCCCCCGGTACCTCCAGCCGCTACTATTTCCGCGGGCCGTGATCCAACACTATTCACCCCGGCCAAGAGGCCTATTCCCCGGCCCGCACCCCGCCATTGAGACTGCACGGGAATTATTATTTTTTTATCTCTCAACCTGTCCAAGAGGCCTGCTGCCCGCCGCACTCGCCGCCGGGCCGGCCCGCACCCCGCCATTGAGACTGAACGGGGATTATTATTTTTTTTAACTCGGCGTCCGGGCCGGGGCGGGCTTCGCCCCCGGTACCTCCAGCCGCTTCTATTTACGCGCGCCGCGTTCCAACATATTCACCCCGGCCAAGAGGCCTATTCCCCGGCCCGCACCCCGCCATTGAGACTGCATGGGAATTATTATTTTTTTATCTCTCAACCTGTCCAAGAGGCCTGCTGCCCGCCGCAATCGCCGCCGGGCCGGCCCGCACCCTGCCATTGAGACTGAACGGGAATTATTATTTTTTTATCTCTCAACCTGTCCAAGAGGCCTGCTGCCCGCCGCACTCGCCGCCGGGCCGGCCCGCACCCTGCCATTGAGACTGAACGGCGATTATTTATTTTTTTAACTTGGCCGCCGGCCCGGGGCGGGCATCGCCCCCGGTACCTCCAGCCGCTACTATTTCCGCGGGCCGTGTTCCAACACTATTCACCCCGGCCAAGAGGCCTATTCCCCGGCCCGCACCCCGCCATTGAGACTGCATGGGAATTATTATTTTTTTATCTCTCAACCTGTCCAAGAGGCCTGCTGCCCGCCGCAATCGCCGCCGGGCCGGCCCGCACCCCGCCATTGAGACTGCATGGGAATTATTATTTTTTTATCTCTCAACCTGTCCAAGAGGCCTGCTGCCCGCCGCAATCGCCGCCGGGCCGGCCCGCACCCTGCCATTGAGACTGAACGGGAATTATTATTTTTTTATCTCTCAACCTGTCCAAGAGGCCTGCTGCCCGCCGCACTCGCCGCCGGGCCGGCCCGCACCCTGCCATCGAGACTGAACGGGGATTATTTATTTTTTTAACTTGGCCGCCGGCCCGGGGCGGGCATCGCCCCCGGTACCTCCAGCCGCTACTATTTCCGCGGGCCGTGTTCCAACACTATTCACCCCGGCCAAGAGGCCTATTCCCCGGCCCGCACCCCGCCATTGAGACTGCATGGGAATTATTATTTTTTTATCTCTCAACCTGTCCAAGAGGCCTGCTGCCCGCCGCAATCGCCGCCGGGCCGGCCCGCACCCTGCCATTGAGACTGAACGGGGATTATTTATTTTTTTAACTTGGCCGCCGGGCCGGGGCGGGCATCGCCCCCGGTACCTCCAGCCGCTACTATTTCCGCGGGCCGTGATCCAACACTATTCACCCCGGCCAAGAGGCCTATTCCCCGGCCCGCACCCCGCCATTGAGACTGCACGGGAATTATTATTTTTTTATCTCTCAACCTGTCCAAGAGGCCTGCTGCCCGCCGCACTCGCCGCCGGGCCGGCCCGCACCCCGCCATTGAGACTGAACGGGGATTATTATTTTTTTTAACTCGGCGTCCGGGCCGGGGCGGGCTTCGCCCCCGGTACCTCCAGCCGCTTCTATTTACGCGCGCCGCGTTCCAACATATTCACCCCGGCCAAGAGGCCTATTCCCCGGCCCGCACCCCGCCATTGAGACTGCATGGGAATTATTATTTTTTTATCTCTCAACCTGTCCAAGAGGCCTGCTGCCCGCCGCAATCGCCGCCGGGCCGGCCCGCACCCTGCCATTGAGACTGAACGGGAATTATTATTTTTTTATCTCTCAACCTGTCCAAGAGGCCTGCTGCCCGCCGCACTCGCCGCCGGGCCGGCCCGCACCCTGCCATTGAGACTGAACGGCGATTATTTATTTTTTTAACTTGGCCGCCGGCCCGGGGCGGGCATCGCCCCCGGTACCTCCAGCCGCTACTATTTCCGCGGGCCGTGTTCCAACACTATTCACCCCGGCCAAGAGGCCTATTCCCCGGCCCGCACCCCGCCATTGAGACTGCACGGGAATTATTATTTTTTTATCTCTCAACCTGTCCAAGAGGCCTGCTGCCCGCCGCAATCGCCGCCGGGCCGGCCCGCAACCTGCCATTGAGACTGAACGGGGATTATTTATTTTTTTAACTTGGCCGCCGGGCCGGGGCGGGCATCGCCCCCGGTACCTCCAGCCGCTACTATTTCCGCGGGCCGTGTTCCAACACTATTCACCCCGGCCAAGAGGCCTATTCCCCGGCCCGCACCCCGCCATTGAGACTTCACGGGAATTATTATTTTTTTATCTCTCAACCTGTCCAAGAGGCCTGCTGCCCGCCGCACTTGCCGCCGGGCCGGCCCCGCACCCCGCCATTGAGACTGAACGGGGATTATTATTTTTTTTAACTCGGCCTCCGGGCCGGGGCGGGCTTCGCCCCCGGTACCTCCAGCCGCTTCTATTTACGCGCGCCGCGTTCCAACATATTCACCCCGGCCAAGAGGCCTATTCCCCGGCCCGCACCCCGCCATTGAGACTGCATGGGAATTATTATTTTTTTATCTCTCAACCTGTCCAAGAGGCCTGCTGCCCGCCGCAATCGCCGCCGGGCCGGCCCGCACCCTGCCATTGAGACTGAACGGGAATTATTATTTTTTTATCTCTCAACCTGTCCAAGAGGCCTGCTGCCCGCCGCACTCGCCGCCGGGCCGGCCCGCACCCTGCCATTGAGACTGAACGGGGATTATTTATTTTTTTAACTTGGCCGCCGGGCCGGGGCGGGCATCGCCCCCGGTACCTCCAGCTGCTACTATTTCCGCGGGCCGTGTTCCAACACTATTCACCCCGGCCAAGAGGCCTATTCCCCGGCCCGCACCCCGCCATTGAGACTGCATGGGAATTATTATTTTTTTATCTCTCAACCTGTCCAAGAGGCCTGCTGCCCGCCGCAATCGCCGCCGGGCCGGCCCGCACCCTGCCATCGAGACTGCATGGGAATTATTATTTTTTTATCTCTCAACCTGTCCAAGAGGCCTGCTGCCCGCCGCAATCGCCCCCGGGTTGGCCCGCACCCTGCCATTGAGACTGAACGGGAATTATTATTTTTTTATCTCTCAACCTGTCCAAGAGGCCTGCTGCCCGCCGCACTCGCCGCCGGGCCGGCCCGCACCCTGCCATTGAGACTGAACGGGGATTATTTATTTTTTTAACTTGGCCGCCGGGCCGGGGCGGGCATCGCCCCCGGTACCTCCAGCCGCTACTATTTCCGCGGGCCGTGTTCGAACACTATTCACCCCGGCCAAGAGGCCTATTCCCCGGCCCGCACCCCGCCATTGAGACTGCACGGGAATTATTATTTTTTTATCTCTCAACCTGTCCAAGAGGCCTGCTGCCCGCCGCACTCGCCGCCGGGCCGGCCCGCACCCCGCCATTGAGACTGAACGGGGATTATTATTTTTTTTAACTCGGCCGCCGGGCCGGGGCGGGCATCGCCCCCGGTACCTCCAGCCGCTACTATTTCCGCGGGCCGTGTTCCAACACTATTCACCCCGGCCAAGAGGCCTATTCCCCGGCCCGCACCCCGCCATTGAGACTGCACGGGAATTATTATTTTTTTATCTCTCAACCTGTCCAAGAGGCCTGCTGCCCGCCGCACTCGCCGCCGGGCCGGCCCGCACCCCGCCATTGAGACTGAACGGGGATTATTATTTTTTTTAACTCGGCCTCCGGGCCGGGGCGGGCTTTGCCCCCGGTACCTCCAGCCGCTTCTATTTACGCGCGCCGCGTTCCAACATATTCACCCCGGCCAAGAGGCCTCTTCCCCGGCCACACTCGTCCGCCGGGCCGGCCCGCACCCCGCCATTGAGACTGCACGGGAATTATTATTTTTATATCTCTCAACCTGTCCAAGAGGCCGGGTGCCCGCCGCAATCGCCGCCGGGCCGGCCCGCACCCTGCCATTGAGACTGAATGGGGATTATTTATTTTTTAAACTTGGCCGCCGGCCCGGGGCGGGCATCGCCCCCGGTACCTCCAGCCGCTACTATTTCCGCGGGCCGTGTTCCAACACTATTCACCCCGGCCAAGAGGCCTATTCCCCGGCCCGCACCCCGCCATTGAGACTGCATGGGAATTATTATTTTTTTATCTCTCAACCTGTCCAAGAGGCCTGCTGCCCGCCGCAATCGCCGCCGGGCCGGCCCGCACCCTGCCATTGAGACTGAACGGGGATTATTTATTTTTTTAACTTGGCCGCCGGGCCGGGGCGGGCATCGCCCCCGGTACCTCCAGCCGCTACTATTTCCGCGGGCCGTGTTCCAACACTATTCACCCCGGCCAAGAGGCCTATTCCCCGGCCCGCACCCCGCCATTGAGACTGCACGGGAATTATTATTTTTTTATCTCTCAACCTGTCCAAGAGGCCTGCTGCCCGCCGCAATCGCCGCCGGGCCGGCCCGCACCCTGCCATTGAGACTGAACGGGGATTATTTATTTTTTTAACTTGGCCGCCGGGCCGGGGCGGGCATCGCCCCCGGTACCTCCAGCCGCTACTATTTCCGCGGGCCGTGTTCCAACACTATTCACCCCGGCCAAGAGGCCTATTCCCCGGCCCGCACCCCGCCATTGAGACTTCACGGGAATTATTATTTTTTTATCTCTCAACCTGTCCAAGAGGCCTGCTGCCCGCCGCACTCGCCGCCGGGCCGGCCCCGCACCCCGCCATTGAGACTGAAGGGGGATTATTATTTTTTTTAACTCGGCCTCCGGGCCGGGGCGGGCTTCGCCCCCGGTACCTCCAGCCGCTTCTATTTACGCGCGCCGCGTTCCAACATATTCACCCCGGCCAAGAGGCCTATTCCCCGGCCCGCACCCCGCCATTGAGACTGAACGGGAATTATTATTTTTTTATCTCTCAACCTGTCCAAGAGGCCTGCTGCCCGCCGCAATCGCCGCCGGGCCGGCCCGCACCCTGCCATTGAGACTGAACGGGAATTATTATTTTTTTATCTCTCAACCTGTCCAAGAGGCCTGCTGCCCGCCGCAATCGCCGCCGGGCCGGCCCGCACCCTGCCATTGAGACTGAACGGGAATTATTATTTTTTTATCTCTCAACCTGTCCAAGAGGCCTGCTGCCCGCCGCACTCGCCGCCGGGCCGGCCCGCACCCTGCCATTGAGACTGAACGGGGATTATTTATTTTTTTAACTTGGCCGCCGGGCCGGGGCGGGCATCGCCCCCGATACCTCCAGCCGCTACTATTTCCGCGGGCCGTGTTCCAACACTATTCACCCCGGCCAAGAGGCCTATTCCCCGGCCCGCACCCCGCCATTGAGACTGCACGGGAATTATTATTTTTTTATCTCTCAACCTGTCCAAGAGGCCTGCTGCCCGCCGCACTCGCCGCCGGGCCGGCCCGCACCCCGCCATTGAGACTGAACGGGGATTATTATTTTTTTTAACTCGGCCGCCGGGCCGGGGCGGGCATCGCCCCCGGTACCTCCAGCCGCTACTATTTCCGCGGGCCGTGTTCCAACACTATTCACCCCGGCCAAGAGGCCTATTCCCCGGCCCGCACCCCGCCATTGAGACTGCACGGGAATTATTATTTTTTTATCTCTCAACCTGTCCAAGAGGCCTGCTGCCCGCCGCACTCGCCGCCGGGCCGGCCCGCACCCCGCCATTGAGACTGAACGGGGATTATTATTTTTTTTAACTCGGCCTCCGGGCCGGGGCGGGCTTCGCCCCCGGTACCTCCAGCCGCTTCTATTTACGCGCGCCGCGTTCCAACATATTCACCCCGGCCAAGAGGCCTCTTCCCCGGCCACACTCGTCCGCCGGGCCGGCCCGCACCCCGCCATTGAGACTGCACGGGAATTATTATTTTTATATCTCTCAACCTGTCCAAGAGGCCGGGTGCCCGCCGCAATCGCCGCCGGGCCGGCCCGCACCCTGCCATTGAGACTGAATGGGGATTATTTATTTTTTTAACTTGGCCGCCGGCCCGGGGCGGGCATCGCCCCCGGTACCTCCAGCCGCTACTATTTCCGCGGGCCGTGTTCCAACACTATTCACCCCGGCCGAGAGGCCTATTCCCCGGCCCGCACCCCGCCATTGAGACTGCACGGGAATTATTATTTTTTTATCTCTCAACCTGTCCAAGAGGCCTGCTGCCCGCCGCAATCGCCGCCGGGCCGGCCCGCACCCTGCCATCGAGACTGCATGGGAATTATTATTTTTTTATCTCTCAACCTGTCCAAGAGGCCTGCTGCCCGCCGCAATCGCCCCCGGGTTGGCCCGCACCCTGCCATTGAGACTGAACGGGAATTATTATTTTTTTATCTCTCAACCTGTCCAAGAGGCCTGCTGCCCGCCGCACTCGCCGCCGGGCCGGCCCGCACCCTGCCATTGAGACTGAACGGGGATTATTTATTTTTTTAACTTGGCCGCCGGCCCGGGGCGGGCATCGCCCCCGGTACCTCCAGCCGCTACTATTTCCGCGGGCCGTGTTCCAACACTATACACCCCGGCCAAGAGGCCTATTCCCCGGCCCGCACCCCGCCATTGAGACTGCATGGGAATTATTATTTTTTTATCTCTCAACCTGTCCAAGAGGCCTGCTGCCCGCCGCAATCGCCGCCGGGCCGGCCCGCACCCTGCCATTGAGACTGAACGGGGATTATTTATTTTTTTAACTTGGCCGCCGGGCCGGGGCGGGCATCGCCCCCGGTACCTCCAGCCGCTACTATTTCCGCGGGCCGTGTTCCAACACTATTCACCCCGGCCAAGAGGCCTATTCCCCGGCCCGCACCCCGCCATTGAGACTGCACGGGAATTATTATTTTTTTATCTCTCAACCTGTCCAAGAGGCCTGCTGCCCGCCGCACTCGCCGCCGGGCCGGCCCGCACCCCGCCATTGAGACTGAACGGGGATTATTATTTTTTTTAACTCGGCGTCCGGGCCGGGGCGGGCTTCGCCCCCGGTACCTCCAGCCGCTTCTATTTACGTGCGCCGCGTTCCAACATATTCACCCCGGCCAAGAGGCCTATTCCCCGGCCCGCACCCCGCCATTGAGACTGCATGGGAATTATTATTTTTTTATCTCTCAACCTGTCCAAGAGGCCTGCTGCCCGCCGCAATCGCCGCCGGGCCGGCCCGCACCCTGCCATTGAGACTGAACGGGAATTATTATTTTTTTATCTCTCAACCTGTCCAAGAGGCCTGCTGCCCGCCGCACTCGCCGCCGGGCCGGCCCGCACCCTGCCATTGAGACTGAACGGCGATTATTTATTTTTTTAACTTGGCCGCCGGCCCGGGGCGGGCATCGCCCCCGGTACCTCCAGCCGCTACTATTTCCGCGGGCCGTGTTCCAACACTATTCACCCCGGCCAAGAGGCCTATTCCCCGGCCCGCACCCCGCCATTGAGACTGCACGGGAATTATTATTTTTTTATCTCTCAACCTGTCCAAGAGGCCTGCTGCCCGCCGCAATCGCCGCCGGGCCGGCCCGCACCCTGCCATTGAGACTGAACGGGGATTATTTATTTTTTTAACTTGGCCGCCGGGCCGGGGCGGGCATCGCCCCCGGTACCTCCAGCCGCTACTATTTCCGCGGGCCGTGTTCCAACACTATTCACCCCGGCCAAGAGGCCTATTCCCCGGCCCGCACCCCGCCATTGAGACTTCACGGGAATTATTATTTTTTTATCTCTCAACCTGTCCAAGAGGCCTGCTGCCCGCCGCACTCGCCGCCGGGCCGGCCCCGCACCCCGCCATTGAGACTGAACGGGGATTATTATTTTTTTTAACTCGGCCTCCGGGCCGGGGCGGGCTTCGCCCCCGGTACCTCCAGCCGCTTCTATTTACGCGCGCCGCGTTCCAACATATTCACCCCGGCCAAGAGGCCTATTCCCCGGCCCGCACCCCGCCATTGAGACTGAATGGGAATTATTATTTTTTTATCTCTCAACCTGTCCAAGAGGCCTGCTGCCCGCCGCAATCGCCGCCGGGCCGGCCCGCACCCTGCCATTGAGACTGAACGGGAATTATTATTTTTTTATCTCTCAACCTGTCCAAGAGGCCTGCTGCCCGCCGCACTCGCCGCCGGGCCGGCCCGCACCCTGCCATTGAGACTGAACGGGGATTATTTATTTTTTTAACTTGGCCGCCGGCCCGGGGCGGGCATCGCCCCCGGTACCTCCAGCCGCTACTATTTCCGCGGGCCGTGTTCCAACACTATTCACCCCGGCCAAGAGGCCTATTCCCCGGCCCGCACCCCGCCATTGAGACTGCATGGGAATTATTATTTTTTTATCTCTCAACCTGTCCAAGAGGCCTGCTGCCCGCCGCAATCGCCGCCGGGCCGGCCCGCACCCTGCCATTGAGACTGAA
Source organism: Hippocampus zosterae (assembly GCF_025434085.1). NCBI lineage: Eukaryota > Metazoa > Chordata > Actinopteri > Syngnathiformes > Syngnathidae > Hippocampus > Hippocampus zosterae. The sequence goes on from NC_067469.1 coordinate 13,102,309, forward strand.
CGGGGATTATTTATTTTTTTAACTTGGCCGCCGGGCCGGGGCGGGCATCGCCCCCGGTACCTCCAGCCGCTACTATTTCCGCGGGCCGTGTTCCAACACTATTCACCCCGGCCAAGAGGCCTATTCCCCGGCCCGCACCCCGCCATTGAGACTGCACGGGAATTATTATTTTTTTATCTCTCTACCTGTCCAAGAGGCCTGCTGCCCGCCGCAATCGCCGCCGGGCCGGCCCGCACCCTGCCATTGAGACTGAACGGGGATTATTTATTTTTTTAACTTGGCCGCCGGGCCGGGGCGGGCATCGCCCCCGGTACCTCCAGCCGCTACTATTTCCGCGGGCCGTGTTCCAACACTATTCACCCCGGCCAAGAGGCCTATTCCCCGGCCCGCACCCCGCCATTGAGACTTCACGGGAATTATTATTTTTTTATCTCTCAACCTGTCCAAGAGGCCTGCTGCCCGCCGCACTCGCCGCCGGGCCGGCCCCGCACCCCGCCATTGAGACTGAACGGGGATTATTTATTTTTTTAACTTGGCCGCCGGGCCGGGGCGGGCATCGCCCCCGGTACCTCCAGCCGCTACTATTTCCGCGGGCCGTGTTCCAACACTATTCACCCCGGCCAAGAGGCCTATTCCCCGGCCCGCACCCCGCCATTGAGACTGCACGGGAATTATTATTTTTTTATCTCTCAACCTGTCCAAGAGGCCTGCTGCCCGCCGCAATCGCCGCCGGGCCGGCCCGCACCCTGCCATTGAGACTGAACGGGAATTATTATTTTTTTATCTCTCAACCTGTCCAAGAGGCCTGCTGCCCGCCGCAATCGCCGCCGGGCCGGCCCGCACCCTGCCATTGAGACTGAACGGGGATTATTTATTTTTTTAACTTGGCCGCCGGCCCGGGGCGGGCATCGCCCCCGGTACCTCCAGCCGCTACTATTTCCGCGGGCCGTGTTCCAACACTATACACCCCGGCCAAGAGACCTATTCCCCGGCCCGCACCCCGCCATTGAGACTGCATGGGAATTATTATTTTTTTATCTCTCAACCTGTCCAAGAGGCCTGCTGCCCGCCGCAATCGCCGCCGGGCCGGCCTGCACCCTGCCATTGAGACTGAACGGGGATTATTTATTTTTTTAACTTGGCCGCCGGGCCGGGGCGGGCATCGCCCCCGGTACCTCCAGCCGCTACTATTTCCGCGGGCCGTGTTCCAACACTATTCACCCCGGCCAAGAGGCCTATTCCCCGGCCCGCACCCCGCCATTGAGACTGCACTGGAATTATTATTTTTTTATCTCTCAACCTGTCCAAGAGGCCTGCTGCCCGCCGCACTCGCCGCCGGGCCGGCCCGCACCCCGCCATTGAGACTGAACGGGGATTATTATTTTTTTTAACTCGGCGTCCGGGCCGGGGCGGGCTTCGCCCCCGGTACCTCCAGCCGCTTCTATTTACGTGCGCCGCGTTCCAACATATTCACCCCGGCCAAGAGGCCTATTCCCCGGCCCGCACCCCGCCATTGAGACTGCATGGGAATTATTATTTTTTTATCTCTCAACCTGTCCAAGAGGCCTGCTGCCCGCCGCAATCGCCGCCGGGCCGGCCCGCACCCTGCCATTGAGACTGAACGGGAATTATTATTTTTTTATCTCTCAACCTGTCCAAGAGGCCTGCTGCCCGCCGCACTCGCCGCCGGGCCGGCCCGCACCCTGCCATCGAGACTGAACGGGGATTATTTATTTTTTTAACTTGGCCGCCGGCCCGGGGCGGGCATCGCCCCCGGTACCTCCAGCCGCTACTATTTCCGCGGGCCGTGTTCCAACACTATTCACCCCGGCCAAGAGGCCTATTCCCCGGCCCGCACCCCGCCATTGAGACTGCATGGGAATTATTATTTTTTTATCTCTCAACCTGTCCAAGAGGCCTGCTGCCCGCCGCAATCGCCGCCGGGCCGGCCCGCACCCTGCCATTGAGACTGAACGGGGATTATTTATTTTTTTAACTTGGCCGCCGGGCCGGGGCGGGCATCGCCCCCGGTACCTCCAGCCGCTACTATTTCCGCGGGCCGTGATCCAACACTATTCACCCCGGCCAAGAGGCCTATTCCCCGGCCCGCACCCCGCCATTGAGACTGCACGGGAATTATTATTTTTTTATCTCTCAACCTGTCCAAGAGGCCTGCTGCCCGCCGCACTCGCCGCCGGGCCGGCCCGCACCCCGCCATTGAGACTGAACGGGGATTATTATTTTTTTTAACTCGGCGTCCGGGCCGGGGCGGGCTTCGCCCCCGGTACCTCCAGCCGCTTCTATTTACGCGCGCCGCGTTCCAACATATTCACCCCGGCCAAGAGGCCTATTCCCCGGCCCGCACCCCGCCATTGAGACTGCATGGGAATTATTATTTTTTTATCTCTCAACCTGTCCAAGAGGCCTGCTGCCCGCCGCAATCGCCGCCGGGCCGGCCCGCACCCTGCCATTGAGACTGAACGGGAATTATTATTTTTTTATCTCTCAACCTGTCCAAGAGGCCTGCTGCCCGCCGCACTCGCCGCCGGGCCGGCCCGCACCCTGCCATTGAGACTGAACGGCGATTATTTATTTTTTTAACTTGGCCGCCGGCCCGGGGCGGGCATCGCCCCCGGTACCTCCAGCCGCTACTATTTCCGCGGGCCGTGTTCCAACACTATTCACCCCGGCCAAGAGGCCTATTCCCCGGCCCGCACCCCGCCATTGAGACTGCACGGGAATTATTATTTTTTTATCTCTCAACCTGTCCAAGAGGCCTGCTGCCCGCCGCAATCGCCGCCGGGCCGGCCCGCAACCTGCCATTGAGACTGAACGGGGATTATTTATTTTTTTAACTTGGCCGCCGGGCCGGGGCGGGCATCGCCCCCGGTACCTCCAGCCGCTACTATTTCCGCGGGCCGTGTTCCAACACTATTCACCCCGGCCAAGAGGCCTATTCCCCGGCCCGCACCCCGCCATTGAGACTTCACGGGAATTATTATTTTTTTATCTCTCAACCTGTCCAAGAGGCCTGCTGCCCGCCGCACTTGCCGCCGGGCCGGCCCCGCACCCCGCCATTGAGACTGAACGGGGATTATTATTTTTTTTAACTCGGCCTCCGGGCCGGGGCGGGCTTCGCCCCCGGTACCTCCAGCCGCTTCTATTTACGCGCGCCGCGTTCCAACATATTCACCCCGGCCAAGAGGCCTATTCCCCGGCCCGCACCCCGCCATTGAGACTGCATGGGAATTATTATTTTTTTATCTCTCAACCTGTCCAAGAGGCCTGCTGCCCGCCGCAATCGCCGCCGGGCCGGCCCGCACCCTGCCATTGAGACTGAACGGGAATTATTATTTTTTTATCTCTCAACCTGTCCAAGAGGCCTGCTGCCCGCCGCACTCGCCGCCGGGCCGGCCCGCACCCTGCCATTGAGACTGAACGGGGATTATTTATTTTTTTAACTTGGCCGCCGGGCCGGGGCGGGCATCGCCCCCGGTACCTCCAGCTGCTACTATTTCCGCGGGCCGTGTTCCAACACTATTCACCCCGGCCAAGAGGCCTATTCCCCGGCCCGCACCCCGCCATTGAGACTGCATGGGAATTATTATTTTTTTATCTCTCAACCTGTCCAAGAGGCCTGCTGCCCGCCGCAATCGCCGCCGGGCCGGCCCGCACCCTGCCATCGAGACTGCATGGGAATTATTATTTTTTTATCTCTCAACCTGTCCAAGAGGCCTGCTGCCCGCCGCAATCGCCCCCGGGTTGGCCCGCACCCTGCCATTGAGACTGAACGGGAATTATTATTTTTTTATCTCTCAACCTGTCCAAGAGGCCTGCTGCCCGCCGCACTCGCCGCCGGGCCGGCCCGCACCCTGCCATTGAGACTGAACGGGGATTATTTATTTTTTTAACTTGGCCGCCGGGCCGGGGCGGGCATCGCCCCCGGTACCTCCAGCCGCTACTATTTCCGCGGGCCGTGTTCGAACACTATTCACCCCGGCCAAGAGGCCTATTCCCCGGCCCGCACCCCGCCATTGAGACTGCACGGGAATTATTATTTTTTTATCTCTCAACCTGTCCAAGAGGCCTGCTGCCCGCCGCACTCGCCGCCGGGCCGGCCCGCACCCCGCCATTGAGACTGAACGGGGATTATTATTTTTTTTAACTCGGCCGCCGGGCCGGGGCGGGCATCGCCCCCGGTACCTCCAGCCGCTACTATTTCCGCGGGCCGTGTTCCAACACTATTCACCCCGGCCAAGAGGCCTATTCCCCGGCCCGCACCCCGCCATTGAGACTGCACGGGAATTATTATTTTTTTATCTCTCAACCTGTCCAAGAGGCCTGCTGCCCGCCGCACTCGCCGCCGGGCCGGCCCGCACCCCGCCATTGAGACTGAACGGGGATTATTATTTTTTTTAACTCGGCCTCCGGGCCGGGGCGGGCTTTGCCCCCGGTACCTCCAGCCGCTTCTATTTACGCGCGCCGCGTTCCAACATATTCACCCCGGCCAAGAGGCCTCTTCCCCGGCCACACTCGTCCGCCGGGCCGGCCCGCACCCCGCCATTGAGACTGCACGGGAATTATTATTTTTATATCTCTCAACCTGTCCAAGAGGCCGGGTGCCCGCCGCAATCGCCGCCGGGCCGGCCCGCACCCTGCCATTGAGACTGAATGGGGATTATTTATTTTTTTAACTTGGCCGCCGGCCCGGGGCGGGCATCGCCCCCGGTACCTCCAGCCGCTACTATTTCCGCGGGCCGTGTTCCAACACTATTCACCCCGGCCAAGAGGCCTATTCCCCGGCCCGCACCCCGCCATTGAGACTGCACGGGAATTATTATTTTTTTATCTCTCAACCTGTCCAAGAGGCCTGCTGCCCGCCGCAATCGCCGCCGGGCCGGCCCGCACCCTGCCATCGAGACTGCATGGGAATTATTATTTTTTTATCTCTCAACCTGTCCAAGAGGCCTGCTGCCCGCCGCAATCGCCGCCGGGCCGGCCCGCACCCTGCCATTGAGACTGAACGGGAATTATTATTTTTTTATCTCTCAACCTGTCCAAGAGGCCTGCTGCCCGCCGCACTCGCCGCCGGGCCGGCCCGCACCCTGCCATTGAGACTGAACGGCGATTATTTATTTTTTTAACTTGGCCGCCGGCCCGGGGCGGGCATCGCCCCCGGTACCTCCAGCCGCTACTATTTCCGCGGGCCGTGTTCCAACACTATTCACCCCGGCCAAGAGGCCTATTCCCCGGCCCGCACCCCGCCATTGAGACTGCACGGAATTATTATTTTTTTATCTCTCAACCTGTCCAAGAGGCCTGCTGCCCGCCGCAATCGCCGCCTGGCCGCCGCCCGCACCCTCCCATTGAGACTGAACGGGGATTATTTATTTTTTTAACTTGGCCGCCGGGCCGGGGCGGGCATCGCCCCCGGTACCTCCAGCCGCTACTATTTCCGCGGGCCGTGTTCCAACACTATTCACCCCGGCCAAGAGGCCTATTCCCCGGCCCGCACCCCGCCATTGAGACTTCACGGGAATTATTATTTTTTTATCTCTCAACCTGTCCAAGAGGCCTGCTGCCCGCCGCACTCGCCGCCGGGCCGGCCCCGCACCCCGCCATTGAGACTGAACGGGGATTATTTATTTTTTTAACTTGGCCGCCGGGCCGGGGCGGGCATCGCCCCCGGTACCTCCAGCCGCTACTATTTCCGCGGGCCGTGTTCCAACACTATTCACCCCGGCCAAGAGGCCTATTCCCCGGCCCGCACCCCGCCATTGAGACTGCACGGGAATTATTATTTTTTTATCTCTCAACCTGTCCAAGAGGCCTGCTGCCCGCCGCACTCGCCGCCGGGCCGGCCCGCACCCCGCCATTGAGACTGAACGGGGATTATTATTTTTTTTAACTCGGCCTCCGGGCCGGGGCGGGCTTCGCCCCCGGTACCTCCAGCCGCTTCTATTTACGCGGGCCGCGTTCCAACATATTCACCCCGGCCAAGAGGCCTATTCCCCGGCCCGCACCCCGCCATTGAGACTGCATGGGAATTATTATTTTTTTATCTCTCAACCTGTCCAAGAGGCCTGCTGCCCGCCGCAATCGCCGCCGGGCCGGCCCGCACCCTGCCATTGAGACTGAACGGGAATTATTATTTTTTTATCTCTCAACCTGTCCAAGAGGCCTGCTGCCCGCCGCACTCGCCGCCGGGCCGGCCCGCACCCTGCCATTGAGACTGAACGGGGATTATTTATTTTTTTAACTTGGCCGCCGGGCCGGGGCGGGCATCGCCCCCGGTACCTCCAGCCGCTACTATTTCCGCGGGCCGTGTTCCAACACTATTCACCCCGGCCAAGAGGCCTATTCCCCGGCCCGCACCCCGCCATTGAGACTGCATGGGAATTATTATTTTTTTATCTCTCAACCTGTCCAAGAGGCCTGCTGCCCGCCGCAATCGCCGCCGGGCCGGCCCGCACCCTGCCATTGAGACTGAACGGGGATTATTTATTTTTTTAACTTGGCCGCCGGGCCGGGGCGGGCATCGCCCCCGGTACCTCCAGCCGCTACTATTTCCGCGGGCCGTGTTCCAACACTATTCACCCCGGCCAAGAGGCCTATTCCCCGGCCCGCACCCCGCCATTGAGACTGCATGGGAATTATTATTTTTTTATCTCTCAACCTGTCCAAGAGGCCTGCTGCCCGCCGCAATCGCCGCCGGGCCGGCCCGCACCCCGCCATTGAGACTGAACGGGGATTATTTATTTTTTTTAACTTGGCCGCCGGGCCGGGGCGGGCATCGCCCCCGGTACCTCCAGCCGCTACTATTTCCGCGGGCCGTGTTCCAACACTATTCACCCCGGCCAAGAGGCCTATTCCCCGGCCCGCACCCCGCCATTGAGACTGCACGGGAATTATTATTTTTTTATCTCTCAACCTGTCCAAGAGGCCTGCTGCCCGCCGCAATCGCCGCCGGGCCGGCCCGCACCCTGCCATTGAGACTGAACGGGGATTATTTATTTTTTTAACTTGGCCGCCGGGCCGGGGCGGGCATCGCCCCCGGTACCTCCAGCCGCTACTATTTCCGCGGGCCGTGTTCCAACACTATTCACCCCGGCCAAGAGGCCTATTCCCCGGCCCGCACCCCGCCATTGAGACTGCACGGGAATTATTATTTTTTTATCTCTCAACCTGTCCAAGAGGCCTGCTGCCCGCCGCAATCGCCGCCGGGCCGGCCCGCACCCTGCCATTGAGACTGAACGGGGATTATTTATTTTTTTAACTTGGCCGCCGGGCCGGGGCGGGCATCGCCCCCGGTACCTCCAGCCGCTACTATTTCCGCGGGCCGTGATCCAACACTATTCACCCCGGCCAAGAGGCCTATTCCCCGGCCCGCACCCCGCCATTGAGACTGCACGGGAATTATTATTTTTTTATCTCTCAACCTGTCCAAGAGGCCTGCTGCCCGCCGCACTCGCCGCCGGGCCGGCCCGCACCCCGCCATTGAGACTGAACGGGGATTATTATTTTTTTTAACTCGGCGTCCGGGCCGGGGCGGGCTTCGCCCCCGGTACCTCCAGCCGCTTCTATTTACGCGCGCCGCGTTCCAACATATTCACCCCGGCCAAGAGGCCTATTCCCCGGCCCGCACCCCGCCATTGAGACTGCATGGGAATTATTATTTTTTTATCTCTCAACCTGTCCAAGAGGCCTGCTGCCCGCCGCAATCGCCGCCGGGCCGGCCCGCACCCTGCCATTGAGACTGAACGGGAATTATTATTTTTTTATCTCTCAACCTGTCCAAGAGGCCTGCTGCCCGCCGCACTCGCCGCCAGGCCGGCCCGCACCCTGCCATTGAGACTGAACGGCGATTATTTATTTTTTTAACTTGGCCGCCGGCCCGGGGCGGGCATCGCCCCCGGTACCTCCAGCCGCTACTATTTCCGCGGGCCGTGTTCCAACACTATTCACCCCGGCCAAGAGGCCTATTCCCCGGCCCGCACCCCGCCATTGAGACTGCACGGGAATTATTATTTTTTTATCTCTCAACCTGTCCAAGAGGCCTGCTGCCCGCCGCAATCGCCGCCGGGCCGGCCCGCACCCTGCCATTGAGACTGAACGGGGATTATTTATTTTTTTAACTTGGCCGCCGGGCCGGGGCGGGCATCGCCCCCGGTACCTCCAGCCGCTACTATTTCCGCGGGCCGTGTTCCAACACTATTCACCCCGGCCAAGAGGCCTATTCCCCGGCCCGCACCCCGCCATTGAGACTTCACGGGAATTATTATTTTTTTATCTCTCAACCTGTCCAAGAGGCCTGCTGCCCGCCGCACTTGCCGCCGGGCCGGCCCCGCACCCCGCCATTGAGACTGAACGGGGATTATTATTTTTTTTAACTCGGCCTTTAGGCCGGGGCGGGCTTCGCCCCCGGTACCTCCAGCCGCTTCTATTTACGCGCGCCGCGTTCCAACATATTCACCCCGGCCAAGAGGCCTATTCCCCGGCCCGCACCCCGCCATTGAGACTGAATGGGAATTATTATTTTTTTATCTCTCAACCTGTCCAAGAGGCCTGCTGCCCGCCGCAATCGCCGCCGGGCCGGCCCGCACCCTGCCATTGAGACTTCACGGGAATTATTATTTTTTTATCTCTCAACCTGTCCAAGAGGCCTGCTGCCCGCCGCACTTGCCGCCGGGCCGGCCCCGCACCCCGCCATTGAGACTGAACGGGGATTATTATTTTTTTTAACTCGGCCTTTAGGCCGGGGCGGGCTTCGCCCCCGGTACCTCCAGCTGCTACTATTTCCGCGGGCCGTGTTCCAACACTATTCACCCCGGCCAAGAGGCCTATTCCCCGGCCCGCACCCCGCCATTGAGACTGCATGGGAATTATTATTTTTTTATCTCTCAACCTGTCCAAGAGGCCTGCTGCCCGCCGCAATCGCCGCCGGGCCGGCCCGCACCCTGCCATCGAGACTGCATGGGAATTATTATTTTTTTATCTCTCAACCTGTCCAAGAGGCCTGCTGCCCGCCGCAATCGCCCCCGGGTTGGCCCGCACCCTGCCATTGAGACTGAACGGGAATTATTATTTTTTTATCTCTCAACCTGTCCAAGAGGCCTGCTGCCCGCCGCAATCGCCGCCGGGCCGGCCCGCACCCTGCCATTGAGACTGAACGGGAATTATTATTTTTTTATCTCTCAACCTGTCCAAGAGGCCTGCTGCCCGCCGCACTCGCCGCCGGGCCGGCCCGCACCCTGCCATTGAGACTGAACGGGGATTATTTATTTTTTTAACTTGGCCGCCGGGCCGGGGCGGGCATCGCCCCCGGTACCTCCAGCTGCTACTATTTCCGCGGGCCGTGTTCCAACACTATTCACCCCGGCCAAGAGGCCTATTCCCCGGCCCGCACCCCGCCATTGAGACTGCATGGGAATTATTATTTTTTTATCTCTCAACCTGTCCAAGAGGCCTGCTGCCCGCCGCAATCGCCGCCGGGCCGGCCCGCACCCTGCCATTGAGACTGAACGGGGATTATTTATTTTTTTAACTTGGCCGCCGGGCCGGGGCGGGCATCGTCCCCGGTACCTCCAGCCGCTACTATTTCCGCGGGCCGTGTTCCAACACTATTCACCCCGGCCAAGAGGCCTATTCCCCGGCCCGCACCCCGCCATTGAGACTGCACGGGAATTATTATTTTTTTATCTCTCAACCTGTCCAAGAGGCCTGCTGCCCGCCGCACTCGCCGCCGGGCCGGCCCGCACCCCGCCATTGAGACTGAACGGGGATTATTATTTTTTTTAACTCGGCCGCCGGGCCGGGGCGGGCATCGCCCCCGGTACCTCCAGCCGCTACTATTTCCGCGGGCCGTGTTCCAACACTATTCACCCCGGCCAAGAGGCCTATTCCCCGGCCCGCACCCCGCCATTGAGACTGCACGGGAATTATTATTTTTTTATCTCTCAACCTGTCCAAGAGGCCTGCTGCCCGCCGCACTCGCCGCCGGGCCGGCCCGCACCCCGCCATTGAGACTGAACGGGGATTATTATTTTTTTTAACTCGGCCTCCGGGCCGGGGCGGGCTTCGCCCCTGGTACCTCCAGCCGCTTCTATTTACGCGCGCCGCGTTCCAACATATTCACCCCGGCCAAGAGGCCTCTTCCCCGGCCACACTCGTCCGCCGGGCCGGCCCGCACCCCGCCATTGAGACTGCACGGGAATTATTATTTTTATATCTCTCAACCTGTCCAAGAGGCCGGGTGCCCGCCGCAATCGCCGCCGGGCCGGCCCGCACCCTGCCATTGAGACTGAATGGGGATTATTTATTTTTTTAACTTGGCCGCCGGCCCGGGGCGGGCATCGCCCCCGGTACCTCCAGCCGCTACTATTTCCGCGGGCCGTGTTCCAACACTATTCACCCCGGCCAAGAGGCCTATTCCCCGGCCCGCACCCCGCCATTGAGACTGCACGGGAATTATTATTTTTTTATCTCTCAACCTGTCCAAGAGGCCTGCTGCCCGCCGCAATCGCCGCCGGGCCGGCCCGCACCCTGCCATCGAGACTGCATGGGAATTATTATTTTTTTATCTCTCAACCTGTCCAAGAGGCCTGCTGCCCGCCGCAATCGCCCCCGGGTTGGCCCGCACCCTGCCATTGAGACTGAACGGGAATTATTATTTTTTTATCTCTCAACCTGTCCAAGAGGCCTGCTGCCCGCCGCAATCGCCGCCGGGCCGGCCCGCACCCTGCCATTGAGACTGAACGGGGATTATTTATTTTTTTAACTTGGCCGCCGGCCCGGGGCGGGCATCGCCCCCGGTACCTCCAGCCGCTACTATTTCCGCGGGCCGTGTTCCAACACTATACACCCCGGCCAAGAGACCTATTCCCCGGCCCGCACCCTGCCATTGAGACTGCATGGGAATTATTATTTTTTTATCTCTCAACCTGTCCAAGAGGCCTGCTGCCCGCCGCAATCGCCGCCGGGCCGGCCCGCACCCTGCCATTGAGACTGAACGGGGATTATTTATTTTTTTAACTTGGCCGCCGGGCCGGGGCGGGCATCGCCCCCGGTACCTCCAGCCGCTACTATTTCCGCGGGCCGTGTTCCAACACTATTCACCCCGGCCAAGAGGCCTATTCCCCGGCCCGCACCCCGCCATTGAGACTGCACGGGAATTATTATTTTTTTATCTCTCAACCTGTCCAAGAGGCCTGCTGCCCGCCGCACTCGCCGCCGGGCCGGCCCGCACCCCGCCATTGAGACTGAACGGGGATTATTATTTTTTTTAACTCGGCGTCCGGGCCGGGGCGGGCTTCGCCCCCGGTACCTCCAGCCGCTTCTATTTACGTGCGCCGCGTTCCAACATATTCACCCCGGCCAAGAGGCCTATTCCCCGGCCCGCACCCCGCCATTGAGACTGCATGGGAATTATTATTTTTTTATCTCTCAACCTGTCCAAGAGGCCTGCTGCCCGCCGCAATCGCCGCCGGGCCGGCCCGCACCCTGCCATTGAGACTGAACGGGGATTATTTATTTTTTTAACTTGGCCGCCGGGCCGGGGCGGGCATCGCCCCCGGTACCTCCAGCCGCTACTATTTCCGCGGGCCGTGTTCCAACACTATTCACCCCGGCCAAGAGGCCTATTCCCCGGCCCGCACCCCGCCATTGAGACTGCACGGGAATTATTATTTTTTTATCTCTCAACCTGTCCAAGAGGCCTGCTGCCCGCCGCACTCGCCGCCGGGCCGGCCCGCACCCCGCCATTGAGACTGAACGGGGATTATTATTTTTTTTAACTCGGCGTCCGGGCCGGGGCGGGCTTCGCCCCCGGTACCTCCAGCCGCTTCTATTTACGTGCGCCGCGTTCCAACATATTCACCCCGGCCAAGAGGCCTATTCCCCGGCCCGCACCCCGCCATTGAGACTGCATGGGAATTATTATTTTTTTATCTCTCAACCTGTCCAAGAGGCCTGCTGCCCGCCGCAATCGCCGCCGGGCCGGCCCGCACCCTGCCATTGAGACTGAACGGGAATTATTATTTTTTTATCTCTCAACCTGTCCAAGAGGCCTGCTGCCCGCCGCACTCGCCGCCGGGCCGGCCCGCACCCTGCCATTGAGACTGAACGGCGATTATTTATTTTTTTAACTTGGCCGCCGGCCCGGGGCGGGCATCGCCCCCGGTACCTCCAGCCGCTACTATTTCCGCGGGCCGTGTTCCAACACTATTCACCCCGGCCAAGAGGCCTATTCCCCGGCCCGCACCCCGCCATTGAGACTGCACGGGAATTATTATTTTTTTATCTCTCAACCTGTCCAAGAGGCCTGCTGCCCGCCGCAATCGCCGCCGGGCCGGCCCGCACCCTGCCATTGAGACTGAACGGGGATTATTTATTTTTTTAACTTGGCCGCCGGGCCGGGGCGGGCATCGCCCCCGGTACCTCCAGCCGCTACTATTTCCGCGGGCCGTGTTCCAACACTATTCACCCCGGCCAAGAGGCCTATTCCCCGGCCCGCACCCCGCCATTGAGACTTCACGGGAATTATTATTTTTTTATCTCTCAACCTGTCCAAGAGGCCTGCTGCCCGCCGCACTCGCCGCCGGGCCGGCCCCGCACCCCGCCATTGAGACTGAACGGGGATTATTATTTTTTTTAACTCGGCCTCCGGGCCGGGGCGGGCTTCGCCTCCGGTACCTCCAGCCGCTTCTATTTACGCGCGCCGCGTTCCAACATATTCACCCCGGCCAAGAGGCCTATTCCCCGGCCCGCACCCCGCCATTGAGACTGCACGGGAATTATTATTTTTTTATCTCTCAACCTGTCCAAGAGGCCTGCTGCCCGCCGCACTCGCCGCCGGGCCGGCCCGCACCCCGCCATTGAGACTGAACGGGGATTATTATTTTTTTTAACTCGGCCTCCGGGCCGGGGCGGGCTTCGCCCCCGGTACCTCCAGCCGCTTCTATTTACGCGCGCCGCGTTCCAACATATTCACCCCGGCCAAGAGGCCTCTTCCCCGGCCACACTCGTCCGCCGGGCCGGCCCGCACCCCGCCATTGAGACTGCACGGGAATTATTATTTTTATATCTCTCAACCTGTCCAAGAGGCCGGGTGCCCGCCGCAATCGCCGCCGGGCCGGCCCGCACCCTGCCATTGAGACTGAATGGGGATTATTTATTTTTTTAACTTGGCCGCCGGCCCGGGGCGGGCATCGCCCCCGGTACCTCCAGCCGCTACTATTTCCGCGGGCCGTGTTCCAACACTATTCACCCCGGCCAAGAGGCCTATTCCCCGGCCCGCACCCCGCCATTGAGACTGCACGGGAATTATTATTTTTTTATCTCTCAACCTGTCCAAGAGGCCTGCTGCCCGCCGCAATCGCCGCCGGGCCGGCCCGCACCCTGCCATCGAGACTGAACGGGGATTATTTATTTTTTTAACTTGGCCGCCGGCCCGGGGCGGGCATCGCCCCCGGTACCTCCAGCCGCTACTATTTCCGCGGGCCGTGTTCCAACACTATTCACCCCGGCCAAGAGGCCTATTCCCCGGCCCGCACCCCGCCATTGAGACTGCATGGGAATTATTATTTTTTTATCTCTCAACCTGTCCAAGAGGCCTGCTGCCCGCCGCAATCGCCGCCGGGCCGGCCCGCACCCTGCCATTGAGACTGAACGGGGATTATTTATTTTTTTAACTTGGCCGCCGGGCTGGGGCGGGCATCGCCCCCGGTACCTCCAGCCGCTACTATTTCCGCGGGCCGTGATCCAACACTATTCACCCCGGCCAAGAGGCCTATTCCCCGGCCCGCACCCCGCCATTGAGACTGCACGGGAATTATTATTTTTTTATCTCTCAACCTGTCCAAGAGGCCTGCTGCCCGCCGCAATCGCCGCCGGGCCGGCCCGCACCCTGCCATTGAGACTGAACGGGAATTATTATTTTTTTATCTCTCAACCTGTCCAAGAGGCCTCCTGCCCGCCGCACTCGCCGCCGGGCCGGCCCGCACCCTGCCATTGAGACTGAACGGCGATTATTTATTTTTTTAACTTGGCCGCCGGCCCGGGGCGGGCATCGCCCCCGGTACCTCCAGCCGCTACTATTTCCGCGGGCCGTGTTCCAACACTATTCACCCCGGCCAAGAGGCCTATTCCCCGGCCCGCACCCCGCCATTGAGACTGCACGGGAATTATTATTTTTTTATCTCTCAACCTGTCCAAGAGGCCTGCTGCCCGCCGCAATCGCCGCCGGGCCGGCCCGCACCCTGCCATTGAGACTGAACGGGGATTATTTATTTTTTTAACTTGGCCGCTGGGCCGGGGCGGGCATCGCCCCCGGTACCTCCAGCCGCTACTATTTCCGCGGGCCGTGTTCCAACACTATTCACCCCGGCCAAGAGGCCTATTCCCCGGCCCGCACCCCGCCATTGAGACTTCACGGGAATTATTATTTTTTTATCTCTCAACCTGTCCAAGAGGCCTGCTGCCCGCCGCACTTGCCGCCGGGCCGGCCCCGCACCCCGCCATTGAGACTGAACGGGGATTATTATTTTTTTTAACTCGGCCTCCGGGCCGGGGCGGGCTTCGCCCCCGGTACCTCCAGCCGCTTCTATTTACGCGCGCCGCGTTCCAACATATTCACCCCGGCCAAGAGGCCTATTCCCCGGCCCGCACCCCGCCATTGAGACTGAATGGGAATTATTATTTTTTTATCTCTCAACCTGTCCAAGAGGCCTGCTGCCCGCCGCAATCGCCGCCGGGCCGGCCCGCACCCTGCCATTGAGACTGAACGGGAATTATTATTTTTTTATCTCTCAACCTGTCCAAGAGGCCTGCTGCCCGCCGCACTCGCCGCCGGGCCGGCCCGCACCCTGCCATTGAGACTGAACGGGGATTATTTATTTTTTTAACTTGGCCGCCGGGCCGGGGCGGGCATCGCCCCCGGTACCTCCAGCTGCTACTATTTCCGCGGGCCGTGTTCCAACACTATTCACCCCGGCCAAGAGGCCTATTCCCCGGCCCGCACCCCGCCATTGAGACTGCATGGGAATTATTATTTTTTTATCTCTCAACCTGTCCAAGAGGCCTGCTGCCCGCCGCAATCGCCGCCGGGCCGGCCCGCACCCTGCCATCGAGACTGCATGGGAATTATTATTTTTTTATCTCTCAACCTGTCCAAGAGGCCTGCTGCCCGCCGCAATCGCCCCCGGGTTGGCCCGCACCCTGCCATTGAGACTGAACGGGAATTATTATTTTTTTATCTCTCAACCTGTCCAAGAGGCCTGCTGCCCGCCGCAATCGCCGCCGGGCCGGCCCGCACCCTGCCATTGAGACTGAACGGGAATTATTATTTTTTTATCTCTCAACCTGTCCAAGAGGCCTGCTGCCCGCCGCACTCGCCGCCGGGCCGGCCCGCACCCTGCCATTGAGACTGAACGGGGATTATTTATTTTTTTAACTTGGCCGCCGGGCCGGGGCGGGCATCGCCCCCGGTACCTCCAGCTGCTACTATTTCCGCGGGCCGTGTTCCAACACTATTCACCCCGGCCAAGAGGCCTATTCCCCGGCCCGCACCCCGCCATTGAGACTGCATGGGAATTATTATTTTTTTATCTCTCAACCTGTCCAAGAGGCCTGCTGCCCGCCGCAATCGCCGCCGGGCCGGCCCGCACCCTGCCATTGAGACTGAACGGGGATTATTTATTTTTTTAACTTGGCCGCCGGGCCGGGGCGGGCATCGCCCCCGGTACCTCCAGCCGCTACTATTTCCGCGGGCCGTGTTCCAACACTATTCACCCCGGCCAAGAGGCCTATTCCCCGGCCCGCACCCCGCCATTGAGACTGCACGGGAATTATTATTTTTTTATCTCTCAACCTGTCCAAGAGGCCTGCTGCCCGCCGCAATCGCCGCCGGGCCGGCCCGCACCCTGCCATTGAGACTGAACGGGGATTATTTATTTTTTTAACTTGGCCGCCGGGCCGGGGCGGGCATCGTCCCCGGTACCTCCAGCCGCTACTATTTCCGCGGGCCGTGTTCCAACACTATTCACCCCGGCCAAGAGGCCTATTCCCCGGCCCGCACCCCGCCATTGAGACTGCACGGGAATTATTATTTTTTTATCTCTCAACCTGTCCAAGAGGCCTGCTGCCCGCCGCACTCGCCGCCGGGCCGGCCCGCACCCCGCCATTGAGACTGAACGGGGATTATTATTTTTTTTAACTCGGCCGCCGGGCCGGGGCGGGCATCGCCCCCGGTACCTCCAGCCGCTACTATTTCCGCGGGCCGTGTTCCAACACTATTCACCCCGGCCAAGAGGCCTATTCCCCGGCCCGCACCCCGCCATTGAGACTGCACGGGAATTATTATTTTTTTATCTCTCAACCTGTCCAAGAGGCCTGCTGCCCGCCGCACTCGCCGCCGGGCCGGCCCGCACCCCGCCATTGAGACTGAACGGGGATTATTATTTTTTTTAACTCGGCCTCCGGGCCGGGGCGGGCTTCGCCCCCGGTACCTCCAGCCGCTTCTATTTACGCGCGCCGCGTTCCAACATATTCACCCCGGCCAAGAGGCCTCTTCCCCGGCCACACTCGTCCGCCGGGCCGGCCCGCACCCCGCCATTGAGACTGCACGGGAATTATTATTTTTATATCTCTCAACCTGTCCAAGAGGCCGGGTGCCCGCCGCAATCGCCGCCGGGCCGGCCCGCACCCTGCCATTGAGACTGAATGGGGATTATTTATTTTTTTAACTTGGCCGCCGGCCCGGGGCGGGCATCGCCCCCGGTACCTCCAGCCGCTACTATTTCCGCGGGCCGTGTTCCAACACTATTCACCCCGGCCAAGAGGCCTATTCCCCGGCCCGCACCCCGCCATTGAGACTGCACGGGAATTATTATTTTTTTATCTCTCAACCTGTCCAAGAGGCCTGCTGCCCGCCGCAATCGCCGCCGGGCCGGCCCGCACCCTGCCATCGAGACTGCATGGGAATTATTATTTTTTTATCTCTCAACCTGTCCAAGAGGCCTGCTGCCCGCCGCAATCGCCCCCGGGTTGGCCCGCACCCTGCCATTGAGACTGAACGGGAATTATTATTTTTTTATCTCTCAACCTGTCCAAGAGGCCTGCTGCCCGCCGCAATCGCCGCCGGGCCGGCCCGCACCCTGCCATTGAGACTGAACGGGGATTATTTATTTTTTTAACTTGGCCGCCGGCCCGGGGCGGGCATCGCCCCCGGTACCTCCAGCCGCTACTATTTCCGCGGGCCGTGTTCCAACACTATACACCCCGGCCAAGAGACCTATTCCCCGGCCCGCACCCCGCCATTGAGACTGCATGGGAATTATTATTTTTTTATCTCTCAACCTGTCCAAGAGGCCTGCTGCCCGCCGCAATCGCCGCCGGGCCGGCCTGCACCCTGCCATTGAGACTGAACGGGGATTATTTATTTTTTTAACTTGGCCGCCGGGCCGGGGCGGGCATCGCCCCCGGTACCTCCAGCCGCTACTATTTCCGCGGGCCGTGTTCCAACACTATTCACCCCGGCCAAGAGGCCTATTCCCCGGCCCGCACCCCGCCATTGAGACTGCACTGGAATTATTATTTTTTTATCTCTCAACCTGTCCAAGAGGCCTGCTGCCCGCCGCACTCGCCGCCGGGCCGGCCCGCACCCCGCCATTGAGACTGAACGGGGATTATTATTTTTTTTAACTCGGCGTCCGGGCCGGGGCGGGCTTCGCCCCCGGTACCTCCAGCCGCTTCTATTTACGTGCGCCGCGTTCCAACATATTCACCCCGGCCAAGAGGCCTATTCCCCGGCCCGCACCCCGCCATTGAGACTGCATGGGAATTATTATTTTTTTATCTCTCAACCTGTCCAAGAGGCCTGCTGCCCGCCGCAATCGCCGCCGGGCCGGCCCGCACCCTGCCATTGAGACTGAACGGGAATTATTATTTTTTTATCTCTCAACCTGTCCAAGAGGCCTGCTGCCCGCCGCACTCGCCGCCGGGCCGGCCCGCACCCTGCCATCGAGACTGAACGGGGATTATTTATTTTTTTAACTTGGCCGCCGGCCCGGGGCGGGCATCGCCCCCGGTACCTCCAGCCGCTACTATTTCCGCGGGCCGTGTTCCAACACTATTCACCCCGGCCAAGAGGCCTATTCCCCGGCCCGCACCCCGCCATTGAGACTGCATGGGAATTATTATTTTTTTATCTCTCAACCTGTCCAAGAGGCCTGCTGCCCGCCGCAATCGCCGCCGGGCCGGCCCGCACCCTGCCATTGAGACTGAACGGGGATTATTTATTTTTTTAACTTGGCCGCCGGGCCGGGGCGGGCATCGCCCCCGGTACCTCCAGCCGCTACTATTTCCGCGGGCCGTGATCCAACACTATTCACCCCGGCCAAGAGGCCTATTCCCCGGCCCGCACCCCGCCATTGAGACTGCACGGGAATTATTATTTTTTTATCTCTCAACCTGTCCAAGAGGCCTGCTGCCCGCCGCACTCGCCGCCGGGCCGGCCCGCACCCCGCCATTGAGACTGAACGGGGATTATTATTTTTTTTAACTCGGCGTCCGGGCCGGGGCGGGCTTCGCCCCCGGTACCTCCAGCCGCTTCTATTTACGCGCGCCGCGTTCCAACATATTCACCCCGGCCAAGAGGCCTATTCCCCGGCCCGCACCCCGCCATTGAGACTGCATGGGAATTATTATTTTTTTATCTCTCAACCTGTCCAAGAGGCCTGCTGCCCGCCGCAATCGCCGCCGGGCCGGCCCGCACCCTGCCATTGAGACTGAACGGGAATTATTATTTTTTTATCTCTCAACCTGTCCAAGAGGCCTGCTGCCCGCCGCACTCGCCGCCGGGCCGGCCCGCACCCTGCCATTGAGACTGAACGGCGATTATTTATTTTTTTAACTTGGCCGCCGGCCCGGGGCGGGCATCGCCCCCGGTACCTCCAGCCGCTACTATTTCCGCGGGCCGTGTTCCAACACTATTCACCCCGGCCAAGAGGCCTATTCCCCGGCCCGCACCCCGCCATTGAGACTGCACGGGAATTATTATTTTTTTATCTCTCAACCTGTCCAAGAGGCCTGCTGCCCGCCGCAATCGCCGCCGGGCCGGCCCGCACCCTGCCATTGAGACTGAACGGGGATTATTTATTTTTTTAACTTGGCCGCCGGGCCGGGGCGGGCATCGCCCCCGGTACCTCCAGCCGCTACTATTTCCGCGGGCCGTGTTCCAACACTATTCACCCCGGCCAAGAGGCCTATTCCCCGGCCCGCACCCCGCCATTGAGACTTCACGGGAATTATTATTTTTTTATCTCTCAACCTGTCCAAGAGGCCTGCTGCCCGCCGCACTTGCCGCCGGGCCGGCCCCGCACCCCGCCATTGAGACTGAACGGGGATTATTATTTTTTTTAACTCGGCCTCCGGGCCGGGGCGGGCTTCGCCCCCGGTACCTCCAGCCGCTTCTATTTACGCGCGCCGCGTTCCAACATATTCACCCCGGCCAAGAGGCCTATTCCCCGGCCCGCACCCCGCCATTGAGACTGCATGGGAATTATTATTTTTTTATCTCTCAACCTGTCCAAGAGGCCTGCTGCCCGCCGCAATCGCCGCCGGGCCGGCCCGCACCCTGCCATTGAGACTGAACGGGAATTATTATTTTTTTATCTCTCAACCTGTCCAAGAGGCCTGCTGCCCGCCGCACTCGCCGCCGGGCCGGCCCGCACCCTGCCATTGAGACTGAACGGGGATTATTTATTTTTTTAACTTGGCCGCCGGGCCGGGGCGGGCATCGCCCCCGGTACCTCCAGCTGCTACTATTTCCGCGGGCCGTGTTCCAACACTATTCACCCCGGCCAAGAGGCCTATTCCCCGGCCCGCACCCCGCCATTGAGACTGCATGGGAATTATTATTTTTTTATCTCTCAACCTGTCCAAGAGGCCTGCTGCCCGCCGCAATCGCCGCCGGGCCGGCCCGCACCCTGCCATCGAGACTGCATGGGAATTATTATTTTTTTATCTCTCAACCTGTCCAAGAGGCCTGCTGCCCGCCGCAATCGCCCCCGGGTTGGCCCGCACCCTGCCATTGAGACTGAACGGGAATTATTATTTTTTTATCTCTCAACCTGTCCAAGAGGCCTGCTGCCCGCCGCACTCGCCGCCGGGCCGGCCCGCACCCTGCCATTGAGACTGAACGGGGATTATTTATTTTTTTAACTTGGCCGCCGGGCCGGGGCGGGCATCGCCCCCGGTACCTCCAGCCGCTACTATTTCCGCGGGCCGTGTTCCAACACTATTCACCCCGGCCAAGAGGCCTATTCCCCGGCCCGCACCCCGCCATTGAGACTGCACGGGAATTATTATTTTTTTATCTCTCAACCTGTCCAAGAGGCCTGCTGCCCGCCGCACTCGCCGCCGGGCCGGCCCGCACCCCGCCATTGAGACTGAACGGGGATTATTATTTTTTTTAACTCGGCCGCCGGGCCGGGGCGGGCATCGCCCCCGGTACCTCCAGCCGCTACTATTTCCGCGGGCCGTGTTCCAACACTATTCACCCCGGCCAAGAGGCCTATTCCCCGGCCCGCACCCCGCCATTGAGACTGCACGGGAATTATTATTTTTTTATCTCTCAACCTGTCCAAGAGGCCTGCTGCCCGCCGCACTCGCCGCCGGGCCGGCCCGCACCCCGCCATTGAGACTGAACGGGGATTATTATTTTTTTTAACTCGGCCTCCGGGCCGGGGCGGGCTTTGCCCCCGGTACCTCCAGCCGCTTCTATTTACGCGCGCCGCGTTCCAACATATTCACCCCGGCCAAGAGGCCTCTTCCCCGGCCACACTCGTCCGCCGGGCCGGCCCGCACCCCGCCATTGAGACTGCACGGGAATTATTATTTTTATATCTCTCAACCTGTCCAAGAGGCCGGGTGCCCGCCGCAATCGCCGCCGGGCCGGCCCGCACCCTGCCATTGAGACTGAATGGGGATTATTTATTTTTTTAACTTGGCCGCCGGCCCGGGGCGGGCATCGCCCCCGGTACCTCCAGCCGCTACTATTTCCGCGGGCCGTGTTTCAACACTATTCACCCCGGCCAAGAGGCCTATTCCCCGGCCCGCACCCCGCCATTGAGACTGCACGGGAATTATTATTTTTTTATCTCTCAACCTGTCCAAGAGGCCTGCTGCCCGCCGCAATCGCCGCCGGGCCGGCCCGCACCCTGCCATCGAGACTGCATGGGAATTATTATTTTTTTATCTCTCAACCTGTCCAAGAGGCCTGCTGCCCGCCGCAATCGCCGCCGGGCCGGCCCGCACCCTGCCATTGAGACTGAACGGGAATTATTATTTTTTTATCTCTCAACCTGTCCAAGAGGCCTGCTGCCCGCCGCACTCGCCGCCGGGCCGGCCCGCACCCTGCCATTGAGACTGAACGGCGATTATTTATTTTTTTAACTTGGCCGCCGGCCCGGGGCGGGCATCGCCCCCGGTACCTCCAGCCGCTACTATTTCCGCGGGCCGTGTTCCAACACTATTCACCCCGGCCAAGAGGCCTATTCCCCGGCCCGCACCCCGCCATTGAGACTGCACGGGAATTATTATTTTTTTATCTCTCAACCTGTCCAAGAGGCCTGCTGCCCGCCGCAATCGCCGCCTGGCCGCCGCCCGCACCCTCCCATTGAGACTGAACGGGGATTATTTATTTTTTTAACTTGGCCGCCGGGCCGGGGCGGGCATCGCCCCCGGTACCTCCAGCCGCTACTATTTCCGCGGGCCGTGTTCCAACACTATTCACCCCGGCCAAGAGGCCTATTCCCCGGCCCGCACCCCGCCATTGAGACTTCACGGGAATTATTATTTTTTTATCTCTCAACCTGTCCAAGAGGCCTGCTGCCCGCCGCACTCGCCGCCGGGCCGGCCCCGCACCCCGCCATTGAGACTGAACGGGGATTATTTATTTTTTTAACTTGGCCGCCGGGCCGGGGCGGGCATCGCCCCCGGTACCTCCAGCCGCTACTATTTCCGCGGGCCGTGTTCCAACACTATTCACCCCGGCCAAGAGGCCTATTCCCCGGCCCGCACCCCGCCATTGAGACTGCACGGGAATTATTATTTTTTTATCTCTCAACCTGTCCAAGAGGCCTGCTGCCCGCCGCACTCGCCGCCGGGCCGGCCCGCACCCCGCCATTGAGACTGAACGGGGATTATTATTTTTTTTAACTCGGCCTCCGGGCCGGGGCGGGCTTCGCCCCCGGTACCTCCAGCCGCTTCTATTTACGCGCGCCGCGTTCCAACATATTCACCCCGGCCAAGAGGCCTATTCCCCGGCCCGCACCCCGCCATTGAGACTGCATGGGAATTACTATTTTTTTATCTCTCAACCTGTCCAAGAGGCCTGCTGCCCGCCGCAATCGCCGCCGGGCCGGCCCGCACCCTGCCATTGAGACTGAACGGGAATTATTATTTTTTTATCTCTCAACCTGTCCAAGAGGCCTGCTGCCCGCCGCACTCGCCGCCGGGCCGGCCCGCACCCTGCCATTGAGACTGAACGGGGATTATTTATTTTTTTAACTTGGCCGCCGGGCCGGGGCGGGCATCGCCCCCGGTACCTCCAGCCGCTACTATTTCCGCGGGCCGTGTTCCAACACTATTCACCCCGGCCAAGAGGCCTATTCCCCGGCCCGCACCCCGCCATTGAGACTGCATGGGAATTATTATTTTTTTATCTCTCAACCTGTCCAAGAGGCCTGCTGCCCGCCGCAATCGCCGCCGGGCCGGCCCGCACCCTGCCATTGAGACTGAACGGGGATTATTTATTTTTTTAACTTGGCCGCCGGGCCGGGGCGGGCATCGCCCCCGGTACCTCCAGCCGCTACTATTTCCGCGGGCCGTGTTCCAACACTATTCACCCCGGCCAAGAGGCCTATTCCCCGGCCCGCACCCCGCCATTGAGACTGCATGGGAATTATTATTTTTTTATCTCTCAACCTGTCCAAGAGGCCTGCTGCCCGCCGCAATCGCCGCCGGGCCGGCCCGCACCCCGCCATTGAGACTGAACGGGGATTATTTATTTTTTTTAACTTGGCCGCCGGGCCGGGGCGGGCATCGCCCCCGGTACCTCCAGCCGCTACTATTTCCGCGGGCCGTGTTCCAACACTATTCACCCCGGCCAAGAGGCCTATTCCCCGGCCCGCACCCCGCCATTGAGACTGCACGGGAATTATTATTTTTTTATCTCTCAACCTGTCCAAGAGGCCTGCTGCCCGCCGCAATCGCCGCCGGGCCGGCCCGCACCCTGCCATTGAGACTGAACGGGGATTATTTATTTTTTTAACTTGGCCGCCGGGCCGGGGCGGGCATCGCCCCCGGTACCTCCAGCCGCTACTATTTCCGCGGGCCGTGTTCCAACACTATTCACCCCGGCCAAGAGGCCTATTCCCCGGCCCGCACCCCGCCATTGAGACTGCACGGGAATTATTATTTTTTTATCTCTCAACCTGTCCAAGAGGCCTGCTGCCCGCCGCAATCGCCGCCGGGCCGGCCCGCACCCTGCCATTGAGACTGAACGGGGATTATTTATTTTTTTAACTTGGCCGCCGGGCCGGGGCGGGCATCGCCCCCGGTACCTCCAGCCGCTACTATTTCCGCTGGCCGTGTTCCAACACTATTCACCCCGGCCAAGAGGCCTATTCCCCGGCCCGCACCCCGCCATTGAGACTTCACGGGAATTATTATTTTTTTATCTCTCAACCTGTCCAAGAGGCCTGCTGCCCGCCGCACTCGCCGCCGGGCCGGCCCCGCACCCCGCCATTGAGACTGAACGGGGATTATTATTTTTTTTAACTCGGCCTCCGGGCCGGGGCGGGCTTCGCCCCCGGTACCTCCAGCCGCTTCTATTTACGCGCGCCGCGTTCCAACATATTCACCCCGGCCAAGAGGCCTATTCCCCGGCCCGCACCCCGCCATTGAGACTGAATGGGAATTATTATTTTTTTATCTCTCAACCTGTCCAAGAGGCCTGCTGCCCGCCGCAATCGCCGCCGGGCCGGCCCGCACCCTGCCATTGAGACTGAACGGGAATTATTATTTTTTTATCTCTCAACCTGTCCAAGAGGCCTGCTGCCCGCCGCACTCGCCGCCGGGCCGGCCCGCACCCTGCCATTGAGACTGAACGGGGATTATTTATTTTTTTAACTTGGCCGCCGGGCCGGGGCGGGCATCGCCCCCGGTACCTCCAGCCGCTACTATTTCCGCGGGCCGTGTTCCAACACTATTCACCCCGGCCAAGAGGCCTATTCCCCGGCCCGCACCCCGCCATTGAGACTGCACGGGAATTATTATTTTTTTATCTCTCAACCTGTCCAAGAGGCCTGCTGCCCGCCGCAATCGCCGCCGGGCCGGCCCGCACCCTGCCATTGAGACTGAACGGGGATTATTTATTTTTTTAACTTGGCCGCCGGGCCGGGGCGGGCATCGCCCCCGGTACCTCCAGCCGCTACTATTTCCGCGGGCCGTGTTCCAACACTATTCACCCCGGCCAAGAGGCCTATTCCCCGGCCCGCACCCCGCCATTGAGACTTCACGGGAATTATTATTTTTTTATCTCTCAACCTGTCCAAGAGGCCTGCTGCCCGCCGCACTCGCCGCCGGGCCGGCCCCGCACCCCGCCATTGAGACTGAACGGGGATTATTTTTTTTTTTAACTCGGCCTCCGGGCCGGGGCGGGCTTCGCCCCCGGTACCTCCAGCCGCTTCTATTTACGCGCGCCGCGTTCCAACATATTCACCCCGGCCAAGAGGCCTATTGCCCGGCCCGCACCCCGCCATTGAGACTGAATGGGAATTATTATTTTTTTATCTCTCAACCTGTCCAAGAGGCCTGCTGCCCGCCGCAATCGCCGCCGGGCCGGCCCGCACCCTGCCATTGAGACTGAACGGGAATTATTATTTTTTTATCTCTCAACCTGTCCAAGAGGCCTGCTGCCCGCCGCAATCGCCGCCGGGCCGGCCCGCACCCTGCCATTGAGACTGAACGGGAATTATTATTTTTTTATCTCTCAACCTGTCCAAGAGGCCTGCTGCCCGCCGCACTCGCCGCCGGGCCGGCCCGCACCCTGCCATTGAGACTGAACGGGGATTATTTATTTTTTTAACTTGGCCGCCGGGCCGGGGCGGGCATCGCCCCCGGTACCTCCAGCCGCTACTATTTCCGCGGGCCGTGTTCCAACACTATTCACCCCGGCCAAGAGGCCTATTCCCCGGCCCGCACCCCGCCATTGAGACTGCACGGGAATTATTATTTTTTTATCTCTCAACCTGTCCAAGAGGCCTGCTGCCCGCCGCAATCGCCGCCGGGCCGGCCCGCACCCTGCCATTGAGACTGAACGGGGATTATTTATTTTTTTAACTTGGCCGCCGGGCCGGGGCGGGCATCGTCCCCGGTACCTCCAGCCGCTACTATTTCCGCGGGCCGTGTTCCAACACTATTCACCCCGGCCAAGAGGCCTATTCCCCGGCCCGCACCCCGCCATTGAGACTGCACGGGAATTATTATTTTTTTATCTCTCAACCTGTCCAAGAGGCCTGCTGCCCGCCGCACTCGCCGCCGGGCCGGCCCGCACCCCGCCATTGAGACTGAACGGGGATTATTATTTTTTTTAACTCGGCCGCCGGGCCGGGGCGGGCATCGCCCCCGGTACCTCCAGCCGCTACTATTTCCGCGGGCCGTGTTCCAACACTATTCACCCCGGCCAAGAGGCCTATTCCCCGGCCCGCACCCCGCCATTGAGACTGCACGGGAATTATTATTTTTTTATCTCTCAACCTGTCCAAGAGGCCTGCTGCCCGCCGCACTCGCCGCCGGGCCGGCCCGCACCCCGCCATTGAGACTGAACGGGGATTATTATTTTTTTTAACTCGGCCTCCGGGCCGGGGCGGGCTTCGCCCCCGGTACCTCCAGCCGCTTCTATTTACGCGCGCCGCGTTCCAACATATTCACCCCGGCCAAGAGGCCTCTTCCCCGGCCACACTCGTCCGCCGGGCCGGCCCGCACCCCGCCATTGAGACTGCACGGGAATTATTATTTTTATATCTCTCAACCTGTCCAAGAGGCCGGGTGCCCGCCGCAATCGCCGCCGGGCCGGCCCGCACCCTGCCATTGAGACTGAATGGGGATTATTTATTTTTTTAACTTGGCCGCCGGCCCGGGGCGGGCATCGCCCCCGGTACCTCCAGCCGCTACTATTTCCGCGGGCCGTGTTCCAACACTATTCACCCCGGCCGAGAGGCCTATTCCCCGGCCCGCACCCCGCCATTGAGACTGCACGGGAATTATTATTTTTTTATCTCTCAACCTGTCCAAGAGGCCTGCTGCCCGCCGCAATCGCCGCCGGGCCGGCCCGCACCCTGCCATCGAGACTGCATGGGAATTATTATTTTTTTATCTCTCAACCTGTCCAAGAGGCCTGCTGCCCGCCGCAATCGCCCCCGGGTTGGCCCGCACCCTGCCATTGAGACTGAACGGGAATTATTATTTTTTTATCTCTCAACCTGTCCAAGAGGCCTGCTGCCCGCCGCACTCGCCGCCGGGCCGGCCCGCACCCTGCCATTGAGACTGAACGGGGATTATTTATTTTTTTAACTTGGCCGCCGGCCCGGGGCGGGCATCGCCCCCGGTACCTCCAGCCGCTACTATTTCCGCGGGCCGTGTTCCAACACTATACACCCCGGCCAAGAGGCCTATTCCCCGGCCCGCACCCCGCCATTGAGACTGCATGGGAATTATTATTTTTTTATCTCTCAACCTGTCCAAGAGGCCTGCTGCCCGCCGCAATCGCCGCCGGGCCGGCCCGCACCCTGCCATTGAGACTGAACGGGGATTATTTATTTTTTTAACTTGGCCGCCGGGCCGGGGCGGGCATCGCCCCCGGTACCTCCAGCCGCTACTATTTCCGCGGGCCGTGTTCCAACACTATTCACCCCGGCCAAGAGGCCTATTCCCCGGCCCGCACCCCGCCATTGAGACTGCACGGGAATTATTATTTTTTTATCTCTCAACCTGTCCAAGAGGCCTGCTGCCCGCCGCAATCGCCGCCGGGCCGGCCCGCACCCTGCCATTGAGACTGAACGGGGATTATTTATTTTTTTAACTTGGCCGCCGGGCCGGGGCGGGCATCGCCCCCGGTACCTCCAGCCGCTACTATTTCCGCGGGCCGTGTTCCAACACTATTCACCCCGGCCAAGAGGCCTATTCCCCGGCCCGCACCCCGCCATTGAGACTTCACGGGAATTATTATTTTTTTATCTCTCAACCTGTCCAAGAGGCCTGCTGCCCGCCGCACTCGCCGCCGGGCCGGCCCCGCACCCCGCCATTGAGACTGAACGGGGATTATTATTTTTTTTAACTCGGCCTCCGGGCCGGGGCGGGCTTCGCCCCCGGTACCTCCAGCCGCTTCTATTTACGCGCGCCGCGTTCCAACATATTCACCCCGGCCAAGAGGCCTATTCCCCGGCCCGCACCCCGCCATTGAGACTGAATGGGAATTATTATTTTTTTATCTCTCAACCTGTCCAAGAGGCCTGCTGCCCGCCGCAATCGCCGCCGGGCCGGCCCGCACCCTGCCATTGAGACTGAACGGGAATTATTATTTTTTTATCTCTCAACCTGTCCAAGAGGCCTGCTGCCCGCCGCAATCGCCGCCGGGCCGGCCCGCACCCTGCCATTGAGACTGAACGGGAATTATTATTTTTTTATCTCTCAACCTGTCCAAGAGGCCTGCTGCCCGCCGCACTCGCCGCCGGGCCGGCCCGCACCCTGCCATTGAGACTGAACGGGGATTATTTATTTTTTTAACTTGGCCGCCGGGCCGGGGCGGGCATCGCCCCCGGTACCTCCAGCCGCTACTATTTCCGCGGGCCGTGTTCCAACACTATTCACCCCGGCCAAGAGGCCTATTCCCCGGCCCGCACCCCGCCATTGAGACTGCACGGGAATTATTATTTTTTTATCTCTCAACCTGTCCAAGAGGCCTGCTGCCCGCCGCAATCGCCGCCGGGCCGGCCCGCACCCTGCCATTGAGACTGAACGGGGATTATTTATTTTTTTAACTTGGCCGCCGGGCCGGGGCGGGCATCGTCCCCGGTACCTCCAGCCGCTACTATTTCCGCGGGCCGTGTTCCAACACTATTCACCCCGGCCAAGAGGCCTATTCCCCGGCCCGCACCCCGCCATTGAGACTGCACGGGAATTATTATTTTTTTATCTCTCAACCTGTCCAAGAGGCCTGCTGCCC
Organism: Hippocampus zosterae; assembly: GCF_025434085.1. Lineage (NCBI taxonomy): Eukaryota > Metazoa > Chordata > Actinopteri > Syngnathiformes > Syngnathidae > Hippocampus > Hippocampus zosterae. The sequence goes on from NC_067469.1 coordinate 13,130,594, forward strand.
GCCGCACTCGCCGCCGGGCCGGCCCGCACCCCGCCATTGAGACTGAACGGGGATTATTATTTTTTTTAACTCGGCCGCCGGGCCGGGGCGGGCATCGCCCCCGGTACCTCCAGCCGCTACTATTTCCGCGGGCCGTGTTCCAACACTATTCACCCCGGCCAAGAGGCCTATTCCCCGGCCCGCACCCCGCCATTGAGACTGCACGGGAATTATTATTTTTTTATCTCTCAACCTGTCCAAGAGGCCTGCTGCCCGCCGCACTCGCCGCCGGGCCGGCCCGCACCCCGCCATTGAGACTGAACGGGGATTATTATTTTTTTTAACTCGGCCTCCGGGCCGGGGCGGGCTTCGCCCCCGGTACCTCCAGCCGCTTCTATTTACGCGCGCCGCGTTCCAACATATTCACCCCGGCCAAGAGGCCTCTTCCCCGGCCACACTCGTCCGCCGGGCCGGCCCGCACCCCGCCATTGAGACTGCACGGGAATTATTATTTTTATATCTCTCAACCTGTCCAAGAGGCCGGGTGCCCGCCGCAATCGCCGCCGGGCCGGCCCGCACCCTGCCATTGAGACTGAATGGGGATTATTTATTTTTTTAACTTGGCCGCCGGCCCGGGGCGGGCATCGCCCCCGGTACCTCCAGCCGCTACTATTTCCGCGGGCCGTGTTCCAACACTATTCACCCCGGCCGAGAGGCCTATTCCCCGGCCCGCACCCCGCCATTGAGACTGCACGGGAATTATTATTTTTTTATCTCTCAACCTGTCCAAGAGGCCTGCTGCCCGCCGCAATCGCCGCCGGGCCGGCCCGCACCCTGCCATCGAGACTGCATGGGAATTATTATTTTTTTATCTCTCAACCTGTCCAAGAGGCCTGCTGCCCGCCGCAATCGCCCCCGGGTTGGCCCGCACCCTGCCATTGAGACTGAACGGGAATTATTATTTTTTTATCTCTCAACCTGTCCAAGAGGCCTGCTGCCCGCCGCACTCGCCGCCGGGCCGGCCCGCACCCTGCCATTGAGACTGAACGGGGATTATTTATTTTTTTAACTTGGCCGCCGGCCCGGGGCGGGCATCGCCCCCGGTACCTCCAGCCGCTACTATTTCCGCGGGCCGTGTTCCAACACTATACACCCCGGCCAAGAGGCCTATTCCCCGGCCCGCACCCCGCCATTGAGACTGCATGGGAATTATTATTTTTTTATCTCTCAACCTGTCCAAGAGGCCTGCTGCCCGCCGCAATCGCCGCCGGGCCGGCCCGCACCCTGCCATTGAGACTGAACGGGGATTATTTATTTTTTTAACTTGGCCGCCGGGCCGGGGCGGGCATCGCCCCCGGTACCTCCAGCCGCTACTATTTCCGCGGGCCGTGTTCCAACACTATTCACCCCGGCCAAGAGGCCTATTCCCCGGCCCGCACCCCGCCATTGAGACTGCACGGGAATTATTATTTTTTTATCTCTCAACCTGTCCAAGAGGCCTGCTGCCCGCCGCAATCGCCGCCGGGCCGGCCCGCACCCTGCCATTGAGACTGAACGGGGATTATTTATTTTTTTAACTTGGCCGCCGGGCCGGGGCGGGCATCGCCCCCGGTACCTCCAGCCGCTACTATTTCCGCGGGCCGTGTTCCAACACTATTCACCCCGGCCAAGAGGCCTATTCCCCGGCCCGCACCCCGCCATTGAGACTTCACGGGAATTATTATTTTTTATCTCTCAACCTGTCCAAGAGGCCTGCTGCCCGCCGCACTCGCCGCCGGGCCGGCCCCGCACCCCGCCATTGAGACTGAACGGGGATTATTATTTTTTTTAACTCGGCCTCCGGGCCGGGGCGGGCTTCGCCCCCGGTACCTCCAGCCGCTTCTATTTACGCGCGCCGCGTTCCAACATATTCACCCCGGCCAAGAGGCCTATTCCCCGGCCCGCACCCCGCCATTGAGACTGAATGGGAATTATTATTTTTTTATCTCTCAACCTGTCCAAGAGGCCTGCTGCCCGCCGCAATCGCCGCCGGGCCGGCCCGCACCCTGCCATTGAGACTGAACGGGAATTATTATTTTTTTATCTCTCAACCTGTCCAAGAGGCCTGCTGCCCGCCGCAATCGCCGCCGGGCCGGCCCGCACCCTGCCATTGAGACTGAACGGGAATTATTATTTTTTTATCTCTCAACCTGTCCAAGAGGCCTGCTGCCCGCCGCACTCGCCGCCGGGCCGGCCCGCACCCTGCCATTGAGACTGAACGGGGATTATTTATTTTTTTAACTTGGCCGCCGGGCCGGGGCGGGCATCGCCCCCGGTACCTCCAGCCGCTACTATTTCCGCGGGCCGTGTTCCAACACTATTCACCCCGGCCAAGAGGCCTATTCCCCGGCCCGCACCCCGCCATTGAGACTGCACGGGAATTATTATTTTTTTATCTCTCAACCTGTCCAAGAGGCCTGCTGCCCGCCGCAATCGCCGCCGGGCCGGCCCGCACCCTGCCATTGAGACTGAACGGGGATTATTTATTTTTTTAACTTGGCCGCCGGGCCGGGGCGGGCATCGTCCCCGGTACCTCCAGCCGCTACTATTTCCGCGGGCCGTGTTCCAACACTATTCACCCCGGCCAAGAGGCCTATTCCCCGGCCCGCACCCCGCCATTGAGACTGCACGGGAATTATTATTTTTTTATCTCTCAACCTGTCCAAGAGGCCTGCTGCCCGCCGCACTCGCCGCCGGGCCGGCCCGCACCCCGCCATTGAGACTGAACGGGGATTATTATTTTTTTTAACTCGGCCGCCGGGCCGGGGCGGGCATCGCCCCCGGTACCTCCAGCCGCTACTATTTCCGCGGGCCGTGTTCCAACACTATTCACCCCGGCCAAGAGGCCTATTCCCCGGCCCGCACCCCGCCATTGAGACTGCACGGGAATTATTATTTTTTTATCTCTCAACCTGTCCAAGAGGCCTGCTGCCCGCCGCACTCGCCGCCGGGCCGGCCCGCACCCCGCCATTGAGACTGAACGGGGATTATTATTTTTTTTAACTCGGCGTCCGGGCCGGGGCGGGCTTCGCCCCCGGTACCTCCAGCCGCTTCTATTTACGTGCGCCGCGTTCCAACATATTCACCCCGGCCAAGAGGCCTATTCCCCGGCCCGCACCCCGCCATTGAGACTGCATGGGAATTATTATTTTTTTATCTCTCAACCTGTCCAAGAGGCCTGCTGCCCGCCGCAATCGCCGCCGGGCCGGCCCGCACCCTGCCATTGAGACTGAACGGGGATTATTTATTTTTTTAACTTGGCCGCCGGGCCGGGGCGGGCATCGCCCCCGGTACCTCCAGCCGCTACTATTTCCGCGGGCCGTGTTCCAACACTATTCACCCCGGCCAAGAGGCCTATTCCCCGGCCCGCACCCCGCCATTGAGACTGCACGGGAATTATTATTTTTTTATCTCTCAACCTGTCCAAGAGGCCTGCTGCCCGCCGCAATCGCCGCCGGGCCGGCCCGCACCCTGCCATTGAGACTGAACGGGGATTATTTATTTTTTTAACTTGGCCGCCGGGCCGGGGCGGGCATCGCCCCCGGTACCTCCAGCCGCTACTATTTCCGCGGGCCGTGTTCCAACACTATTCACCCCGGCCAAGAGGCCTATTCCCCGGCCCGCACCCCGCCATTGAGACTTCACGGGAATTATTATTTTTTTATCTCTCAACCTGTCCAAGAGGCCTGCTGCCCGCCGCACTCGCCGCCGGGCCGGCCCCGCACCCCGCCATTGAGACTGAAGGGGGATTATTATTTTTTTTAACTCGGCCTCCGGGCCGGGGCGGGCTTCGCCCCCGGTACCTCCAGCCGCTTCTATTTACGCGCGCCGCGTTCCAACATATTCACCCCGGCCAAGAGGCCTATTCCCCGGCCCGCACCCCGCCATTGAGACTGAACGGGAATTATTATTTTTTTATCTCTCAACCTGTCCAAGAGGCCTGCTGCCCGCCGCAATCGCCGCCGGGCCGGCCCGCACCCTGCCATTGAGACTGAACGGGAATTATTATTTTTTTATCTCTCAACCTGTCCAAGAGGCCTGCTGCCCGCCGCAATCGCCGCCGGGCCGGCCCGCACCCTGCCATTGAGACTGAACGGGAATTATTATTTTTTTATCTCTCAACCTGTCCAAGAGGCCTGCTGCCCGCCGCAATCGCCGCCGGGCCGGCCCGCACCCTGCCATTGAGACTGAACGGGGATTATTTATTTTTTTAACTTGGCCGCCGGGCCGGGGCGGGCATCGTCCCCGGTACCTCCAGCCGCTACTATTTCCGCGGGCCGTGTTCCAACACTATTCACCCCGGCCAAGAGGCCTATTCCCCGGCCCGCACCCCGCCATTGAGACTGCACGGGAATTATTATTTTTTTATCTCTCAACCTGTCCAAGAGGCCTGCTGCCCGCCGCACTCGCCGCCGGGCCGGCCCGCACCCCGCCATTGAGACTGAACGGGGATTATTATTTTTTTTAACTCGGCCGCCGGGCCGGGGCGGGCATCGCCCCCGGTACCTCCAGCCGCTACTATTTCCGCGGGCCGTGTTCCAACACTATTCACCCCGGCCAAGAGGCCTATTCCCCGGCCCGCACCCCGCCATTGAGACTGCACGGGAATTATTATTTTTTTATCTCTCAACCTGTCCAAGAGGCCTGCTGCCCGCCGCACTCGCCGCCGGGGCGGCCCGCACCCCGCCATTGAGACTGAACGGGGATTATTATTTTTTTTAACTCGGCGTCCGGGCCGGGGCGGGCTTCGCCCCCGGTACCTCCAGCCGCTTCTATTTACGTGCGCCGCGTTCCAACATATTCACCCCGGCCAAGAGGCCTATTCCCCGGCCCGCACCCCGCCATTGAGACTGCATGGGAATTATTATTTTTTTATCTCTCAACCTGTCCAAGAGGCCTGCTGCCCGCCGCAATCGCCGCCGGGCCGGCCCGCACCCTGCCATTGAGACTGAACGGGGATTATTTATTTTTTTAACTTGGCCGCCGGGCCGGGGCGGGCATCGCCCCCGGTACCTCCAGCCGCTACTATTTCCGCGGGCCGTGTTCCAACACTATTCACCCCGGCCAAGAGGCCTATTCCCCGGCCCGCACCCCGCCATTGAGACTGCACGGGAATTATTATTTTTTTATCTCTCAACCTGTCCAAGAGGCCTGCTGCCCGCCGCAATCGCCGCCGGGCCGGCCCGCACCCTGCCATTGAGACTGAACGGGGATTATTTATTTTTTTAACTTGGCCGCCGGGCCGGGGCGGGCATCGCCCCCGGTACCTCCAGCCGCTACTATTTCCGCGGGCCGTGTTCCAACACTATTCACCCCGGCCAAGAGGCCTATTCCCCGGCCCGCACCCCGCCATTGAGACTTCACGGGAATTATTATTTTTTTATCTCTCAACCTGTCCAAGAGGCCTGCTGCCCGCCGCACTCGCCGCCGGGCCGGCCCCGCACCCCGCCATTGAGACTGAAGGGGGATTATTATTTTTTTTAACTCGGCCTCCGGGCCGGGGCGGGCTTCGCCCCCGGTACCTCCAGCCGCTTCTATTTACGCGCGCCGCGTTCCAACATATTCACCCCGGCCAAGAGGCCTATTCCCCGGCCCGCACCCCGCCATTGAGACTGAACGGGAATTATTATTTTTTTATCTCTCAACCTGTCCAAGAGGCCTGCTGCCCGCCGCAATCGCCGCCGGGCCGGCCCGCACCCTGCCATTGAGACTGAACGGGAATTATTATTTTTTTATCTCTCAACCTGTCCAAGAGGCCTGCTGCCCGCCGCAATCGCCGCCGGGCCGGCCCGCACCCTGCCATTGAGACTGAACGGGAATTATTATTGTTTTATCTCTCAACCTGTCCAAGAGGCCTGCTGCCCGCCGCACTCGCCGCCGGGCCGGCCCGCACCCTGCCATTGAGACTGAACGGGGATTATTTATTTTTTTAACTTGGCCGCCGGGCCGGGGCGGGCATCGCCCCCGGTACCTCCAGCCGCTACTATTTCCGCGGGCCGTGTTCCAACACTATTCACCCCGGCCAAGAGGCCTATTCCCCGGCCCGCACCCCGCCATTGAGACTGCACGGGAATTATTATTTTTTTATCTCTCAACCTGTCCAAGAGGCCTGCTGCCCGCCGCACTCGCCGCCGGGCCGGCCCGCACCCCGCCATTGAGACTGAACGGGGATTATTATTTTTTTTAACTCGGCCGCCGGGCCGGGGCGGGCATCGCCCCCGGTACCTCCAGCCGCTACTATTTCCGCGGGCCGTGTTCCAACACTATTCACCCCGGCCAAGAGGCCTATTCCCCGGCCCGCACCCCGCCATTGAGACTGCACGGGAATTATTATTTTTTTATCTCTCAACCTGTCCAAGAGGCCTGCTGCCCGCCGCACTCGCCGCCGGGCCGGCCCGCACCCCGCCATTGAGACTGAACGGGGATTATTATTTTTTTTAACTCGGCCTCCGGGCCGGGGCGGGCTTCGCCCCCGGTACCTCCAGCCGCTTCTATTTACGCGCGCCGCGTTCCAACATATTCACCCCGGCCAAGAGGCCTCTTCCCCGGCCACACTCGTCCGCCGGGCCGGCCCGCACCCCGCCATTGAGACTGCACGGGAATTATTATTTTTATATCTCTCAACCTGTCCAAGAGGCCGGGTGCCCGCCGCAATCGCCGCCGGGCCGGCCCGCACCCTGCCATTGAGACTGAATGGGGATTATTTATTTTTTTAACTTGGCCGCCGGCCCGGGGCGGGCATCGCCCCCGGTACCTCCAGCCGCTACTATTTCCGCGGGCCGTGTTCCAACACTATTCACCCCGGCCGAGAGGCCTATTCCCCGGCCCGCACCCCGCCATTGAGACTGCACGGGAATTATTATTTTTTTATCTCTCAACCTGTCCAAGAGGCCTGCTGCCCGCCGCAATCGCCGCCGGGCCGGCCCGCACCCTGCCATCGAGACTGCATGGGAATTATTATTTTTTTATCTCTCAACCTGTCCAAGAGGCCTGCTGCCCGCCGCAATCGCCCCCGGGTTGGCCCGCACCCTGCCATTGAGACTGAACGGGAATTATTATTTTTTTATCTCTCAACCTGTCCAAGAGGCCTGCTGCCCGCCGCACTCGCCGCCGGGCCGGCCCGCACCCTGCCATTGAGACTGAACGGGGATTATTTATTTTTTTAACTTGGCCGCCGGCCCGGGGCGGGCATCGCCCCCGGTACCTCCAGCCGCTACTATTTCCGCGGGCCGTGTTCCAACACTATTCACCCCGGCCAAGAGGCCTATTCCCCGGCCCGCACCCCGCCATTGAGACTGCACGGGAATTATTATTTTTTTATCTCTCAACCTGTCCAAGAGGCCTGCTGCCCGCCGCACTCGCCGCCGGGCCGGCCCGCACCCCGCCATTGAGACTGAACGGGGATTATTATTTTTTTTAACTCGGCGTCCGGGCCGGGGCGGGCTTCGCCCCCGGTACCTCCAGCCGCTTCTATTTACGTGCGCCGCGTTCCAACATATTCACCCCGGCCAAGAGGCCTATTCCCCGGCCCGCACCCCGCCATTGAGACTGCATGGGAATTATTATTTTTTTATCTCTCAACCTGTCCAAGAGGCCTGCTGCCCGCCGCAATCGCCGCCGGGCCGGCCCGCACCCTGCCATTGAGACTGAACGGGAATTATTATTTTTTTATCTCTCAACCTGTCCAAGAGGCCTGCTGCCCGCCGCACTCGCCGCCGGGCCGGCCCGCACCCTGCCATTGAGACTGAACGGCGATTATTTATTTTTTTAACTTGGCCGCCGGCCCGGGGCGGGCATCGCCCCCGGTACCTCCAGCCGCTACTATTTCCGCGGGCCGTGTTCCAACACTATTCACCCCGGCCAAGAGGCCTATTCCCCGGCCCGCACCCCGCCATTGAGACTGCACGGGAATTATTATTTTTTTATCTCTCAACCTGTCCAAGAGGCCTGCTGCCCGCCGCAATCGCCGCCGGGCCGGCCCGCACCCTGCCATTGAGACTGAACGGGGATTATTTATTTTTTTAACTTGGCCGCCGGGCCGGGGCGGGCATCGCCCCCGGTACCTCCAGCCGCTACTATTTCCGCGGGCCGTGTTCCAACACTATTCACCCCGGCCAAGAGGCCTATTCCCCGGCCCGCACCCCGCCATTGAGACTTCACGGGAATTATTATTTTTTTATCTCTCAACCTGTCCAAGAGGCCTGCTGCCCGCCGCACTCGCCGCCGGGCCGGCCCCGCACCCCGCCATTGAGACTGAACGGGGATTATTATTTTTTTTAACTCGGCCTCCGGGCCGGGGCGGGCTTCGCCCCCGGTACCTCCAGCCGCTTCGATTTACGCGCGCCGCGTTCCAACATATTCACCCCGGCCAAGAGGCCTATTCCCCGGCCCGCACCCCGCCATTGAGACTGAATGGGAATTATTATTTTTTTATCTCTCAACCTGTCCAAGAGGCCTGCTGCCCGCCGCAATCGCCGCCGGGCCGGCCCGCACCCTGCCATTGAGACTGAACGGGAATTATTATTTTTTTATCTCTCAACCTGTCCAAGAGGCCTGCTGCCCGCCGCACTCGCCGCCGGGCCGGCCCGCACCCTGCCATTGAGACTGAACGGGGATTATTTATTTTTTTAACTTGGCCGCCGGCCCGGGGCGGGCATCGCCCCCGGTACCTCCAGCCGCTACTATTTCCGCGGGCCGTGTTCCAACACTATTCACCCCGGCCAAGAGGCCTATTCCCCGGCCCGCACCCCGCCATTGAGACTGCATGGGAATTATTATTTTTTTATCTCTCAACCTGTCCAAGAGGCCTGCTGCCCGCCGCAATCGCCGCCGGGCCGGCCCGCACCCTGCCATTGAGACTGAACGGGGATTATTTATTTTTTTAACTTGGCCGCCGGGCCGGGGCGGGCATCGCCCCCGGTACCTCCAGCCGCTACTATTTCCGCGGGCCGTGTTCCAACACTATTCACCCCGGCCAAGAGGCCTATTCCCCGGCCCGCACCCCGCCATTGAGACTGCACGGGAATTATTATTTTTTTATCTCTCTACCTGTCCAAGAGGCCTGCTGCCCGCCGCAATCGCCGCCGGGCCGGCCCGCACCCTGCCATTGAGACTGAACGGGGATTATTTATTTTTTTAACTTGGCCGCCGGGCCGGGGCGGGCATCGCCCCCGGTACCTCCAGCCGCTACTATTTCCGCGGGCCGTGTTCCAACACTATTCACACGGCCAAGAGGCCTATTCCCCGGCCCGCACCCCGCCATTGAGACTTCACGGGAATTATTATTTTTTTATCTCTCAACCTGTCCAAGAGGCCTGCTGCCCGCCGCACTCGCCGCCGGGCCGGCCCCGCACCCCGCCATTGAGACTGAACGGGGATTATTTATTTTTTTAACTTGGCCGCCGGGCCGGGGCGGGCATCGCCCCCGGTACCTCCAGCCGCTACTATTTCCGCGGGCCGTGTTCCAACACTATTCACCCCGGCCAAGAGGCCTATTCCCCGGCCCGCACCCCGCCATTGAGACTGCACGGGAATTATTATTTTTTTATCTCTCAACCTGTCCAAGAGGCCTGCTGCCCGCCGCAATCGCCGGCGGGCCGGCCCGCACCCTGCCATTGAGACTGAACGGGAATTATTATTTTTTTATCTCTCAACCTGTCCAAGAGGCCTGCTGCCCGCCGCAATCGCCGCCGGGCCGGCCCGCACCCTGCCATTGAGACTGAACGGGGATTATTTATTTTTTTAACTTGGCCGCCGGCCCGGGGCGGGCATCGCCCCCGGTACCTCCAGCCGCTACTATTTCCGCGGGCCGTGTTCCAACACTATACACCCCGGCCAAGAGACCTATTCCCCGGCCCGCACCCCGCCATTGAGACTGCATGGGAATTATTATTTTTTTATCTCTCAACCTGTCCAAGAGGCCTGCTGCCCGCCGCAATCGCCGCCGGGCCGGCCTGCACCCTGCCATTGAGACTGAACGGGGATTATTTATTTTTTTAACTTGGCCGCCGGGCCGGGGCGGGCATCGCCCCCGGTACCTCCAGCCGCTACTATTTCCGCGGGCCGTGTTCCAACACTATTCACCCCGGCCAAGAGGCCTATTCCCCGGCCCGCACCCCGCCATTGAGACTGCACTGGAATTATTATTTTTTTATCTCTCAACCTGTCCAAGAGGCCTGCTGCCCGCCGCACTCGCCGCCGGGCCGGCCCGCACCCCGCCATTGAGACTGAACGGGGATTATTATTTTTTTTAACTCGGCGTCCGGGCCGGGGCGGGCTTCGCCCCCGGTACCTCCAGCCGCTTCTATTTACGTGCGCCGCGTTCCAACATATTCACCCCGGCCAAGAGGCCTATTCCCCGGCCCGCACCCCGCCATTGAGACTGCATGGGAATTATTATTTTTTTATCTCTCAACCTGTCCAAGAGGCCTGCTGCCCGCCGCAATCGCCGCCGGGCCGGCCCGCACCCTGCCATTGAGACTGAACGGGAATTATTATTTTTTTATCTCTCAACCTGTCCAAGAGGCCTGCTGCCCGCCGCACTCGCCGCCGGGCCGGCCCGCACCCTGCCATCGAGACTGAACGGGGATTATTTATTTTTTTAACTTGGCCGCCGGCCCGGGGCGGGCATCGCCCCCGGTACCTCCAGCCGCTACTATTTCCGCGGGCCGTGTTCCAACACTATTCACCCCGGCCAAGAGGCCTATTCCCCGGCCCGCACCCCGCCATTGAGACTGCATGGGAATTATTATTTTTTTATCTCTCAACCTGTCCAAGAGGCCTGCTGCCCGCCGCAATCGCCGCCGGGCCGGCCCGCACCCTGCCATTGAGACTGAACGGGGATTATTTATTTTTTTAACTTGGCCGCCGGGCCGGGGCGGGCATCGCCCCCGGTACCTCCAGCCGCTACTATTTCCGCGGGCCGTGATCCAACACTATTCACCCCGGCCAAGAGGCCTATTCCCGGGCCCGCACCCCGCCATTGAGACTGCACGGGAATTATTATTTTTTTATCTCTCAACCTGTCCAAGAGGCCTGCTGCCCGCCGCACTCGCCGCCGGGCCGGCCCGCACCCCGCCATTGAGACTGAACGGGGATTATTATTTTTTTTAACTCGGCGTCCGGGCCGGGGCGGGCTTCGCCCCCGGTACCTCCAGCCGCTTCTATTTACGCGCGCCGCGTTCCAACATATTCACCCCGGCCAAGAGGCCTATTCCCCGGCCCGCACCCCGCCATTGAGACTGCATGGGAATTATTATTTTTTTATCTCTCAACCTGTCCAAGAGGCCTGCTGCCCGCCGCAATCGCCGCCGGGCCGGCCCGCACCCTGCCATTGAGACTGAACGGGAATTATTATTTTTTTATCTCTCAACCTGTCCAAGAGGCCTGCTGCCCGCCGCACTCGCCGCCGGGCCGGCCCGCACCCTGCCATTGAGACTGAACGGCGATTATTTATTTTTTTAACTTGGCCGCCGGCCCGGGGCGGGCATCGCCCCCGGTACCTCCAGCCGCTACTATTTCCGCGGGCCGTGTTCCAACACTATTCACCCCGGCCAAGAGGCCTATTCCCCGGCCCGCACCCCGCCATTGAGACTGCACGGGAATTATTATTTTTTTATCTCTCAACCTGTCCAAGAGGCCTGCTGCCCGCCGCAATCGCCGCCGGGCCGGCCCGCACCCTGCCATTGAGACTGAACGGGGATTATTTATTTTTTTAACTTGGCCGCCGGGCCGGGGCGGGCATCGCCCCCGGTACCTCCAGCCGCTACTATTTCCGCGGGCCGTGTTCCAACACTATTCACCCCGGCCAAGAGGCCTATTCCCCGGCCCGCACCCCGCCATTGAGACTTCACGGGAATTATTATTTTTTTATCTCTCAACCTGTCCAAGAGGCCTGCTGCCCGCCGCACTTGCCGCCGGGCCGGCCCCGCACCCCGCCATTGAGACTGAACGGGGATTATTATTTTTTTTAACTCGGCCTCCGGGCCGGGGCGGGCTTCGCCCCCGGTACCTCCAGCCGCTTCTATTTACGCGCGCCGCGTTCCAACATATTCACCCCGGCCAAGAGGCCTATTCCCCGGCCCGCACCCCGCCATTGAGACTGCATGGGAATTATTATTTTTTTATCTCTCAACCTGTCCAAGAGGCCTGCTGCCCGCCGCAATCGCCGCCGGGCCGGCCCGCACCCTGCCATTGAGACTGAACGGGAATTATTATTTTTTTATCTCTCAACCTGTCCAAGAGGCCTGCTGCCCGCCGCACTCGCCGCCGGGCCGGCCCGCACCCTGCCATTGAGACTGAACGGGGATTATTTATTTTTTTAACTTGGCCGCCGGGCCGGGGCGGGCATCGCCCCCGGTACCTCCAGCTGCTACTATTTCCGCGGGCCGTGTTCCAACACTATTCACCCCGGCCAAGAGGCCTATTCCCCGGCCCGCACCCCGCCATTGAGACTGCATGGGAATTATTATTTTTTTATCTCTCAACCTGTCCAAGAGGCCTGCTGCCCGCCGCAATCGCCGCCGGGCCGGCCCGCACCCTGCCATCGAGACTGCATGGGAATTATTATTTTTTTATCTCTCAACCTGTCCAAGAGGCCTGCTGCCCGCCGCAATCGCCCCCGGGTTGGCCCGCACCCTGCCATTGAGACTGAACGGGAATTATTATTTTTTTATCTCTCAACCTGTCCAAGAGGCCTGCTGCCCGCCGCACTCGCCGCCGGGCCGGCCCGCACCCTGCCATTGAGACTGAACGGGGATTATTTATTTTTTTAACTTGGCCGCCGGGCCGGGGCGGGCATCGCCCCCGGTACCTCCAGCCGCTACTATTTCCGCGGGCCGTGTTCCAACACTATTCACCCCGGCCAAGAGGCCTATTCCCCGGCCCGCACCCCGCCATTGAGACTGCACGGGAATTATTATTTTTTTATCTCTCAACCTGTCCAAGAGGCCTGCTGCCCGCCGCACTCGCCGCCGGGCCGGCCCGCACCCCGCCATTGAGACTGAACGGGGATTATTATTTTTTTTAACTCGGCCGCCGGGCCGGGGCGGGCATCGCCCCCGGTACCTCCAGCCGCTACTATTTCCGCGGGCCGTGTTCCAACACTATTCACCCCGGCCAAGAGGCCTATTCCCCGGCCCGCACCCCGCCATTGAGACTGCACGGGAATTATTATTTTTTTATCTCTCAACCTGTCCAAGAGGCCTGCTGCCCGCCGCACTCGCCGCCGGGCCGGCCCGCACCCCGCCATTGAGACTGAACGGGGATTATTATTTTTTTTAACTCGGCCTCCGGGCCGGGGCGGGCTTTGCCCCCGGTACCTCCAGCCGCTTCTATTTACGCGCGCCGCGTTCCAACATATTCACCCCGGCCAAGAGGCCTCTTCCCCGGCCACACTCGTCCGCCGGGCCGGCCCGCACCCCGCCATTGAGACTGCACGGGAATTATTATTTTTATATCTCTCAACCTGTCCAAGAGGCCGGGTGCCCGCCGCAATCGCCGCCGGGCCGGCCCGCACCCTGCCATTGAGACTGAATGGGGATTATTTATTTTTTTAACTTGGCCGCCGGCCCGGGGCGGGCATCGCCCCCGGTACCTCCAGCCGCTACTATTTCCGCGGGCCGTGTTCCAACACTATTCACCCCGGCCAAGAGGCCTATTCCCCGGCCCGCACCCCGCCATTGAGACTGCACGGGAATTATTATTTTTTTATCTCTCAACCTGTCCAAGAGGCCTGCTGCCCGCCGCAATCGCCGCCGGGCCGGCCCGCACCCTGCCATCGAGACTGCATGGGAATTATTATTTTTTTATCTCTCAACCTGTCCAAGAGGCCTGCTGCCCGCCGCAATCGCCGCCGGGCCGGCCCGCACCCTGCCATTGAGACTGAACGGGAATTATTATTTTTTTATCTCTCAACCTGTCCAAGAGGCCTGCTGCCCGCCGCACTCGCCGCCGGGCCGGCCCGCACCCTGCCATTGAGACTGAACGGCGATTATTTATTTTTTTAACTTGGCCGCCGGCCCGGGGCGGGCATCGCCCCCGGTACCTCCAGCCGCTACTATTTCCGCGGGCCGTGTTCCAACACTATTCACCCCGGCCAAGAGGCCTATTCCCCGGCCCGCACCCCGCCATTGAGACTGCACGGGAATTATTATTTTTTTATCTCTCAACCTGTCCAAGAGGCCTGCTGCCCGCCGCAATCGCCGCCTGGCCGCCGCCCGCACCCTCCCATTGAGACTGAACGGGGATTATTTATTTTTTTAACTTGGCCGCCGGGCCGGGGCGGGCATCGCCCCCGGTACCTCCAGCCGCTACTATTTCCGCGGGCCGTGTTCCAACACTATTCACCCCGGCCAAGAGGCCTATTCCCCGGCCCGCACCCCGCCATTGAGACTTCACGGGAATTATTATTTTTTTATCTCTCAACCTGTCCAAGAGGCCTGCTGCCCGCCGCACTCGCCGCCGGGCCGGCCCCGCACCCCGCCATTGAGACTGAACGGGGATTATTTATTTTTTTAACTTGGCCGCCGGGCCGGGGCGGGCATCGCCCCCGGTACCTCCAGCCGCTACTATTTCCGCGGGCCGTGTTCCAACACTATTCACCCCGGCCAAGAGGCCTATTCCCCGGCCCGCACCCCGCCATTGAGACTGCACGGGAATTATTATTTTTTTATCTCTCAACCTGTCCAAGAGGCCTGCTGCCCGCCGCACTCGCCGCCGGGCCGGCCCGCACCCCGCCATTGAGACTGAACGGGGATTATTATTTTTTTTAACTCGGCCTCCGGGCCGGGGCGGGCTTCGCCCCCGGTACCTCCAGCCGCTTCTATTTACGCGCGCCGCGTTCCAACATATTCACCCCGGCCAAGAGGCCTATTCCCCGGCCCGCACCCCGCCATTGAGACTGCATGGGAATTATTATTTTTTTATCTCTCAACCTGTCCAAGAGGCCTGCTGCCCGCCGCAATCGCCGCCGGGCCGGCCCGCACCCTGCCATTGAGACTGAACGGGAATTATTATTTTTTTATCTCTCAACCTGTCCAAGAGGCCTGCTGCCCGCCGCACTCGCCGCCGGGCCGGCCCGCACCCTGCCATTGAGACTGAACGGGGATTATTTATTTTTTTAACTTGGCCGCCGGGCCGGGGCGGGCATCGCCCCCGGTACCTCCAGCCGCTACTATTTCCGCGGGCCGTGTTCCAACACTATTCACCCCGGCCAAGAGGCCTATTCCCCGGCCCGCACCCCGCCATTGAGACTGCATGGGAATTATTATTTTTTTATCTCTCAACCTGTCCAAGAGGCCTGCTGCCCGCCGCAATCGCCGCCGGGCCGGCCCGCACCCTGCCATTGAGACTGAACGGGGATTATTTATTTTTTTAACTTGGCCGCCGGGCCGGGGCGGGCATCGCCCCCGGTACCTCCAGCCGCTACTATTTCCGCGGGCCGTGTTCCAACACTATTCACCCCGGCCAAGAGGCCTATTCCCCGGCCCGCACCCCGCCATTGAGACTGCATGGGAATTATTATTTTTTTATCTCTCAACCTGTCCAAGAGGCCTGCTGCCCGCCGCAATCGCCGCCGGGCCGGCCCGCACCCCGCCATTGAGACTGAACGGGGATTATTTATTTTTTTTAACTTGGCCGCCGGGCCGGGGCGGGCATCGCCCCCGGTACCTCCAGCCGCTACTATTTCCGCGGGCCGTGTTCCAACACTATTCACCCCGGCCAAGAGGCCTATTCCCCGGCCCGCACCCCGCCATTGAGACTGCACGGGAATTATTATTTTTTTATCTCTCAACCTGTCCAAGAGGCCTGCTGCCCGCCGCAATCGCCGCCGGGCCGGCCCGCACCCTGCCATTGAGACTGAACGGGGATTATTTATTTTTTTAACTTGGCCGCCGGGCCGGGGCGGGCATCGCCCCCGGTACCTCCAGCCGCTACTATTTCCGCTGGCCGTGTTCCAACACTATTCACCCCGGCCAAGAGGCCTATTCCCCGGCCCGCACCCCGCCATTGAGACTTCACGGGAATTATTATTTTTTTATCTCTCAACCTGTCCAAGAGGCCTGCTGCCCGCCGCACTCGCCGCCGGGCCGGCCCCGCACCCCGCCATTGAGACTGAACGGGGATTATTATTTTTTTTAACTCGGCCTCCGGGCCGGGGCGGGCTTCGCCCCCGGTACCTCCAGCCGCTTCTATTTACGCGCGCCGCGTTCCAACATATTCACCCCGGCCAAGAGGCCTATTCCCCGGCCCGCACCCCGCCATTGAGACTGAATGGGAATTATTATTTTTTTATCTCTCAACCTGTCCAAGAGGCC
Source organism: Hippocampus zosterae (assembly GCF_025434085.1). NCBI lineage: Eukaryota > Metazoa > Chordata > Actinopteri > Syngnathiformes > Syngnathidae > Hippocampus > Hippocampus zosterae. The sequence continues at coordinate 13,146,928 of NC_067469.1, forward strand.
TGCTGCCCGCCGCAATCGCCGCCGGGCCGGCCCGCACCCTGCCATTGAGACTGAACGGGAATTATTATTTTTTTATCTCTCAACCTGTCCAAGAGGCCTGCTGCCCGCCGCACTCGCCGCCGGGCCGGCCCGCACCCTGCCATTGAGACTGAACGGGGATTATTTATTTTTTTAACTTGGCCGCCGGGCCGGGGCGGGCATCGCCCCCGGTACCTCCAGCCGCTACTATTTCCGCGGGCCGTGTTCCAACACTATTCACCCCGGCCAAGAGGCCTATTCCCCGGCCCGCACCCCGCCATTGAGACTGCACGGGAATTATTATTTTTTTATCTCTCAACCTGTCCAAGAGGCCTGCTGCCCGCCGCAATCGCCGCCGGGCCGGCCCGCACCCTGCCATTGAGACTGAACGGGGATTATTTATTTTTTTAACTTGGCCGCCGGGCCGGGGCGGGCATCGCCCCCGGTACCTCCAGCCGCTACTATTTCCGCGGGCCGTGTTCCAACACTATTCACCCCGGCCAAGAGGCCTATTCCCCGGCCCGCACCCCGCCATTGAGACTTCACGGGAATTATTATTTTTTTATCTCTCAACCTGTCCAAGAGGCCTGCTGCCCGCCGCACTCGCCGCCGGGCCGGCCCCGCACCCCGCCATTGAGACTGAACGGGGATTATTATTTTTTTTAACTCGGCCTCCGGGCCGGGGCGGGCTTCGCCCCCGGTACCTCCAGCCGCTTCTATTTACGCGCGCCACGTTCCAACATATTCACCCCGGCCAAGAGGCCTATTGCCCGGCCCGCACCCCGCCATTGAGACTGAATGGGAATTATTATTTTTTTATCTCTCAACCTGTCCAAGAGGCCTGCTGCCCGCCGCAATCGCCGCCGGGCCGGCCCGCACCCTGCCATTGAGACTGAACGGGAATTATTATTTTTTTATCTCTCAACCTGTCCAAGAGGCCTGCTGCCCGCCGCAATCGCCGCCGGGCCGGCCCGCACCCTGCCATTGAGACTGAACGGGAATTATTATTTTTTTATCTCTCAACCTGTCCAAGAGGCCTGCTGCCCGCCGCACTCGCCGCCGGGCCGGCCCGCACCCTGCCATTGAGACTGAACGGGGATTATTTATTTTTTTAACTTGGCCGCCGGGCCGGGGCGGGCATCGCCCCCGGTACCTCCAGCCGCTACTATTTCCGCGGGCCGTGTTCCAACACTATTCACCCCGGCCAAGAGGCCTATTCCCCGGCCCGCACCCCGCCATTGAGACTGCACGGGAATTATTATTTTTTTATCTCTCAACCTGTCCAAGAGGCCTGCTGCCCGCCGCAATCGCCGCCGGGCCGGCCCGCACCCTGCCATTGAGACTGAACGGGGATTATTTATTTTTTTAACTTGGCCGCCGGGCCGGGGCGGGCATCGTCCCCGGTACCTCCAGCCGCTACTATTTCCGCGGGCCGTGTTCCAACACTATTCACCCCGGCCAAGAGGCCTATTCCCCGGCCCGCACCCCGCCATTGAGACTGCACGGGAATTATTATTTTTTTATCTCTCAACCTGTCCAAGAGGCCTGCTGCCCGCCGCACTCGCCGCCGGGCCGGCCCGCACCCCGCCATTGAGACTGAACGGGGATTATTATTTTTTTTAACTCGGCCGCCGGGCCGGGGCGGGCATCGCCCCCGGTACCTCCAGCCGCTACTATTTCCGCGGGCCGTGTTCCAACACTATTCACCCCGGCCAAGAGGCCTATTCCCCGGCCCGCACCCCGCCATTGAGACTGCACGGGAATTATTATTTTTTTATCTCTCTACCTGTCCAAGAGGCCTGCTGCCCGCCGCAATCGCCGCCGGGCCGGCCCGCACCCTGCCATTGAGACTGAACGGGGATTATTTATTTTTTTAACTTGGCCGCCGGGCCGGGGCGGGCATCGCCCCCGGTACCTCCAGCCGCTACTATTTCCGCGGGCCGTGTTCCAACACTATTCACCCCGGCCAAGAGGCCTATTCCCCGGCCCGCACCCCGCCATTGAGACTTCACGGGAATTATTATTTTTTTATCTCTCAACCTGTCCAAGAGGCCTGCTGCCCGCCGCACTCGCCGCCGGGCCGGCCCCGCACCCCGCCATTGAGACTGAACGGGGATTATTTATTTTTTTAACTTGGCCGCCGGGCCGGGGCGGGCATCGCCCCCGGTACCTCCAGCCGCTACTATTTCCGCGGGCCGTGTTCCAACACTATTCACCCCGGCCAAGAGGCCTATTCCCCGGCCCGCACCCCGCCATTGAGACTGCACGGGAATTATTATTTTTTTATCTCTCAACCTGTCCAAGAGGCCTGCTGCCCGCCGCAATCGCCGGCGGGCCGGCCCGCACCCTGCCATTGAGACTGAACGGGAATTATTATTTTTTTATCTCTCAACCTGTCCAAGAGGCCTGCTGCCCGCCGCAATCGCCGCCGGGCCGGCCCGCACCCTGCCATTGAGACTGAACGGGGATTATTTATTTTTTTAACTTGGCCGCCGGCCCGGGGCGGGCATCGCCCCCGGTACCTCCAGCCGCTACTATTTCCGCGGGCCGTGTTCCAACACTATACACCCCGGCCAAGAGACCTATTCCCCGGCCCGCACCCCGCCATTGAGACTGCATGGGAATTATTATTTTTTTATCTCTCAACCTGTCCAAGAGGCCTGCTGCCCGCCGCAATCGCCGCCGGGCCGGCCTGCACCCTGCCATTGAGACTGAACGGGGATTATTTATTTTTTTAACTTGGCCGCCGGGCCGGGGCGGGCATCGCCCCCGGTACCTCCAGCCGCTACTATTTCCGCGGGCCGTGTTCCAACACTATTCACCCCGGCCAAGAGGCCTATTCCCCGGCCCGCACCCCGCCATTGAGACTGCACTGGAATTATTATTTTTTTATCTCTCAACCTGTCCAAGAGGCCTGCTGCCCGCCGCACTCGCCGCCGGGCCGGCCCGCACCCCGCCATTGAGACTGAACGGGGATTATTATTTTTTTTAACTCGGCGTCCGGGCCGGGGCGGGCTTCGCCCCCGGTACCTCCAGCCGCTTCTATTTACGTGCGCCGCGTTCCAACATATTCACCCCGGCCAAGAGGCCTATTCCCCGGCCCGCACCCCGCCATTGAGACTGCATGGGAATTATTATTTTTTTATCTCTCAACCTGTCCAAGAGGCCTGCTGCCCGCCGCAATCGCCGCCGGGCCGGCCCGCACCCTGCCATTGAGACTGAACGGGAATTATTATTTTTTTATCTCTCAACCTGTCCAAGAGGCCTGCTGCCCGCCGCACTCGCCGCCGGGCCGGCCCGCACCCTGCCATCGAGACTGAACGGGGATTATTTATTTTTTTAACTTGGCCGCCGGCCCGGGGCGGGCATCGCCCCCGGTACCTCCAGCCGCTACTATTTCCGCGGGCCGTGTTCCAACACTATTCACCCCGGCCAAGAGGCCTATTCCCCGGCCCGCACCCCGCCATTGAGACTGCATGGGAATTATTATTTTTTTATCTCTCAACCTGTCCAAGAGGCCTGCTGCCCGCCGCAATCGCCGCCGGGCCGGCCCGCACCCTGCCATTGAGACTGAACGGGGATTATTTATTTTTTTAACTTGGCCGCCGGGCCGGGGCGGGCATCGCCCCCGGTACCTCCAGCCGCTACTATTTCCGCGGGCCGTGATCCAACACTATTCACCCCGGCCAAGAGGCCTATTCCCGGGCCCGCACCCCGCCATTGAGACTGCACGGGAATTATTATTTTTTTATCTCTCAACCTGTCCAAGAGGCCTGCTGCCCGCCGCACTCGCCGCCGGGCCGGCCCGCACCCCGCCATTGAGACTGAACGGGGATTATTATTTTTTTTAACTCGGCGTCCGGGCCGGGGCGGGCTTCGCCCCCGGTACCTCCAGCCGCTTCTATTTACGCGCGCCGCGTTCCAACATATTCACCCCGGCCAAGAGGCCTATTCCCCGGCCCGCACCCCGCCATTGAGACTGCATGGGAATTATTATTTTTTTATCTCTCAACCTGTCCAAGAGGCCTGCTGCCCGCCGCAATCGCCGCCGGGCCGGCCCGCACCCTGCCATTGAGACTGAACGGGAATTATTATTTTTTTATCTCTCAACCTGTCCAAGAGGCCTGCTGCCCGCCGCACTCGCCGCCGGGCCGGCCCGCACCCTGCCATTGAGACTGAACGGCGATTATTTATTTTTTTAACTTGGCCGCCGGCCCGGGGCGGGCATCGCCCCCGGTACCTCCAGCCGCTACTATTTCCGCGGGCCGTGTTCCAACACTATTCACCCCGGCCAAGAGGCCTATTCCCCGGCCCGCACCCCGCCATTGAGACTGCACGGGAATTATTATTTTTTTATCTCTCAACCTGTCCAAGAGGCCTGCTGCCCGCCGCAATCGCCGCCGGGCCGGCCCGCACCCTGCCATTGAGACTGAACGGGGATTATTTATTTTTTTAACTTGGCCGCCGGGCCGGGGCGGGCATCGCCCCCGGTACCTCCAGCCGCTACTATTTCCGCGGGCCGTGTTCCAACACTATTCACCCCGGCCAAGAGGCCTATTCCCCGGCCCGCACCCCGCCATTGAGACTTCACGGGAATTATTATTTTTTTATCTCTCAACCTGTCCAAGAGGCCTGCTGCCCGCCGCACTTGCCGCCGGGCCGGCCCCGCACCCCGCCATTGAGACTGAACGGGGATTATTATTTTTTTTAACTCGGCCTCCGGGCCGGGGCGGGCTTCGCCCCCGGTACCTCCAGCCGCTTCTATTTACGCGCGCCGCGTTCCAACATATTCACCCCGGCCAAGAGGCCTATTCCCCGGCCCGCACCCCGCCATTGAGACTGCATGGGAATTATTATTTTTTTATCTCTCAACCTGTCCAAGAGGCCTGCTGCCCGCCGCAATCGCCGCCGGGCCGGCCCGCACCCTGCCATTGAGACTGCACGGGAATTATTATTTTTTTATCTCTCAACCTGTCCAAGAGGCCTGCTGCCCGCCGCACTCGCCGCCGGGCCGGCCCGCACCCTGCCATTGAGACTGAACGGGGATTATTTATTTTTTTAACTTGGCCGCCGGGCCGGGGCGGGCATCGCCCCCGGTACCTCCAGCCGCTACTATTTCCGCGGGCCGTGTTCCAACACTATTCACCCCGGCCAAGAGGCCTATTCCCCGGCCCGCACCCCGCCATTGAGACTGCACGGGAATTATTATTTTTTTATCTCTCAACCTGTCCAAGAGGCCTGCTGCCCGCCGCACTCGCCGCCGGGCCGGCCCGCACCCCGCCATTGAGACTGAACGGGGATTATTATTTTTTTTAACTCGGCCTCCGGGCCGGGGCGGGCTTTGCCCCCGGTACCTCCAGCCGCTTCTATTTACGCGCGCCGCGTTCCAACATATTCACCCCGGCCAAGAGGCCTCTTCCCCGGCCACACTCGTCCGCCGGGCCGGCCCGCACCCCGCCATTGAGACTGCACGGGAATTATTATTTTTATATCTCTCAACCTGTCCAAGAGGCCGGGTGCCCGCCGCAATCGCCGCCGGGCCGGCCCGCACCCTGCCATTGAGACTGAATGGGGATTATTTATTTTTTTAACTTGGCCGCCGGCCCGGGGCGGGCATCGCCCCCGGTACCTCCAGCCGCTACTATTTCCGCGGGCCGTGTTCCAACACTATTCACCCCGGCCAAGAGGCCTATTCCCCGGCCCGCACCCCGCCATTGAGACTGCACGGGAATTATTATTTTTTTATCTCTCAACCTGTCCAAGAGGCCTGCTGCCCGCCGCAATCGCCGCCGGGCCGGCCCGCACCCTGCCATCGAGACTGCATGGGAATTATTATTTTTTTATCTCTCAACCTGTCCAAGAGGCCTGCTGCCCGCCGCAATCGCCGCCGGGCCGGCCCGCACCCTGCCATTGAGACTGAACGGGAATTATTATTTTTTTATCTCTCAACCTGTCCAAGAGGCCTGCTGCCCGCCGCACTCGCCGCCGGGCCGGCCCGCACCCTGCCATTGAGACTGAACGGCGATTATTTATTTTTTTAACTTGGCCGCCGGCCCGGGGCGGGCATCGCCCCCGGTACCTCCAGCCGCTACTATTTCCGCGGGCCGTGTTCCAACACTATTCACCCCGGCCAAGAGGCCTATTCCCCGGCCCGCACCCCGCCATTGAGACTGCACGGGAATTATTATTTTTTTATCTCTCAACCTGTCCAAGAGGCCTGCTGCCCGCCGCAATCGCCGCCTGGCCGCCGCCCGCACCCTCCCATTGAGACTGAACGGGGATTATTTATTTTTTTAACTTGGCCGCCGGGCCGGGGCGGGCATCGCCCCCGGTACCTCCAGCCGCTACTATTTCCGCGGGCCGTGTTCCAACACTATTCACCCCGGCCAAGAGGCCTATTCCCCGGCCCGCACCCCGCCATTGAGACTTCACGGGAATTATTATTTTTTTATCTCTCAACCTGTCCAAGAGGCCTGCTGCCCGCCGCACTCGCCGCCGGGCCGGCCCCGCACCCCGCCATTGAGACTGAACGGGGATTATTTATTTTTTTAACTTGGCCGCCGGGCCGGGGCGGGCATCGCCCCCGGTACCTCCAGCCGCTACTATTTCCGCGGGCCGTGTTCCAACACTATTCACCCCGGCCAAGAGGCCTATTCCCCGGCCCGCACCCCGCCATTGAGACTGCACGGGAATTATTATTTTTTTATCTCTCAACCTGTCCAAGAGGCCTGCTGCCCGCCGCACTCGCCGCCGGGCCGGCCCGCACCCCGCCATTGAGACTGAACGGGGATTATTATTTTTTTTAACTCGGCCTCCGGGCCGGGGCGGGCATCGCCCCCGGTACCTCCAGCCGCTTCTATTTACGCGCGCCGCGTTCCAACATATTCACCCCGGCCAAGAGGCCTATTCCCCGGCCCGCACCCCGCCATTGAGACTGCATGGGAATTATTATTTTTTTATCTCTCAACCTGTCCAAGAGGCCTGCTGCCCGCCGCAATCGCCGCCGGGCCGGCCCGCACCCTGCCATTGAGACTGAACGGGAATTATTATTTTTTTATCTCTCAACCTGTCCAAGAGGCCTGCTGCCCGCCGCACTCGCCGCCGGGCCGGCCCGCACCCTGCCATTGAGACTGAACGGGAATTATTATTTTTTTATCTCTCAACCTGTCCAAGAGGCCTGCTGCCCGCCGCACTCGCCGCCGGGCCGGCCCGCACCCTGCCATTGAGACTGAACGGGGATTATTTATTTTTTTAACTTGGCCGCCGGCCCGGGGCGGGCATCGCCCCCGGTACCTCCAGCCGCTACTATTTCCGCGGGCCGTGTTCCAACACTATACACCCCGGCCAAGAGGCCTATTCCCCGGCCCGCACCCCGCCATTGAGACTGCATGGGAATTATTATTTTTTTATCTCTCAACCTGTCCAAGAGGCCTGCTGCCCGCCGCAATCGCCGCCGGGCCGGCCCGCACCCTGCCATTGAGACTGAACGGGGATTATTTATTTTTTTAACTTGGCCGCCGGGCCGGGGCGGGCATCGCCCCCGGTACCTCCAGCCGCTACTATTTCCGCGGGCCGTGTTCCAACACTATTCACCCCGGCCAAGAGGCCTATTCCCCGGCCCGCACCCCGCCATTGAGACTGCACGGGAATTATTATTTTTTTATCTCTCAACCTGTCCAAGAGGCCTGCTGCCCGCCGCAATCGCCGCCGGGCCGGCCCGCACCCTGCCATTGAGACTGAACGGGGATTATTTATTTTTTTAACTTGGCCGCCGGGCCGGGGCGGGCATCGCCCCCGGTACCTCCAGCCGCTACTATTTCCGCGGGCCGTGTTCCAACACTATTCACCCCGGCCAAGAGGCCTATTCCCCGGCCCGCACCCCGCCATTGAGACTTCACGGGAATTATTATTTTTTTATCTCTCAACCTGTCCAAGAGGCCTGCTGCCCGCCGCACTCGCCGCCGGGCCGGCCCCGCACCCCGCCATTGAGACTGAACGGGGATTATTATTTTTTTTAACTCGGCCTCCGGGCCGGGGCGGGCTTCGCCCCCGGTACCTCCAGCCGCTTCTATTTACGCGCGCCGCGTTCCAACATATTCACCCCGGCCAAGAGGCCTATTCCCCGGCCCGCACCCCGCCATTGAGACTGAATGGGAATTATTATTTTTTTATCTCTCAACCTGTCCAAGAGGCCTGCTGCCCGCCGCAATCGCCGCCGGGCCGGCCCGCACCCTGCCATTGAGACTGAACGGGAATTATTATTTTTTTATCTCTCAACCTGTCCAAGAGGCCTGCTGCCCGCCGCAATCGCCGCCGGGCCGGCCCGCACCCTGCCATTGAGACTGAACGGGAATTATTATTTTTTTATCTCTCAACCTGTCCAAGAGGCCTGCTGCCCGCCGCACTCGCCGCCGGGCCGGCCCGCACCCTGCCATTGAGACTGAACGGGGATTATTTATTTTTTTAACTTGGCCGCCGGGCCGGGGCGGGCATCGCCCCCGGTACCTCCAGCCGCTACTATTTCCGCGGGCCGTGTTCCAACACTATTCACCCCGGCCAAGAGGCCTATTCCCCGGCCCGCACCCCGCCATTGAGACTGCACGGGAATTATTATTTTTTTATCTCTCAACCTGTCCAAGAGGCCTGCTGCCCGCCGCAATCGCCGCCGGGCCGGCCCGCACCCTGCCATTGAGACTGAACGGGGATTATTTATTTTTTTAACTTGGCCGCCGGGCCGGGGCGGGCATCGTCCCCGGTACCTCCAGCCGCTACTATTTCCGCGGGCCGTGTTCCAACACTATTCACCCCGGCCAAGAGGCCTATTCCCCGGCCCGCACCCCGCCATTGAGACTGCACGGGAATTATTATTTTTTTATCTCTCAACCTGTCCAAGAGGCCTGCTGCCCGCCGCACTCGCCGCCGGGCCGGCCCGCACCCCGCCATTGAGACTGAACGGGGATTATTATTTTTTTTAACTCGGCCGCCGGGCCGGGGCGGGCATCGCCCCCGGTACCTCCAGCCGCTACTATTTCCGCGGGCCGTGTTCCAACACTATTCACCCCGGCCAAGAGGCCTATTCCCCGGCCCGCACCCCGCCATTGAGACTGCACGGGAATTATTATTTTTTTATCTCTCAACCTGTCCAAGAGGCCTGCTGCCCGCCGCACTCGCCGCCGGGCCGGCCCGCACCCCGCCATTGAGACTGAACGGGGATTATTATTTTTTTTAACTCGGCGTCCGGGCCGGGGCGGGCTTCGCCCCCGGTACCTCCAGCCGCTTCTATTTACGTGCGCCGCGTTCCAACATATTCACCCCGGCCAAGAGGCCTATTCCCCGGCCCGCACCCCGCCATTGAGACTGCATGGGAATTATTATTTTTTTATCTCTCAACCTGTCCAAGAGGCCTGCTGCCCGCCGCAATCGCCGCCGGGCCGGCCCGCACCCTGCCATTGAGACTGAACGGGGATTATTTATTTTTTTAACTTGGCCGCCGGGCCGGGGCGGGCATCGCCCCCGGTACCTCCAGCCGCTACTATTTCCGCGGGCCGTGTTCCAACACTATTCACCCCGGCCAAGAGGCCTATTCCCCGGCCCGCACCCCGCCATTGAGACTGCACGGGAATTATTATTTTTTTATCTCTCAACCTGTCCAAGAGGCCTGCTGCCCGCCGCAATCGCCGCCGGGCCGGCCCGCACCCTGCCATTGAGACTGAACGGGGATTATTTATTTTTTTAACTTGGCCGCCGGGCCGGGGCGGGCATCGCCCCCGGTACCTCCAGCCGCTACTATTTCCGCGGGCCGTGTTCCAACACTATTCACCCCGGCCAAGAGGCCTATTCCCCGGCCCGCACCCCGCCATTGAGACTTCACGGGAATTATTATTTTTTTATCTCTCAACCTGTCCAAGAGGCCTGCTGCCCGCCGCACTCGCCGCCGGGCCGGCCCCGCACCCCGCCATTGAGACTGAAGGGGGATTATTATTTTTTTTAACTCGGCCTCCGGGCCGGGGCGGGCTTCGCCCCCGGTACCTCCAGCCGCTTCTATTTACGCGCGCCGCGTTCCAACATATTCACCCCGGCCAAGAGGCCTATTCCCCGGCCCGCACCCCGCCATTGAGACTGAACGGGAATTATTATTTTTTTATCTCTCAACCTGTCCAAGAGGCCTGCTGCCCGCCGCAATCGCCGCCGGGCCGGCCCGCACCCTGCCATTGAGACTGAACGGGAATTATTATTTTTTTATCTCTCAACCTGTCCAAGAGGCCTGCTGCCCGCCGCAATCGCCGCCGGGCCGGCCCGCACCCTGCCATTGAGACTGAACGGGAATTATTATTTTTTTATCTCTCAACCTGTCCAAGAGGCCTGCTGCCCGCCGCACTCGCCGCCGGGCCGGCCCGCACCCTGCCATTGAGACTGAACGGGGATTATTTATTTTTTTAACTTGGCCGCCGGGCCGGGGCGGGCATCGCCCCCGGTACCTCCAGCCGCTACTATTTCCGCGGGCCGTGTTCCAACACTATTCACCCCGGCCAAGAGGCCTATTCCCCGGCCCGCACCCCGCCATTGAGACTGCACGGGAATTATTATTTTTTTATCTCTCAACCTGTCCAAGAGGCCTGCTGCCCGCCGCACTCGCCGCCGGGCCGGCCCGCACCCCGCCATTGAGACTGAACGGGGATTATTATTTTTTTTAACTCGGCCGCCGGGCCGGGGCGGGCATCGCCCCCGGTACCTCCAGCCGCTACTATTTCCGCGGGCCGTGTTCCAACACTATTCACCCCGGCCAAGAGGCCTATTCCCCGGCCCGCACCCCGCCATTGAGACTGCACGGGAATTATTATTTTTTTATCTCTCAACCTGTCCAAGAGGCCTGCTGCCCGCCGCACTCGCCGCCGGGCCGGCCCGCACCCCGCCATTGAGACTGAACGGGGATTATTATTTTTTTTAACTCGGCCTCCGGGCCGGGGCGGGCTTCGCCCCCGGTACCTCCAGCCGCTTCTATTTACGCGCGCCGCGTTCCAACATATTCACCCCGGCCAAGAGGCCTCTTCCCCGGCCACACTCGTCCGCCGGGCCGGCCCGCACCCCGCCATTGAGACTGCACGGGAATTATTATTTTTATATCTCTCAACCTGTCCAAGAGGCCGGGTGCCCGCCGCAATCGCCGCCGGGCCGGCCCGCACCCTGCCATTGAGACTGAATGGGGATTATTTATTTTTTTAACTTGGCCGCCGGCCCGGGGCGGGCATCGCCCCCGGTACCTCCAGCCGCTACTATTTCCGCGGGCCGTGTTCCAACACTATTCACCCCGGCCGAGAGGCCTATTCCCCGGCCCGCACCCCGCCATTGAGACTGCACGGGAATTATTATTTTTTTATCTCTCAACCTGTCCAAGAGGCCTGCTGCCCGCCGCAATCGCCGCCGGGCCGGCCCGCACCCTGCCATCGAGACTGCATGGGAATTATTATTTTTTTATCTCTCAACCTGTCCAAGAGGCCTGCTGCCCGCCGCAATCGCCCCCGGGTTGGCCCGCACCCTGCCATTGAGACTGAACGGGAATTATTATTTTTTTATCTCTCAACCTGTCCAAGAGGCCTGCTGCCCGCCGCACTCGCCGCCGGGCCGGCCCGCACCCTGCCATTGAGACTGAACGGGGATTATTTATTTTTTTAACTTGGCCGCCGGCCCGGGGCGGGCATCGCCCCCGGTACCTCCAGCCGCTACTATTTCCGCGGGCCGTGTTCCAACACTATACACCCCGGCCAAGAGGCCTATTCCCCGGCCCGCACCCCGCCATTGAGACTGCATGGGAATTATTATTTTTTTATCTCTCAACCTGTCCAAGAGGCCTGCTGCCCGCCGCAATCGCCGCCGGGCCGGCCCGCACCCTGCCATTGAGACTGAACGGGGATTATTTATTTTTTTAACTTGGCCGCCGGGCCGGGGCGGGCATCGCCCCCGGTACCTCCAGCCGCTACTATTTCCGCGGGCCGTGTTCCAACACTATTCACCCCGGCCAAGAGGCCTATTCCCCGGCCCGCACCCCGCCATTGAGACTGCACGGGAATTATTATTTTTTTATCTCTCAACCTGTCCAAGAGGCCTGCTGCCCGCCGCACTCGCCGCCGGGCCGGCCCGCACCCCGCCATTGAGACTGAACGGGGATTATTATTTTTTTTAACTCGGCGTCCGGGCCGGGGCGGGCTTCGCCCCCGGTACCTCCAGCCGCTTCTATTTACGTGCGCCGCGTTCCAACATATTCACCCCGGCCAAGAGGCCTATTCCCCGGCCCGCACCCCGCCATTGAGACTGCATGGGAATTATTATTTTTTTATCTCTCAACCTGTCCAAGAGGCCTGCTGCCCGCCGCAATCGCCGCCGGGCCGGCCCGCACCCTGCCATTGAGACTGAACGGGAATTATTATTTTTTTATCTCTCAACCTGTCCAAGAGGCCTGCTGCCCGCCGCACTCGCCGCCGGGCCGGCCCGCACCCTGCCATTGAGACTGAACGGCGATTATTTATTTTTTTAACTTGGCCGCCGGCCCGGGGCGGGCATCGCCCCCGGTACCTCCAGCCGCTACTATTTCCGCGGGCCGTGTTCCAACACTATTCACCCCGGCCAAGAGGCCTATTCCCCGGCCCGCACCCCGCCATTGAGACTGCACGGGAATTATTATTTTTTTATCTCTCAACCTGTCCAAGAGGCCTGCTGCCCGCCGCAATCGCCGCCGGGCCGGCCCGCACCCTGCCATTGAGACTGAACGGGGATTATTTATTTTTTTAACTTGGCCGCCGGGCCGGGGCGGGCATCGCCCACGGTACCTCCAGCCGCTACTATTTCCGCGGGCCGTGTTCCAACACTATTCACCCCGGCCAAGAGGCCTATTCCCCGGCCCGCACCCCGCCATTGAGACTTCACGGGAATTATTATTTTTTTATCTCTCAACCTGTCCAAGAGGCCTGCTGCCCGCCGCACTCGCCGCCGGGCCGGCCCCGCACCCCGCCATTGAGACTGAACGGGGATTATTATTTTTTTTAACTCGGCCTCCGGGCCGGGGCGGGCTTCGCCCCCGGTACCTCCAGCCGCTTCTATTTACGCGCGCCGCGTTCCAACATATTCACCCCGGCCAAGAGGCCTATTCCCCGGCCCGCACCCCGCCATTGAGACTGAATGGGAATTATTATTTTTTTATCTCTCAACCTGTCCAAGAGGCCTGCTGCCCGCCGCAATCGCCGCCGGGCCGGCCCGCACCCTGCCATTGAGACTGAACGGGAATTATTATTTTTTTATCTCTCAACCTGTCCAAGAGGCCTGCTGCCCGCCGCACTCGCCGCCGGGCCGGCCCGCACCCTGCCATTGAGACTGAACGGGGATTATTTATTTTTTTAACTTGGCCGCCGGCCCGGGGCGGGCATCGCCCCCGGTACCTCCAGCCGCTACTATTTCCGCGGGCCGTGTTCCAACACTATTCACCCCGGCCAAGAGGCCTATTCCCCGGCCCGCACCCCGCCATTGAGACTGCATGGGAATTATTATTTTTTTATCTCTCAACCTGTCCAAGAGGCCTGCTGCCCGCCGCAATCGCCGCCGGGCCGGCCCGCACCCTGCCATTGAGACTGAACGGGGATTATTTATTTTTTTAACTTGGCCGCCGGGCCGGGGCGGGCATCGCCCCCGGTACCTCCAGCCGCTACTATTTCCGCGGGCCGTGTTCCAACACTATTCACCCCGGCCAAGAGGCCTATTCCCCGGCCCGCACCCCGCCATTGAGACTGCACGGGAATTATTATTTTTTTATCTCTCTACCTGTCCAAGAGGCCTGCTGCCCGCCGCAATCGCCGCCGGGCCGGCCCGCACCCTGCCATTGAGACTGAACGGGGATTATTTATTTTTTTAACTTGGCCGCCGGGCCGGGGCGGGCATCGCCCCCGGTACCTCCAGCCGCTACTATTTCCGCGGGCCGTGTTCCAACACTATTCACCCCGGCCAAGAGGCCTATTCCCCGGCCCGCACCCCGCCATTGAGACTGCACGGGAATTATTATTTTTTTATCTCTCAACCTGTCCAAGAGGCCTGCTGCCCGCCGCACTCGCCGCCGGGCCGGCCCGCACCCCGCCATTGAGACTGAACGGGGATTATTATTTTTTTTAACTCAGCCTCCGGGCCGGGGCGGGCTTCGCCCCCGGTACCTCCAGCCGCTTCTATTTACGCGCGCCGCGTTCCAACATATTCACCCCGGCCAAGAGGCCTATTCCCCGGCCCGCACCCCGCCATTGAGACTGCATGGGAATTATTATTTTTTTATCTCTCAACCTGTCCAAGAGGCCTGCTGCCCGCCGCAATCGCCGCCGGGCCGGCCCGCACCCTGCCATTGAGACTGAACGGGAATTATTATTTTTTTATCTCTCAACCTGTCCAAGAGGCCTGCTGCCCGCCGCACTCGCCGCCGGGCCGGCCCGCACCCTGCCATTGAGACTGAACGGGGATTATTTATTTTTTTAACTTGGCCGCCGGGCCGGGGCGGGCATCGCCCCCGGTACCTCCAGCCGCTACTATTTCCGCGGGCCGTGTTCCAACACTATTCACCCCGGCCAAGAGGCCTATTCCCCGGCCCGCACCCCGCCATTGAGACTGCATGGGAATTATTATTTTTTTATCTCTCAACCTGTCCAAGAGGCCTGCTGCCCGCCGCAATCGCCGCCGGGCCGGCCCGCACCCTGCCATTGAGACTGAACGGGGATTATTTATTTTTTTAACTTGGCCGCCGGGCCGGGGCGGGCATCGCCCCCGGTACCTCCAGCCGCTACTATTTCCGCGGGCCGTGTTCCAACACTATTCACCCCGGCCAAGAGGCCTATTCCCCGGCCCGCACCCCGCCATTGAGACTGCATGGGAATTATTATTTTTTTATCTCTCAACCTGTCCAAGAGGCCTGCTGCCCGCCGCAATCGCCGCCGGGCCGGCCCGCACCCCGCCATTGAGACTGAACGGGGATTATTTATTTTTTTTAACTTGGCCGCCGGGCCGGGGCGGGCATCGCCCCCGGTACCTCCAGCCGCTACTATTTCCGCGGGCCGTGTTCCAACACTATTCACCCCGGCCAAGAGGCCTATTCCCCGGCCCGCACCCCGCCATTGAGACTGCACGGGAATTATTATTTTTTTATCTCTCAACCTGTCCAAGAGGCCTGCTGCCCGCCGCAATCGCCGCCGGGCCGGCCCGCACCCTGCCATTGAGACTGAACGGGGATTATTTATTTTTTTAACTTGGCCGCCGGGCCGGGGCGGGCATCGCCCCCGGTACCTCCAGCCGCTACTATTTCCGCTGGCCGTGTTCCAACACTATTCACCCCGGCCAAGAGGCCTATTCCCCGGCCCGCACCCCGCCATTGAGACTTCACGGGAATTATTATTTTTTTATCTCTCAACCTGTCCAAGAGGCCTGCTGCCCGCCGCACTCGCCGCCGGGCCGGCCCCGCACCCCGCCATTGAGACTGAACGGGGATTATTATTTTTTTTAACTCGGCCTCCGGGCCGGGGCGGGCTTCGCCCCCGGTACCTCCATCCGCTTCTATTTACGCGCGCCGCGTTCCAACATATTCACCCCGGCCAAGAGGCCTATTCCCCGGCCCGCACCCCGCCATTGAGACTGAATGGGAATTATTATTTTTTTATCTCTCAACCTGTCCAAGAGGCCTGCTGCCCGCCGCAATCGCCGCCGGGCCGGCCCGCACCCTGCCATTGAGACTGAACGGGAATTATTATTTTTTTATCTCTCAACCTGTCCAAGAGGCCTGCTGCCCGCCGCACTCGCCGCCGGGCCGGCCCGCACCCTGCCATTGAGACTGAACGGGGATTATTTATTTTTTTAACTTGGCCGCCGGGCCGGGGCGGGCATCGCCCCCGGTACCTCCAGCCGCTACTATTTCCGCGGGCCGTGTTCCAACACTATTCACCCCGGCCAAGAGGCCTATTCCCCGGCCCGCACCCCGCCATTGAGACTGCACGGGAATTATTATTTTTTTATCTCTCAACCTGTCCAAGAGGCCTGCTGCCCGCCGCAATCGCCGCCGGGCCGGCCCGCACCCTGCCATTGAGACTGAACGGGGATTATTTATTTTTTTAACTTGGCCGCCGGGCCGGGGCGGGCATCGCCCCCGGTACCTCCAGCCGCTACTATTTCCGCGGGCCGTGTTCCAACACTATTCACCCCGGCCAAGAGGCCTATTCCCCGGCCCGCACCCCGCCATTGAGACTTCACGGGAATTATTATTTTTTTATCTCTCAACCTGTCCAAGAGGCCTGCTGCCCGCCGCACTCGCCGCCGGGCCGGCCCCGCACCCCGCCATTGAGACTGAACGGGGATTATTATTTTTTTTAACTCGGCCTCCGGGCCGGGGCGGGCTTCGCCCCCGGTACCTCCAGCCGCTTCTATTTACGCGCGCCGCGTTCCAACATATTCACCCCGGCCAAGAGGCCTATTCCCCGGCCCGCACCCCGCCATTGAGACTGAATGGGAATTATTATTTTTTTATCTCTCAACCTGTCCAAGAGGCCTGCTGCCCGCCGCAATCGCCGCCGGGCCGGCCCGCACCCTGCCATTGAGACTGAACGGGAATTATTATTTTTTTATCTCTCAACCTGTCCAAGAGGCCTGCTGCCCGCCGCACTCGCCGCCGGGCCGGCCCGCACCCTGCCATTGAGACTGAACGGGGATTATTTATTTTTTTAACTTGGCCGCCGGGCCGGGGCGGGCATCGCCCCCGGTACCTCCAGCTGCTACTATTTCCGCGGGCCGTGTTCCAACACTATTCACCCCGGCCAAGAGGCCTATTCCCCGGCCCGCACCCCGCCATTGAGACTGCACGGGAATTATTATTTTTTTATCTCTCAACCTGTCCAAGAGGCCTGCTGCCCGCCGCAATCGCCGCCGGGCCGGCCCGCACCCTGCCATTGAGACTGAACGGGGATTATTTATTTTTTTAACTTGGCCGCCGGGCCGGGGCGGGCATCGTCCCCGGTACCTCCAGCCGCTACTATTTCCGCGGGCCGTGTTCCAACACTATTCACCCCGGCCAAGAGGCCTATTCCCCGGCCCGCACCCCGCCATTGAGACTGCACGGGAATTATTATTTTTTTATCTCTCAACCTGTCCAAGAGGCCTGCTGCCCGCCGCACTCGCCGCCGGGCCGGCCCGCACCCCGCCATTGAGACTGAACGGGGATTATTATTTTTTTTAACTCGGCCGCCGGGCCGGGGCGGGCATCGCCCCCGGTACCTCCAGCCGCTACTATTTCCGCGGGCCGTGTTCCAACACTATTCACCCCGGCCAAGAGGCCTATTCCCCGGCCCGCACCCCGCCATTGAGACTGCACGGGAATTATTATTTTTTTATCTCTCAACCTGTCCAAGAGGCCTGCTGCCCGCCGCACTCGCCGCCGGGCCGGCCCGCACCCCGCCATTGAGACTGAACGGGGATTATTATTTTTTTTAACTCGGCCTCCGGGCCGGGGCGGGCTTCGCCCCCGGTACCTCCAGCCGCTTCTATTTACGCGCGCCGCGTTCCAACATATTCACCACGGCCAAGAGGCCTATTCCCCGGCCCGCACCCCGCCATTGAGACTGCACGGGAATTATTATTTTTTTATCTCTCAACCTGTCCAAGAGGCCTGCTGCCCGCCGCACTCGCCGCCGGGCCGGCCCGCACCCCGCCATTGAGACTGAACGGGGATTATTATTTTTTTTAACTCGGCCTCCGGGCCGGGGCGGGCTTCGCCCCCGGTACCTCCAGCCGCTTCTATTTACGCGCGCCGCGTTCCAACATATTCACCCCGGCCAAGAGGCCTCTTCCCCGGCCACACTCGTCCGCCGGGCCGGCCCGCACCCCGCCATTGAGACTGCACGGGAATTATTATTTTTATATCTCTCAACCTGTCCAAGAGGCCGGGTGCCCGCCGCAATCGCCGCCGGGCCGGCCCGCACCCTGCCATTGAGACTGAATGGGGATTATTTATTTTTTTAACTTGGCCGCCGGCCCGGGGCGGGCATCGCCCCCGGTACCTCCAGCCGCTACTATTTCCGCGGGCCGTGTTCCAACACTATTCACCCCGGCCAAGAGGCCTATTCCCCGGCCCGCACCCCGCCATTGAGACTGCACGGGAATTATTATTTTTTTATCTCTCAACCTGTCCAAGAGGCCTGCTGCCCGCCGCAATCGCCGCCGGGCCGGCCCGCACCCTGCCATCGAGACTGCATGGGAATTATTATTTTTTTATCTCTCAACCTGTCCAGGAGGCCTGCTGCCCGCCGCACTCGCCGCCGGGCCGGCCCCGCACCCCGCCATTGAGACTGAACGGGGATTATTATTTTTTTTAACTCGGCCTCCGGGCCGGGGCGGGCTTCGCCCCCGGTACCTCCAGCCGCTTCTATTTACGCGCGCCGCGTTCCAACATATTCACCCCGGCCAAGAGGCCTATTCCCCGGCCCGCACCCCGCCATTGAGACTGAATGGGAATTATTATTTTTTTATCTCTCAACCTGTCCAAGAGGCCTGCTGCCCGCCGCAATCGCCGCCGGGCCGGCCCGCACCCTGCCATTGAGACTGAACGGGAATTATTATTTTTTTATCTCTCAACCTGTCCAAGAGGCCTGCTGCCCGCCGCAATCGCCGCCGGGCCGGCCCGCACCCTGCCATTGAGACTGAACGGGAATTATTATTTTTTTATCTCTCAACCTGTCCAAGAGGCCTGCTGCCCGCCGCACTCGCCGCCGGGCCGGCCCGCACCCTGCCATTGAGACTGAACGGGGATTATTTATTTTTTTAACTTGGCCGCCGGGCCGGGGCGGGCATCGCCCCCGGTACCTCCAGCCGCTACTATTTCCGCGGGCCGTGTTCCAACACTATTCACCCCGGCCAAGAGGCCTATTCCCCGGCCCGCACCCCGCCATTGAGACTGCACGGGAATTATTATTTTTTTATCTCTCAACCTGTCCAAGAGGCCTGCTGCCCGCCGCAATCGCCGCCGGGCCGGCCCGCACCCTGCCATTGAGACTGAACGGGGATTATTTATTTTTTTAACTTGGCCGCCGGGCCGGGGCGGGCATCGTCCCCGGTACCTCCAGCCGCTACTATTTCCGCGGGCCGTGTTCCAACACTATTCACCCCGGCCAAGAGGCCTATTCCCCGGCCCGCACCCCGCCATTGAGACTGCACGGGAATTATTATTTTTTTATCTCTCAACCTGTCCAAGAGGCCTGCTGCCCGCCGCACTCGCCGCCGGGCCGGCCCGCACCCCGCCATTGAGACTGAACGGGGATTATTATTTTTTTTAACTCGGCCGCCGGGCCGGGGCGGGCATCGCCCCCGGTACCTCCAGCCGCTACTATTTCCGCGGGCCGTGTTCCAACACTATTCACCCCGGCCAAGAGGCCTATTCCCCGGCCCGCACCCCGCCATTGAGACTGCACGGGAATTATTATTTTTTTATCTCTCAACCTGTCCAAGAGGCCTGCTGCCCGCCGCACTCGCCGCCGGGCCGGCCCGCACCCCGCCATTGAGACTGAACGGGGATTATTATTTTTTTTAACTCGGCGTCCGGGCCGGGGCGGGCTTCGCCCCCGGTACCTCCAGCCGCTTCTATTTACGTGCGCCGCGTTCCAACATATTCACCCCGGCCAAGAGGCCTATTCCCCGGCCCGCACCCCGCCATTGAGACTGCATGGGAATTATTATTTTTTTATCTCTCAACCTGTCCAAGAGGCCTGCTGCCCGCCGCAATCGCCGCCGGGCCGGCCCGCACCCTGCCATTGAGACTGAACGGGGATTATTTATTTTTTTAACTTGGCCGCCGGGCCGGGGCGGGCATCGCCCCCGGTACCTCCAGCCGCTACTATTTCCGCGGGCCGTGTTCCAACACTATTCACCCCGGCCAAGAGGCCTATTCCCCGGCCCGCACCCCGCCATTGAGACTGCACGGGAATTATTATTTTTTTATCTCTCAACCTGTCCAAGAGGCCTGCTGCCCGCCGCAATCGCCGCCGGGCCGGCCCGCACCCTGCCATTGAGACTGAACGGGGATTATTTATTTTTTTAACTTGGCCGCCGGGCCGGGGCGGGCATCGCCCCCGGTACCTCCAGCCGCTACTATTTCCGCGGGCCGTGTTCCAACACTATTCACCCCGGCCAAGAGGCCTATTCCCCGGCCCGCACCCCGCCATTGAGACTTCACGGGAATTATTATTTTTTTATCTCTCAACCTGTCCAAGAGGCCTGCTGCCCGCCGCACTCGCCGCCGGGCCGGCCCCGCACCCCGCCATTGAGACTGAAGGGGGATTATTATTTTTTTTAACTCGGCCTCCGGGCCGGGGCGGGCTTCGCCCCCGGTACCTCCAGCCGCTTCTATTTACGCGCGCCGCGTTCCAACATATTCACCCCGGCCAAGAGGCCTATTCCCCGGCCCGCACCCCGCCATTGAGACTGAACGGGAATTATTATTTTTTTATCTCTCAACCTGTCCAAGAGGCCTGCTGCCCGCCGCAATCGCCGCCGGGCCGGCCCGCACCCTGCCATTGAGACTGAACGGGAATTATTATTTTTTTATCTCTCAACCTGTCCAAGAGGCCTGCTGCCCGCCGCAATCGCCGCCGGGCCGGCCCGCACCCTGCCATTGAGACTGAACGGGAATTATTATTTTTTTATCTCTCAACCTGTCCAAGAGGCCTGCTGCCCGCCGCACTCGCCGCCGGGCCGGCCCGCACCCTGCCATTGAGACTGAACGGGGATTATTTATTTTTTTAACTTGGCCGCCGGGCCGGGGCGGGCATCGCCCCCGGTACCTCCAGCCGCTACTATTTCCGCGGGCCGTGTTCCAACACTATTCACCCCGGCCAAGAGGCCTATTCCCCGGCCCGCACCCCGCCATTGAGACTGCACGGGAATTATTATTTTTTTATCTCTCAACCTGTCCAAGAGGCCTGCTGCCCGCCGCACTCGCCGCCGGGCCGGCCCGCACCCCGCCATTGAGACTGAACGGGGATTATTATTTTTTTTAACTCGGCCGCCGGGCCGGGGCGGGCATCGCCCCCGGTACCTCCAGCCGCTACTATTTCCGCGGGCCGTGTTCCAACACTATTCACCCCGGCCAAGAGGCCTATTCCCCGGCCCGCACCCCGCCATTGAGACTGCACGGGAATTATTATTTTTTTATCTCTCAACCTGTCCAAGAGGCCTGCTGCCCGCCGCACTCGCCGCCGGGCCGGCCCGCACCCCGCCATTGAGACTGAACGGGGATTATTATTTTTTTTAACTCGGCCTCCGGGCCGGGGCGGGCTTCGCCCCCGGTACCTCCAGCCGCTTCTATTTACGCGCGCCGCGTTCCAACATATTCACCCCGGCCAAGAGGCCTCTTCCCCGGCCACACTCGTCCGCCGGGCCGGCCCGCACCCCGCCATTGAGACTGCACGGGAATTATTATTTTTTTATCTCTCAACCTGTCCAAGAGGCCTGCTGCCCGCCGCAATCGCCGCCGGGCCGGCCCGCACCCTGCCATCGAGACTGCATGGGAATTATTATTTTTTTATCTCTCAACCTGTCCAAGAGGCCTGCTGCCCGCCGCAATCGCCCCCGGGTTGGCCCGCACCCTGCCATTGAGACTGAACGGGAATTATTATTTTTTTATCTCTCAACCTGTCCAAGAGGCCTGCTGCCCGCCGCACTCGCCGCCGGGCCGGCCCGCACCCTGCCATTGAGACTGAACGGGGATTATTTATTTTTTTAACTTGGCCGCCGGCCCGGGGCGGGCATCGCCCCCGGTACCTCCAGCCGCTACTATTTCCGCGGGCCGTGTTCCAACACTATACACCCCGGCCAAGAGGCCTATTCCCCGGCCCGCACCCCGCCATTGAGACTGCATGGGAATTATTATTTTTTTATCTCTCAACCTGTCCAAGAGGCCTGCTGCCCGCCGCAATCGCCGCCGGGCCGGCCCGCACCCTGCCATTGAGACTGAACGGGGATTATTTATTTTTTTAACTTGGCCGCCGGGCCGGGGCGGGCATCGCCCCCGGTACCTCCAGCCGCTACTATTTCCGCGGGCCGTGTTCCAACACTATTCACCCCGGCCAAGAGGCCTATTCCCCGGCCCGCACCCCGCCATTGAGACTGCACGGGAATTATTATTTTTTTATCTCTCAACCTGTCCAAGAGGCCTGCTGCCCGCCGCACTCGCCGCCGGGCCGGCCCGCACCCCGCCATTGAGACTGAACGGGGATTATTATTTTTTTTAACTCGGCGTCCGGGCCGGGGCGGGCTTCGCCCCCGGTACCTCCAGCCGCTTCTATTTACGTGCGCCGCGTTCCAACATATTCACCCCGGCCAAGAGGCCTATTCCCCGGCCCGCACCCCGCCATTGAGACTGCATGGGAATTATTATTTTTTTATCTCTCAACCTGTCCAAGAGGCCTGCTGCCCGCCGCAATCGCCGCCGGGCCGGCCCGCACCCTGCCATTGAGACTGAACGGGAATTATTATTTTTTTATCTCTCAACCTGTCCAAGAGGCCTGCTGCCCGCCGCACTCGCCGCCGGGCCGGCCCGCACCCTGCCATTGAGACTGAACGGCGATTATTTATTTTTTTAACTTGGCCGCCGGCCCGGGGCGGGCATCGCCCCCGGTACCTCCAGCCGCTACTATTTCCGCGGGCCGTGTTCCAACACTATTCACCCCGGCCAAGAGGCCTATTCCCCGGCCCGCACCCCGCCATTGAGACTGCACGGGAATTATTATTTTTTTATCTCTCAACCTGTCCAAGAGGCCTGCTGCCCGCCGCAATCGCCGCCGGGCCGGCCCGCACCCTGCCATTGAGACTGAACGGGGATTATTTATTTTTTTAACTTGGCCGCCGGGCCGGGGCGGGCATCGCCCACGGTACCTCCAGCCGCTACTATTTCCGCGGGCCGTGTTCCAACACTATTCACCCCGGCCAAGAGGCCTATTCCCCGGCCCGCACCCCGCCATTGAGACTTCACGGGAATTATTATTTTTTTATCTCTCAACCTGTCCAAGAGGCCTGCTGCCCGCCGCACTCGCCGCCGGGCCGGCCCCGCACCCCGCCATTGAGACTGAACGGGGATTATTATTTTTTTTAACTCGGCCTCCGGGCCGGGGCGGGCTTCGCCCCCGGTACCTCCAGCCGCTTCTATTTACGCGCGCCGCGTTCCAACATATTCACCCCGGCCAAGAGGCCTATTCCCCGGCCCGCACCCCGCCATTGAGACTGAATGGGAATTATTATTTTTTTATCTCTCAACCTGTCCAAGAGGCCTGCTGCCCGCCGCAATCGCCGCCGGGCCGGCCCGCACCCTGCCATTGAGACTGAACGGGAATTATTATTTTTTTATCTCTCAACCTGTCCAAGAGGCCTGCTGCCCGCCGCACTCGCCGCCGGGCCGGCCCGCACCCTGCCATTGAGACTGAACGGGGATTATTTATTTTTTTAACTTGGCCGCCGGCCCGGGGCGGGCATCGCCCCCGGTACCTCCAGCCGCTACTATTTCCGCGGGCCGTGTTCCAACACTATTCACCCCGGCCAAGAGGCCTATTCCCCGGCCCGCACCCCGCCATTGAGACTGCATGGGAATTATTATTTTTTTATCTCTCAACCTGTCCAAGAGGCCTGCTGCCCGCCGCAATCGCCGCCGGGCCGGCCCGCACCCTGCCATTGAGACTGAACGGGGATTATTTATTTTTTTAACTTGGCCGCCGGGCCGGGGCGGGCATCGCCCCCGGTACCTCCAGCCGCTACTATTTCCGCGGGCCGTGTTCCAACACTATTCACCCCGGCCAAGAGGCCTATTCCCCGGCCCGCACCCCGCCATTGAGACTGCACGGGAATTATTATTTTTTTATCTCTCTACCTGTCCAAGAGGCCTGCTGCCCGCCGCAATCGCCGCCGGGCCGGCCCGCACCCTGCCATTGAGACTGAACGGGGATTATTTATTTTTTTAACTTGGCCGCCGGGCCGGGGCGGGCATCGCCCCCGGTACCTCCAGCCGCTACTATTTCCGCGGGCCGTGTTCCAACACTATTCACCCCGGCCAAGAGGCCTATTCCCCGGCCCGCACCCCGCCATTGAGACTGCACGGGAATTATTATTTTTTTATCTCTCAACCTGTCCAAGAGGCCTGCTGCCCGCCGCACTCGCCGCCGGGCCGGCCCGCACCCCGCCATTGAGACTGAACGGGGATTATTATTTTTTTTAACTCAGCCTCCGGGCCGGGGCGGGCTTCGCCCCCGGTACCTCCAGCCGCTTCTATTTACGCGCGCCGCGTTCCAACATATTCACCCCGGCCAAGAGGCCTATTCCCCGGCCCGCACCCCGCCATTGAGACTGCATGGGAATTATTATTTTTTTATCTCTCAACCTGTCCAAGAGGCCTGCTGCCCGCCGCAATCGCCGCCGGGCCGGCCCGCACCCTGCCATTGAGACTGAACGGGAATTATTATTTTTTTATCTCTCAACCTGTCCAAGAGGCCTGCTGCCCGCCGCACTCGCCGCCGGGCCGGCCCGCACCCTGCCATTGAGACTGAACGGGGATTATTTATTTTTTTAACTTGGCCGCCGGGCCGGGGCGGGCATCGCCCCCGGTACCTCCAGCCGCTACTATTTCCGCGGGCCGTGTTCCAACACTATTCACCCCGGCCAAGAGGCCTATTCCCCGGCCCGCACCCCGCCATTGAGACTGCATGGGAATTATTATTTTTTTATCTCTCAACCTGTCCAAGAGGCCTGCTGCCCGCCGCAATCGCCGCCGGGCCGGCCCGCACCCTGCCATTGAGACTGAACGGGGATTATTTATTTTTTTAACTTGGCCGCCGGGCCGGGGCGGGCATCGCCCCCGGTACCTCCAGCCGCTACTATTTCCGCGGGCCGTGTTCCAACACTATTCACCCCGGCCAAGAGGCCTATTCCCCGGCCCGCACCCCGCCATTGAGACTGCATGGGAATTATTATTTTTTTATCTCTCAACCTGTCCAAGAGGCCTGCTGCCCGCCGCAATCGCCGCCGGGCCGGCCCGCACCCCGCCATTGAGACTGAACGGGGATTATTTATTTTTTTTAACTTGGCCGCCGGGCCGGGGCGGGCATCGCCCCCGGTACCTCCAGCCGCTACTATTTCCGCGGGCCGTGTTCCAACACTATTCACCCCGGCCAAGAGGCCTATTCCCCGGCCCGCACCCCGCCATTGAGACTGCACGGGAATTATTATTTTTTTATCTCTCAACCTGTCCAAGAGGCCTGCTGCCCGCCGCAATCGCCGCCGGGCCGGCCCGCACCCTGCCATTGAGACTGAACGGGGATTATTTATTTTTTTAACTTGGCCGCCGGGCCGGGGCGGGCATCGCCCCCGGTACCTCCAGCCGCTACTATTTCCGCTGGCCGTGTTCCAACACTATTCACCCCGGCCAAGAGGCCTATTCCCCGGCCCGCACCCCGCCATTGAGACTTCACGGGAATTATTATTTTTTTATCTCTCAACCTGTCCAAGAGGCCTGCTGCCCGCCGCACTCGCCGCCGGGCCGGCCCCGCACCCCGCCATTGAGACTGAACGGGGATTATTATTTTTTTTAACTCGGCCTCCGGGCCGGGGCGGGCTTCGCCCCCGGTACCTCCATCCGCTTCTATTTACGCGCGCCGCGTTCCAACATATTCACCCCGGCCAAGAGGCCTATTCCCCGGCCCGCACCCCGCCATTGAGACTGAATGGGAATTATTATTTTTTTATCTCTCAACCTGTCCAAGAGGCCTGCTGCCCGCCGCAATCGCCGCCGGGCCGGCCCGCACCCTGCCATTGAGACTGAACGGGAATTATTATTTTTTTATCTCTCAACCTGTCCAAGAGGCCTGCTGCCCGCCGCACTCGCCGCCGGGCCGGCCCGCACCCTGCCATTGAGACTGAACGGCGATTATTTATTTTTTTAACTTGGCCGCCGGCCCGGGGCGGGCATCGCCCCCGGTACCTCCAGCCGCTACTATTTCCGCGGGCCGTGTTCCAACACTATTCACCCCGGCCAAGAGGCCTATTCCCCGGCCCGCACCCCGCCATTGAGACTGCACGGGAATTATTATTTTTTTATCTCTCAACCTGTCCAAGAGGCCTGCTGCCCGCCGCAATCGCCGCCGGGCCGGCCCGCACCCTGCCATTGAGACTGAACGGGGATTATTTATTTTTTTAACTTGGCCGCCGGGCCGGGGCGGGCATCGCCCACGGTACCTCCAGCCGCTACTATTTCCGCGGGCCGTGTTCCAACACTATTCACCCCGGCCAAGAGGCCTATTCCCCGGCCCGCACCCCGCCATTGAGACTTCACGGGAATTATTATTTTTTTATCTCTCAACCTGTCCAAGAGGCCTGCTGCCCGCCGCACTCGCCGCCGGGCCGGCCCCGCACCCCGCCATTGAGACTGAACGGGGATTATTATTTTTTTTAACTCGGCCTCCGGGCCGGGGCGGGCTTCGCCCCCGGTACCTCCAGCCGCTTCTATTTACGCGCGCCGCGTTCCAACATATTCACCCCGGCCAAGAGGCCTATTCCCCGGCCCGCACCCCGCCATTGAGACTGAATGGGAATTATTATTTTTTTATCTCTCAACCTGTCCAAGAGGCCTGCTGCCCGCCGCAATCGCCGCCGGGCCGGCCCGCACCCTGCCATTGAGACTGAACGGGAATTATTATTTTTTTATCTCTCAACCTGTCCAAGAGGCCTGCTGCCCGCCGCACTCGCCGCCGGGCCGGCCCGCACCCTGCCATTGAGACTGAACGGGGATTATTTATTTTTTTAACTTGGCCGCCGGCCCGGGGCGGGCATCGCCCCCGGTACCTCCAGCCGCTACTATTTCCGCGGGCCGTGTTCCAACACTATTCACCCCGGCCAAGAGGCCTATTCCCCGGCCCGCACCCCGCCATTGAGACTGCATGGGAATTATTATTTTTTTATCTCTCAACCTGTCCAAGAGGCCTGCTGCCCGCCGCAATCGCCGCCGGGCCGGCCCGCACCCTGCCATTGAGACTGAACGGGGATTATTTATTTTTTTAACTTGGCCGCCGGGCCGGGGCGGGCATCGCCCCCGGTACCTCCAGCCGCTACTATTTCCGCGGGCCGTGTTCCAACACTATTCACCCCGGCCAAGAGGCCTATTCCCCGGCCCGCACCCCGCCATTGAGACTGCACGGGAATTATTATTTTTTTATCTCTCTACCTGTCCAAGAGGCCTGCTGCCCGCCGCAATCGCCGCCGGGCCGGCCCGCACCCTGCCATTGAGACTGAACGGGGATTATTTATTTTTTTAACTTGGCCGCCGGGCCGGGGCGGGCATCGCCCCCGGTACCTCCAGCCGCTACTATTTCCGCGGGCCGTGTTCCAACACTATTCACCCCGGCCAAGAGGCCTATTCCCCGGCCCGCACCCCGCCATTGAGACTGCACGGGAATTATTATTTTTTTATCTCTCAACCTGTCCAAGAGGCCTGCTGCCCGCCGCACTCGCCGCCGGGCCGGCCCGCACCCCGCCATTGAGACTGAACGGGGATTATTATTTTTTTTAACTCAGCCTCCGGGCCGGGGCGGGCTTCGCCCCCGGTACCTCCAGCCGCTTCTATTTACGCGCGCCGCGTTCCAACATATTCACCCCGGCCAAGAGGCCTATTCCCCGGCCCGCACCCCGCCATTGAGACTGCATGGGAATTATTATTTTTTTATCTCTCAACCTGTCCAAGAGGCCTGCTGCCCGCCGCAATCGCCGCCGGGCCGGCCCGCACCCTGCCATTGAGACTGAACGGGAATTATTATTTTTTTATCTCTCAACCTGTCCAAGAGGCCTGCTGCCCGCCGCACTCGCCGCCGGGCCGGCCCGCACCCTGCCATTGAGACTGAACGGGGATTATTTATTTTTTTAACTTGGCCGCCGGGCCGGGGCGGGCATCGCCCCCGGTACCTCCAGCCGCTACTATTTCCGCGGGCCGTGTTCCAACACTATTCACCCCGGCCAAGAGGCCTATTCCCCGGCCCGCACCCCGCCATTGAGACTGCATGGGAATTATTATTTTTTTATCTCTCAACCTGTCCAAGAGGCCTGCTGCCCGCCGCAATCGCCGCCGGGCCGGCCCGCACCCTGCCATTGAGACTGAACGGGGATTATTTATTTTTTTAACTTGGCCGCCGGGCCGGGGCGGGCATCGCCCCCGGTACCTCCAGCCGCTACTATTTCCGCGGGCCGTGTTCCAACACTATTCACCCCGGCCAAGAGGCCTATTCCCCGGCCCGCACCCCGCCATTGAGACTGCATGGGAATTATTATTTTTTTATCTCTCAACCTGTCCAAGAGGCCTGCTGCCCGCCGCAATCGCCGCCGGGCCGGCCCGCACCCCGCCATTGAGACTGAACGGGGATTATTTATTTTTTTTAACTTGGCCGCCGGGCCGGGGCGGGCATCGCCCCCGGTACCTCCAGCCGCTACTATTTCCGCGGGCCGTGTTCCAACACTATTCACCCCGGCCAAGAGGCCTATTCCCCGGCCCGCACCCCGCCATTGAGACTGCACGGGAATTATTATTTTTTTATCTCTCAACCTGTCCAAGAGGCCTGCTGCCCGCCGCAATCGCCGCCGGGCCGGCCCGCACCCTGCCATTGAGACTGAACGGGGATTATTTATTTTTTTAACTTGGCCGCCGGGCCGGGGCGGGCATCGCCCCCGGTACCTCCAGCCGCTACTATTTCCGCTGGCCGTGTTCCAACACTATTCACCCCGGCCAAGAGGCCTATTCCCCGGCCCGCACCCCGCCATTGAGACTTCACGGGAATTATTATTTTTTTATCTCTCAACCTGTCCAAGAGGCCTGCTGCCCGCCGCACTCGCCGCCGGGCCGGCCCCGCACCCCGCCATTGAGACTGAACGGGGATTATTATTTTTTTTAACTCGGCCTCCGGGCCGGGGCGGGCTTCGCCCCCGGTACCTCCATCCGCTTCTATTTACGCGCGCCGCGTTCCAACATATTCACCCCGGCCAAGAGGCCTATTCCCCGGCCCGCACCCCGCCATTGAGACTGAATGGGAATTATTATTTTTTTATCTCTCAACCTGTCCAAGAGGCCTGCTGCCCGCCGCAATCGCCGCCGGGCCGGCCCGCACCCTGCCATTGAGACTGAACGGGAATTATTATTTTTTTATCTCTCAACCTGTCCAAGAGGCCTGCTGCCCGCCGCACTCGCCGCCGGGCCGGCCCGCACCCTGCCATTGAGACTGAACGGGGATTATTTATTTTTTTAACTTGGCCGCCGGGCCGGGGCGGGCATCGCCCCCGGTACCTCCAGCCGCTACTATTTCCGCGGGCCGTGTTCCAACACTATTCACCCCGGCCAAGAGGCCTATTCCCCGGCCCGCACCCCGCCATTGAGACTGCACGGGAATTATTATTTTTTTATCTCTCAACCTGTCCAAGAGGCCTGCTGCCCGCCGCAATCGCCGCCGGGCCGGCCCGCACCCTGCCATTGAGACTGAACGGGGATTATTTATTTTTTTAACTTGGCCGCCGGGCCGGGGCGGGCATCGCCCCCGGTACCTCCAGCCGCTACTATTTCCGCGGGCCGTGTTCCAACACTATTCACCCCGGCCAAGAGGCCTATTCCCCGGCCCGCACCCCGCCATTGAGACTTCACGGGAATTATTATTTTTTTATCTCTCAACCTGTCCAAGAGGCCTGCTGCCCGCCGCACTCGCCGCCGGGCCGGCCCCGCACCCCGCCATTGAGACTGAACGGGGATTATTATTTTTTTTAACTCGGCCTCCGGGCCGGGGCGGGCTTCGCCCCCGGTACCTCCAGCCGCTTCTATTTACGCGCGCCGCGTTCGAACATATTCACCCCGGCCAAGAGGCCTATTCCCCGGCCCGCACCCCGCCATTGAGACTGAATGGGAATTATTATTTTTTTATCTCTCAACCTGTCCAAGAGGCCTGCTGCCCGCCGCAATCGCCGCCGGGCCGGCCCGCACCCTGCCATTGAGACTGAACGGGAATTATTATTTTTTTATCTCTCAACCTGTCCAAGAGGCCTGCTGCCCGCCGCACTCGCCGCCGGGCCGGCCCGCACCCTGCCATTGAGACTGAACGGGGATTATTTATTTTTTTAACTTGGCCGCCGGGCCGGGGCGGGCATCGCCCCCGGTACCTCCAGCTGCTACTATTTCCGCGGGCCGTGTTCCAACACTATTCACCCCGGCCAAGAGGCCTATTCCCCGGCCCGCACCCCGCCATTGAGACTGCACGGGAATTATTATTTTTTTATCTCTCAACCTGTCCAAGAGGCCTGCTGCCCGCCGCAATCGCCGCCGGGCCGGCCCGCACCCTGCCATTGAGACTGAACGGGGATTATTTATTTTTTTAACTTGGCCGCCGGGCCGGGGCGGGCATCGTCCCCGGTACCTCCAGCCGCTACTATTTCCGCGGGCCGTGTTCCAACACTATTCACCCCGGCCAAGAGGCCTATTCCCCGGCCCGCACCCCGCCATTGAGACTGCACGGGAATTATTATTTTTTTATCTCTCAACCTGTCCAAGAGGCCTGCTGCCCGCCGCACTCGCCGCCGGGCCGGCCCGCACCCCGCCATTGAGACTGAACGGGGATTATTATTTTTTTTAACTCGGCCGCCGGGCCGGGGCGGGCATCGCCCCCGGTACCTCCAGCCGCTACTATTTCCGCGGGCCGTGTTCCAACACTATTCACCCCGGCCAAGAGGCCTATTCCCCGGCCCGCACCCCGCCATTGAGACTGCACGGGAATTATTATTTTTTTATCTCTCAACCTGTCCAAGAGGCCTGCTGCCCGCCGCACTCGCCGCCGGGCCGGCCCGCACCCCGCCATTGAGACTGAACGGGGATTATTATTTTTTTTAACTCGGCCTCCGGGCCGGGGCGGGCTTCGCCCCCGGTACCTCCAGCCGCTTCTATTTACGCGCGCCGCGTTCCAACATATTCACCCCGGCCAAGAGGCCTCTTCCCCGGCCACACTCGTCCGCCGGGCCGGCCCGCACCCCGCCATTGAGACTGCACGGGAATTATTATTTTTATATCTCTCAACCTGTCCAAGAGGCCGGGTGCCCGCCGCAATCGCCGCCGGGCCGGCCCGCACCCTGCCATTGAGACTGAATGGGGATTATTTATTTTTTTAACTTGGCCGCCGGCCCGGGGCGGGCATCGCCCCCGGTACCTCCAGCCGCTACTATTTCCGCGGGCCGTGTTCCAACACTATTCACCCCGGCCAAGAGGCCTATTCCCCGGCCCGCACCCCGCCATTGAGACTGCACGGGAATTATTATTTTTTTATCTCTCAACCTGTCCAAGAGGCCTGCTGCCCGCCGCAATCGCCGCCGGGCCGGCCCGCACCCTGCCATCGAGACTGCATGGGAATTATTATTTTTTTATCTCTCAACCTGTCCAGGAGGCCTGCTGCCCGCCGCAATCGCCCCCGGGTTGGCCCGCACCCTGCCATTGAGACTGAACGGGAATTACTATTTTTTTATCTCTCAACCTGTCCAAGAGGCCTGCTGCCCGCCGCACTCGCCGCCGGGCCGGCCCGCACCCTGCCATTGAGACTGAACGGGGATTATTTATTTTTTTAACTTGGCCGCCGGCCCGGGGCGGGCATCGCCCCCGGTACCTCCAGCCGCTACTATTTCCGCGGGCCGTGTTCCAACACTATACACCCCGGCCAAGAGGCCTATTCCCCGGCCCGCACCCCGCCATTGAGACTGCATGGGAATTATTATTTTTTTATCTCTCAACCTGTCCAAGAGGCCTGCTGCCCGCCGCAATCGCCGCCGGGCCGGCCCGCACCCTGCCATTGAGACTGAACGGGGATTATTTATTTTTTTAACTTGGCCGCCGGGCCGGGGCGGGCATCGCCCCCGGTACCTCCAGCCGCTACTATTTCCGCGGGCCGTGTTCCAACACTATTCACCCCGGCCAAGAGGCCTATTCCCCGGCCCGCACCCCGCCATTGAGACTGCACGGGAATTATTATTTTTTTATCTCTCAACCTGTCCAAGAGGCCTGCTGCCCGCCGCACTCGCCGCCGGGCCGGCCCGCACCCCGTCATTGAGACTGAACGGGGATTATTATTTTTTTTAACTCGGCGTCCGGGCCGGGGCGGGCTTCGCCCCCGGTACCTCCAGCCGCTTCTATTTACGTGCGCCGCGTTCCAACATATTCACCCCGGCCAAGAGGCCTATTCCCCGGCCCGCACCCCGCCATTGAGACTGCATGGGAATTATTATTTTTTTATCTCTCAACCTGTCCAAGAGGCCTGCTGCCCGCCGCAATCGCCGCCGGGCCGGCCCGCACCCTGCCATTGAGACTGAACGGCGATTATTTATTTTTTTAACTTGGCCGCCGGCCCGGGGCGGGCATCGCCCCCGGTACCTCCAGCCGCTACTATTTCCGCGGGCCGTGTTCCAACACTATTCACCCCGGCCAAGAGGCCTATTCCCCGGCCCGCACCCCGCCATTGAGACTTCACGGGAATTATTATTTTTTTATCTCTCAACCTGTCCAAGAGGCCTGCTGCCCGCCGCACTCGCCGCCGGGCCGGCCCCGCACCCCGCCATTGAGACTGAACGGGGATTATTATTTTTTTTAACTCGGCCTCCGGGCCGGGGCGGGCTTCGCCCCCGGTACCTCCAGCCGCTTCTATTTACGCGCGCCGCGTTCCAACATATTCACCCCGGCCAAGAGGCCTATTCCCCGGCCCGCACCCCGCCATTGAGACTGCACGGGAATTATTATTTTTTTATCTCTCAACCTGTCCAAGAGGCCTGCTGCCCGCCGCACTCGCCGCCGGGCCGGCCCGCACCCCGCCATTGAGACTGAACGGGGATTATTATTTTTTTTAACTCGGCCTCCGGGCCGGGGCGGGCTTCGCCCCCGGTACCTCCAGCCGCTTCTATTTACGCGCGCCGCGTTCCAACATATTCACCCCGGCCAAGAGGCCTCTTCCCCGGCCACACTCGTCCGCCGGGCCGGCCCGCACCCCGCCATTGAGACTGCACGGGAATTATTATTTTTATATCTCTCAACCTGTCCAAGAGGCCGGGTGCCCGCCGCAATCGCCGCCGGGCCGGCCCGCACCCTGCCATTGAGACTGAATGGGGATTATTTATTTTTTTAACTTGGCCGCCGGGCCGGGGCGGGCATCGCCCCCGGTACCTCCAGCCGCTACTATTTCCGCGGGCCGTGTTCCAACACTATTCACCCCGGCCAAGAGGCCTATTCCCCGGCCCGCACCCCGCCATTGAGACTGCACGGGAATTATTATTTTTTTATCTCTCAACCTGTCCAAGAGGCCTGCTGCCCGCCGCAATCGCCGCCGGGCCGGCCCGCACCCTGCCATTGAGACTGAACGGGGATTATTTATTTTTTTAACTTGGCCGCCGGGCCGGGGCGGGCATCGTCCCCGGTACCTCCAGCCGCTACTATTTCCGCGGGCCGTGTTCCAACACTATTCACCCCGGCCAAGAGGCCTATTCCCCGGCCCGCACCCCGCCATTGAGACTGCACGGGAATTATTATTTTTTTATCTCTCAACCTGTCCAAGAGGCCTGCTGCCCGCCGCACTCGCCGCCGGGCCGGCCCGCACCCCGCCATTGAGACTGAACGGGGATTATTATTTTTTTTAACTCGGCCGCCGGGCCGGGGCGGGCATCGCCCCCGGTACCTCCAGCCGCTACTATTTCCGCGGGCCGTGTTCCAACACTATTCACCCCGGCCAAGAGGCCTATTCCCCGGCCCGCACCCCGCCATTGAGACTGCACGGGAATTATTATTTTTTTATCTCTCAACCTGTCCAAGAGGCCTGCTGCCCGCCGCACTCGCCGCCGGGCCGGCCCGCACCCCGCCATTGAGACTGAACGGGGATTATTATTTTTTTTAACTCGGCCGCCGGGCCGGGGCGGGCATCGCCCCCGGTACCTCCAGCCGCTACTATTTCCGCGGGCCGTGTTCCAACACTATTCACCCCGGCCAAGAGGCCTATTCCCCGGCCCGCACCCCGCCATTGAGACTGCACGGGAATTATTATTTTTTTATCTCTCAACCTGTCCAAGAGGCCTGCTGCCCGCCGCACTCGCCGCCGGGCCGGCCCGCACCCCACCATTGAGACTGAACGGGGATTATTATTTTTTTTAACTCGGCCTCCGGGCCGGGGCGGGCTTCGCCCCCGGTACCTCCAGCCGCTTCTATTTACGCGCGCCGCGTTCCAACATATTCACCCCGGCCAAGAGGCCTCTTCCCCGGCCACACTCGTCCGCCGGGCCGGCCCGCACCCCGCCATTGAGACTGCACGGGAATTATTATTTTTATATCTCTCAACCTGTCCAAGAGGCCGGGTGCCCGCCGCAATCGCCGCCGGGCCGGCCCGCACCCTGCCATTGAGACTGAATGGGGATTATTTATTTTTTTAACTTGGCCGCCGGCCCGGGGCGGGCATCGCCCCCGGTACCTCCAGCCGCTACTATTTCCGCGGGCCGTGTTCCAACACTATTCACCCCGGCCGAGAGGCCTATTCCCCGGCCCGCACCCCGCCATTGAGACTGCACGGGAATTATTATTTTTTTATCTCTCAACCTGTCCAAGAGGCCTGCTGCCCGCCGCAATCGCCGCCGGGCCGGCCCGCACCCTGCCATCGAGACTGCATGGGAATTATTATTTTTTTATCTCTCAACCTGTCCAAGAGGCCTGCTGCCCGCCGCAATCGCCCCCGGGTTGGCCCGCACCCTGCCATTGAGACTGAACGGGAATTATTATTTTTTTATCTCTCAACCTGTCCAAGAGGCCTGCTGCCCGCCGCACTCGCTGCCGGGCCGGCCCGCACCCTGCCATTGAGACTGAACGGGGATTATTTATTTTTTTAACTTGGCCGCCGGCCCGGGGCGGGCATCGCCCCCGGTACCTCCAGCCGCTACTATTTCCGCGGGCCGTGTTCCAACACTATACACCCCGGCCAAGAGGCCTATTCCCCGGCCCGCACCCCGCCATTGAGACTGCATGGGAATTATTATTTTTTTATCTCTCAACCTGTCCAAGAGGCCTGTTGCCCGCCGCAATCGCCGCCGGGCCGGCCCGCACCCTGCCATTGAGACTGAACGGGGATTATTTATTTTTTTAACTTGGCCGCCGGGCCGGGGCGGGCATCGCCCCCGGTACCTCCAGCCGCTACTATTTCCGCGGGCCGTGTTCCAACACTATTCACCCCGGCCAAGAGGCCTATTCCCCGGCCCGCACCCCGCCATTGAGACTGCACGGGAATTATTATTTTTTTATCTCTCAACCTGTCCAAGAGGCCTGCTGCCCGCCGCACTCGCCGCCGGGCCGGCCCGCACCCCGCCATTGAGACTGAACGGGGATTATTATTTTTTTTAACTCGGCGTCCGGGCCGGGGCGGGCTTCGCCCCCGGTACCTCCAGCCGCTTCTATTTACGTGCGCCGCGTTCCAACATATTCACCCCGGCCAAGAGGCCTATTCCCCGGCCCGCACCCCGCCATTGAGACTGCATGGGAATTATTATTTTTTTATCTCTCAACCTGTCCAAGAGGCCTGCTGCCCGCCGCAATCGCCGCCGGGCCGGCCCGCACCCTGCCATTGAGACTGAACGGGAATTATTATTTTTTTATCTCTCAACCTGTCCAAGAGGCCTGCTGCCCGCCGCACTCGCCGCCGGGCCGGCCCGCACCCTGCCATTGAGACTGAACGGCGATTATTTATTTTTTTAACTTGGCCGCCGGCCCGGGGCGGGCATCGCCCCCGGTACCTCCAGCCGCTACTATTTCTGCGGGCCGTGTTCCAACACTATTCACCCCGGCCAAGAGGCCTATTCCCCGGCCCGCACCCCGCCATTGAGACTGCACGGGAATTATTATTTTTTTATCTCTCAACCTGTCCAAGAGGCCTGCTGCCCGCCGCAATCGCCGCCGGGCCGGCCCGCACCCTGCCATTGAGACTGAACGGGGATTATTTATTTTTTTAACTTGGCCGCCGGGCCGGGGCGGGCATCGCCCCCGGTACCTCCAGCCGCTACTATTTCCGCGGGCCGTGTTCCAACACTATTCACCCCGGCCAAG
Organism: Hippocampus zosterae; assembly: GCF_025434085.1. Taxonomy (NCBI): domain Eukaryota; kingdom Metazoa; phylum Chordata; class Actinopteri; order Syngnathiformes; family Syngnathidae; genus Hippocampus; species Hippocampus zosterae. The sequence goes on from NC_067469.1 coordinate 13,183,106, forward strand.
AGGCCTATTCCCCGGCCCGCACCCCGCCATTGAGACTTCACGGGAATTATTATTTTTTTATCTCTCAACCTGTCCAAGAGGCCTGCTGCCCGCCGCACTCGCCGCCGGGCCGGCCCCGCACCCCGCCATTGAGACTGAACGGGGATTATTATTTTTTTTAACTCGGCCTCCGGGCCGGGGCGGGCTTCGCCCCCGGTACCTCCAGCCGCTTCTATTTACGCGCGCCGCGTTCCAACATATTCACCCCGGCCAAGAGGCCTATTCCCCGGCCCGCACCCCGCCATTGAGACTGAATGGGAATTATTATTTTTTTATCTCTCAACCTGTCCAAGAGGCCTGCTGCCCGCCGCAATCGCCGCCGGGCCGGCCCGCACCCTGCCATTGAGACTGAACGGGAATTATTATTTTTTTATCTCTCAACCTGTCCAAGAGGCCTGCTGCCCGCCGCACTCGCCGCCGGGCCGGCCCGCACCCTGCCATTGAGACTGAACGGGGATTATTTATTTTTTTAACTTGGCCGCCGGCCCGGGGCGGGCATCGCCCCCGGTACCTCCAGCCGCTACTATTTCCGCGGGCCGTGTTCCAACACTATTCACCCCGGCCAAGAGGCCTATTCCCCGGCCCGCACCCCGCCATTGAGACTGCATGGGAATTATTATTTTTTTATCTCTCAACCTGTCCAAGAGGCCTGCTGCCCGCCGCAATCGCCGCCGGGCCGGCCCGCACACTGCCATTGAGACTGAACGGGGATTATTTATTTTTTTAACTTGGCCGCCGGGCCGGGGCGGGCATCGCCCCCGGTACCTCCAGCCGCTACTATTTCCGCGGGCCGTGTTCCAACACTATTCACCCCGGCCAAGAGGCCTATTCCCCGGCCCGCACCCCGCCATTGAGACTGCACGGGAATTATTATTTTTTTATCTCTCAACCTGTCCAAGAGGCCTGCTGCCCGCCGCAATCGCCGCCGGGCCGGCCCGCACCCTGCCATTGAGACTGAACGGGGATTATTTATTTTTTTAACTTGGCCGCCGGGCCGGGGCGGGCATCGCCCCCGGTACCTCCAGCCGCTACTATTTCCGCGGGCCGTGTTCCAACACTATTCACCCCGGCCAAGAGGCCTATTCCCCGGCCCGCACCCCGCCATTGAGACTGCACGGGAATTATTATTTTTTTATCTCTCAACCTGTCCAAGAGGCCTGCTGCCCGCCGCACTCGCCGCCGGGCCGGCCCGCACCCCGCCATTGAGACTGAACGGGGATTATTATTTTTTTTAACTCGGCCTCCGGGCCGGGGCGGGCTTCGCCCCCGGTACCTCCAGCCGCTTCTATTTACGCGCGCCGCGTTCCAACATATTCACCCCGGCCTAGAGGCCTATTCCCCGGCCCGCACCCCGCCATTGAGACTGCATGGGAATTATTATTTTTTTATCTCTCAACCTGTCCAAGAGGCCTGCTGCCCGCCGCAATCGCCGCCGGGCCGGCCCGCACCCTGCCATTGAGACTGAACGGGGATTATTTATTTTTTTAACTTGGCCGCCGGGCCGGGGCGGGCATCGCCCCCGGTACCTCCAGCCGCTACTATTTCCGCTGGCCGTGTTCCAACACTATTCACCCCGGCCAAGAGGCCTATTCCCCGGCCCGCACCCCGCCATTGAGACTTCACGGGAATTATTATTTTTTTATCTCTCAACCTGTCCAAGAGGCCTGCTGCCCGCCGCACTCGCCGCCGGGCCGGCCCCGCACCCCGCCATTGAGACTGAACGGGGATTATTATTTTTTTTAACTCGGCCTCCGGGCCGGGGCGGGCTTCGCCCCCGGTACCTCCATCCGCTTCTATTTACGCGCGCCGCGTTCCAACATATTCACCCCGGCCAAGAGGCCTATTCCCCGGCCCGCACCCCGCCATTGAGACTGAATGGGAATTATTATTTTTTTATCTCTCAACCTGTCCAAGAGGCCTGCTGCCCGCCGCAATCGCCGCCGGGCCGGCCCGCACCCTGCCATTGAGACTGAACGGGAATTATTATTTTTTTATCTCTCAACCTGTCCAAGAGGCCTGCTGCCCGCCGCACTCGCCGCCGGGCCGGCCCGCACCCTGCCATTGAGACTGAACGGGGATTATTTATTTTTTTAACTTGGCCGCCGGGCCGGGGCGGGCATCGCCCCCGGTACCTCCAGCCGCTACTATTTCCGCGGGCCGTGTTCCAACACTATTCACCCCGGCCAAGAGGCCTATTCCCCGGCCCGCACCCCGCCATTGAGACTGCACGGGAATTATTATTTTTTTATCTCTCAACCTGTCCAAGAGGCCTGCTGCCCGCCGCAATCGCCGCCGGGCCGGCCCGCACCCTGCCATTGAGACTGAACGGGGATTATTTATTTTTTTAACTTGGCCGCCGGGCCGGGGCGGGCATCGCCCCCGGTACCTCCAGCCGCTACTATTTCCGCGGGCCGTGTTCCAACACTATTCACCCCGGCCAAGAGGCCTATTCCCCGGCCCGCACCCCGCCATTGAGACTTCACGGGAATTATTATTTTTTTATCTCTCAACCTGTCCAAGAGGCCTGCTGCCCGCCGCACTCGCCGCCGGGCCAGCCCCGCACCCCGCCATTGAGACTGAACGGGGATTATTATTTTTTTTAACTCGGCCTCCGGGCCGGGGCGGGCTTCGCCCCCGGTACCTCCAGCCGCTTCTATTTACGCGCGCCGCGTTCCAACATATTCACCCCGGCCAAGAGGCCTATTCCCCGGCCCGCACCCCGCCATTGAGACTGAATGGGAATTATTATTTTTTTATCTCTCAACCTGTCCAAGAGGCCTGCTGCCCGCCGCAATCGCCGCCGGGCCGGCCCGCACCCTGCCATTGAGACTGAACGGGAATTAATATTTTTTTATCTCTCAACCTGTCCAAGAGGCCTGCTGCCCGCCGCACTCGCCGCCGGGCCGGCCCGCACCCTGCCATTGAGACTGAACGGGGATTATTTATTTTTTTAACTTGGCCGCCGGGCCGGGGCGGGCATCGCCCCCGGTACCTCCAGCTGCTACTATTTCCGCGGGCCGTGTTCCAACACTATTCACCCCGGCCAAGAGGCCTATTCCCCGGCCCGCACCCCGCCATTGAGACTGCATGGGAATTATTATTTTTTTATCTCTCAACCTGTCCAAGAGGCCTGCTGCCCGCCGCAATCGCCGCCGGGCCGGCCCGCACCCTGCCATTGAGACTGAACGGGGATTATTTATTTTTTTAACTTGGCCGCCGGGCCGGGGCGGGCATCGCCCCCGGTACCTCCAGCCGCTACTATTTCCGCGGGCCGTGTTCCAACACTATTCACCCCGGCCAAGAGGCCTATTCCCCGGCCCGCACCCCGCCATTGAGACTGCACGGGAATTATTATTTTTTTATCTCTCAACCTGTCCAAGAGGCCTGCTGCCCGCCGCAATCGCCGCCGGGCCGGCCCGCACCCTGCCATTGAGACTGAACGGGGATTATTTATTTTTTTAACTTGGCCGCCGGGCCGGGGCGGGCATCGTCCCCGGTACCTCCAGCCGCTACTATTTCCGCGGGCCGTGTTCCAACACTATTCACCCCGGCCAAGAGGCCTATTCCCCGGCCCGCACCCCGCCATTGAGACTGCACGGGAATTATTATTTTTTTATCTCTCAACCTGTCCAAGAGGCCTGCTGCCCGCCGCACTCGCCGCCGGGCCGGCCCGCACCCCGCCATTGAGACTGAACGGGGATTATTATTTTTTTTAACTCGGCCGCCGGGCCGGGGCGGGCATCGCCCCCGGTACCTCCAGCCGCTACTATTTCCGCGGGCCGTGTTCCAACACTATTCACCCCGGCCAAGAGGCCTATTCCCCGGCCCGCACCCCGCCATTGAGACTGCACGGGAATTATTATTTTTTTATCTCTCAACCTGTCCAAGAGGCCTGCTGCCCGCCGCACTCGCCGCCGGGCCGGCCCGCACCCCGCCATTGAGACTGAACGGGGATTATTATTTTTTTTAACTCGGCCTCCGGGCCGGGGCGGGCTTCGCCCCCGGTACCTCCAGCCGCTTCTATTTACGCGCGCCGCGTTCCAACATATTCACCCCGGCCAAGAGGCCTCTTCCCCGGCCACACTCGTCCGCCGGGCCGGCCCGCACCCCGCCATTGAGACTGCACGGGAATTATTATTTTTATATCTCTCAACCTGTCCAAGAGGCCGGGTGCCCGCCGCAATCGCCGCCGGGCCGGCCCGCACCCTGCCATTGAGACTGAATGGGGATTATTTATTTTTTTAACTTGGCCGCCGGCCCGGGGCGGGCATCGCCCCCGGTACCTCCAGCCGCTACTATTTCCGCGGGCCGTGTTCCAACACTATTCACCCCGGCCAAGAGGCCTATTCCCCGGCCCGCACCCCGCCATTGAGACTGCACGGGAATTATTATTTTTTTATCTCTCAACCTGTCCAAGAGGCCTGCTGCCCGCCGCAATCGCCGCCGGGCCGGCCCGCACCCTGCCATCGAGACTGCATGGGAATTATTATTTTTTTATCTCTCAACCTGTCCAGGAGGCCTGCTGCCCGCCGCAATCGCCCCCGGGTTGGCCCGCACCCTGCCATTGAGACTGAACGGGAATTATTATTTTTTTATCTCTCAACCTGTCCAAGAGGCCTGCTGCCCGCCGCACTCGCCGCCGGGCCGGCCCGCACCCTGCCATTGAGACTGAACGGGGATTATTTATTTTTTTAACTTGGCCGCCAGCCCGGGGCGGGCATCGCCCCCGGTACCTCCAGCCGCTACTATTTCCGCGGGCCGTGTTCCAACACTATACACCCCGGCCAAGAGGCCTATTCCCCGGCCCGCACCCCGCCATTGAGACTGCATGGGAATTATTATTTTTTTATCTCTCAACCTGTCCAAGAGGCCTGCTGCCCGCCGCAATCGCCGCCGGGCCGGCCCGCACCCTGCCATTGAGACTGAACGGGGATTATTTATTTTTTTAACTTGGCCGCCGGGCCGGGGCGGGCATCGCCCCCGGTACCTCCAGCCGCTACTATTTCCGCGGGCCGTGTTCCAACACTATTCACCCCGGCCAAGAGGCCTATTCCCCGGCCCGCACCCCGCCATTGAGACTGCACGGGAATTATTATTTTTTTATCTCTCAACCTGTCCAAGAGGCCTGCTGCCCGCCGCACTCGCCGCCGGGCCGGCCCGCACCCCGCCATTGAGACTGAACGGGGATTATTATTTTTTTTAACTCGGCGTCCGGGCCGGGGCGGGCTTCGCCCCCGGTACCTCCAGCCGCTTCTATTTACGTGCGCCGCGTTCCAACATATTCACCCCGGCCAAGAGGCCTATTCCCCGGCCCGCACCCCGCCATTGAGACTGCATGGGAATTATTATTTTTTTATCTCTCAACCTGTCCAAGAGGCCTGCTGCCCGCCGCAATCGCCGCCGGGCCGGCCCGCACCCTGCCATTGAGACTGAACGGCGATTATTTATTTTTTTAACTTGGCCGCCGGCCCGGGGCGGGCATCGCCCCCGGTACCTCCAGCCGCTACTATTTCCGCGGGCCGTGTTCCAACACTATTCACCCCGGCCAAGAGGCCTATTCCCCGGCCCGCACCCCGCCATTGAGACTTCACGGGAATTATTATTTTTTTATCTCTCAACCTGTCCAAGAGGCCTGCTGCCCGCCGCACTCGCCGCCGGGCCGGCCCCGCACCCCGCCATTGAGACTGAACGGGGATTATTATTTTTTTTAACTCGGCCTCCGGGCCGGGGCGGGCTTCGCCCCCGGTACCTCCAGCCGCTTCTATTTACGCGCGCCGCGTTCCAACATATTCACCCCGGCCAAGAGGCCTATTCCCCGGCCCGCACCCCGCCATTGAGACTGCACGGGAATTATTATTTTTTTATCTCTCAACCTGTCCAAGAGGCCTGCTGCCCGCCGCACTCGCCGCCGGGCCGGCCCGCACCCCGCCATTGAGACTGAACGGGGATTATTATTTTTTTTAACTCGGCCTCCGGGCCGGGGCGGGCTTCGCCCCCGGTACCTCCAGCCGCTTCTATTTACGCGCGCCGCGTTCCAACATATTCACCCCGGCCAAGAGGCCTCTTCCCCGGCCACACTCGTCCGCCGGGCCGGCCCGCACCCCGCCATTGAGACTGCACGGGAATTATTATTTTTATATCTCTCAACCTGTCCAAGAGGCCGGGTGCCCGCCGCAATCGCCGCCGGGCCGGCCCGCACCCTGCCATTGAGACTGAATGGGGATTATTTATTTTTTTAACTTGGCCGCCGGCCCGGGGCGGGCATCGCCCCCGGTACCTCCAGCCGCTACTATTTCCGCGGGCCGTGTTCCAACACTATTCACCCCGGCCAAGAGGCCTATTCCCCGGCCCGCACCCCGCCATTGAGACTGCACGGGAATTATTATTTTTTTATCTCTCAACCTGTCCAAGAGGCCTGCTGCCCGCCGCAATCGCCGCCGGGCCGGCCCGCACCCTGCCATCGAGACTGAACGGGGATTATTTATTTTTTTAACTTGGCCGCCGGGCCGGGGCGGGCATCGCCCCCGGTACCTCCAGCCGCTACTATTTCCGCGGGCCGTGATCCAACACTATTCACCCCGGCCAAGAGGCCTATTCCCCGGCCCGCACCCCGCCATTGAGACTGCACGGGAATTATTATTTTTTTATCTCTCAACCTGTCCAAGAGGCCTGCTGCCCGCCGCACTCGCCGCCGGGCCGGCCCACACCCCGCCATTGAGACTGAACGGGGATTATTATTTTTTTTAACTCGGCGTCCGGGCCGGGGCGGGCTTCGCCCCCGGTACCTCCAGCCGCTTCTATTTACGCGCGCCGCGTTCCAACATATTCACCCCGGCCAAGAGGCCTATTCCCCGGCCCGCACCCCGCCATTGAGACTGCATGGGAATTATTATTTTTTTATCTCTCAACCTGTTCAAGAGGCCTGCTGCCCGCCGCAATCGCCGCCGGGCCGGCCCGCACCCTGCCATTGAGACTGAACGGGAATTATTATTTTTTTATCTCTCAACCTGTCCAAGAGGCCTGCTGCCCGCCGCACTCGCCGCCGGGCCGGCCCGCACCCTGCCATTGAGACTGAACGGCGATTATTTATTTTTTTAACTTGGCCGCCGGCCCGGGGCGGGCATCGCCCCCGGTACCTCCAGCCGCTACTATTTCCGCGGGCCGTGTTCCAACACTATTCACCCCGGCCAAGAGGCCTATTCCCCGGCCCGCACCCCGCCATTGAGACTGCACGGGAATTATTATTTTTTTATCTCTCAACCTGTCCAAGAGGCCTGCTGCCCGCCGCAATCGCCGCCGGGCCGGCCCGCACCCTCCCATTGAGACTGAACGGGGATTATTTATTTTTTTAACTTGGCCGCCGGGCCGGGGCGGGCTTCGCCCCCGGTACCTCCAGCCGCTTCTATTTACGCGCGCCGCGTTCCAACATATTCACCCCGGCCAAGAGGCCTATTCCCCGGCCCGCACCCCGCCATTGAGACTGAATGGGAATTATTATTTTTTTATCTCTCAACCTGTCCAAGAGGCCTGCTGCCCGCCGCAATCGCCGCCGGGCCGGCCCGCACCCTGCCATTGAGACTGAACGGGAATTATTATTTTTTTATCTCTCAACCTGTCCAAGAGGCCTGCTGCCCGCCGCACTCGCCGCCGGGCCGGCCTGCACCCTGCCATTGAGACTGAACGGGGATTATTTATTTTTTTAACTTGGCCGCCGGGCCGGGGCGGGCATCGCCCCCGGTACCTCCAGCTGCTACTATTTCCGCGGGCCGTGTTCCAACACTATTCACCCCGGCCAAGAGGCCTATTCCCCGGCCCGCACCCCGCCATTGAGACTGCATGGGAATTATTATTTTTTTATCTCTCAACCTGTCCAAGAGGCCTGCTGCCCGCCGCAATCGCCGCCGGGCCGGCCCGCACCCTGCCATTGAGACTGAACGGGGATTATTTATTTTTTTAACTTGGCCGCCGGGCCGGGGCGGGCATCGCCCCCGGTACCTCCAGCCGCTACTATTTCCGCGGGCCGTGTTCCAACACTATTCACCCCGGCCAAGAGGCCTATTCCCCGGCCCGCACCCCGCCATTGAGACTGCACGGGAATTATTATTTTTTTATCTCTCAACCTGTCCAAGAGGCCTGCTGCCCGCCGCAATCGCCGCCGGGCCGGCCCGCACCCTGCCATTGAGACTGAACGGGGATTATTTCTTTTTTTAACTTGGCCGCCGGGCCGGGGCGGGCATCGTCCCCGGTACCTCCAGCCGCTACTATTTCCGCGGGCCGTGTTCCAACACTATTCACCCCGGCCAAGAGGCCTATTCCCCGGCCCGCACCCCGCCATTGAGACTGCACGGGAATTATTATTTTTTTATCTCTCAACCTGTCCAAGAGGCCTGCTGCCCGCCGCACTCGCCGCCGGGCCGGCCCGCACCCCGCCATTGAGACTGAACGGGGATTATTATTTTTTTTAACTCGGCCGCCGGGCCGGGGCGGGCATCGCCCCCGGTACCTCCAGCCGCTACTATTTCCGCGGGCCGTGTTCCAACACTATTCACCCCGGCCAAGAGGCCTATTCCCCGGCCCGCACCCCGCCATTGAGACTGCACGGGAATTATTATTTTTTTATCTCTCAACCTGTCCAAGAGGCCTGCTGCCCGCCGCACTCGCCGCCGGGCCGGCCCGCACCCCGCCATTGAGACTGAACGGGGATTATTATTTTTTTTAACTCGGCCTCCGGGCCGGGGCGGGCTTCGCCCCCGGTACCTCCAGCCGCTTCTATTTACGCGCGCCGCGTTCCAACATATTCACTCCGGCCAAGAGGCCTCTTCCCCGGCCACACTCGTCCGCCGGGCCGGCCCGCACCCCGCCATTGAGACTGCACGGGAATTATTATTTTTATATCTCTCAACCTGTCCAAGAGGCCGGGTGCCCGCCGCAATCGCCGCCGGGCCGGCCCGCACCCTGCCATCGAGACTGCATGGGAATTATTATTTTTTTATCTCTCAACCTGTCCAAGAGGCCTGCTGCCCGCCGTAATCGCCCCCGGGTTGGCCCGCACCCTGCCATTGAGACTGAACGGGAATTATTATTTTTTTATCTCTCAACCTGTCCAAGAGGCCTGCTGCCCGCCGCACTCGCCGCCGGGCCGGCCCGCACCCTGCCATTGAGACTGAACGGGGATTATTTATTTTTTTAACTTGGCCGCCGGCCCGGGGCGGGCATCGCCCCCGGTACCTCCAGCCGCTACTATTTCCGCGGGCCGTGTTCCAACACTATACACCCCGGCCAAGAGGCCTATTCCCCGGCCCGCACCCCGCCATTGAGACTGCATGGGAATTATTATTTTTTTATCTCTCAACCTGTCCAAGAGGCCTGCTGCCCGCCGCAATCGCCGCCGGGCCGGCCCGCACCCTGCCATTGAGACTGAACGGGGATTATTTATTTTTTTAACTTGGCCGCCGGGCCGGGGCGGGCATCGCCCCCGGTACCTCCAGCCGCTACTATTTCCGCGGGCCGTGTTCCAACACTATTCACCCCGGCCAAGAGGCCTATTCCCCGGCCCGCACCCCGCCATTGAGACTGCACGGGAATTATTATTTTTTTATCTCTCAACCTGTCCAAGAGGCCTGCTGCCCGCCGCACTCGCCGCCGGGCCGGCCCGCACCCCGCCATTGAGACTGCACGGGGATTATTATTTTTTTTAACTCGGCGTCCGGGCCGGGGCGGGCTTCGCCCCCGGTACCTCCAGCCGCTTCTATTTACGTGCGCCGCGTTCCAACATATTCACCCCGGCCAAGAGGCCTATTCCCCGGCCCGCACCCCGCCATTGAGACTGCATGGGAATTATTATTTTTTTATCTCTCAACCTGTCCAAGAGGCCTGCTGCCCGCCGCAATCGCCGCCGGGCCGGCCCGCACCCTGCCATTGAGACTGAACGGCGATTATTTATTTTTTTAACTTGGCCGCCGGCCCGGGGCGGGCATCGCCCCCGGTACCTCCAGCCGCTACTATTTCCGCGGGCCGTGTTCCAACACTATTCACCCCGGCCAAGAGGCCTATTCCCCGGCCCGCACCCCGCCATTGAGACTTCACGGGAATTATTATTTTTTTATCTCTCAACCTGTCCAAGAGGCCTGCTGCCCGCCGCACTCGCCGCCGGGCCGGCCCCGCACCCCGCCATTGAGACTGAACGGGGATTATTATTTTTTTTAACTCGGCCTCCGGGCCGGGGCGGGCTTCGCCCCCGGTACCTCCAGCCGCTTCTATTTACGCGCGCCGCGTTCCAACATATTCACCCCGGCCAAGAGGCCTATTCCCCGGCCCGCACCCCGCCATTGAGACTGCACGGGAATTATTATTTTTTTATCTCTCAACCTGTCCAAGAGGCCTGCTGCCCGCCGCACTCGCCGCCGGGCCGGCCCGCACCCCGCCATTGAGACTGAACGGGGATTATTATTTTTTTTAACTCGGCCTCCGGGCCGGGGCGGGCTTCGCCCCCGGTACCTCCAGCCGCTTCTATTTACGCGCGCCGCGTTCCAACATATTCACCCCGGCCAAGAGGCCTCTTCCCCGGCCACACTCGTCCGCCGGGCCGGCCCGCACCCCGCCATTGAGACTGCACGGGAATTATTATTTTTATATCTCTCAACCTGTCCAAGAGGCCGGGTGCCCGCCGCAATCGCCGCCGGGCCGGCCCGCACCCTGCCATTGAGACTGAATGGGGATTATTTATTTTTTTAACTTGGCCGCCGGCCCGGGGCGGGCATCGCCCCCGGTACCTCCAGCCGCTACTATTTCCACGGGCCGTGTTCCAACACTATTCACCCCGGCCAAGAGGCCTATTCCCCGGCCCGCACCCCGCCATTGAGACTGCACGGGAATTATTATTTTTTTATCTCTCAACCTGTCCAAGAGGCCTGCTGCCCGCCGCAATCGCCGCCGGGCCGGCCCGCACCCTGCCATCGAGACTGAACGGGGATTATTTATTTTTTTAACTTGGCCGCCGGCCCGGGGCGGGCATCGCCCCCGGTACCTCCAGCCGCTACTATTTCCGCGGGCCGTGTTCCAACACTATTCACCCCGGCCAAGAGGCCTATTCCCCGGCCCGCACCCCGCCATTGAGACTGCATGGGAATTATTATTTTTTTATCTCTCAACCTGTCCAAGAGGCCTGCTGCCCGCCGCAATCGCCGCCGGGCCGGCCCGCACCCTGCCATTGAGACTGAACGGGGATTATTTATTTTTTTAACTTGGCCGCCGGGCCGGGGCGGGCATCGCCCCCGGTACCTCCATCCGCTACAATTTCCGCGGGCCGTGATCCAACACTATTCACCCCGGCCAAGAGGCCTATTCCCCGGCCCGCACCCCGCCATTGAGACTGCACGGGAATTATTATTTTTTTATCTCTCAACCTGTCCAAGAGGCCTGCTGCCCGCCGCACTCGCCGCCGGGCCGGCCCGCACCCCGCCATTGAGACTGAACGGGGATTATTATTTTTTTTAACTCGGCGTCCGGGCCGGGGCGGGCTTCGCCCCCGGTACCTCCAGCCGCTTCTATTTACGCGCGCCGCGTTCCAACATATTCACCCCGGCCAAGAGGCCTATTCCCCGGCCCGCACCCCGCCATTGAGACTGCATGGGAATTATTATTTTTTTATCTCTCAACCTGTCCAAGAGGCCTGCTGCCCGCCGCAATCGCCGCCGGGCCGGCCCGCACCCTGCCATTGAGACTGAACGGGAATTATTATTTTTTTATCTCTCAACCTGTCCAAGAGGCCTGCTGCCCGCCGCACTCGCCGCCGGGCCGGCCCGCACCCTGCCATTGAGACTGAACGGCGATTATTTATTTTTTTAACTTGGCCGCCGGCCCGGGGCGGGCATCGCCCCCGGTACCTCCAGCCGCTACTATTTCCGCGGGCCGTGTTCCAACACTATTCACCCCGGCCAAGAGGCCTATTCCCCGGCCCGCACCCCGCCATTGAGACTGCACGGGAATTATTATTTTTTTATCTCTCAACCTGTCCAAGAGGCCTGCTGCCCGCCGCAATCGCCGCCGGGCCGGCCCGCACCCTCCCATTGAGACTGAACGGGGATTATTTATTTTTTTAACTTGGCCGCCGGGCCGGGGCGGGCATCGCCCCCGGTACCTCCAGCCGCTACTATTTCCGCGGGCCGTGTTCCAACACTATTCACCCCGGCCAAGAGGCCTATTCCCCGGCCCGCACCCCGCCATTGAGACTTCACGGGAATTATTATTTTTTTATCTCTCAACCTGTCCAAGAGGCCTGCTGCCCGCCGCACTCGCCGCCGGGCCGGCCCCGCACCCCGCCATTGAGACTGAACGGGGATTATTATTTTTTTTAACTCGGCCTCCGGGCCGGGGCGGGCTTCGCCCCCGGTACCTCCAGCCGCTTCTATTTACGCGCGCCGCGTTCCAACATATTCACCCCGGCCAAGAGGCCTATTCCCCGGCCCGCACCCCGCCATTGAGACTGAATGGGAATTATTATTTTTTTATCTCTCAACCTGTCCAAGAGGCCTGCTGCCCGCCGCAATCGCCGCCGGGCCGGCCCGCACCCTGCCATTGAGACTGAACGGGAATTATTATTTTTTTATCTCTCAACCTGTCCAAGAGGCCTGCTGCCCGCCGCAATCGCCGCCGGGCCGGCCCGCACCCTGCCATTGAGACTGAACGGGGATTATTTATTTTTTTAACTTGGCCGCCGGTCCGGGGCGGGCATCGCCCCCGGTACCTCCAGCCGCTACTATTTCCGCGGGCCGTGTTCCAACACTATTCACCCCGGCCAAGAGGCCTATTCCCCGGCCCGCACCCCGCCATTGAGACTGCACGGGAATTATTATTTTTTTATCTCTCAACCTGTCCAAGAGGCCTGCTGCCCGCCGCAATCGCCGCCGGGCCGGCCCGCACCCTGCCATTGAGACTGAACGGGGATTATTTATTTTTTTAACTTGGCCGCCGGGCCGGGGCGGGCATCGTCCCCGGTACTTCCAGCCGCTACTATTTCCGCGGGCCGTGTTCCAACACTATTCACCCCGGCCAAGAGGCCTATTCCCCGGCCCGCACCCCGCCATTGAGACTGCACGGGAATTATTATTTTTTTATCTCTCAACCTGTCCAAGAGGCCTGCTGCCCGCCGCACTCGCCGCCGGGCCGGCCCGCACCCCGCCATTGAGACTGAACGGGGATTATTTTTTTTAACTCGGCCGCCGGGCCGGGGCGGGCATCGCCCCCGGTACCTCCAGCCGCTACTATTTCCGCGGGCCGTGTTCCAACACTATTCACCCCGGCCAAGAGGCCTATTCCCCGGCCCGCACCCCGCCATTGAGACTGCACGGGAATTATTATTTTTTTATCTCTCAACCTGTCCAAGAGGCCTGCTGCCCGCCGCACTCGCCGCCGGGCCGGCCCGCACCCCGCCATTGAGACTGCACGGGAATTATTATTTTTATATCTCTCAACCTGTCCAAGAGGCCGGGTGCCCGCCGCAATCGCCGCCGGGCCGGCCCGCACCCTGCCATTGAGACTGAATGGGGATTATTTATTTTTTTAACTTGGCCGCCGGCCCGGGGCGGGCATCGCCCCCGGTACCTCCAGCCGCTACTATTTCCGCGGGCCGTGTTCCAACACTATTCACCCCGGCCAAGAGGCCTATTCCCCGGCCCGCACCCCGCCATTGAGACTGCACGGGAATTATTATTTTTTTATCTCTCAACCTGTCCAAGAGGCCTGCTGCCCGCCGCAATCGCCGCCGGGCCGGCCCGCACCACGCCATTGAGACTGCATGGGAATTATTATTTTTTTATCTCTCAACCTGTCCAAGAGGCCTGCTGCCCGCCGCAATCGCCGCCGGGCCGGCCCGCACCCCGCCATTGAGACTGAACTGGGATTATTTATTTTTTTTAACTTGGCCGCCGGGCCGGGGCGGGCATCGCCCCCGGTACCTCCAGCCGCTACTATTTCCGCGGGCCGTGTTCCAACACTATTCACCCCGGCCAAGAGGCCTGTTCCCCGGCCCGCACCCCGCCATTGAGACTGCATGGGAATTATTATTTTTTTATCTCTCAACCTGTCCAAGAGGCCTGCTGCCCGCCGCAATCGCCGCCGGGCCGGCCCGCACCCTGCCATTGAGACTGCACGGGAATTATTATTTTTTTATCTCTCAACCTGTCCAAGAGGCCTGCTGCCCGCCGCAATCGCCGCCGGGCCGGCCCGCACCCCGCCATTGAGACTGCATGGGAATTATTATTTTTTTATCTCTCAACCTGTCCAAGAGGCCTGCTGCCCGCCGCAATCGCCGCCGGGCCGGCCCGCACCCCGCCATTGAGACTGAACGGGGATTATTTATTTTTTTTAACTTGGCCGCCGGGCCGGGGCGGGCATCGCCCCCGGTACCTCCAGCCGCTACTATTTCCGCGGGCCGTGTTCCAACACTATTCACCCCGGCCAAGAGGCCTATTCCCCGGCCCGCACCCCGCCATTGAGACTGCATGGGAATTATTATTTTTTTATCTCTCAACCTGTCCAAGAGGCCTGCTGCCCGCCGCAATCGCCGCCGGGCCGGCCCGCACCCTGCCATTGAGACTGAACGGGGATTATTTATTTTTTTAACTTGGCCGCCGGCCCGGGGCGGGCATCGCCCCCGGTACCTCCAGCCGCTACTATTTCCGCGGGCCGTGTTCCAACACTATTCACCCCGGCCAAGAGGCCCATTCCCCGGCCCGCACCCCGCCATTGAGACTGCATGGGAATTATTATTTTTTTATCTCTCAACCTGTCCAAGAGGCCTGCTGCCCGCCGCAATCGCCGCCGGGCCGGCCCGCACCCTGCCATTGAGACTGAACGGGATTATTTATTTTTTTAACTTGGCCGCCGGCCCGGGGCGGGCATCGCCCCCGGTACCTCCAGCCGCTTCTATTTACGCGCGCCGCGTTCCAACATATTCACCCCGGCCAAGAGGCCTATTCCCCGGCCCGCACCCCGCCATTGAGACTGCAAGGGAATTATTATTTTTTTATCTCTCAACCTGTCCAAGAGGCCTGCTGCCCGCCGCAATTGCCGCCGGGCCGCGCGCACCATGCCATTGAGACTGAACGGGAATTATTATTTTTTTATCTCTCAACCTGTCCAAGAGGCCTGCTGCCCGCCGCAATCGCCGCCGGGCCGGCCCGCACCCTGCCATTGAGACTGAACGGGATTATTTATTTTTTTAACTCGGCCTCCGGGCCGGGGCGGGCTTCGCCCCCGGTACCTCCAGCCGCTTCTATTTACGCGCGCCGCGTTCCAACATATTCACCCCGGCCAAGAGGCCTATTCCCCGGCCCACACCCCGCCATTGAGACTGCATGGGAATTATTATTTTTTTATCTCTCAACCTGTCCAAGAGGCCTGCTGCCCGCCGCAATCGCCGCCGGGCCGGCCCACACCCTGCCATTGAGACTGAACGGGGATTATTTATTTTTTTAACTTGGCCGCCGGCCCGGGGCGGGCATCGCCCCCGGTACCTCCAGCCGCTACTATTTCCGCGGGCCGTGTTCCAACACTATTCACCCCGGCCAAGAGGCCTATTCCCCGGCCCGCACCCCGCCATTGAGACTGCATGGGAATTATTATTTTTTTATCTCTCAACCTGTCCAAGAGGCCTGCTGCCCGCCGCAATCGCCGCCGGGCCGGCCCGCACCCTGCCATTGAGACTGAACGGGAATTATTATTTTTTTATCTCTCAACCTGTCCAAGAGGCCTGCTGCCCGCCGCACTCGCCGCCGGGCCGGCCCGCACCCCGCCATTGAGACTGAACGGGGATTATTATTTTTTTTAACTCGGCCTCCGGGCCGGGGCGGGCTTCGCCCCCGGTACCTCCAGCCGCTTCTATTTACGCGCGCCGCGTTCCAACATATTCACCCCGGCCAAGAGGCCTCTTCCCTGGCCACACTCGTCCGCCGGGCCGGCCCGCACCCCGCCCTTGAGACTGCACGGGAATTATTATTTTTTTATCTCTCAACCTGTCCAAGAGGCCTGCTGCCCGCCGCACTCGCCACCGGGCCGGCCCGCAACCTGCCATTGAGACTGAAGGGGATTATTATTTTTTTTAACTCGGCCTTCGGGCCGGGGCGGGCTTCGCCCCCGGTACCTCCAGCCGCTTCTATTTACGCGCGCCGCGTTCCAACATATTCACCCCGGCCAAGAGGCCTCTTCCCCGGCCACACTCGTCCGCCGGGCCGGCCCGCACCCCGCCATTGAGACTGCACGGGAATTATTATTTTTATATCTCTCAACCTGTCCAAGAGGCCTGCTGCCCGCCGCAATCGCCGCCGGGCCGGCCCGCACCCTGCCATTGAGACTGAACGGGGATTATTTATTTTTTTAACTTGGCCGCCGGCCCGGGGCGGGCATCGCCCCCGGTACCTCCAGCCGCTACTATTTCCGCGGGCCGTGTTCCAACACTATTCACCCCGGCCAAGAGGCCTATTCCCCGGCCGGCACCCCGCCATTGAGACTGCACGGTAATTATTATTTTTTTATCTCTCAACCTGTCCAAGAGGCCTGCTGCCCGCCGCAATCGCCGCCGGGCCGGCCCGCACCCCGCCATTGAGACTGCATGGGAATTATTATTTTTTTATCTCTCAACCTGTCCAAGAGGCCTGCTGCCCGCCGCAATCGCCGCCGGGCCGGCCCGCACCCCGCCATTGAGACTGAACGGGGATTATTTATTTTTTTTAACTTGGCCGCCGGGCCGGGGCGGGCATCGCCCCCGGTACCTCCAGCCGCTACTATTTCCGCGGGCCGTGTTCCAACACTATTCACCCCGGCCAAGAGGCCTATTCCCCGGCCCGCACCCCGCCATTGAGACTGCATGGGAATTATTATTTTTTTATCTCTCAACCTGTCCAAGAGGCCTGCTGCCCGCCGCAATCGCCGCCGGGCCGGCCCGCACCCTGCCATTGAGACTGAACGGGGATTATTTATTTTTTTAACTTGGCCGCCGGCCCGGGGCGGGCATCGCCCCCGGTACCTCCAGCCGCTACTATTTCCGCGGGCCGTGTTCCAACACTATTCACCCCGGCCAAGAGGCCCATTCCCCGGCCCGCACCCCGCCATTGAGACTGCATGGGAATTATTATTTTTTTATCTCTCAACCTGTCCAAGAGGCCTGCTGCCCGCCGCAATCGCCGCCGGGCCGGCCCGCACCCTGCCATTGAGACTGAACGGGGATTATTTATTTTTTTAACTTGGCCGCCGGCCCGGGGCGGGCATCGCCCCCGGTACCTCCAGCCGCTACTATTTCCGCGGGCCGTGTTCCAACACTATTCACCCCGGCCAAGAGGCCTATTCCCCGGCCCGCACCCCGCCATTGAGACTGCACGGGAATTATTATTTTTTTATCTCTCAACCTGTCCAAGAGGCCTGCTGCCCGCCGCACTCGCCGCCGGGCCGGCCCGCACCCCGCCATTGAGACTGAACGGGGATTATTATTTTTTTTAACTCGGCCTCCGGGCCGGGGCGGGCTTCGCCCCCGGTACCTCCAGCCGCTTCGATTTACGCGCGCCGCGTTCCAACATATTCACCCCGGCAAAGAGGCCTCTTCCCCGGCCACACTCGTCCGCCGGGCCGGCCCGCACCCCGCCATTGAGACTGCACGGGAATTATTATTTTTTTATCTCTCAACCTGTCCAAGAGGCCTGCTGCCCGCCGCAATCGCCGCCGGGCCGGCCCGCACCCTGCCATTGAGACTGAACGGGGATTATTTATTTTTTTAACTGGGCCGCCGGCCCGGGACGGGCATCGCCCCCGGTACCTCCAGCCGCTACTATTTCCGCGGGCCGTGTTCCAACACTATTCACCCCGGCCAAGAGGCCTATTCCCCGGCCCGCACCCCGCCATTGAAACTGCATGGGAATTATTATTTTTTTATCTCTCAACCTGTCCAAGAGGCCTGCTGCCCGCCGCAATCGCCGCCGGGCCGGCCCGCACCCTGCCATTGAGACTGAACGGGGATTTTTTTTTTTTTTAACTTGGCCGCCGGGCCGGGGCGGGCATCGCCCCCGGTACCTCCAGCCGCTACTATTTCCGCGGGCCGTGTTCCAACACTATTCACCCCGGCCAAGAGGCCTATTCCCCGGCCCGCACCCCGCCATTGAAACTGCATGGGAATTATTATTTTTTTATCTCTCAACCTGTCCAAGAGGCCTGCTGCCCGCCGCACTCGCCGCCGGGCCGGCCCGCACCCCGCCATTGAGACTGAACGGGGATTATTATTTTTTTTAACTCGGCCTCCGGGCCGGGGCGGGCTTCGCCCCCGGTACCTCCAGCCGCTTCTATTTACGCGCGCCGCGTTCCAACATATTCACCCCGGCCAAGAGGCCTATTCCCCGGCCCGCACCCCGCCATTGAGACTGCATGGGAATTATTATTTTTTTATCTCTCAACCTGTCCAAGAGGCCTGCTGCCCGCCGCAATTGCCGCCGGGCCGGCCCGCACCCTGCCATTGAGACTGAACGGGAATTATTATTTTTTTATCTCTCAACCTGTCCAAGAGGCCTGCTGCCCGCCGCACTCGCCGCCGGGCCGGCCCGCACCCTGCCATTGAGACTGAACGGGGATTATTTATTTTTTTAACTTGGCCGCCGGGCCGGGGCGGGCATCGCCCCCGGTACCTCCAGCCGCTACTATTTCCGCGGGCCGTGTTCCAACACTATTCACCCCGGCCAAGAGGCCTATTCCCCGGCCCGCACCCCGCCATTGAGACTGCATGGGAATTATTATTTTTTTATCTCTCAACCTGTCCAAGAGGCCTGCTGCCCGCCGCAATCGCCGCCGGGCCGGCCCGCACCCTGCCATTGAGACTGAACGGGATTATTTATTTTTTTAACTTGGCCGCCGGGCCGGGGCGGGCATCGCCCCCGGTACCTCCAGCCGCTACTATTTCCGCGGGCCGTGTTCCAACACTATTCACCCCGGCCAAGAGGCCTATTCCCCGGCCCGCACCCCGCCATTGAGACTGCACGGGAATTATTATTTTTTTATCTCTCAACCTGTCCAAGAGGCCTGCTGCCCGCCGCACTCGCCGCCGGGCCGGCCCGCACGCCGCCATTGAGACTGAACGGGGATTATTATTTTTTTTAACTCGGCCTCCGGGCCGGGGCGGGCTTCGCCCCCGGTACCTCCAGCCGCTTCTATTTACGCGCGCCGCGTTCCAACATATTCACCCCGGCCAAGAGGCCTATTCCCCGGCCCGCACCCCGCCATTGAGACTGCATGGGAATTATTATTTTTTTATCTCTCAACCTGTCCAAGAGGCCTGCTGCCCGCCGCAATCGCCGCCGGGCCGGCCCGCACCCTGCCATTGAGACTGAACGGGATTATTTATTTTTTTAACTTGGCCGCCGGGCCGGGGCGGGCATCGCCCCCGGTACCTCCAGCCGCTACTATTTCCGCGGGCCGTGTTCCAACACTATTCACCCCGGCCAAGAGGCCTATTCCCCGGCCCGCACCCCGCCATTGAGACTGCACGGGAATTATTATTTTTTTATCTCTCAACCTGTCCAAGAGGCCTGCTGCCCGCCGCACTCGCCGCCGGGCCGGCCCGCACCCCGCCATTGAGACTGAACGGGGATTATTATTTTTTTTAACTCGGCCTCCGGGCCGGGGCGGGCTTCGCCCCCGGTACCTCCAGCCGCTTCTATTTACGCGCGCCGTGTTCCAACATATTCACCCCGGCCAAGAGGCCTCTTCCCCGGCCACACTCGTCCGCCGGGCCGGCCCGCACCCCGCCATTGAGACTGCACGGGAATTATTATTTTTTTATCTCTCAACCTGTCCAAGAGGCCTGCTGCCCGCCGCACTCGCCGCCGGGCCGGCCCGCACCCCGCCATTGAGACTGAACGGGGATTATTATTTTTTTTAACTCGGCCTCCGGGCCGGGGCGGGCTTCGCCCCCGGTACCTCCAGCCGCTTCTATTTACGCGCGCCGCGTTCCAACATATTCACCCCGGCCAAGAGGCCTCTTCCCCGGCCACACTCGTCCGCCGGGCCGGCCCGCACCCCGCCGTTGAGACTGCACGGGAATTATTATTTTTTTATCTCTCAACCTGTCCAAGAGGCCTGCTGCCCGCCGCACTCGCCGCCGGGCCGGACCGCACCCCGCCATTGAGACTGAACGGGATTATTATTTTTTTTAACTCGGCCTCCGGGCCGGGGCGGGCTTCGCCCCCGGTACCTCCAGCCGCTTCTATTTACGCGCGCCGCGTTCCAACATATTCACCCCGGCCAAGAGGCCTATTCCCCGGCCCGCACCCCGCCATTGAGACTGCACGGGAATTATTATTTTTTTATCTCTCAACCTGTCCAAGAGGCCTGCTGCCCGCCGCACTCGCCGCCGGGCCGGCCCGCACCCCGCCATTGAGACTGAACGGGGATTTTTTTTTTTTTTAACTCGGCCTCCGGGCCGGGGCGGGCTTCGCCCCCGGTACCTCCAGCCGCTTCTATTTACGCGCGCCGCGTTCCAACATATTCACCCCGGCCAAGAGGCCTATTCCCCGGCCCGCACCCCGCCATTGAGACTGTATGGGAATTATTATTTTTTTATCTCTCAACCTGTCCAAGAGGCCTGCTGCCCGCCGCAATCGCCGCCGGGCCGGCCCGCACCCCGCCATTGAGACTGAACGGGGATTATTTATTTTTTTAACTTGGCCGCCGGGCCGGGGCGGGCATCGCCCCCGGTACCTCCAGCCGCTACTATTTCCGCGGGCCGTGTTCCAACACTATTCACCCCGGCCAAGAGGCCTATTCCCCGGCCCGCACCCCGCCATTGAGACTGCATGGGAATTATTATTTTTTTATCTCTCAACCTGTCCAAGAGGCCTGCTGCCCGCCGCACTCGCCGCCGGGCCGGCCCGCACCCCGCCATTGAGACTGAACGGGGATTATTATTTTTTTTAACTCGGCCTCCGGGCCGGGGCAGGCTTCGACCCCGGTACCTCCAGCCGCTTCTATTTACGCGCGCCGCGTTCCAACATATTCACCCCGGCCAAGAGGCCTCTTCCCCGGCCACACTCGTCCGCCGGGCCGGCCCGCACCCCGCCATTGAGACTACACGGGAATTATTTTTTTTTTTATCTCTCAACCTGTCCAAGAGGCCTGCTGCCCGCCGCAA
The DNA here is from genome assembly GCF_025434085.1 of Hippocampus zosterae. NCBI lineage: Eukaryota > Metazoa > Chordata > Actinopteri > Syngnathiformes > Syngnathidae > Hippocampus > Hippocampus zosterae. The sequence goes on from NC_067469.1 coordinate 13,204,308, forward strand.
TCGCCGCCGGGCCGGCCCGCACCCTGCCATTGAGACTGAACGGGGATTATTTATTTTTTTAACTTGGCCGCCGGGCCGGGGCGGGCATCGCCCCCGGTACCTCCAGCCGCTACTATTTCCGCGGGCCGTGTTCCAACACTATTCACCCCGGCCAAGAGGCCTATTCCCCGGCCCGCACCCCGCCATTGAGACTGCACGGGAATTATTATTTTTTTATCTCTCAACCTGTCCAAGAGGCCTGCTGCCCGCCGCACTCGCCGCCGGGCCGGCCCGCACCCCGCCATTGAGACTGTACGGGGATTATTATTTTTTTTAACTCGGCCGCCGGGCCGGGGCGGGCTTCGCCCCCGGTACCTCCAGCCGCTTCTATTTACGCGCGCCGCGTTCCAACATATTCACCCCGGCCAAGAGGCCTCTTCCCCGGCCACACTCGTCCGCCGGGCCGGCCCGCACCCCGCCATTGAGACTGCACGGGAATTATTATTTTTTTATCTCTCAACCTGTCCAAGAGGCCTGCTGCCCGCCGCACTCGCCGCCGGGCCGGCCCGCACCCCGCCATTGAGACTGAACGGGGATTATTATTTTTTTTAACTCGGCCTCCGGGCCGGGGCGGGCTTCGCCCCCGGTACCTCCAGCCGCTTCGATTTACGCGCGCCGCGTTCCAACATATTCACCCCGGCAAAGAGGCCTCTTCCCCGGCCACACTCGTCCGCCGGGCCGGCCCGCACCCCGCCATTGAGACTGCACGGGAATTATTATTTTTTTATCTCTCAACCTGTCCAAGAGGCCTGCTGCCCGCCGCAATCGCCGCCGGGCCGACCCGCACCCTGCCATTGAGACTGAACGGGGATTATTTATTTTTTTAACTGGGCCGCCGGCCCGGGACGGGCATCGCCCCCGGTACCTCCAGCCGCTACTATTTCCGCGGGCCGTGTTCCAACACTATTCACCCCGGCCAAGAGGCCTATTCCCCGGCCCGCACCCCGCCATTGAAACTGCATGGGAATTATTATTTTTTTATCTCTCAACCTGTCCAAGAGGCCTGCTGCCCGCCGCAATCGCCGCCGGGCCGGCCCGCACCCTGCCATTGAGACTGAACGGGGATTTTTTTTTTTTTTAACTTGGCCGCCGGGCCGGGGCGGGCATCGCCCCTGGTACCTCCAGCCGCTACTATTTCCGCGGGCCGTGTTCCAACACTATTCACCCCGGCCAAGAGGCCTATTCCCCGGCCCGCACCCCGCCATTGAAACTGCATGGGAATTATTATTTTTTTATCTCTCAACCTGTCCAAGAGGCCTGCTGCCCGCCGCACTCGCCGCCGGGCCGGCCCGCACCCCGCCATTGAGACTGAACGGGGATTATTATTTTTTTTAACTCGGCCTCCGGGCCGGGGCGGGCTTCGCCCCCGGTACCTCCAGCCGCTTCTATTTACGCGCGCCGCGTTCCAACATATTCACCCCGGCCAAGAGGCCTATTCCCCGGCCCGCACCCCGCCATTGAGACTGCACGGGAATTATTATTTTTTTATCTCTCAACCTGTCCAAGAGGCCTGCTGCCCGCCGCACTCGCCGCCGGGCCGGCCCGCACCCCGCCATTGAGACTGAACGGGGATTATTATTTTTTTTAACTCGGCCTCCGGGCCGGGGCGGGCTTCGCCCCCGGTACCTCCAGCCGCTTCTATTTACGCGCGCCGCGTTCCAACATATTCACCCCGGCCAAGAGGCCTATTCCCCGGCCCGCACCCCGCCATTGAGACTGCATGGGAATTATTATTTTTTTATCTCTCAACCTGTCCAAGAGGCCTGCTGCCCGCCGCAATTGCCGCCGGGCCGGCCCGCACCCTGCCATTGAGACTGAACGGGAATTATTATTTTTTTATCTCTCAACCTGTCCAAGAGGCCTGCTGCCCGCCGCACTCGCCGCCGGGCCGGCCCGCACCCTGCCATTGAGACTGAACGGGGATTATTTATTTTTTTAACTTGGCCGCCGGGCCGGGGCGGGCATCGCCCCCGGTACCTCCAGCCGCTACTATTTCCGCGGGCCGTGTTCCAACACTATTCACCCCGGCCAAGAGGCCTATTCCCCGGCCCGCACCCCGCCATTGAGACTGCATGGGAATTATTATTTTTTTATCTCTCAACCTGTCCAAGAGGCCTGCTGCCCGCCGCAATCGCCGCCGGGCCGGCCCGCACCCTGCCATTGAGACTGAACGGGATTATTTATTTTTTTAACTTGGCCGCCGGGCCGGGGCGGGCATCGCCCCCGGTACCTCCAGCCGCTACTATTTCCGCGGGCCGTGTTCCAACACTATTCACCCCGGCCAAGAGGCCTATTCCCCGGCCCGCACCCCGCCATTGAGACTGCACGGGAATTATTATTTTTTTATCTCTCAACCTGTCCAAGAGGCCTGCTGCCCGCCGCACTCGCCGCCGGGCCGGCCCGCACCCCGCCATTGAGACTGAACGGGGATTATTATTTTTTTTAACTCGGCCTCCGGGCCGGGGCGGGCTTCGCCCCCGGTACCTCCAGCCGCTTCTATTTACGCGCGCCGCGTTCCAACATATTCACCCCGGCCAAGAGGCCTATTCCCCGGCCCGCACCCCGCCATTGAGACTGCATGGGAATTATTATTTTTTTATCTCTCAACCTGTCCAAGAGGCCTGCTGCCCGCCGCAATCGCCGCCGGGCCGGCCCGCACCCTGCCATTGAGACTGAACGGGATTATTTATTTTTTTAACTTGGCCGCCGGGCCGGGGCGGGCATCGCCCCCGGTACCTCCAGCCGCTACTATTTCCGCGGGCCGTGTTCCAACACTATTCACCCCGGCCAAGAGGCCTATTCCCCGGCCCGCACCCCGCCATTGAGACTGCACGGGAATTATTATTTTTTTATCTCTCAACCTGTCCAAGAGGCCTGCTGCCCGCCGCACTCGCCGCCGGGCCGGCCCGCACCCCGCCATTGAGACTGAACGGGGATTATTATTTTTTTTAACTCGGCCTCCGGGCCGGGGCGGGCTTCGCCCCCGGTACCTCCAGCCGCTTCTATTTACGCGCGCCGTGTTCCAACATATTCACCCCGGCCAAGAGGCCTCTTCCCCGGCCACACTCGTCCGCCGGGCCGGCCCGCACCCCGCCATTGAGACTGCACGGGAATTATTATTTTTTTATCTCTCAACCTGTCCAAGAGGCCTGCTGCCCGCCGCACTGGCCGCCGGGCCGGCCCGCACCCCGCCATTGAGACTGAACGGGGATTATTATTTTTTTTAACTCGGCCTCCGGGCCGGGGCGGGCTTCGCCCCCGGTACCTCCAGCCGCTTCTATTTACGCGCGCCGCGTTCCAACATATTCACCCCGGCCAAGAGGCCTCTTCCCCGGCCACACTCGTCCGCCGGGCCGGCCCGCACCCCGCCGTTGAGACTGCACGGGAATTATTATTTTTTTATCTCTCAACCTGTCCAAGAGGCCTGCTGCCCGCCGCACTCGCCGCCGGGCCGGACCGCACCCCGCCATTGAGACTGAACGGGATTATTATTTTTTTTAACTCGGCCTCCGGGCCGGGGCGGGCTTCGCCCCCGGTACCTCCAGCCGCTTCTATTTACGCGCGCCGCGTTCCAACATATTCACCCCGGCCAAGAGGCCTATTCCCCGGCCCGCACCCCGCCATTGAGACTGCACGGGAATTATTATTTTTTTATCTCTCAACCTGTCCAAGAGGCCTGCTGCCCGCCGCACTCGCCGCCGGGCCGGCCCGCACCCCGCCATTGAGACTGAACGGGGATTATTTTTTTTTTTAACTCGGCCTCCGGGCCGGGGCGGGCTTCGCCCCCGGTACCTCCAGCCGCTTCTATTTACGCGCGCCGCGTTCCAACATATTCACCCCGGCCAAGAGGCCTATTCCCCGGCCCGCACCCCGCCATTGAGACTGTATGGGAATTATTATTTTTTTATCTCTCAACCTGTCCAAGAGGCCTGCTGCCCGCCGCAATCGCCGCCGGGCCGGCCCGCACCCTGCCATTGAGACTGAACGGGATTATTTATTTTTTTAACTTGGCCGCCGGGCCGGGGCGGGCATCGCCCCCGGTACCTCCAGCCGCTACTATTTCCGCGGGCCGTGTTCCAACACTATTCACCCCGGCCAAGAGGCCTATTCCCCGGACCGCACCCCGCCATTGAGACTGCACGGGAATTATTATTTTTTTATCTCTCAACCTGTCCAAGAGGCCTGCTGCCCGCCGCACTCGCCGCCGGGCCGGCCCGCACCCCGCCATTGAGACTGAACGGGGATTATTATTTTTTTTAACTCGGCCTCCGGGCCGGGGCGGGCTTCGCCCCCGGTACCTCCAGCCGCTTCTATTTACGCGCGCCGCGTTCCAACATATTCACCCCGGCCAAGAGGCCTATTCCCCGGCCCGCACCCCGCCATTGAGACTGCACGGGAATTATTATTTTTTTATCTCTCAACCTGTCCAAGAGGCCTGCTGCCCGCCGCACTCGCCGCCGGGCCGGCCCGCACCCCGCCATTGAGACTGAACGGGGATTATTATTTTTTTTAACTCGGCCTCCGGGCCGGGGCGGGCTTCGCCCCCGGTACCTCCAGCCGCTTCTATTTACGCGCGCCGCGTTCCAACATATTCACCCCGGCCAAGAGGCCTATTCCCCGGCCCGCACCCCGCCATTGAGACTGCAAGGGAATTATTATTTTTTTATCTCTCAACCTGTCCAAGAGGCCTGCTGCCCGCCGCAATTGCAGCCGGGCCGGCCCGCACCCTGCCATTGAGACTGAACGGGAATTATTATTTTTTTATCTCTCAACCTGTCCAAGAGGCCTGCTGCCCGCCGCAATCGCCGCCGGGCCGGCCCGCACCCTGCCATTGAGACTGAACGGGGATTATTTATTTTTTTAACTTGGCCGCCGGGCCAGGGCGGGCATCGCCCCCGGTACCTCCAGCCGCTACTATTTCCGCGGGCCGTGTTCCAACACTATTCACCCCGGCCAAGAGGCCTATTCCCCGGCCCGCACCCCGCCATTGAGACTGCACGGGAATTATTATTTTTTTATCTCTCAACCTGTCCAAGAGGCCTGCTGCCCGCCGCACTCGCTGCCGGGCCGGCCCGCACCCCGCCATTGAGACTGAACGGGGATTATTATTTTTTTTAACTCGGCCTCCGGGCCGGGGCGGGCTTCGCCCCCGGTACCTCCAGCCGCTTCTATTTACGCGCGCCGCGTTCCAACATATTCACCCCGGCCAAGAGGCCTATTCCCCGGCCCGCACCCCGCCATTGAGACTGCATGGGAATTATTATTTTTTTATCTCTCAACCTGTCCAAGAGGCCTGCTGCCCGCCGCAATCGCCGCCGGGCCGGCCCGCACCCTGCCATTGAGACTGAACGGGATTATTTATTTTTTTAACTTGGCCGCCGGGCCGGGGCGGGCATCGCCCCCGGTACCTCCAGCCGCTACTATTTCCGCGGGCCGTGTTCCAACACTATTCACCCCGGCCAAGAGGCCTATTCCCCGGCCCGCACCCCGCCATTGAGACTGCACGGGAATTATTATTTTTTTATCTCTCAACCTGTCCAAGAGGCCTGCTGCCCGCCGCACTCGCCGCCGGGCCGGCCAGCACCCCGCCATTGAGACTGAACGGGGATTATTATTTTTTTTAACTCGGCCTCCGGGCCGGGGCGGGCTTCGCCCCCGGTACCTCCAGCCGCTTCTATTTACGCGCGCCGCGTTCCAACATATTCACCCCGGCCAAGAGGCCTATTCCCCGGCCCGCACCCCGCCATTGAGACTGCACGGGAATTATTATTTTTTTATCTCTCAACCTGTCCAAGAGGCCTGCTGCCCGCCGCACTCGCCGCCGGGCCGGCCCGCACCCCGCCATTGAGACTGAACGGGGATTATTATTTTTTTTAACTCGGCCTCCGGGCCGGGGCGGGCTTCGCCCCCGGTACCTCCAGCCGCTTCTATTTACGCGCGCCGCGTTCCAACATATTCACCCCGGCCAAGAGGCCTATTCCCCGGCCCGCACCCCGCCATTGAGACTGCAAGGGAATTATTATTTTTTTATCTCTCAACCTGTCCAAGAGGCCTGCTGCCCGCCGCAATTGCCGCCGGGCCGGCCCGCACCCTGCCATTGAGACTGAACGGGAATTATTATTTTTTTATCTCTCAACCTGTCCAAGAGGCCTGCTGCCCGCCGCACTTGCCGCCGGGCCGGCCCGCACCCCGCCATTGAGACTGAACGGGGATTATTATTTTTTTTAACTCGGCCTCCGGGCCGGGGCGGGCTTCGCCCCCGGTACCTCCAGCCGCTTCTATTTACGCGCGCCGCGTTCCAACATATTCACCCCGGCCAAGAGGCCTATTCCCCGGCCCGCACCCCGCCATTGAGACTGCATGGGAATTATTATTTTTTTATCTCTCAACCTGTCCAAGAGGCCTGCTGCCCGCCGCAATTGCCGCCGGGCCGGCCCGCACCCTGCCATTGAGACTGAACGGGAATTATTATTTTTTTATCTCTCAACCTGTCCAAGAGGCCTGCTGCCCGCCGCACTCGCCGCCGGGCCGGCCCGCACCCTGCCATTGAGACTGAACGGGGATTATTTATTTTTTTAACTTGGCCGCCGGGCCGGGGCGGGCATCGCCCCCGGTACCTCCAGCCGCTACTATTTCCGCGGGCCGTGTTCCAACACTATTCACCCCGGCCAAGAGGCCTATTCCCCGGCCCGCACCCCGCCATTGAGACTGCATGGGAATTATTATTTTTTTATCTCTCAACCTGTCCAAGAGGCCTGCTGCCCGCCGCAATCGCCGCCGGGCCGGCCCGCACCCTGCCATTGAGACTGAACGGGATTATTTATTTTTTTAACTTGGCCGCCGGGCCGGGGCGGGCATCGCCCCCGGTACCTCCAGCCGCTACTATTTCCGCGGGCCGTGTTCCAACACTATTCACCCCGGCCAAGAGGCCTATTCCCCGGCCCGCACCCCGCCATTGAGACTGCACGGGAATTATTATTTTTTTATCTCTCAACCTGTCCAAGAGGCCTGCTGCCCGCCGCACTCGCCGCCGGGCCGGCCCGCACCCCGCCATTGAGACTGAACGGGGATTATTATTTTTTTTAACTCGGCCTCCGGGCCGGGGCGGGCTTCGCCCCCGGTACCTCCAGCCGCTTCTATTTACGCGCGCCGCGTTCCAACATATTCACCCCGGCCAAGAGGCCTATTCCCCGGCCCGCACCCCGCCATTGAGACTGCATGGGAATTATTATTTTTTTATCTCTCAACCTGTCCAAGAGGCCTGCTGCCCGCCGCAATCGCCGCCGGGCCGGCCCGCACCCTGCCATTGAGACTGAACGGGATTATTTATTTTTTTAACTTGGCCGCCGGGCCGGGGCGGGCATCGCCCCCGGTACCTCCAGCCGCTACTATTTCCGCGGGCCGTGTTCCAACACTATTCACCCCGGCCAAGAGGCCTATTCCCCGGCCCGCACCCCGCCATTGAGACTGCACGGGAATTATTATTTTTTTATCTCTCAACCTGTCCAAGAGGCCTGCTGCCCGCCGCACTCGCCGCCGGGCCGGCCCGCACCCCGCCATTGAGACTGAACGGGGATTATTATTTTTTTTAACTCGGCCTCCGGGCCGGGGCGGGCTTCGCCCCCGGTACCTCCAGCCGCTTCTATTTACGCGCGCCGTGTTCCAACATATTCACCCCGGCCAAGAGGCCTCTTCCCCGGCCACACTCGTCCGCCGGGCCGGCCCGCACCCCGCCATTGAGACTGCACGGGAATTATTATTTTTTTATCTCTCAACCTGTCCAAGAGGCCTGCTGCCCGCCGCACTCGCCGCCGGGCCGGCCCGCACCCCGCCGTTGAGACTGAACGGGGATTATTATTTTTTTTAACTCGGCCTCCGGGCCGGGGCGGGCTTCGCCCCCGGTACCTCCAGCCGCTTCTATTTACGCGCGCCGCGTTCCAACATATTCACCCCGGCCAAGAGGCCTCTTCCCCGGCCGCACTCGCCGCCGGGCCGGCCCGCACCCCGCCATTGAGACTGAACGGGGATTTTTTTTTTTTTTAACTCGGCCTCCGGGCCGGGGCGGGCTTCGCCCCCGGTACCTCCAGCCGCTTCTATTTACGCGCGCCGCGTTCCAACATATTCACCCCGGCCAAGAGGCCTATTCCCCGGCCCGCACCCCGCCATTGAGACTGTATGGGAATTATTATTTTTTTATCTCTCAACCTGTCCAAGAGGCCTGCTGCCCGCCGCAATCGCCGCCGGGCCGGCCCGCACCCTGCCATTGAGACTGAACGGGATTATTTATTTTTTTAACTTGGCCGCCGGGCCGGGGCGGGCATCGCCCCCGGTACCTCCAGCCGCTACTATTTCCGCGGGCCGTGTTCCAACACTATTCACCCCGGCCAAGAGGCCTATTCCCCGGCCCGCACCCCGCCATTGAGACTGCACGGGAATTATTATTTTTTTATCTCTCAACCTGTCCAAGAGGCCTGCTGCCCGCCGCACTCGCCGCCGGGCCGGCCCGCACCCCGCCATTGAGACTGAACGGGGATTATTATTTTTTTTAACTCGGCCTCCGGGCCGGGGCGGGCTTCGCCCCCGGTACCTCCAGCCGCTTCTATTTACGCGCGCCGCGTTCCAACATATTCACCCCGGCCAAGAGGCCTATTCCCCGGCCCGCACCCCGCCATTGAGACTGCACGGGAATTATTATTTTTTTATCTCTCAACCTGTCCAAGAGGCCTGCTGCCCGCCGCACTCGCCGCCGGGCCGGCCCGCACCCCGCCATTGAGACTGAACGGGGATTATTATTTTTTTTAACTCGGCCTCCGGGCCGGGGCGGGCTTCGCCCCCGGTACCTCCAGCCGCTTCTATTTACGCGCGCCGCGTTCCAACATATTCACCCCGGCCAAGAGGCCTATTCCCCGGCCCGCACCCCGCCATTGAGACTGCAAGGGAATTATTATTTTTTTATCTCTCAACCTGTCCAAGAGGCCTGCTGCCCGCCGCAATTGCCGCCGGGCCGGCCCGCACCCTGCCATTGAGACTGAACGGGAATTATTATTTTTTTATCTCTCAACCTGTCCAAGAGGCCTGCTGCCCGCCGCAATCGCCGCCGGGCCGGCCCGCACCCTGCCATTGAGACTGAACGGGGATTATTTATTTTTTTAACTTGGCCGCCGGGCCAGGGCGGGCATCGCCCCCGGTACCTCCAGCCGCTACTATTTCCGCGGGCCGTGTTCCAACACTATTCACCCCGGCCAAGAGGCCTATTCCCCGGCCCGCACCCCGCCATTGAGACTGCACGGGAATTATTATTTTTTTATCTCTCAACCTGTCCAAGAGGCCTGCTGCCCGCCGCACTCGCTGCCGGGCCGGCCCGCACCCCGCCATTGAGACTGAACGGGGATTATTATTTTTTTTAACTCGGCCTCCGGGCCGGGGCGGGCTTCGCCCCCGGTACCTCCAGCCGCTTCTATTTACGCGCGCCGCGTTCCAACATATTCACCCCGGCCAAGAGGCCTATTCCCCGGCCCGCACCCCGCCATTGAGACTGCATGGGAATTATTATTTTTTTATCTCTCAACCTGTCCAAGAGGCCTGCTGCCCGCCGCAATCGCCGCCGGGCCGGCCCGCACCCTGCCATTGAGACTGAACGGGATTATTTATTTTTTTAACTTGGCCGCCGGGCCGGGGCGGGCTTCGCCCCCGGTACCTCCAGCCGCTACTATTTCCGCGGGCCGTGTTCCAACACTATTCACCCCGGCCAAGAGGCCTATTCCCCGGCCCGCACCCCGCCATTGAGACTGCACGGGAATTATTATTTTTTTATCTCTCAACCTGTCCAAGAGGCCTGCTGCCCGCCGCACTCGCCGCCGGGCCGGCCAGCACCCCGCCATTGAGACTGAACGGGGATTATTATTTTTTTTAACTCGGCCTCCGGGCCGGGGCGGGCTTCGCCCCCGGTACCTCCAGCCGCTTCTATTTACGCGCGCCGCGTTCCAACATATTCACCCCGGCCAAGAGGCCTATTCCCCGGCCCGCACCCCGCCATTGAGACTGCACGGGAATTATTATTTTTTTATCTCTCAACCTGTCCAAGAGGCCTGCTGCCCGCCGCACTCGCCGCCGGGCCGGCCCGCACCCCGCCATTGAGACTGAACGGGGATTATTATTTTTTTTAACTCGGCCTCCGGGCCGGGGCGGGCTTCGCCCCCGGTACCTCCAGCCGCTTCTATTTACGCGCGCCGCGTTCCAACATATTCACCCCGGCCAAGAGGCCTATTCCCCGGCCCGCACCCCGCCATTGAGACTGCAAGGGAATTATTATTTTTTTATCTCTCAACCTGTCCAAGAGGCCTGCTGCCCGCCGCAATTGCCGCCGGGCCGGCCCGCACCCTGCCATTGAGACTGAACGGGAATTATTATTTTTTTATCTCTCAACCTGTCCAAGAGGCCTGCTGCCCGCCGCAATCGCCGCCGGGCCGGCCCGCACCCTGCCATTGAGACTGAACGGGGATTATTTATTTTTTTAACTTGGCCGCCGGGCCAGGGCGGGCTTCGCCCCCGGTACCTCCAGCCGCTTCTATTTACGCGCGCCGCGTTCCAACATATTCACCCCGGCCAAGAGGCCTCTTCCCTGGCCACACTCGTCCGCCGGGCCGGCCCGCACCCCGCCCTTGAGACTGCACGGGAATTATTATTTTTTTATCTCTCAACCTGTCCAAGAGGCCTGCTGCCCGCCGCACTCGCCACCGGGCCGGCCCGCAACCTGCCATTGAGACTGAAGGGGATTATTATTTTTTTTAACTCGGCCTTCGGGCCGGGGCGGGCTTCGCCCCCGGTACCTCCAGCCGCTTCTATTTACGCGCGCCGCGTTCCAACATATTCACCCCGGCCAAGAGGCCTCTTCCCCGGCCACACTCGTCCGCCGGGCCGGCCCGCACCCCGCCATTGAGACTGCACGGGAATTATTATTTTTATATCTCTCAACCTGTCCAAGAGGCCTGCTGCCCGCCGCAATCGCCGCCGGGCCGGCCCGCACCCTGCCATTGAGACTGAACGGGGATTATTTATTTTTTTAACTTGGCCGCCGGCCCGGGGCGGGCATCGCCCCCGGTACCTCCAGCCGCTACTATTTCCGCGGGCCGTGTTCCAACACTATTCACCCCGGCCAAGAGGCCTATTCCCCGGCCGGCACCCCGCCATTGAGACTGCACGGTAATTATTATTTTTTTATCTCTCAACCTGTCCAAGAGGCCTGCTGCCCGCCGCAATCGCCGCCGGGCCGGCCCGCACCCCGCCATTGAGACTGCATGGGAATTATTATTTTTTTATCTCTCAACCTGTCCAAGAGGCCTGCTGCCCGCCGCAATCGCCGCCGGGCCGGCCCGCACCCCGCCATTGAGACTGAACGGGGATTATTTATTTTTTTTAACTTGGCCGCCGGGCCGGGGCGGGCATCGCCCCCGGTACCTCCAGCCGCTACTATTTCCGCGGGCCGTGTTCCAACACTATTCACCCCGGCCAAGAGGCCTATTCCCCGGCCCGCACCCCGCCATTGAGACTGCATGGGAATTATTATTTTTTTATCTCTCAACCTGTCCAAGAGGCCTGCTGCCCGCCGCAATCGCCGCCGGGCCGGCCCGCACCCTGCCATTGAGACTGAACGGGGATTATTTATTTTTTTAACTTGGCCGCCGGCCCGGGGCGGGCATCGCCCCCGGTACCTCCAGCCGCTACTATTTCCGCGGGCCGTGTTCCAACACTATTCACCCCGGCCAAGAGGCCCATTCCCCGGCCCGCACCCCGCCATTGAGACTGCATGGGAATTATTATTTTTTTATCTCTCAACCTGTCCAAGAGGCCTGCTGCCCGCCGCAATCGCCGCCGGGCCGGCCCGCACCCTGCCATTGAGACTGAACGGGGATTATTTATTTTTTTAACTTGGCCGCCGGCCCGGGGCGGGCATCGCCCCCGGTACCTCCAGCCGCTACTATTTCCGCGGGCCGTGTTCCAACACTATTCACCCCGGCCAAGAGGCCTATTCCCCGGCCCGCACCCCGCCATTGAGACTGCATGGGAATTATTATTTTTTTATCTCTCAACCTGTCCAAGAGGCCTGCTGCCCGCCGCACTCGCCGCCGGGCCGGCCCGCACCCCGCCATTGAGACTGAACGGGGATTATTATTTTTTTTAACTCGGCCTCCGGGCCGGGGCAGGCTTCGACCCCGGTACCTCCAGCCGCTTCTATTTACGCGCGCCGCGTTCCAACATATTCACCCCGGCCAAGAGGCCTCTTCCCCGGCCACACTCGTCCGCCGGGCCGGCCCGCACCCCGCCATTGAGACTACACGGGAATTATTTTTTTTTTTTATCTCTCAACCTGTCCAAGAGGCCTGCTGCCCGCCGCACTCGCCGCCGTGCCGGCCCGCACCCCGCCATTGAGACTGAACGGGGATTATTATTTTTTTTAACTCGGCCTCCGGGCCGGGGCGGGCTTCGCCCCCGGTACCTCCAGCCGCTTCTATTTACGCGCGCCGCGTTCCAACATATTCACCCCGGCCAAGAGGCCTATTCCCCGGCCCGCACCCCGCCATTGAGACTGAACGGGAATTATTATTTTTTTATCTCTCAACCTGTCCAAGAGGCCTGCTGCCCGCCGCACTCGCCGCCGGGCCGGCCCGCACCCTGCCATTGAGACTGAACGGGGATTATTTATTTTTTTAACTTGGCCGCCGGGCCGGGGCGGGCATCGCCCCCGGTACCTCCAGCCGCTACTATTTCCGCGGGCCGTGTTCCAACACTATTCACCCCGGCCAAGAGGCCTATTCCCCGGCCCGCACCCCGCCATTGAGACTGCATGGGAATTATTATTTTTTTATCTCTCAACCTGTCCAAGAGGCCTGCTGCCCGCCGCAATCGCCGCCGGGCCGGCCCGCACCCTGCCATTGAGACTGAACGGGATTATTTATTTTTTTAACTTGGCCGCCGGGCCGGGGCGGGCATCGCCCCCGGTACCTCCAGCCGCTACTATTTCCGCGGGCCGTGTTCCAACACTATTCACCCCGGCCAAGAGGCCTCTTCCCCGGCCACACTCGTCCGCCGGGCCGGCCCGCACCCCGCCATTGAGACTGCACGGGAATTATTATTTTTTAATCTCTCAACCTGTCCAAGAGGCCTGCTGCCCGCCGCACTCGCCGCCGGGCCGGCCCGCACCCCGCCATTGAGACTGAACGGGGATTATTATTTTTTTTAACTCGGCCTCCGGGCCGGGGCGGGCTTCGCCCACGGTACCTCCAGCCGCTTCTATTTACGCGCGCCGCGTTCCAACATATTCACCCCGGCCAAGAGGCCTCTTCCCCGGCCACACTCGTCCGCCGGGCCGGCCCGCACCCCGCCGTTGAGACTGCACGGGAATTATTATTTTTTTATCTCTCAACCTGTCCAAGAGGCCTGCTGCCCGCCGCACTCGCCGCCGGGCCGGACCGCACCCCGCCATTGAGACTGAACGGGATTATTATTTTTTTTAACTCGGCCTCCGGGCCGGGGCGGGCTTCGCCCCCGGTACCTCCAGCCGCTTCTATTTACGCGCGCCGCGTTCCAACATATTCACCCCGGCCAAGAGGCCTATTCCCCGGCCCGCACCCCGCCATTGAGACTGCACGGGAATTATTATTTTTTTATCTCTCAACCTGTCCAAGAGGCCTGCTGCCCGCCGCACTCGCCGCCGGGCCGGCCCGCACCCCGCCATTGAGACTGAACGGGGATTATTATTTTTTTTAACTCGGCCTCCGGGCCGGGGCGGGCTTCGCCCCCGGTACCTCCAGCCGCTTCTATTTACGCGCGCCGCGTTCCAACATATTCACCCCGGCCAAGAGGCCTATTCCCCGGCCCGCACCCCGCCATTGAGACTGCATGGGAATTATTATTTTTTTATCTCTCAACCTGTCCAAGAGGCCTGCTGCCCGCCGCAATCGCCGCCGGGCCGGCCCGCACCCTGCCATTGAGACTGAACGGGATTATTTATTTTTTTAACTTGGCCGCCGGGCCGGGGCGGGCATCGCCCCCGGTACCTCCAGCCGCTACTATTTCCGCGGGCCGTGTTCCAACACTATTCACCCCGGCCAAGAGGCCTATTCCCCGGCCCGCACCCCGCCATTGAGACTGCACGGGAATTATTATTTTTTTATCTCTCAACCTGTCCAAGAGGCCTGCTGCCCGCCGCACTCGCCGCCGGGCCGGCCCGCACCCCGCCATTGAGACTGAACGGGGATTATTATTTTTTTTAACTCGGCCTCCGGGCCGGGGCTTCGCCCCCGGTACCTCCAGCCGCTTCTATTTACGCGCGCCGCGTTCCAACATATTCACCCCGGCCAAGAGGCCTATTCCCCGGCCCGCACCCCGCCATTGAGACTGCACGGGAATTATTATTTTTTTATCTCTCAACCTGTCCAAGAGGCCTGCTGCCCGCCGCACTCGCCGCCGGGCCGGCCCGCACCCCGCCATTGAGACTGAACGGGATTATTATTTTTTTTAACTCGGCCTCCGGGCCGGGGCGGGCTTCGCCCCCGGTACCTCCAGCCGCTTCTATTTACGCGCGCCGCGTTCCAACATATTCACCCCGGCCAAGAGGCCTATTCCCCGGCCCGCACCCCGCCATTGAGACTGCAAGGGAATTATTATTTTTTTATCTCTCAACCTGTCCAAGAGGCCTGCTGCCCGCCGCAATTGCCGCCGGGCCGGCCCGCACCCTGCCATTGAGACTGAACGGGAATTATTATTTTTTTATCTCTCAACCTGTCCAAGAGGCCTGCTGCCCGCCGCAATCGCCTCCGGGCCGGCCCGCACCCTGCCATTGAGACTGAACGGGGATTATTTATTTTTTTAACTTGGCCGCCGGGCCAGGGCGGGCATCGCCCCCGGTACCTCCAGCCGCTACTATTTCCGCGGGCCGTGTTCCAACACTATTCACCCCGGCCAAGAGGCCTATTCCCCGGCCCGCACCCCGCCATTGAGACTGCACGGGAATTATTATTTTTTTATCTCTCAACCTGTCCAAGAGGCCTGCTGCCCGCCGCACTCGCTGCCGGGCCGGCCCGCACCCCGCCATTGAGACTGAACGGGGATTATTATTTTTTTTAACTCGGCCTCCGGGCCGGGGCAGGCTTCGACCCCGGTACCTCCAGCCGCTTCTATTTACGCGCGCCGCGTTCCAACATATTCACCCCGGCCAAGAGGCCTCTTCCCCGGCCACACTCGTCCGCCGGGCCGGCCCGCACCCCGCCATTGAGACTGCACGGGAATTATTATTTTTTTATCTCTCAACCTGTCCAAGAGGCCTGCTGCCCGCCGCACTCGCCGCCGGGCCGGCCCGCACCCCGCCATTGAGACTGAACGGGGATTATTATTTTTTTTAACTCGGCCTCCGGGCCGGGGCGGGCTTCGCCCCCGGTACCTCCAGCCGCTTCTATTTACGCGCGCCGCGTTCCAACATATTCACCCCGGCAAAGAGGCCTCTTCCCCGGCCACACTCGTCCGCCGGGCCGGCCCGCACCCCGCCATTGAGACTGCACGGGAATTATTATTTTTTTATCTCTCAACCTGTCCAAGAGGCCTGCTGCCCGCCGCAATCGCCGCCGGGCCGGCCCGCACCCTGCCATTGAGACTGAACGGGGATTATTTATTTTTTTAACTTGGCCGCCGGCCCGGGACGGGCATCGCCCCCGGTACCTCCAGCCGCTACTATTTCCGCGGGCCGTGTTCCAACACTATTCACCCCGGCCAAGAGGCCTATTCCCCGGCCCGCACCCCGCCATTGAAACTGCATGGGAATTATTATTTTTTTATCTCTCAACCTGTCCAAGAGGCCTGCTGCCCGCCGCAATCGCCGCCGGGCCGGCCCGCACCCTGCCATTGAGACTGAACGGGGATTTTTTTTTTTTTAACTTGGCCGCCGGGCCGGGGCGGGCATCGCCCCCGGTACCTCCAGCCGCTACTATTTCCGCGGGCCGTATTCCAACACTATTCACCCCGGCCAAGAGGCCTATTCCCCGGCCCGCACCCCGCCATTGAAACTGCACGGGAATTATTATTTTTTTATCTCTCAACCTGTCCAAGAGGCCTGCTGCCCGCCGCACTCGCCGCCGGGCCGGCCCGCACCCCGCCATTGAGACTGAACGGGGATTATTTTTTTTTTTAACTCGGCCTCCGGGCCGGGGCGGGCTTCGCCCCCGGTACCTCCAGCCGCTTCTATTTACGCGCGCCGCGTTCCAACATATTCACCCCGGCCAAGAGGCCTATTCCCCGGCCCGCACCCCGCCATTGAGACTGCACGGGAATTATTATTTTTTTATCTCTCAACCTGTCCAAGAGGCCTGCTGCCCGCCGCACTCGCCGCCGGGCCGGCCCGCACCCCGCCATTGAGACTGAACGGGGATTATTATTTTTTTTAACTCGGCCTCCGGGCCGGGGCGGGCTTCGCCCCCGGTACCTCCAGCCGCTTCTATTTACTCGCGCCGCGTTCCAACATATTCACCCCGGCCAAGAGGCCTATTCCCCGGCCCGCACCCCGCCATTGAGACTGCATGGGAATTATTATTTTTTTTATCTCTCAACCTGTCCAAGAGGCCTGCTGCCCGCCGCAATTGCCGCCGGGCCGGCCCGCACCCTGCCATTGAGACTGAACGGGAATTATTATTTTTTTATCTCTCAACCTGTCCAAGAGGCCTGCTGCCCGCCGCACTCGCCGCCGGGCCGGCCCGCACCCTGCCATTGAGACTGAACGGGGATTATTTATTTTTTTAACTTGGCCGCCGGGCCGGGGCGGGCATCGCCCCCGGTACCTCCAGCCGCTACTATTTCCGCGGGCCGTGTTCCAACACTATTCACCCCGGCCAAGAGGCCTATTCCCCGGCCCGCACCCCGCCATTGAGACTGCATGGGAATTATTATTTTTTTATCTCTCAACCTGTCCAAGAGGCCTGCTGCCCGCCGCAATCGCTGCCGGGCCGGCCCGCACCCTGCCATTGAGACTGAACGGGATTATTTATTTTTTTAACTTGGCCGCCGGGCCGGGGCGGGCATCGCCCCCGGTACCTCCAGCCGCTTCTATTTACGCGCGCCGCGTTCCAACATATTCACCCCGGCCAAGAGGCCTATTCCCCGGCCCGCACCCCGCCATTGAGACTGCATGGGAATTATTATTTTTTTATCTCTCAACCTGTCCAAGAGGCCTGCTGCCCGCCGCAATCGCCGCCGGGCCGGCCCGCACCCTGCCATTGAGACTGAACGGGATTATTTATTTTTTTAACTTGGCCGCCGGGCCGGGGCGGGCATCGCCCCCGGTACCTCCAGCCGCTACTATTTCCGCGGGCCGTGTTCCAACACTATTCACCCCGGCCAAGAGGCCTATTCCCCGGCCCGCACCCCGCCATTGAGACTGCACGGGAATTATTATTTTTTTATCTCTCAACCTGTCCAAGAGGCCTGCTGCCCGCCGCACTCGCCGCCTGGCCGGCCCGCACCCCGCCATTGAGACTGAACGGGGATTATTATTTTTTTTAACTCGGCCTCCGGGCCGGGGCGGGCTTCGCCCCCGGTACCTCCAGCCGCTTCTATTTACGCGCCGCGTTCCAACATATTCACCCCGGCCAAGAGGCCTATTCCCCGGCCCGCACCCCGCCATTGAGACTGCATGGGAATTATTATTTTTTTATCTCTCAACCTGTCCAAGAGGCCTGCTGCCCGCCGCAATCGCCGCCGGGCCGGCCCGCACCCTGCCATTGAGACTGAACGGGATTATTTATTTTTTTAACTTGGCCGCCGGGCCGGGGCGGGCATCGCCCCCGGTACCTCCAGCCGCTTCTATTTACGCGCGCCGCGTTCCAACATATTCACCCCGGCCAAGAGGCCTATTCCCCGGCCCGCACCCCGCCATTGAGACTGCACGGGAATTATTATTTTTTTATCTCTCAACCTGTCCAAGAGGCCTGCTGCCCGCCGCACTCGCCGCCGGGCCGGCCCGCACCCTGCCATTGAGACTGAACGGGGATTATTTATTTTTTTAACTTGGCCGCCGGGCCGGGGCGGGCATCGCCCCCGGTACCTCCAGCCGCTACTATTTCCGCGGGCCGTGTTCCAACACTATTCACCCCGGCCAAGAGGCCTATTCCCCGGCCACACTCGGCCACCGGGCCGGCCCGCACCCTGCCATTGAGACTGAACGGGATTATTTATTTTTTTAACTTGGCCGCCGGGCCGGGGCGGGCATCGCCCCCGGTACCTCCAGCCGCTTCTATTTACGCGCGCCGCGTTCCAACATATTCACCCCGGCCAAGAGGCCTATTCCCCGGCCCGCACCCCGCCATTGAGACTGCACGGGAATTATTATTTTTTTATCTCTCAACCTGTCCAAGAGGCCTGCTGCCCGCCGCACTCGCCGCCGGGCCGGCCCGCACCCCGCCATTGAGACTGAACGGGGATTATTATTTTTTTTAACTCGGCCTCCGGGCCGGGGCGGGCTTCGCCCCCGGTACCTCCAGCCGCTTCTATTTACGCGCGCCGCGTTCCAACATATTCACCCCGGCCAAGAGGCCTATTCCCCGGCCCGCACCCCGCCATTGAGACTGCAAGGGAATTATTATTTTTTTATCTCTCAACCTGTCCAAGAGGCCTGCTGCCCGCCGCAATTGCCGCCGGGCCGGCCCGCACACTGCCATTGAGACTGAACGGGAATTATTATTTTTTTATCTCTCAACCTGTCCAAGAGGCCTGCTGCCCGCCGCAATCGCCGCCGGGCCGGCCCGCACCCTGCCATTGAGACTGAACGGGATTATTTATTTTTTTAACTTGGCCGCCGGGCCGGGGCGGGCTTCGCCCCCGGTACCTCCAGCCGCTTCTATTTACGCGCGCCGCGTTCCAACATATTCACCCCGGCCAAGAGGCCTATTCCCCGGCCCGCACCCCGCCATTGAGACTGCATGGGAATTATTATTTTTTTATCTCTCAACCTGTCCAAGAGGCCTGCTGCCCGCCGCAATCGCCGCCGGGCCGGCCCGCACCCTGCCATTGAGACTGAACGGGATTATTTATTTTTTTAACTTGGCCGCCGGGCCGGGGCGGGCATCGCCCCCGGTACCTCCAGCCGCTACTATTTCCGCGGGCCGTGTTCCAACACTATTCACCCCGGCCAAGAGGCCTATTCCCCGGCCCGCACCCCGCCATTGAGACTGCACGTGAATTATTATTTTTTTATCTCTCAACCTGTCCAAGAGGCCTGCTGCCCGCCGCACTCGCCGCCGGGCCGGCCCGCACCCCGCCATTGAGACTGAACGGGGATTATTATTTTTTTTAACTCGGCCTCCGGGCCGGGGCGGGCTTCGCCCCCGGTACCTCCAGCCGCTTCTATTTACGCGCGCCGCGTTCCAACATATTCACCCCGGCCAAGAGGCCTATTCCCCGGCCCGCACCCCGCCATTGAGACTGCACGGGAATTATTATTTTTTTATCTCTCAACCTGTCCAAGAGGCCTGCTGCCCGCCGCACTCGCCGCCGGGCCGGCCCGCACCCCGCCATTGAGACTGAACGGGGATTATTTTTTTTTTTAACTCGGCCTCCGGGCCGGGGCGGGCTTCGCCCCCGGTACCTCCAGCCGCTTCTATTTACGCGCGCCGCGTTCCAACATATTCACCCCGGCCAAGAGGCCTATTCCCCGGCCCGCACCCCGCCATTGAGACTGCAAGGGAATTATTATTTTTTTATCTCTCAACCTGTCCAAGAGGCCTGCTGCCCGCCGCAATTGCCGCCGGGCCGGCCCGCACCCTGCCATTGAGACTGAACGGGAATTATTCATTCATTCATTCATTCATCTTCCGAGCCGCTTGATCCTCACTAGGGTCGCGGGGGGTGCTGGAGCCTATCCCAGCTGTCTTCGGGCAATAGGCAGGGGACACCCTGAACCGGTTGCCAGCCAATCGCAGGGCACACAGAGACGAACAACCATGTGCGCTCACACTCACACCTAGGGACAATTTAGAGTGTTCAATCAGCCTGCCACGCATGTTTTTGGAATGTGGGAGGAAACCGGAGCACCCGGAGAAAACCCACGCAGGCCCGGGGAGAACATGCAAACTCCACACAGGGAGGCCGGAGCTGGAATCGAACCCGGTACCTCTGCACTGTGAAGCCCACGTGCTAACCACTGGACTACCGGGCCGCCCTGAACGGGAATTATTATTTTTTTATCTCTCAACCTGTCCAAGAGGCCTGCTGCCCGCCGCAATCGCCGCCGGGCCGGCCCGCACCCCGCCATTGAGACTGAACGGGGATTATTATTTTTTTTAACTCGGCCTCCGGGCCGGGGCGGGCTTCGCCCCCGGTACCTCCAGCCGCTTCTATTTACGCGCGCCGCGTTCCAACATATTCACCCCGGCCAAGAGGCCTATTCCCCGGCCCGCACCCCGCCATTGAGACTGCACGGGAATTATTATTTTTTTATCTCTCAACCTGTCCAAGAGGCCTGCTGCCCGCCGCACTCGCCGCCGGGCCGGCCCGCACCCCGCCATTGAGACTGAACGGGGATTATTATTTTTTTTAACTCGGCCTCCGGGCCGGGGCGGGCTTCGCCCCTGGTACCTCCAGCCGCTTCTATTTACGCGCGCCGCGTTGCCACATATTCACCCCGGCCAAGAGGCCTATTCCCCGGCCCGCACCCCGCCATTGAGACTGCAAGGGAATTATTATTTTTTTATCTCTCAACCTGTCCAAGAGGCCTGCTGCCCGCCGCAATTGCCGCCGGGCCGGCCCGCACCCTGCCATTGAGACTGAACGGGGATTATTTATTTTTTTAACTTGGCCGCCGGGCCAGGGCGGGCATCGCCCCCGGTACCTCCAGCCGCTACTATTTCCGCGGGCCGTGTTCCAACACTATTCACCCCGGCCAAGAGGCCTATTCCCCGGCCCGCACCCCGCCATTGAGACTGCACGGGAATTATTATTTTTTTATCTCTCAACCTGTCCAAGAGGCCTGCTGCCCGCCGCACTCGCTGCCGGGCCGGCCCGCACCCCGCCATTGAGACTGAACGGGGATTATTATTTTTTTTAACTCGGCCTCCGGGCCGGGGCGGGCTTCGCCCCCGGTACCTCCAGCCGCTTCTATTTACGCGCGCCGCGTTCCAACATATTCACCCCGGCCAAGAGGCCTATTCCCCGGCCCGCACCCCGCCATTGAGACTGCACGGGAATTCTTATTTTTTTATCTCTCAACCTGTCCAAGAGGCCTGCTGCCCGCCGCACTCGCCGCCGGGCCGGCCCGCACCCCGCCATTGAGACTGAACGGGGATTATTATTTTTTTTAACTCGGCCTCCGGGCCGGGGCGGGCTTCGCCCCCGGTACCTCCAGCCGCTTCTATTTACGCGCGCCGCGTTCCAACATATTCACCCCGGCCAAGAGGCCTATTCCCCTGCCCGCACCCCGCCATTGAGACTGCAAGGGAATTATTATTTTTTTATCTCTCAACCTGTCCAAGAGGCCTGCTGCCCGCCGCAATTGCCGCCGGGCCGGCCCGCACCCTGCCATTGAGACTGAACGGGAATTATTATTTTTTTATCTCTCAACCTGTCCAAGAGGCCTGCTGCCCGCCGCACTCGCCGCCGGGCCGGCCCGCACCCTGCCATTGAGACTGAACGGGGATTATTTATTTTTTTAACTTGGCCGCCGGCCCGGGGCGGGCATCCTCCCCGGTACCTCCAGCCGCTACTATTTCCGCGGGCCGTGTTCCAACACTATTCACCCCGGCCAAGAGGCCTATTCCCCGGCCCGCACCCCGCCATTGAGACTGCACGGGAATTATTTTTTTTTTATCTCTCAACCTGTCCAAGAGGCCTGCTGCCCGCCGCACTCGCCGCCGGGCCGGCCCGCACCCCGCCATTGAGACTGAACGGGGATTATTATTTTTTTTAACTCGGCCTCCGGGCCGGGGCGGGCTTCGCCCCCGGTACCTCCAGCCGCTTCTATTTACGCGCGCCGCGTTCCAACATATTCACCCCGGCCAAGAGGCCTATTCCCCGGCCCGCACCCCGCCATTGAGACTGCACGGGAATTATTATTTTTTTATCTCTCAACCTGTCCAAGAGGCCTGCTGCCCGCCGCACTCGCCGCCGGGCCGGCCCGCACCCCGCCATTGAGACTGAACGGGGATTATTATTTTTTTTTAACTCGGCCTCCGGGCCGGGGCGGGCTTCGCCCCCGGTACCTCCAGCCGCTTCTATTTACGCGCGCCGCGTTCCAACATATTCACCCCGGCCAAGAGGCCTATTCCCCGGCCCGCACCCCGCCATTGAGACTGCACGGGAATTATTATTTTTTTATCTCTCAACCTGTCCAAGAGGCCTGCTGCCCGCCGCAATCGCCGCCGGGCCGGCCCGCACCCCGCCATTGAGACTGAACGGGGATTATTATTTTTTTTAACTCGGCCTCCGGGCCGGGGCGGGCTTCGCCCCCGGTACCTCCAGCCGCTTCTATTTACGCGCGCCGCGTTCCAACATATTCACCCCGGCCAAGAGGCCTATTCCCCGGCCCACACCCCGCCATTGAGACTGCACGGGAATTATTATTTTTTTATCTCTCAACCTGTCCAAGAGGCCTGCTGCCCGCCGCACTCGCCGCCGGGCCGGCCCGCACCCCGCCATTGAGACTGAACGGGGATTATTATTTTTTTTAACTCGGCCTCCGGGCCGGGGCGGGCTTCGCCCCCGGTACCTCCAGCCGCTTCTATTTACGCGCGCCGCGTTCCAACATATTCACCCCGGCCAAGAGGCCTATTCCCCGGCCCGCACCCCGCCATTGAGACTGCATGGGAATTATTATTTTTTTATCTCTCAACCTGTCCAAGAGGCCTGCTGCCCGCCGCAATTGCCGCCGGGCCGGCCCGCACCCTGCCATTGAGACTGCATGGGAATTATTATTTTTTTATCTCTCAACCTGTCCAAGAGGCCTGCTGCCCGCCGCAATCGCCGCCGGGCCGGCCCGCACCCTGCCATTGAGACTGAACGGGATTATTTATTTTTTTAACTTGGCCGCCGGGCCGGGGCGGGCATCGCCCCCGGTACCTCCAGCCGCTACTATATCCGCGGGCCGTGTTCCAACACTATTCACCCCGGCCAAGAAGCCTATTCCCCGGCCCGCACCCTGCCATTGAGACTGCACGGGAATTATTATTTTTTTATCTCTCAACCTGTCCAAGAGGCCTGCTGCCCGCCGCACTCGCCGCCGGGCCGGCCCGCACCCCGCCATTGAGACTGTACGGGGATTATTATTTTTTTTAACTCGGCCGCCGGGCCGGGGCGGGCTTCGCCCCCGGTACCTCCAGCCGCTTCTATTTACGCGCGCCGCGTTCCAACATATTCACCCCGGCCAAGAGGCCTCTTCCCCGGCCACACTCGTCCGCCGGGCCGGCCCGCACCCCGCCATTGAGACTGCACCGGAATTATTATTTTTTTATCTCTCAACCTGTCCAAGAGGCCTGCTGCCCGCCGCACTCGCCGCCGGGCCGGCCCGTACCCCGCCATTGAGACTGAACGGGGATTATTATTTTTTTTAACTCGGCCTCCGGGCCGGGGCGGGCTTCGCCCCCGGTACCTCCAGCCGCTTCTATTTACGCGCGCCGCGTTCCAACATATTCACCCCGGCAAAGAGGCCTCTTCCCCGGCCACACTCGTCCGCCGGGCCGGCCCGCACCCCGCCATTGAGACTGCACGGGAATTATTATTTTTTTATCTCTCAACCTGTCCAAGAGGCCTGCTGCCCGCCGCACTCGCCGCCGGGCCGGCCCGCACCCCGCCATTGAGACTGAACGGGGATTATTATTTTTTTTAACTCGGCCTCCGGGCCGGGGCGGGCTTCGCCCCCGGTACCTCCAGCCGCTTCTATTTACGCGCGCCGCGTTCCAACATATTCACCCCGGCCAAGAGGCCTATTCCCCGGCCCGCACCCCGCCATTGAGACTGCATGGGAATTATTATTTTTTTATCTCTCAACCTGTCCAAGAGGCCTGCTGCCCGCCGCAATCGCCGCCGGGCCGGCCCGCACCCTGCCATTGAGACTGAACGGGATTATTTATTTTTTTAACTTGGCCGCCGGGCCGGGGCGGGCATCGCCCCCGGTACCTCCAGCCGCTACTATTTCCGCGGGCCGTGTTCCAACACTATTCACCCCGGCCAAGAGGCCTATTCCCCGGCCCGCACCCCGCAATTGAGACTGCACGGGAATTATTATTTTTTTATCTCTCAACCTGTCCAAGAGGCCTGCTGCCCGCCGCACTCGCCGCCGGGCCGGCCCGCACCCCGCCATTGAGACTGAACGGGGATTATTATTTTTTTTAACTCGGCCTCCGGGCCGGGGCGGGCTTCGCCCCCGGTACCTCCAGCCGCTTCTATTTACGCGCGCCGCGTTCCAACATATTCACCCCGGCCAAGAGGCCTATTCCCCGGCCCGCACCCCGCCATTGAGACTGCACGGGAATTATTATTTTTTTATCTCTCAACCTGTCCAAGAGGCCTGCTGCCCGCCGCACTCGCCGCCGGGCCGGCCCGCACCCCGCCATTGAGACTGAACGGGGATTATTATTTTTTTTAACTCGGCCTCCGGGCCGGGGCGGGCTTCGCCCCCGGTACCTCCAGCCGCTTCTATTTACGCGCGCCGCGTTCCAACATATTCACCCCGGCCAAGAGGCCTATTCCCCGGCCCGCACCCCGCCATTGAGACTGCAAGGGAATTATTATTTTTTTATCTCTCAACCTGTCCAAGAGGCCTGCTGCCCGCCGCAATTGCCGCCGGGCCGGCCCGCACCCTGCCATTGAGACTGAACGGGAATTATTATTTTTTTATCTCTCAACCTGTCCAAGAGGCCTGCTGCCCGCCGCAATCGCCGCCGGGCCGGCCCGCACCCTGCCATTGAGACTGAACGGGGATTATTTATTTTTTTAACTTGGCCGCCGGGCCAGGGCGGGCATCGCCCCCGGTACCTCCAGCCGCTACTATTTCCGCGGGCCGTGTTCCAACATATTCACCCCGGCCAAGAGGCCTATTCCCCGGCCCGCACCCCGCCATTGAGACTGCAAGGGAATTATTATTTTTTTATCTCTCAACCTGTCCAAGAGGCCTGCTGCCCGCCGCAATTGCCGCCGGGCCGGCCCGCACCCTGCCATTGAGACTGAACGGGAATTATTATTTTTTTATCTCTCAACCTGTCCAAGAGGCCTGCTGCCCGCCGCAATCGCCGCCGGGCCGGCCCGCACCCTGCCATTGAGACTGAACGGGGATTATTTATTTTTTTAACTTGGCCGCCGGGCCGGGGCGGGCTTCGCCCCCGGTACCTCCAGCCGCTTCTATTTACGCGCGCCGCGTTCCAACATATTCACCCCGGCCAAGAGGCCTATTCCCCGGCCCGCACCCCGCCATTGAGACTGCATGGGAATTATTATTTTTTTATCTCTCAACCTGTCCAAGAGGCCTGCTGCCCGCCGCAATTGCCGCCGGGCCGGCCCGCACCCTGCCATTGAGACTGCATGGGAATTATTATTTTTTTATCTCTCAACCTGTCCAAGAGGCCTGCTGCCCGCCGCAATCGCCGCCGGGCCGGCCCGCACCCTGCCATTGAGACTGAACGGGATTATTTATTTTTTTAACTTGGCCGCCGGGCCGGGGCGGGCATCGCCCCCGGTACCTCCAGCCGCTACTATATCCGCGGGCCGTGTTCCAACACTATTCACCCCGGCCAAGAAGCCTATTCCCCGGCCCGCACCCTGCCATTGAGACTGCACGGGAATTATTATTTTTTTATCTCTCAACCTGTCCAAGAGGCCTGCTGCCCGCCGCACTCGCCGCCGGGCCGGCCCGCACCCCGCCATTGAGACTGTACGGGGATTATTATTTTTTTTAACTCGGCCGCCGGGCCGGGGCGGGCTTCGCCCCCGGTACCTCCAGCCGCTTCTATTTACGCGCGCCGCGTTCCAACATATTCACCCCGGCCAAGAGGCCTCTTCCCCGGCCACACTCGTCCGCCGGGCCGGCCCGCACCCCGCCATTGAGACTGCACCGGAATTATTATTTTTTTATCTCTCAACCTGTCCAAGAGGCCTGCTGCCCGCCGCACTCGCCGCCGGGCCGGCCCGTACCCCGCCATTGAGACTGAACGGGGATTATTATTTTTTTTAACTCGGCCTCCGGGCCGGGGCGGGCTTCGCCCCCGGTACCTCCAGCCGCTTCTATTTACGCGCGCCGCGTTCCAACATATTCACCCCGGCAAAGAGGCCTCTTCCCCGGCCACACTCGTCCGCCGGGCCGGCCCGCACCCCGCCATTGAGACTGCACGGGAATTATTATTTTTTTATCTCTCAACCTGTCCAAGAGGCCTGCTGCCCGCCGCACTCGCCGCCGGGCCGGCCCGCACCCCGCCATTGAGACTGAACGGGGATTATTATTTTTTTTAACTCGGCCTCCGGGCCGGGGCGGGCTTCGCCCCCGGTACCTCCAGCCGCTTCTATTTACGCGCGCCGCGTTCCAACATATTCACCCCGGCCAAGAGGCCTATTCCCCGGCCCGCACCCCGCCATTGAGACTGCATGGGAATTATTATTTTTTTATCTCTCAACCTGTCCAAGAGGCCTGCTGCCCGCCGCAATCGCCGCCGGGCCGGCCCGCACCCTGCCATTGAGACTGAACGGGATTATTTATTTTTTTAACTTGGCCGCCGGGCCGGGGCGGGCATCGCCCCCGGTACCTCCAGCCGCTACTATTTCCGCGGGCCGTGTTCCAACACTATTCACCCCGGCCAAGAGGCCTATTCCCCGGCCCGCACCCCGCAATTGAGACTGCACGGGAATTATTATTTTTTTATCTCTCAACCTGTCCAAGAGGCCTGCTGCCCGCCGCACTCGCCGCCGGGCCGGCCCGCACCCCGCCATTGAGACTGAACGGGGATTATTATTTTTTTTAACTCGGCCTCCGGGCCGGGGCGGGCTTC
Organism: Hippocampus zosterae; assembly: GCF_025434085.1. Taxonomy (NCBI): domain Eukaryota; kingdom Metazoa; phylum Chordata; class Actinopteri; order Syngnathiformes; family Syngnathidae; genus Hippocampus; species Hippocampus zosterae. The sequence continues at coordinate 13,231,352 of NC_067469.1, forward strand.
GCCCCCGGTACCTCCAGCCGCTTCTATTTACGCGCGCCGCGTTCCAACATATTCACCCCGGCCAAGAGGCCTATTCCCCGGCCCGCACCCCGCCATTGAGACTGCACGGGAATTATTATTTTTTTATCTCTCAACCTGTCCAAGAGGCCTGCTGCCCGCCGCACTCGCCGCCGGGCCGGCCCGCACCCTGCCATTGAGACTGAACGGGGATTATTATTTTTTTTAACTCGGCCTCCGGGCCGGGGCGGGCTTCGCCCCCGGTACCTCCAGCCGCTTCTATTTACGCGCGCCGCGTTCCAACATATTCACCCCGGCCAAGAGGCCTATTCCCCGGCCCGCACCCCGCCATTGAGACTGCAAGGGAATTATTATTTTTTTATCTCTCAACCTGTCCAAGAGGCCTGCTGCCCGCCGCAATTGCCGCCGGGCCGGCCCGCACCCTGCCATTGAGACTGAACGGGAATTATTATTTTTTTATCTCTCAACCTGTCCAAGAGGCCTGCTGCCCGCCGCAATCGCCGCCGGGCCGGCCCGCACCCTGCCATTGAGACTGAACGGGGATTATTTATTTTTTTAACTTGGCCGCCGGGCCAGGGCGGGCATCGCCCCCGGTACCTCCAGCCGCTACTATTTCCGCGGGCCGTGTTCCAACACTATTCACCCCGGCCAAGAGGCCTATTCCCCGGCCCGCACCCCGCCATTGAGACTGCACGGGAATTATTATTTTTTTATCTCTCAACCTGTCCAAGAGGCCTGCTGCCCGCCGCACTCGCTGCCGGGCCGGCCCGCACCCCGCCATTGAGACTGAACGGGGATTATTATTTTTTTTAACTCGGCCTCCGGGCCGGGGCGGGCTTCGCCCCCGGTACCTCCAGCCGCTTCTATTTACGCGCGCCGCGTTCCAACATATTCACCCCGGCCAAGAGGCCTATTCCCCGGCCCGCACCCCGCCATTGAGACTGCATGGGAATTATTATTTTTTTATCTCTCAACCTGTCCAAGAGGCCTGCTGCCCGCCGCAATCGCCGCCGGGCCGGCCCGCACCCTGCCATTGAGATTGAACGGGATTATTTATTTTTTTAACTTGGCCGCCGGGCCGGGGCGGGCATCGCCCCCGGTACCTCCAGCCGCTACTATTTCCGCGGGCCGTGTTCCAACACTATTCACCCCGGCCAAGAGGCCTATTCCCCGGCCCGCACCCCGCCATTGAGACTGCACGGGAATTATTATTTTTTTATCTCTCAACCTGTCCAAGAGGCCTGCTGCCCGCCGCACTCGCCGCCGGGCCGGCCCGCACCCCGCCATTGAGACTGAACGGGGATTATTATTTTTTTTAACTCGGCCTCCGGGCCGGGGCTTCGCCCCCGGTACCTCCAGCCGCTTCTATTTACGCGCGCCGCGTTCCAACATATTCACCCCGGCCAAGAGGCCTATTCCCCGGCCCGCACCCCGCCATTGAGACTGCACGGGAATTATTATTTTTTTATCTCTCAACCTGTCCAAGAGGCCTGCTGCCCGCCGCACTCGCCGCCGGGCCGGCCCGCACCCCGCCATTGAGACTGAACGGGATTATTATTTTTTTTAACTCGGCCTCCGGGCCGGGGCGGGCTTCGCCCCCGGTACCTCCAGCCGCTTCTATTTACGCGCGCCGCGTTCCAACATATTCACCCCGGCCAAGAGGCCTATTCCCCGGCCCGCACCCCGCCATTGAGACTGCAAGGGAATTATTATTTTTTTATCTCTCAACCTGTCCAAGAGGCCTGCTGCCCGCCGCAATTGCCGCCGGGCCGGCCCGCACCCTGCCATTGAGACTGAACGGGAATTATTATTTTTTTATCTCTCAACCTGTCCAAGAGGCCTGCTGCCCGCCGCAATCGCCTCCGGGCCGGCCCGCACCCTGCCATTGAGACTGAACGGGGATTATTTATTTTTTTAACTTGGCCGCCGGGCCAGGGCGGGCATCGCCCCCGGTACCTCCAGCCGCTACTATTTCCGCGGGCCGTGTTCCAACACTATTCACCCCGGCCAAGAGGCCTATTCCCCGGCCCGCACCCCGCCATTGAGACTGCACGGGAATTATTATTTTTTTATCTCTCAACCTGTCCAAGAGGCCTGCTGCCCGCCGCACTCGCTGCCGGGCCGGCCCGCACCCCGCCATTGAGACTGAACGGGGATTATTATTTTTTTTAACTCGGCCTCCGGGCCGGGGCAGGCTTCGACCCCGGTACCTCCAGCCGCTTCTATTTACGCGCGCCGCGTTCCAACATATTCACCCCGGCCAAGAGGCCTCTTCCCCGGCCACACTCGTCCGCCGGGCCGGCCCGCACCCCGCCATTGAGACTGCACGGGAATTATTATTTTTTTATCTCTCAACCTGTCCAAGAGGCCTGCTGCCCGCCGCACTCGCCGCCGGGCCGGCCCGCACCCCGCCATTGAGACTGAACGGGGATTATTATTTTTTTTAACTCGGCCTCCGGGCCGGGGCGGGCTTCGCCCCCGGTACCTCCAGCCGCTTCTATTTACGCGCGCCGCGTTCCAACATATTCACCCCGGCAAAGAGGCCTCTTCCCCGGCCACACTCGTCCGCCGGGCCGGCCCGCACCCCGCCATTGAGACTGCATGGGAATTATTATTTTTTTATCTCTCAACCTGTCCAAGAGGCCTGCTGCCCGCCGCAATCGCCGCCGGGCCGGCCCGCACCCTGCCATTGAGACTGAACGGGGATTATTTATTTTTTTAACTTGGCCGCCGGCCCGGGACGGGCATCGCCCCCGGTACCTCCAGCCGCTACTATTTCCGCGGGCCGTGTTCCAACACTATTCACCCCGGCCAAGAGGCCTATTCCCCGGCCCGCACCCCGCCATTGAAACTGCATGGGAATTATTATTTTTTTATCTCTCAACCTGTCCAAGAGGCCTGCTGCCCGCCGCAATCGCCGCCGGGCCGGCCCGCACCCTGCCATTGAGACTGAACGGGGATTTTTTTTTTTTTAACTTGGCCGCCGGGCCGGGGCGGGCATCGCCCCCGGTACCTCCAGCCGCTACTATTTCCGCGGGCCGTATTCCAACACTATTCACCCCGGCCAAGAGGCCTATTCCCCGGCCCGCACCCCGCCATTGAAACTGCACGGGAATTATTATTTTTTTATCTCTCAACCTGTCCAAGAGGCCTGCTGCCCGCCGCACTCGCCGCCGGGCCGGCCCGCACCCCGCCATTGAGACTGAACGGGGATTATTTTTTTTTTTAACTCGGCCTCCGGGCCGGGGCGGGCTTCGCCCCCGGTACCTCCAGCCGCTTCTATTTACGCGCGCCGCGTTCCAACATATTCACCCCGGCCAAGAGGCCTATTCCCCGGCCCGCACCCCGCCATTGAGACTGCACGGGAATTATTATTTTTTTATCTCTCAACCTGTCCAAGAGGCCTGCTGCCCGCCGCACTCGCCGCCGGGCCGGCCCGCACCCCGCCATTGAGACTGAACGGGGATTATTATTTTTTTTAACTCGGCCTCCGGGCCGGGGCGGGCTTCGCCCCCGGTACCTCCAGCCGCTTCTATTTACTCGCGCCGCGTTCCAACATATTCACCCCGGCCAAGAGGCCTATTCCCCGGCCCGCACCCCGCCATTGAGACTGCATGGGAATTATTATTTTTTTTATCTCTCAACCTGTCCAAGAGGCCTGCTGCCCGCCGCAATTGCCGCCGGGCCGGCCCGCACCCTGCCATTGAGACTGAACGGGAATTATTATTTTTTTATCTCTCAACCTGTCCAAGAGGCCTGCTGCCCGCCGCACTCGCCGCCGGGCCGGCCCGCACCCTGCCATTGAGACTGAACGGGGATTATTTATTTTTTTAACTTGGCCGCCGGGCCGGGGCGGGCATCGCCCCCGGTACCTCCAGCCGCTACTATTTCCGCGGGCCGTGTTCCAACACTATTCACCCCGGCCAAGAGGCCTATTCCCCGGCCCGCACCCCGCCATTGAGACTGCATGGGAATTATTATTTTTTTATCTCTCAACCTGTCCAAGAGGCCTGCTGCCCGCCGCAATCGCTGCCGGGCCGGCCCGCACCCTGCCATTGAGACTGAACGGGATTATTTATTTTTTTAACTTGGCCGCCGGGCCGGGGCGGGCATCGCCCCCGGTACCTCCAGCCGCTTCTATTTACGCGCGCCGCGTTCCAACATATTCACCCCGGCCAAGAGGCCTATTCCCCGGCCCGCACCCCGCCATTGAGACTGCATGGGAATTATTATTTTTTTATCTCTCAACCTGTCCAAGAGGCCTGCTGCCCGCCGCAATCGCCGCCGGGCCGGCCCGCACCCTGCCATTGAGACTGAACGGGATTATTTATTTTTTTAACTTGGCCGCCGGGCCGGGGCGGGCATCGCCCCCGGTACCTCCAGCCGCTACTATTTCCGCGGGCCGTGTTCCAACACTATTCACCCCGGCCAAGAGGCCTATTCCCCGGCCCGCACCCCGCCATTGAGACTGCACGGGAATTATTATTTTTTTATCTCTCAACCTGTCCAAGAGGCCTGCTGCCCGCCGCACTCGCCGCCTGGCCGGCCCGCACCCCGCCATTGAGACTGAACGGGGATTATTATTTTTTTTAACTCGGCCTCCGGGCCGGGGCGGGCTTCGCCCCCGGTACCTCCAGCCGCTTCTATTTACGCGCCGCGTTCCAACATATTCACCCCGGCCAAGAGGCCTATTCCCCGGCCCGCACCCCGCCATTGAGACTGCATGGGAATTATTATTTTTTTATCTCTCAACCTGTCCAAGAGGCCTGCTGCCCGCCGCAATCGCCGCCGGGCCGGCCCGCACCCTGCCATTGAGACTGAACGGGATTATTTATTTTTTTAACTTGGCCGCCGGGCCGGGGCGGGCATCGCCCCCGGTACCTCCAGCCGCTTCTATTTACGCGCGCCGCGTTCCAACATATTCACCCCGGCCAAGAGGCCTATTCCCCGGCCCGCACCCCGCCATTGAGACTGCACGGGAATTATTATTTTTTTATCTCTCAACCTGTCCAAGAGGCCTGCTGCCCGCCGCACTCGCCGCCGGGCCAGCCCGCACCCTGCCATTGAGACTGAACGGGGATTATTTATTTTTTTAACTTGGCCGCCGGGCCGGGGCGGGCATCGCCCCCGGTACCTCCAGCCGCTACTATTTCCGCGGGCCGTGTTCCAACACTATTCACCCCGGCCAAGAGGCCTATTCCCCGGCCACACTCGGCCACCGGGCCGGCCCGCACCCTGCCATTGAGACTGAACGGGATTATTTATTTTTTTAACTTGGCCGCCGGGCCGGGGCGGGCATCGCCCCCGGTACCTCCAGCCGCTTCTATTTACGCGCGCCGCGTTCCAACATATTCACCCCGGCCAAGAGGCCTATTCCCCGGCCCACACCCCGCCATTGAGACTGCACGGGAATTATTATTTTTTTATCTCTCAACCTGTCCAAGAGGCCTGCTGCCCGCCGCACTCGCCGCCGGGCCGGCCCGCACCCCGCCATTGAGACTGAACGGGGATTATTATTTTTTTTAACTCGGCCTCCGGGCCGGGGCGGGCTTCGCCCCCGGTACCTCCAGCCGCTTCTATTTACGCGCGCCGCGTTCCAACATATTCACCCCGGCCAAGAGGCCTATTCCCCGGCCCGCACCCCGCCATTGAGACTGCAAGGGAATTATTATTTTTTTATCTCTCAACCTGTCCAAGAGGCCTGCTGCCCGCCGCAATTGCCGCCGGGCCGGCCCGCACACTGCCATTGAGACTGAACGGGAATTATTATTTTTTTATCTCTCAACCTGTCCAAGAGGCCTGCTGCCCGCCGCAATCGCCGCCGGGCCGGCCCGCACCCTGCCATTGAGACTGAACGGGATTATTTATTTTTTTAACTTGGCCGCCGGGCCGGGGCGGGCTTCGCCCCCGGTACCTCCAGCCGCTTCTATTTACGCGCGCCGCGTTCCAACATATTCACCCCGGCCAAGAGGCCTATTCCCCGGCCCGCACCCCGCCATTGAGACTGCATGGGAATTATTATTTTTTTATCTCTCAACCTGTCCAAGAGGCCTGCTGCCCGCCGCAATCGCCGCCGGGCCGGCCCGCACCCTGCCATTGAGACTGAACGGGATTATTTATTTTTTTAACTTGGCCGCCGGGCCGGGGCGGGCATCGCCCCCGGTACCTCCAGCCGCTACTATTTCCGCGGGCCGTGTTCCAACACTATTCACCCCGGCCAAGAGGCCTATTCCCCGGCCCGCACCCCGCCATTGAGACTGCACGGGAATTATTATTTTTTTATCTCTCAACCTGTCCAAGAGGCCTGCTGCCCGCCGCACTCGCCGCCGGGCCGGCCCGCACCCCGCCATTGAGACTGAACGGGGATTATTATTTTTTTTAACTCGGCCTCCGGGCCGGGGCGGGCTTCGCCCCCGGTACCTCCAGCCGCTTCTATTTACGCGCGCCGCGTTCCAACATATTCACCCCGGCCAAGAGGCCTATTCCCCGGCCCGCACCCCGCCATTGAGACTGCACGGGAATTCTTATTTTTTTATCTCTCAACCTGTCCAAGAGGCCTGCTGCCCGCCGCACTCGCCGCCGGGCCGGCCCGCACCCCGCCATTGAGACTGAACGGGGATTATTATTTTTTTTAACTCGGCCTCCGGGCCGGGGCGGGCTTCGCCCCCGGTACCTCCAGCCGCTTCTATTTACGCGCGCCGCGTTCCAACATATTCACCCCGGCCAAGAGGCCTATTCCCCGGCCCGCACCCCGCCATTGAGACTGCAAGGGAATTATTATTTTTTTATCTCTCAACCTGTCCAAGAGGCCTGCTGCCCGCCGCAATTGCCGCCGGGCCGGCCCGCACCCTGCCATTGAGACTGAACGGGAATTATTATTTTTTTATCTCTCAACCTGTCCAAGAGGCCTGCTGCCCGCCGCACTCGCCGCCGGGCCGGCCCGCACCCTGCCATTGAGACTGAACGGGGATTATTTATTTTTTTAACTTGGCCGCCGGCCCGGGGCGGGCATCCTCCCCGGTACCTCCAGCCGCTACTATTTCCGCGGGCCGTGTTCCAACACTATTCACCCCGGCCAAGAGGCCTATTCCCCGGCCCGCACCCCGCCATTGAGACTGCACGGGAATTATTTTTTTTTTATCTCTCAACCTGTCCAAGAGGCCTGCTGCCCGCCGCACTCGCCGCCGGGCCGGCCCGCACCCCGCCATTGAGACTGAACGGGGATTATTATTTTTTTTAACTCGGCCTCCGGGCCGGGGCGGGCTTCGCCCCCGGTACCTCCAGCCGCTTCTATTTACGCGCGCCGCGTTCCAACATATTCACCCCGGCCAAGAGGCCTATTCCCCGGCCCGCACCCCGCCATTGAGACTGCACGGGAATTATTATTTTTTTATCTCTCAACCTGTCCAAGAGGCCTGCTGCCCGCCGCACTCGCCGCCGGGCCGGCCCGCACCCCGCCATTGAGACTGAACGGGGATTATTATTTTTTTTTAACTCGGCCTCCGGGCCGGGGCGGGCTTCGCCCCCGGTACCTCCAGCCGCTTCTATTTACGCGCGCCGCGTTCCAACATATTCACCCCGGCCAAGAGGCCTATTCCCCGGCCCGCACCCCGCCATTGAGACTGCACGGGAATTATTATTTTTTTATCTCTCAACCTGTCCAAGAGGCCTGCTGCCCGCCGCAATCGCCGCCGGGCCGGCCCGCACCCCGCCATTGAGACTGAACGGGGATTATTATTTTTTTTAACTCGGCCTCCGGGCCGGGGCGGGCTTCGCCCCCGGTACCTCCAGCCGCTTCTATTTACGCGCGCCGCGTTCCAACATATTCACCCCGGCCAAGAGGCCTATTCCCCGGCCCACACCCCGCCATTGAGACTGCACGGGAATTATTATTTTTTTATCTCTCAACCTGTCCAAGAGGCCTGCTGCCCGCCGCACTCGCCGCCGGGCCGGCCCGCACCCCGCCATTGAGACTGAACGGGGATTATTATTTTTTTTAACTCGGCCTCCGGGCCGGGGCGGGCTTCGCCCCCGGTACCTCCAGCCGCTTCTATTTACGCGCGCCGCGTTCCAACATATTCACCCCGGCCAAGAGGCCTATTCCCCGGCCCGCACCCCGCCATTGAGACTGCATGGGAATTATTATTTTTTTATCTCTCAACCTGTCCAAGAGGCCTGCTGCCCGCCGCAATCGCCGCCGGGCCGGCCCGCACCCTGCCATTGAGACTGAACGGGAATTATTATTTTTTTATCTCTCAACCTGTCCAAGAGGCCTGCTGCCCGCCGCACTCGCCGCCGGGCCGGCCCGCACCCTGCCATTGAGACTGAACGGGGATTATTTATTTTTTTAACTTGGCCGCCGGGCCGGGGCGGGCATCGCCCCCGGTACCTCCAGCCGCTACTATTTCCGCGGGCCGTGTTCCAACACTATTCACCCCGGCCAAGAGGCCTATTCCCCGGCCCGCACCCCGCCATTGAGACTGCATGGGAATTATTATTTTTTTATCTCTCAACCTGTCCAAGAGGCCTGCTGCCCGCCGCAATCGCCGCCGGGCCGGCCCGCACCCTGCCATTGAGACTGAACGGGGATTATTTATTTTTTTAACTTGGCCGCCGGGCCGGGGCGGGCATCGCCCCCGGTACCTCCAGCCGCTACTATTTCCGCGGGCCGTGTTCCAACACTATTCACCCCGGCCAAGAGGCCTATTCCCCGGCCCGCACCCCGCCATTGAGACTGCATGGGAATTATTATTTTTTTATCTCTCAACCTGTCCAAGAGGCCTGCTGCCCGCCGCAATCGCCGCCGGGCCGGCCCGCACCCCGCCATTGAGACTGAACGGGGATTATTTATTTTTTTTAACTTGGCCGCCGGGCCGGGGCGGGCATCGCCCCCGGTACCTCCAGCCGCTACTATTTCCGCGGGCCGTGTTCCAACACTATTCACCCCGGCCAAGAGGCCTATTCCCCGGCCCGCACCCCGCCATTGAGACTGCACGGGAATTATTATTTTTTTATCTCTCAACCTGTCCAAGAGGCCTGCTGCCCGCCGCAATCGCCGCCGGGCCGGCCCGCACCCTGCCATTGAGACTGAACGGGGATTATTTATTTTTTTAACTTGGCCGCCGGCCCGGGGCGGGCATCCTCCCCGGTACCTCCAGCCGCTACTATTTCCGCGGGCCGTGTTCCAACACTATTCACCCCGGCCAAGAGGCCTATTCCCCGGCCCGCACCCCGCCATTGAGACTGCACGGGAATTATTTTTTTTTTATCTCTCAACCTGTCCAAGAGGCCTGCTGCCCGCCGCACTCGCCGCCGGGCCGGCCCGCACCCCGCCATTGAGACTGAACGGGGATTATTATTTTTTTTAACTCGGCCTCCGGGCCGGGGCGGTCTTCGCCCCCGGTACCTCCAGCCGCTTCTATTTACGCGCGCCGCGTTCCAACATATTCACCCCGGCCAAGAGGCCTATTCCCCGGCCCGCACCCCGCCATTGAGACTGCACGGGAATTATTATTTTTTTATCTCTCAACCTGTCCAAGAGGCCTGCTGCCCGCCGCACTCGCCGCCGGGCCGGCCCGCACCCCGCCATTGAGACTGAACGGGGATTATTATTTTTTTTTAACTCGGCCTCCGGGCCGGGGCGGGCTTCGCCCCCGGTACCTCCAGCCGCTTCTATTTACGCGCGCCGCGTTCCAACATATTCACCCCGGCCAAGAGGCCTATTCCCCGGCCCGCACCCCGCCATTGAGACTGCACGGGAATTATTATTTTTTTATCTCTCAACCTGTCCAAGAGGCCTGCTGCCCGCCGCAATCGCCGCCGGGCCGGCCCGCACCCCGCCATTGAGACTGAACGGGGATTATTATTTTTTTTAACTCGGCCTCCGGGCCGGGGCGGGCTTCGCCCCCGGTACCTCCAGCCGCTTCTATTTACGCGCGCCGCGTTCCAACATATTCACCCCGGCCAAGAGGCCTATTCCCCGGCCCACACCCCGCCATTGAGACTGCACGGGAATTATTATTTTTTTATCTCTCAACCTGTCCAAGAGGCCTGCTGCCCGCCGCACTCGCCGCCGGGCCGGCCCGCACCCCGCCATTGAGACTGAACGGGGATTATTATTTTTTTTAACTCGGCCTCCGGGCCGGGGCGGGCTTCGCCCCCGGTACCTCCAGCCGCTTCTATTTACGCGCGCCGCGTTCCAACATATTCACCCCGGCCAAGAGGCCTATTCCCCGGCCCGCACCCCGCCATTGAGACTGCATGGGAATTATTATTTTTTTATCTCTCAACCTGTCCAAGAGGCCTGCTGCCCGCCGCAATTGCCGCCGGGCCGGCCCGCACCCTGCCATTGAGACTGCATGGGAATTATTATTTTTTTATCTCTCAACCTGTCCAAGAGGCCTGCTGCCCGCCGCAATCGCCGCCGGGCCGGCCCGCACCCTGCCATTGAGACTGAACGGGATTATTTATTTTTTTAACTTGGCCGCCGGGCCGGGGCGGGCATCGCCCCCGGTACCTCCAGCCGCTACTATATCCGCGGGCCGTGTTCCAACACTATTCACCCCGGCCAAGAGGCCTATTCCCCGGCCCGCACCCTGCCATTGAGACTGCACGGGAATTATTATTTTTTTATCTCTCAACCTGTCCAAGAGGCCTGCTGCCCGCCGCACTCGCCGCCGGGCCGGCCCGCACCCCGCCATTGAGACTGTACGGGGATTATTATTTTTTTTAACTCGGCCGCCGGGCCGGGGCGGGCTTCGCCCCCGGTACCTCCAGCCGCTTCTATTTACGCGCGCCGCGTTCCAACATATTCACCCCGGCCAAGAGGCCTCTTCCCCGGCCACACTCGTCCGCCGGGCCGGCCCGCACCCCGCCATTGAGACTGCACCGGAATTATTATTTTTTTATCTCTCAACCTGTCCAAGAGGCCTGCTGCCCGCCGCACTCGCCGCCGGGCCGGCCCGTACCCCGCCATTGAGACTGAACGGGGATTATTATTTTTTTTAACTCGGCCTCCGGGCCGGGGCGGGCTTCGCCCCCGGTACCTCCAGCCGCTTCTATTTACGCGCGCCGCGTTCCAACATATTCACCCCGGCAAAGAGGCCTCTTCCCCGGCCACACTCGTCCGCCGGGCCGGCCCGCACCCCGCCATTGAGACTGCACGGGAATTATTATTTTTTTATCTCTCAACCTGTCCAAGAGGCCTGCTGCCCGCCGCAATCGCCGCCTGGCCGGCCCGCACCCTGCCATTGAGACTGAACGGGGATTATTTATTTTTTTAACTTGGCCGCCGGCCCGGGACGGGCATCGCCCCCGGTACCTCCAGCCGCTACTATTTCCGCGGGCCGTGTTCCAACACTATTCACCCCGGCCAAGAGGCCTATTCCCCGGCCCGCACCCCGCCATTGAAACTGCATGGGAATTATTATTTTTTTATCTCTCAACCTGTCCAAGAGGCCTGCTGCCCGCCGCAATCGCCGCCGGGCCGGCCCGCACCCTGCCATTGAGACTGAACGGGGATTTTTTTTTTTTTTAACTTGGCCGCCGGGCCGTGGCGGGCATCGCCCCCGGTACCTCCAGCCGCTACTATTTCCGCGGGCCGTGTTCCAACACTATTCACCCCGGCCAAGAGGCCTATTCCCCGGCCCGCACCCCGCCATTGAGACTGCACGGGAATTATTATTTTTTTATCTCTCAACCTGTCCAAGAGGCCTGCTGCCCGCCGCACTCGCCGCCGGGCCGGCCCGCACCCCGCCATTGAGACTGAACGGGGATTATTATTTTTTTTAACTCGGCCTCCGGGCCGGGGCGGGCTTCGCCCCCGGTACCTCCAGCCGCTTCTATTTATGCGCGCCGCGTTCCAACATATTCACCCCGGCCAAGAGGCCTATTCCCCGGCCCGCACCCCGCCATTGAGACTGCATGGGAATTATTATTTTTTTATCTCTCAACCTGTCCAAGAGGCCTGCTGCCCGCCGCAATCGCCGCCGGGCCGGCCCGCACCCTGCCATTGAGACTGAACGGGATTATTTATTTTTTTAACTTGGCCGCCGGGCCGGGGCGGGCATCGCCCCCGGTACCTCCAGCCGCTACTATTTCCGCGGGCCGTGTTCCAACACTATTCACCCCGGCCAAGAGGCCTATTCCCCGGCCCGCACCCCGCCATTGAGACTGCACGGGAATTATTATTTTTTTATCTCTCAACCTGTCCAAGAGGCCTGCTGCCCGCCGCACTCGCCGCCGGGCCGGCCCGCACCCCGCCATTGAGACTGAACGGGGATTATTATTTTTTTTAACTCGGCCTCCGGGCCGGGGCGGGCTTCGCCCCCGGTACCTCCAGCCGCTTCTATTTACGCGCGCCGCGTTCCAACATATTCACCCCGGCCAAGAGGCCTATTCCCCGGCCCGCACCCCGCCATTGAGACTGCACGGGAATTATTATTTTTTTATCTCTCAACCTGTCCAAGAGGCCTGCTGCCCGCCGCACTCGCCGCCGGGCCCGCCCGCACCCCGCCATTGAGACTGAACGGGGATTATTATTTTTTTTAACTCGGCCTCCGGGCCGGGGCGGGCTGCGCCCCCGGTACCTCCAGCCGCTTCTATTTACGCGCGCCGCGTTCCAACATATTCACCCCGGCCAAGAGGCCTATTCCCCGGCCCGCACCCCGCCATTGAGACTGCATGGGAATTATTATTTTTTTATCTCTCAACCTGTCCAAGAGGCCTGCTGCCCGCCGCAATTGCCGCCGGGCCGGCCCGCACCCTGCCATTGAGACTGAACGGGAATTATTATTTTTTTATCTCTCAACCTGTCCAAGAGGCCTGCTGCCCGCCGCATTCGCCGCCGGGCCGGCCCGCACCCTGCCATTGAGACTGAACGGGGATTATTTATTTTTTTAACTTGGCCGCCGGGCCGGGGCGGGCATCGCCCCCGGTACCTCCAGCCGCTACTATTTCCGCGGGCCGTGTTCCAACACTATTCACCCCGGCCAAGAGGCCTATTCCCCGGCCCGCACCCCGCCATTGAGACTGCATGGGAATTATTATTTTTTTATCTCTCAACCTGTCCAAGAGGCCTGCTGCCCGCCGCAATCGCCGCCGGGCCGGCCCGCACCCTGCCATTGAGACTGAACGGGATTATTTATTTTTTTAACTTGGCCGCCGGGCCGGGGCGGGCATCGCCCCCGGTACCTCCAGCCGCTACTATTTCCGCGGGCCGTGTTCCAACACTATTCACCCCGGCCAAGAGGCCTATTCCCCGGCCCGCACCCCGCCATTGAGACTGCACGGGAATTATTATTTTTTTATCTCTCAACCTGTCCAAGATGCCTGCTGCCCGCCGCACTCGCCGCCGGGCCGGCCCGCACCCCGCCATTGAGACTGAACGGGGATTATTTTTTTTTTTAACTCGGCCTCCGGGCCGGGGCGGGCTTCGCCCCCGGTACCTCCAGCCGCTTCTATTTACGCGCGCCGCGTTCCAACATATTCACCCCGGCCAAGAGGCCTATTCCCCGGCCCACACCCCGCCATTGAGACTGCACGGGAATTATTATTTTTTTATCTCTCAACCTGTCCAAGAGGCCTGCTGCCCGCCGCACTCGCCGCCGGGCCGGCCCGCACCCCGCCATTGAGACTGAACGGGGATTATTATTTTTTTTAACTCGGCCTCCGGGCCGGGGCGGGCTTCGCCCCCGGTACCTCCAGCCGCTTCTATTTACGCGCGCCGCGTTCCAACATATTCACCCCGGCCAAGAGGCCTATTCCCCGGCCCGCACCCCGCCATTGAGACTGCATGGGAATTATTATTTTTTTATCTCTCAACCTGTCCAAGAGGCCTGCTGCCCGCCGCAATCGCCGCCGGGCCGGCCCGCACCCTGCCATTGAGACTGAACGGGAATTATTATTTTTTTATCTCTCAACCTGTCCAAGAGGCCTGCTGCCCGCCGCACTCGCCGCCGGGCCGGCCCGCACCCTGCCATTGAGACTGAACGGGGATTATTTATTTTTTTAACTTGGCCGCCGGGCCGGGGCGGGCATCGCCCCCGGTACCTCCAGCCGCTACTATTTCCGCGGGCCGTGTTCCAACACTATTCACCCCGGCCAAGAGGCCTATTCCCCGGCCCGCACCCCGCCATTGAGACTGCATGGGAATTATTATTTTTTTATCTCTCAACCTGTCCAAGAGGCCTGCTGCCCGCCGCAATCGCCGCCGGGCCGGCCCGCACCCTGCCATTGAGACTGAACGGGGATTATTTATTTTTTTAACTTGGCCGCCGGGCCGGGGCGGGCATCGCCCCCGGTACCTCCAGCCGCTACTATTTCCGCGGGCCGTGTTCCAACACTATTCACCCCGGCCAAGAGGCCTATTCCCCGGCCCGCACCCCGCCATTGAGACTGCATGGGAATTATTATTTTTTTATCTCTCAACCTGTCCAAGAGGCCTGCTGCCCGCCGCAATCGCCGCCGGGCCGGCCCGCACCCCGCCATTGAGACTGAACGGGGATTATTTATTTTTTTTAACTTGGCCGCCGGGCCGGGGCGGGCATCGCCCCCGGTACCTCCAGCCGCTACTATTTCCGCGGGCCGTGTTCCAACACTATTCACCCCGGCCAAGAGGCCTATTCCCCGGCCCGCACCCCGCCATTGAGACTGCACGGGAATTATTATTTTTTTATCTCTCAACCTGTCCAAGAGGCCTGCTGCCCGCCGCAATCGCCGCCGGGCCGGCCCGCACCCTGCCATTGAGACTGAACGGGGATTATTTATTTTTTTAACTTGGCCGCCGGCCCGGGGCGGGCATCCTCCCCGGTACCTCCAGCCGCTACTATTTCCGCGGGCCGTGTTCCAACACTATTCACCCCGGCCAAGAGGCCTATTCCCCGGCCCGCACCCCGCCATTGAGACTGCACGGGAATTATTTTTTTTTTATCTCTCAACCTGTCCAAGAGGCCTGCTGCCCGCCGCACTCGCCGCCGGGCCGGCCCGCACCCCGCCATTGAGACTGAACGGGGATTATTATTTTTTTTAACTCGGCCTCCGGGCCGGGGCGGGCTTCGCCCCCGGTACCTCCAGCCGCTTCTATTTACGCGCGCCGCGTTCCAACATATTCACCCCGGCCAAGAGGCCTATTCCCCGGCCCGCACCCCGCCATTGAGACTGCACGGGAATTATTATTTTTTTATCTCTCAACCTGTCCAAGAGGCCTGCTGCCCGCCGCACTCGCCGCCGGGCCGGCCCGCACCCCGCCATTGAGACTGAACGGGGATTATTATTTTTTTTTAACTCGGCCTCCGGGCCGGGGCGGGCTTCGCCCCCGGTACCTCCAGCCGCTTCTATTTACGCGCGCCGCGTTCCAACATATTCACCCCGGCCAAGAGGCCTATTCCCCGGCCCGCACCCCGCCATTGAGACTGCACGGGAATTATTATTTTTTTATCTCTCAACCTGTCCAAGAGGCCTGCTGCCCGCCGCAATCGCCGCCGGGCCGGCCCGCACCCCGCCATTGAGACTGAACGGGGATTATTATTTTTTTTAACTCGGCCTCCGGGCCGGGGCGGGCTTCGCCCCCGGTACCTCCAGCCGCTTCTATTTACGCGCGCCGCGTTCCAACATATTCACCCCGGCCAAGAGGCCTATTCCCCGGCCCACACCCCGCCATTGAGACTGCACGGGAATTATTATTTTTTTATCTCTCAACCTGTCCAAGAGGCCTGCTGCCCGCCGCACTCGCCGCCGGGCCGGCCCGCACCCCGCCATTGAGACTGAACGGGGATTATTATTTTTTTTAACTCGGCCTCCGGGCCGGGGCGGGCTTCGCCCCCGGTACCTCCAGCCGCTTCTATTTACGCGCGCCGCGTTCCAACATATTCACCCCGGCCAAGAGGCCTATTCCCCGGCCCGCACCCCGCCATTGAGACTGCATGGGAATTATTATTTTTTTATCTCTCAACCTGTCCAAGAGGCCTGCTGCCCGCCGCAATTGCCGCCGGGCCGGCCCGCACCCTGCCATTGAGACTGCATGGGAATTATTATTTTTTTATCTCTCAACCTGTCCAAGAGGCCTGCTGCCCGCCGCAATCGCCGCCGGGCCGGCCCGCACCCTGCCATTGAGACTGAACGGGATTATTTATTTTTTTAACTTGGCCGCCGGGCCGGGGCGGGCATCGCCCCCGGTACCTCCAGCCGCTACTATATCCGCGGGCCGTGTTCCAACACTATTCACCCCGGCCAAGAGGCCTATTCCCCGGCCCGCACCCTGCCATTGAGACTGCACGGGAATTATTATTTTTTTATCTCTCAACCTGTCCAAGAGGCCTGCTGCCCGCCGCACTCGCCGCCGGGCCGGCCCGCACCCCGCCATTGAGACTGTACGGGGATTATTATTTTTTTTAACTCGGCCGCCGGGCCGGGGCGGGCTTCGCCCCCGGTACCTCCAGCCGCTTCTATTTACGCGCGCCGCGTTCCAACATATTCACCCCGGCCAAGAGGCCTCTTCCCCGGCCACACTCGTCCGCCGGGCCGGCCCGCACCCCGCCATTGAGACTGCACCGGAATTATTATTTTTTTATCTCTCAACCTGTCCAAGAGGCCTGCTGCCCGCCGCACTCGCCGCCGGGCCGGCCCGTACCCCGCCATTGAGACTGAACGGGGATTATTATTTTTTTTAACTCGGCCTCCGGGCCGGGGCGGGCTTCGCCCCCGGTACCTCCAGCCGCTTCTATTTACGCGCGCCGCGTTCCAACATATTCACCCCGGCAAAGAGGCCTCTTCCCCGGCCACACTCGTCCGCCGGGCCGGCCCGCACCCCGCCATTGAGACTGCACGGGAATTATTATTTTTTTATCTCTCAACCTGTCCAAGAGGCCTGCTGCCCGCCGCAATCGCCGCCTGGCCGGCCCGCACCCTGCCATTGAGACTGAACGGGGATTATTTATTTTTTTAACTTGGCCGCCGGCCCGGGACGGGCATCGCCCCCGGTACCTCCAGCCGCTACTATTTCCGCGGGCCGTGTTCCAACACTATTCACCCCGGCCAAGAGGCCTATTCCCCGGCCCGCACCCCGCCATTGAAACTGCATGGGAATTATTATTTTTTTATCTCTCAACCTGTCCAAGAGGCCTGCTGCCCGCCGCAATCGCCGCCGGGCCGGCCCGCACCCTGCCATTGAGACTGAACGGGGATTTTTTTTTTTTTTAACTTGGCCGCCGGGCCGTGGCGGGCATCGCCCCCGGTACCTCCAGCCGCTACTATTTCCGCGGGCCGTGTTCCAACACTATTCACCCCGGCCAAGAGGCCTATTCCCCGGCCCGCACCCCGCCATTGAGACTGCACGGGAATTATTATTTTTTTATCTCTCAACCTGTCCAAGAGGCCTGCTGCCCGCCGCACTCGCCGCCGGGCCGGCCCGCACCCCGCCATTGAGACT
Source organism: Hippocampus zosterae (assembly GCF_025434085.1). Classification (NCBI taxonomy): domain Eukaryota; kingdom Metazoa; phylum Chordata; class Actinopteri; order Syngnathiformes; family Syngnathidae; genus Hippocampus; species Hippocampus zosterae. Next base: position 13,248,795 of record NC_067469.1, read on the forward strand.
GAACGGGGATTATTATTTTTTTTAACTCGGCCTCCGGGCCGGGGCGGGCTTCGCCCCCGGTACCTCCAGCCGCTTCTATTTATGCGCGCCGCGTTCCAACATATTCACCCCGGCCAAGAGGCCTATTCCCCGGCCCGCACCCCGCCATTGAGACTGCATGGGAATTATTATTTTTTTATCTCTCAACCTGTCCAAGAGGCCTGCTGCCCGCCGCAATCGCCGCCGGGCCGGCCCGCACCCTGCCATTGAGACTGAACGGGATTATTTATTTTTTTAACTTGGCCGCCGGGCCGGGGCGGGCATCGCCCCCGGTACCTCCAGCCGCTACTATTTCCGCGGGCCGTGTTCCAACACTATTCACCCCGGCCAAGAGGCCTATTCCCCGGCCCGCACCCCGCCATTGAGACTGCACGGGAATTATTATTTTTTTATCTCTCAACCTGTCCAAGAGGCCTGCTGCCCGCCGCACTCGCCGCCGGGCCGGCCCGCACCCCGCCATTGAGACTGAACGGGGATTATTATTTTTTTTAACTCGGCCTCCGGGCCGGGGCGGGCTTCGCCCCCGGTACCTCCAGCCGCTTCTATTTACGCGCGCCGCGTTCCAACATATTCACCCCGGCCAAGAGGCCTATTCCCCGGCCCGCACCCCGCCATTGAGACTGCACGGGAATTATTATTTTTTTATCTCTCAACCTGTCCAAGAGGCCTGCTGCCCGCCGCACTCGCCGCCGGGCCCGCCCGCACCCCGCCATTGAGACTGAACGGGGATTATTATTTTTTTTAACTCGGCCTCCGGGCCGGGGCGGGCTGCGCCCCCGGTACCTCCAGCCGCTTCTATTTACGCGCGCCGCGTTCCAACATATTCACCCCGGCCAAGAGGCCTATTCCCCGGCCCGCACCCCGCCATTGAGACTGCATGGGAATTATTATTTTTTTATCTCTCAACCTGTCCAAGAGGCCTGCTGCCCGCCGCAATTGCCGCCGGGCCGGCCCGCACCCTGCCATTGAGACTGAACGGGAATTATTATTTTTTTATCTCTCAACCTGTCCAAGAGGCCTGCTGCCCGCCGCATTCGCCGCCGGGCCGGCCCGCACCCTGCCATTGAGACTGAACGGGGATTATTTATTTTTTTAACTTGGCCGCCGGGCCGGGGCGGGCATCGCCCCCGGTACCTCCAGCCGCTACTATTTCCGCGGGCCGTGTTCCAACACTATTCACCCCGGCCAAGAGGCCTATTCCCCGGCCCGCACCCCGCCATTGAGACTGCATGGGAATTATTATTTTTTTATCTCTCAACCTGTCCAAGAGGCCTGCTGCCCGCCGCAATCGCCGCCGGGCCGGCCCGCACCCTGCCATTGAGACTGAACGGGATTATTTATTTTTTTAACTTGGCCGCCGGGCCGGGGCGGGCATCGCCCCCGGTACCTCCAGCCGCTACTATTTCCGCGGGCCGTGTTCCAACACTATTCACCCCGGCCAAGAGGCCTATTCCCCGGCCCGCACCCCGCCATTGAGACTGCACGGGAATTATTATTTTTTTATCTCTCAACCTGTCCAAGATGCCTGCTGCCCGCCGCACTCGCCGCCGGGCCGGCCCGCACCCCGCCATTGAGACTGAACGGGGATTATTTTTTTTTTTAACTCGGCCTCCGGGCCGGGGCGGGCTTCGCCCCCGGTACCTCCAGCCGCTTCTATTTACGCGCGCCGCGTTCCAACATATTCACCCCGGCCAAGAGGCCTCTTCCCCGGCCACACTCGTCCGCCGGGCCGGCCCGCACCCCGCCATTGAGACTGCACGGGAATTATTATTTTTTTATCTCTCAACCTGTCCAAGAGGCCTGCTGCCCGCCGCAATCGCCGCCGGGCCGGCCCGCACCCTGCCATTGAGACTGAACGGGGATTATTTATTTTTTTAACTCGGCCTCCGGCCCGGGGCGGGCATCGCCCCCGGTACCTCCAGCCGCTACTATTTCCGCGGGCCGTGTTCCAACACTATTCACCCCGGCCAAGAGGCCTATTCCCCGGCCCGCACCCCGCCATTGAGACTGCACGGGAATTATTATTTTTTTATCTCTCAACCTGTCCAAGAGGCCTGCTGCCCGCCGCACTCGCCGCCGGGCCGGCCCGCACCCCGCCATTGAGACTGAACGGGGATTATTTTTTTTTTTAACTCGGCCTCCGGGCCGGGGCGGGCTTCGCCCCCGGTACCTCCAGCCGCTTCTATTTACGCGCGCCGCGTTCCAACATATTCACCCCGGCCAAGAGGCCTATTCCCCGGCCCGCACCCCGCCATTGAGACTGCACGGGAATTATTATTTTTTTATCTCTCAACCTGTCCAAGAGGCCTGCTGCCCGCCGCACTCGCCGCCGGGCCGGCCCGCACCCCGCCATTGAGACTGAACGGGGATTATTATTTTTTTTAACTGGGCCTCCGGGCCGGGGCGGGCTTCGCCCCCGGTACCTCCAGCCGCTTCTATTTACGCGCGCCGCGTTCCAACATATTCACCCCGGCCAAGAGGCCTATTCCCCGGCCCGCACCCCGCCATTGAGACTGCATGGGAATTATTATTTTTTTATCTCTCAACCTGTCCAAGAGGCCTGCTGCCCGCCGCACTCGCCGCCGGGCCGGCCCGCACCCCGCCATTGAGACTGAACGGGGATTATTATTTTTTTTAACTCGGCCTCCGGGCCGGGGCGGGCTTCGCCCCCGGTACCTCCAGCCGCTTCTATTTATGCGCGCCGCGTTCCAACATATTCACCCCGGCCAAGAGGCCTATTCCCCGGCCCGCACCCCGCCATTGAGACTGCATGGGAATTATTATTTTTTTATCTCTCAACCTGTCCAAGAGGCCTGCTGCCCGCCGCAATCGCCGCCGGGCCGGCCCGCACCCTGCCATTGAGACTGAACGGGATTATTTATTTTTTTAACTTGGCCGCCGGGCCAGGGCGGGCATCGCCCCCGGTACCTCCAGCCGCTACTATTTCCGCGGGCCGTGTTCCAACACTATTCACCCCGGCCAAGAGGCCTATTCCCCGGCCCGCACCCCGCCATTGAGACTGCACGGGAATTATTATTTTTTTATCTCTCAACCTGTCCAAGATGCCTGCTGCCCGCCGCACTCGCCGCCGGGCCGGCCCGCACCCCGCCATTGAGACTGAACGGGGATTATTATTTTTTTTAACTCGGCCTCCGGGCCGGGGCGGGCTTCGCCCCCGGTACCTCCAGCCGCTTCTATTTACGCGCGCCGCGTTCCAACATATTCACCCCGGCCAAGAGGCCTCTTCCCCGGCCACACTCGTCCGCCGGGCCGGCCCGCACCCCGCCATTGAGACTGCACGGGAATTATTATTTTTTTATCTCTCAACCTGTCCAAGAGGCCTGCTGCCCGCCGCACTCGCCGCCGGGCCGGCCCGCACCCCGCCATTGAGACTGAACGGGATTATTATTTTTTTTAACTCGGCCTCCGGGCCGGGGCGGGCTTCGCCCCCGGTACCTCCAGCCGCTTCTATTTACGCGCGCCGCGTTCCAACATATTCACCCCGGCCAAGAGGCCTCTTCCCCGGCCACACTCGTCCGCCGGGCCGGCCCGCACCCCGCCATTGAGACTGCACGGGAATTATTATTTTTATATCTCTCAACCTGTCCAAGAGGCCTGCTGCCCGCCGCAATCGCCGCCGGGCCGGCCCGCACCCTGCCATTGAGACTGAACGGGGATTATTTATTTTTTTAACTTGGCCGCCTCCCGGGGCGGGCATCGCCCCCGGTACCTCCAGCCGCTACTATTTCCGCGGGCCGTGTTCCAACACTATTCACCCCGGCCAAGAGGCCTATTCCCCGGCCCGCACCCCGCCATTGAGACTGCACGGGAATTATTATTTTTTTATCTCTCAACCTGTCCAAGAGGCCTGCTGCCCGCCGCACTCGCCGCCGGGCCGGCCCGCACCCCGCCATTGAGACTGAACGGGGATTATTATTTTTTTTAACTCGGCCTCCGGGCCGGGGCGGGCTTCGCCCCCGGTACCTCCAGCCGCTTCTATTTACGCGCCGCGTTCCAACATATTCACCCCGGCCAAGAGGCCTATTCCCCGGCCCGCACCCCGCCATTGAGACTGCACGGGAATTATTATTTTTTTATCTCTCAACCTGTCCAAGAGGCCTGCTGCCCGCCGCACTCGCCGCCGGGCCGGCCCGCACCCCGCCATTGAGACTGAAAGGGGATTATTATTTTTTTTAACTGGGCCTCCGGGCCGGGGCGGGCTTCGCCCCCGGTACCTCCAGCCGCTTCTATTTCCGCGGGCCGTGTTCCAACACTATTCACCCCGGCCAAGAGGCCTATTCCCCGGCCCGCACCCCGCCATTGAGACTGCACGGGAATTATTATTTTTTTATCTCTCAACCTGTCCAAGAGGCCTGCTGCCCGCCGCACTCGCCGCCGGGCCGGCCCGCACCCCGCCATTGAGACTGAACGGGGATTATTATTTTTTTTAACTCGGCCTCCGGGCCGGGGCGGGCTTCGCCCCCGGTACCTCCAGCCGCTTCTATTTACGCGCCGCGTTCCAACATATTCACCCCGGCCAAGAGGCCTATTCCCCGGCCCGCACCCCGCCATTGAGACTGCACGGGAATTATTATTTTTTTATCTCTCAACCTGTCCAAGAGGCCTGCTGCCCGCCGCACTCGCCGCCGGGCCGGCCCGCACCCCGCCATTGAGACTGAAAGGGGATTATTATTTTTTTTAACTGGGCCTCCGGGCCGGGGCGGGCTTCGCCCCCGGTACCTCCAGCCGCTTCTATTTACGCGCGCCGCGTTCCAACATATTCACCCCGGCCAAGAGGCCTATTCCCCGGCCCGCACCCCGCCATTGAGACTGCATGGGAATTATTATTTTTTTATCTCTCAACCTGTCCAAGAGGCCTGCTGCCCGCCGCAATCGCCGCCGGGCCGGCCCGCACCCTGCCATTGAGACTGAACGGGAATTATTATTTTTTTATCTCTCAACCTGTCCAAGAGGCCTGCTGCCCGCCGCACTCGCCGCCGGGCCGGCCCGCACCCTGCCATTGAGACTGAACGGGGATTATTTATTTTTTTAACTTGGCCGCCGGCCCGGGGCGGGCATCGCCCCCGGTACCTCCAGCCGCTACTATTTCCGCGGGCCGTGTTCCAACACTATTCACCCCGGCCAAGAGGCCTATTCCCCGGCCCGCACCCCGCCATTGAGACTGCACGGGAATTATTATTTTTTTATCTCTCAACCTGTCCAAGAGGCCTGCTGCCCGCCGCAATCGCCGCCGGGCCGGCCCGCACCCTGCCATTGAGACTGAACGGGGATTATTTATTTTTTTAACTTGGCCGCCGGGCCGGGGCGGGCATCGCCCCCGGTACCTCCAGCCGCTACTATTCCCGCGGGCTGTGTTCCAACACTATTCACCCCGGCCAAGAGGCCTATTCCCCGGCCCGCACCCCGCCATTGAGACTGCACGGGAATTATTATTTTTTTATCTCTCAACCTGTCCAAGAGGCCTGCTGCCCGCCGCAATCGCCGCCGGGCCGGCCCGCACCCCGCCATTGAGACTGAACGGGGATTATTATTTTTTTTAACTCGGCCTCCGGGCCGGGGCGGGCTTCGCCCCCGGTACCTCCAGCCGCTTCTATTTACGCGCGCCGCGTTCCAACATATTCACCCCGGCCAAGAGGCCTATTCCCCGGCCCGCACCCCGCCATTGAGACTGCACGGGAATCATTATTTTTTTATCTCTCAACCTGTCCAAGAGGCCTGCTGCCCGCCGCACTCGCCGCCGGGCCGGCCCGCACCCCGCCATTGAGACTGAACGGGGATTATTATTTTTTTTAACTCGGCCTCCGGGCCGGGGCGGGCTTCGCCCCCGGTACCTCCAGCCGCTTCTATTTACGCGCGCCGCGTTCCAACATATTCACCCCGGCCAAGAGGCCTATTCCCCGGCCCGCACCCCGCCATTGAGACTGCATGGGAATTATTATTTTTTTATCTCTCAACCTGTCCACGAGGCCTGCTGCCCGCCGCAATTGCCGCCGGGCCGGCCCGCACCCTGCCATTGAGACTGAACGGGAATTATTATTTTTTTATCTCTCAACCTGTCCAAGAGGCCTGCTGCCCGCCGCAATCGCCGCCGGGCCGGCCCGCACCCTGCCATTGAGACTGAACGGGGATTATTTATTTTTTTAACTTGGCCGCCGGGCCCGGGCGGGCATCGCCCCCGGTACCTCCAGCCGCTACTATTTCCGCGGGCCGTGTTCCAACACTATTCACCCCGGCCAAGAGGCCTATTCCCCGGCCCGCACCCCGCCATTGAGACTGCACGGCAAATTATTATTTTTTTATCTCTCAACCTGTCCAAGAGGCCTGCTGCCCGCCGCACTCGCCGCCGGGCCGGCCCGCACCCCGCCATTGAGACTGAACGGGGATTATTATTTTTTTTAACTCGGCCTCCGGGCCGGGGCGGGCTTCGCCCCCGGTACCTCCAGCCGCTTCTATTTACGCGCGCCGCGTTCCAACATATTCACCCCGGCCAAGAGGCCTATTCCCCGGCCCGCACCCCGCCATTGAGACTGCACGGGAATTATTATTTTTTTATCTCTCAACCTGTCCAAGAGGCCTGCTGCCCGCCGCACTCGCCGCCGGGCCGGCCCGCACCCCGCCATTGAGACTGAACGGAGATTATTATTTTTTTTAACTCGGCCTCCGGGCCGGGGCGGGCTTCGCCCCCGGTACCTCCAGCCGCTTCTATTTACGCGCGCCGCGTTCCAACATATTCACCCCGGCCAAGAGGCCTATTCCCCGGCCCGCACCCCGCCATTGAGACTGCATGGGAATTATTTTTTTTTTATCTCTCAACCTGTCCAAGAGGCCTGCTGCCCGCCGCAATCGCCGCCGGGCCGGCCCGCACCCTGCCATTGAGACTGAACGGGATTATTTATTTTTTTAACTTGGCCGCCGGGCCGGGGCGGGCATCGCCCCCGGTACCTCCAGCCGCTACTATTTCCGCGGGCCGTGTTCCAACACTATTCACCCCGGCCAAGAGGCCTATTCCCCGGCCCGCACCCCGCCATTGAGACTGCACGGGAATTATTATTTTTTTATCTCTCAACCTGTCCAAGAGGCCTGCTGCCCGCCGCAATCGCCGCCGGGCCGGCCCGCACCCCGCCATTGAGACTGAACGGGGATTATTATTTTTTTTAACTCGGCCTCCGGGCCGGGGCGGGCTTCGCCCCCGGTACCTCCAGCCGCTTCTATTTACGCGCGCCGCGTTCCAACATATTCACCCCGGCCAAGAGGCCTATTCCCCGGCCCGCACCCCGCCATTGAGACTGCACGGGAATTATTATTTTTTTATCTCTCAACCTGTCCAAGAGGCCTGCTGCCCGCCGCACTCGCCGCCGGGCCGGCCCGCACCCCGCCCTTGAGACTGAACGGGGATTATTATTTTTTTTAACTCGGCCTCCGGGCCGGAGCGGGCTTCGCCCCCGGTACCTCCAGCCGCTTCTATTTACGCGCGCCGCGTTCCAACATATTCACCTCGGCCAAGAGGCCTATTCCCCGGCCCGCACCCCGCCATTGAGACTGCATGGGAATTATTATTTTTTTATCTCTCAACCTGTCCAAGAGGCCTGCTGCCCGCCGCAATTGCCGCCGGGCCGGCCCGCACCCTGCCATTGAGACTGAACGGGAAATATTATTTTTTTATCTCTCAACCTGTCCAAGAGGCCTGCTGCCCGCCGCAATCGCCGCTGGGCCGGCCCGCACCCTGCCATTGAGACTGAACGGGGATTATTTATTTTTTTAACTTGGCCGCCGGGCCGGGGCGGGCATCGCCCTCGGTACCTCCAGCCGCTACTATTTCCGCGGGCCGTGTTCCAACACTATTCACCCCGGCCAAGAGGCCTATTCCCCGGCCCGCACCCCGCCATTGAGACTGCACGGGAATTATTATTTTTTTATCTCTCAACCTGTCCAAGAGGCCTGCTGCCCGCCGCACTCGCCGCCGGGCCGGCCCGCACCCCGCCATTGAGACTGAACGGGGATTATTATTTTTTTTAACTCGGCCTCCGGGCCGGGGCGGGCTTCGCCCCCGGTACCTCCAGCCGCTTCTATTTACGCGCGCCGCGTTCCAACATATTCACCCCGGCCAAGAGGCCTATTCCCCGGCCCGCACCCCGCCATTGAGACTGCACGGGAATTATTATTTTTTTTATCTCTCAACCTGTCCAAGAGGCCTGCTGCCCGCCGCACTCGCCGCCGGGCCGGCCCGCACCCCGCCATTGAGACTGAACGGGGATTATTATTTTTTTTAACTCGGCCTCCGGGCCGGGGCGGGCTTCGCCCCCGGTACCTCCAGCCGCTTCTATTTACGCGCGCCGCGTTCCAACATATTCACCCCGGCCAAGAGGCCTATTCCCCGGCCCGCACCCCGCCATTGAGACTGCATGGGAATTATTATTTTTTTATCTCTCAACCTGTCCAAGAGGCCTGCTGCCCGCCGCAATTGCCGCCGGGCCGGCCCGCACCCTGCCATTGAGACTGAACGGGAATTATTATTTTTTTATCTCTCAACCTGTCCAAGAGGCCTGCTGCCCGCCGCAATCGCCGCCGGGCCGGCCCGCACCCTGCCATTGAGACTGAACGGGGATTATTTATTTTTTTAACTTGGCCGCCGGGCCGGGGCGGGCATCGCCCCCGGTACCTCCAGCCGCTACTATTTCCGCGGGCCGTGTTCCAACACTATTCACCCAGCCCAAGAGGCCTATTCCCCGGCCCGCACCCCGCCATTGAGACTGCACGGGAATTATTATTTTTTTTATCTCTCAACCTGTCCAAGAGGCCTGCTGCCCGCCGCACTCGCCGCCGGGCCGGCCCGCACCCCGCCATTGAGACTGAACGGGGATTATTATTTTTTTTAACTCGGCCTCCGGGCCGGGGCGGGCTTCGCCCCCGGTACCTCCAGCCGCTTCTATTTACGCGCGCCGCGTTCCAACATATTCACCCCGGCCAAGAGGCCTATTCCCCGGCCCGCACCCCGCCATTGAGACTGCACGGGAATTATTATTTTTTTATCTCTCAACCTGTCCAAGAGGCCTGCTGCCCGCCGCACTCGCCGCCGGGCCGGCCCGCACCCCGCCATTGAGACTGAACGGGGATTATTATTTTTTTTAACTCGGCCTCCGGGCCGGGGCGGGCTTCGCCCCCGGTACCTCCAGCCGCTTCTATTTACGCGCGCCGCGTTCCAACATATTCACCCCGGCCAAGAGGCCTATTCCCCGGCCCGCACCCCGCCATTGAGACTGCATGGGAATTATTTTTTTTTTATCTCTCAACCTGTCCAAGAGGCCTGCTGCCCGCCGCAATCGCCGCCGGGCCGGCCCGCACCCTGCCATTGAGACTGAACGGGATTATTTATTTTTTTAACTTGGCCGCCGGGCCGGGGCGGGCATCGCCCCCGGTACCTCCAGCCGCTACTATTTCCGCGGGCCGTGTTCCAACACTATTCACCCCGGCCAAGAGGCCTATTCCCCGGCCCGCACCCCGCCATTGAGACTGCACGGGAATTATTATTTTTTTATCTCTCAACCTGTCCAAGAGGCCTGCTGCCCACCGCACTCGCCGCCGGGCCGGCCCGCACCCCGCCATTGAGACTGAACGGGGATTATTATTTTTTTTAACTCGGCCTCCGGGCCGGGGCGGGCTTCGCCCCCGGTACCTCCAGCCGCTTTTATTTACGCGCGCCGCGTTCCAACATATTCACCCCGGCCAAGAGGCCTATTCCCCGGCCCGCACCCCGCCATTGAGACTGCACGGGAATTATTATTTTTTTATCTCTCAACCTGTCCAAGAGGCCTGCTGCCCGCCGCACTCGCCGCCGGGCCGGCCCGCACCCCGCCATTGAGACTGAACGGGGATTATTATTTTTTTTAACTCGGCCTCCGGGCCGGGGCGGGCTTCGCCCCCGGTACCTCCAGCCGCTTCTATTTACGCGCGCCGCGTTCCAACATATTCACCCCGGCCAAGAGGCCTATTCCCCGGCCCGCACCCCGCCATTGAGACTGCATGGGAATTATTTTTTTTTTATCTCTCAACCTGTCCAAGAGGCCTGCTGCCCGCCGCAATCGCCGCCGGGCCGGCCCGCACCCTGCCATTGAGACTGAACGGGATTATTTATTTTTTTAACTTGGCCGCCGGGCCGGGGCGGGCATCGCCCCCGGTACCTCCAGCCGCTACTATTTCCGCGGGCCGTGTTCCAACACTATTCACCCCGGCCAAGAGGCCTATTCCCCGGCCCGCACCCCGCCATTGAGACTGCACGGGAATTATTATTTTTTTATCTCTCAACCTGTCCAAGAGGCCTGCTGCCCGCCGCACTCGCCGCCGGGCCGGCCCGCACCCCGCCTTTGAGACTGAACGGGGATTATTATTTTTTTTAACTCGGCCTCCGGGCCGGGGCGGGCTTCGCCCCCGGTACCTCCAGCCGCTTCTATTTACGCGCGCCGCGTTCCAACATATTCACCCCGGCCAAGAGGCCTATTCCCCGGCCCGCACCCCGCCATTGAGACTGCACGGGAATTATTATTTTTTTATCTCTCAACCTGTCCAAGAGGCCTGCTGCCCGCCGCACTCGCCGCCGGGCCGGCCCGCACCCCGCCATTGAGACTGAACGGGGATTATTATTTTTTTTAACTTGGCCGCCGGGCCGGGGCGGGCATCGCCCCCGGTACCTCCAGCCGCTACTATTTCCGCGGGCCGTGTTCCAACACTATTCACCCCGGCCAAGAGGCCTATTCCCCGGCCCGCACCCCGCCATTGAGACTGCACGGGAATTATTATTTTTTTATCTCTCAACCTGTCCAAGAGGCCTGCTGCCCACCGCACTCGCCGCCGGGCCGGCCCGCACCCCGCCATTGAGACTGAACGGGGATTATTATTTTTTTTAACTCGGCCTCCGGGCCGGGGCGGGCTTCGCCCCCGGTACCTCCAGCCGCTTTTATTTACGCGCGCCGCGTTCCAACATATTCACCCCGGCCAAGAGGCCTATTCCCCGGCCCGCACCCCGCCATTGAGACTGCACGGGAATTATTATTTTTTTATCTCTCAACCTGTCCAAGAGGCCTGCTGCCCGCCGCACTCGCCGCCGGGCCGGCCCGCACCCCGCCATTGAGACTGAACGGGGATTATTATTTTTTTTAACTCGGCCTCCGGGCCGGGGCGGGCTTCGCCCCCGGTACCTCCAGCCGCTTCTATTTAGCGCGCCGCGTTCCAACATATTCACCCCGGCCAAGAGGCCTATTCCCCGGCCCGCATCCCGCCATTGAGACTGCATGGGAATTATTATTTTTTTATCTCTCAACCTGTCCAAGAGGCCTGCTGCCCGCCGCACTCGCCGCCGGGCCGGCCCGCACCCCGCCATTGAGACTGAACGGGGATTATTATTTTTTTTAACTCGGCCTCCGGGCCGGGGCGGGCTTCGCCCCCGGTACCTCCAGCCGCTTCTATTTACGCGCGCCGCGTTCCAACATATTCACCCCGGCCAAGAGGCCTATTCCCCGGCCCGCACCCCGCCATTGAGACTGCATGGGAATTATTTTTTTTTTATCTCTCAACCTGTCCAAGAGGCCTGCTGCCCGCCGCAATCGCCGCCGGGCCGGCCCGCACCCTGCCATTGAGACTGAACGGGGATTATTATTTTTTTATCTCTCAACCTGTCCAAGAGGCCTGCTGCCCGCCGCAATCGCCGCTGGGCCGGCCCGCACCCTGCCATTGAGACTGAACGGGGATTATTTATTTTTTTAACTTGGCCGCCGGGCCGGGGCGGGCATCGCCCCCGGTACCTCCAGCCGCTACTATTTCCGCGGGCCGTGTTCCAACACTATTCACCCCGGCCAAGAGGCCTATTCCCAGGCCCGCACCCCGCCATTGAGACTGCACGGGAATTATTATTTTTTTATCTCTCAACCTGTCCAAGAGGCCTGCTGCCCGCCGCACTCGCCGCCGGGCCGGCCCGCACCCCGCCATTGAGACTGAACGGGGATTATTATTTTTTTTAACTCGGCCTCCGGGCCGGGGCGGGCTTCGCCCCCGGTACCTCCAGCCGCTTCTATTTACGCGCGCCGCGTTCCAACATATTCACCCCGGCCAAGAGGCCTATTCCCCGGCCCGCACCCCGCCATTGAGACTGCACGGGAATTATTATTTTTTTATCTCTCAACCTGTCCAAGAGGCCTGCTGCCCACCGCACTCGCCGCCGGGCCGGCCCGCACCCCGCCATTGAGACTGAACGGGGATTATTATTTTTTTTAACTCGGCCTCCGGGCCGGGGCGGGCTTCGCCCCCGGTACCTCCAGCCGCTTTTATTTACGCGCGCCGCGTTCCAACATATTCACCCCGGCCAAGAGGCCTATTCCCCGGCCCGCACCCCGCCATTGAGACTGCACGGGAATTATTATTTTTTTATCTCTCAACCTGTCCAAGAGGCCTGCTGCCCGCCGCACTCGCCGCCGGGCCGGCCCGCACCCCGCCATTGAGACTGAACGGGGATTATTATTTTTTTTAACTCGGCCTCCGGGCCGGGGCGGGCTTCGCCCCCGGTACCTCCAGCCGCTTCTATTTACGCGCGCCGCGTTCCAACATATTCACCCCGGCCAAGAGGCCTATTCCCCGGCCCGCACCCCGCCATTGAGACTGCATGGGAATTATTTTTTTTTTATCTCTCAACCTGTCCAAGAGGCCTGCTGCCCGCCGCAATCGCCGCCGGGCCGGCCCGCACCCTGCCATTGAGACTGAACGGGATTATTTATTTTTTTAACTTGGCCGCCGGGCCGGGGCGGGCATCGCCCCCGGTACCTCCAGCCGCTACTATTTCCGCGGGCCGTGTTCCAACACTATTCACCCCGGCCAAGAGGCCTATTCCCCGGCCCGCACCCCGCCATTGAGACTGCACGGGAATTATTATTTTTTTATCTCTCAACCTGTCCAAGAGGCCTGCTGCCCGCCGCACTCGCCGCCGGGCCGGCCCGCACCCCGCCATTGAGACTGAACGGGGATTATTATTTTTTTTAACTCGGCCTCCGGGCCGGGGCGGGCTTCGCCCCCGGTACCTCCAGCCGCTTCTATTTACGCGCGCCGCGTTCCAACATATTCACCCCGGCCAAGAGGCCTATTCCCCGGCCCGCACCCCGCCATTGAGACTGCACGGGAATTATTATTTTTTTATCTCTCAACCTGTCCAAGAGGCCTGCTGCCCGCCGCACTCGCCGCCGGGCCGGCCCGCACCCCGCCATTGAGACTGAACGGGGATTATTATTTTTTTTAACTTGGCCGCCGGGCCGGGGCGGGCATCGCCCCCGGTACCTCCAGCCGCTACTATTTCCGCGGGCCGTGTTCCAACACTATTCACCCCGGCCAAGAGGCCTATTCCCCGGCCCGCACCCCGCCATTGAGACTGCACGGGAATTATTATTTTTTTATCTCTCAACCTGTCCAAGAGGCCTGCTGCCCACCGCACTCGCCGCCGGGCCGGCCCGCACCCCGCCATTGAGACTGAACGGGGATTATTATTTTTTTTAACTCGGCCTCCGGGCCGGGGCGGGCTTCGCCCCCGGTACCTCCAGCCGCTTTTATTTACGCGCGCCGCGTTCCAACATATTCACCCCGGCCAAGAGGCCTATTCCCCGGCCCGCACCCCGCCATTGAGACTGCACGGGAATTATTATTTTTTTATCTCTCAACCTGTCCAAGAGGCCTGCTGCCCGCCGCACTCGCCGCCGGGCCGGCCCGCACCCCGCCATTGAGACTGAACGGGGATTATTATTTTTTTTAACTCGGCCTCCGGGCCGGGGCGGGCTTCGCCCCCGGTACCTCCAGCCGCTTCTATTTACGCGCGCCGCGTTCCAACATATTCACCCCGGCCAAGAGGCCTATTCCCCGGCCCGCACCCCGCCATTGAGACTGCATGGGAATTATTTTTTTTTTATCTCTCAACCTGTCCAAGAGGCCTGCTGCCCGCCGCAATCGCCGCCGGGCCGGCCCGCACCCTGCCATTGAGACTGAACGGGATTATTTATTTTTTTAACTTGGCCGCCGGGCCGGGGCGGGCATCGCCCCCGGTACCTCCAGCCGCTACTATTTCCGCGGGCCGTGTTCCAACACTATTCACCCCGGCCAAGAGGCCTATTCCCCGGCCCGCACCCCGCCATTGAGACTGCACGGGAATTATTATTTTTTTATCTCTCAACCTGTCCAAGAGGCCTGCTGCCCGCCGCAATCGCCGCCGGGCCGGCCCGCACCCCGCCATTGAGACTGAACGGGGATTATTATTTTTTTTAACTCGGCCTCCGGGCCGGGGCGGGCTTCGCCCCCGGTACCTCCAGCCGCTTCTATTTACGCGCGCCGCGTTCCAACATATTCACCCCGGCCAAGAGGCCTATTCCCCGGCCCGCACCCCGCCATTGAGACTGCACGGGAATTATTATTTTTTTATCTCTCAACCTGTCCAAGAGGCCTGCTGCCCGCCGCACTCGCCGCCGGGCCGGCCCGCACCCCGCCATTGAGACTGAACGGGGATTATTATTTTTTTTAACTCGGCCTCCGGGCCGGGGCGGGCTTCGCCCCCGGTACCTCCAGCCGCTTCTATTTACGCGCGCCGCGTTCCAACATATTCACCCCGGCCAAGAGGCCTATTCCCCGGCCCGCACCCCGCCATTGAGACTGCATGGGAATTATTTTTTTTTTTATCTCTCAACCTGTCCAAGAGGCCTGCTGCCCGCCGCAATCGCCGCCGGGCCGGCCCGCACCCTGCCATTGAGACTGAACGGGATTATTTATTTTTTTAACTTGGCCGCCGGGCCGGGGCGGGCATCGCCCCCGGTACCTCCAGCCGCTACTATTTCCGCGGGCCGTGTTCCAACACTATTCACCCCGGCCAAGAGGCCTATTCCCCGGCCCGCACCCCGCCATTGAGACTGCACGGGAATTATTATTTTTTTATCTCTCAACCTGTCCAAGAGGCCTGCTGCCCACCGCACTCGCCGCCGGGCCGGCCCGCACCCCGCCATTGAGACTGAACGGGGATTATTATTTTTTTTAACTCGGCCTCCGGGCCGGGGCGGGCTTCGCCCCCGGTACCTCCAGCCGCTTCTATTTACGCGCGCCGCGTTCCAACATATTCACCCCGGCCAAGAGGCCTATTCCCCGGCCCGCACCCCGCCATTGAGACTGCACGGGAATTATTATTTTTTTATCTCTCAACCTGTCCAAGAGGCCTGCTGCCCGCCGCACTCGCCGCCGGGCCGGCCCGCACCCCGCCATTGAGACTGAACGGGGATTATTATTTTTTTTAACTCGGCCTCCGGGCCGGGGCGGGCTTCGCCCCCGGTACCTCCAGCCGCTTCTATTTACGCGCGCCGCGTTCCAACATATTCACCCCGGCCAAGAGGCCTATTCCCCGGCCCGCACCCCGCCATTGAGACTGCATGGGAATTATTTTTTTTTTATCTCTCAACCTGTCCAAGAGGCCTGCTGCCCGCCGCAATCGCCGCCGGGCCGGCCCGCACCCTGCCATTGAGACTGAACGGGGATTATTATTTTTTTATCTCTCAACCTGTCCAAGAGGCCTGCTGCCCGCCGCAATCGCCGCTGGGCCGGCCCGCACCCTGCCATTGAGACTGAACGGGGATTATTTATTTTTTTAACTTGGCCGCCGGGCCGGGGCGGGCATCGCCCCCGGTACCTCCAGCCGCTACTATTTCCGCGGGCCGTGTTCCAACACTATTCACCCCGGCCAAGAGGCCTATTCCCAGGCCCGCACCCCGCCATTGAGACTGCACGGGAATTATTATTTTTTTATCTCTCAACCTGTCCAAGAGGCCTGCTGCCCGCCGCACTCGCCGCCGGGCCGGCCCGCACCCCGCCATTGAGACTGAACGGGGATTATTATTTTTTTTAACTCGGCCTCCGGGCCGGGGCGGGCTTCGCCCCCGGTACCTCCAGCCGCTTCTATTTACGCGCGCCGCGTTCCAACATATTTACCCCGGCCAAGAGGCCTATTCCCCGGCCCGCACCCCGCCATTGAGACTGCATGGGAATTATTATTTTTTTATCTCTCAACCTGTCCAAGAGGCCTGCTGCCCGCCGCAATCGCCGCCGGGCCGGCCCGCACCCTGCCATTGAGACTGAACGGGATTATTTATTTTTTTAACTTGGCCGCCGGGCCGGGGCGGGCATCGCCCCCGGTACCTCCAGCCGCTACTATTTCCGCGGGCCGTGTTCCAACACTATTCACCCCGGCCAAGAGGCCTATTCCCCGGCCCGCACCCCGCCATTGAGACTGCACGGGAATTATTATTTTTTTTATCTCTCAACCTGTCCAAGAGGCCTGCTGCCCGCCGCAATTGCCGCCGGGCCGGCCCGCACCCTGCCATTGAGACTGAACGGGAATTATTATTTTTTTATCTCTCAACCTGTCCAAGAGGCCTGCTGCCCGCCGCAATCGCCGCCGGGCCGGCCCGCACCCTGCCATTGAGACTGAACGGGGATTATTTATTTTTTTAACTTGGCCGCCGGGCCGGGGCGGGCATCGCCCCCGGTACCTCCAGCCGCTACTATTTCCGCGGGCCGTGTTCCAACACTATTCACCCCGGCCAAGAGGCCTATTCCCCGGCCCGCACCCCGCCATTGAGACTGCACGGGAATTATTATTTTTTTATCTCTCAACCTGTCCAAGAGGCCTGCTGCCCGCCGCACTCGCTGCCGGGCCGGCCCGCACCCCGCCATTGTGACTGAACGGGGATTATTTTTTTTAACTCGGCCTCCGGGCCGGGGCGGGCTTCGCCCCCGGTACCTCCAGCCGCTTCTATTTACGCGCGCCGCGTTCCAACATATTCACCCCGGCCAAGAGGCCTATTCCCCGGCCCGCACCCCGCCATTGAGACTGCATGGGAATTATTATTTTTTTATCTCTCAACCTGTCCAAGAGGCCTGCTGCCCGCCGCAATTGCCGCCGGGCCGGCCCGCACCCTGCCATTGAGACTGAACGGGAATTATTATTTTTTTATCTCTCAACCTGTCCAAGAGGCCTGCTGCCCGCCGCAATCGCCGCCGGGCCGGCCCGCACCCTGCCATTGAGACTGAACGGGGATTATTTATTTTTTTAACTTGGCCGCCGGGCCGGGGCGGGCATCGCCCCCGGTACCTCCAGCCGCTACTATTTCCGCGGGCCGTGTTCCAACACTATTCACCCCGCCCAAGAGGCCTATTCCCCGGCCCGCACCCCGCCATTGAGACTGCACGGGAATTATTATTTTTTTATCTCTCAACCTGTCCAAGAGGCCTGCTGCCCGCCGCACTCGCCGCCGGGCCGGCCCGCACCCCGCCATTGAGACTGAACGGGGATTATTATTTTTTTTAACTCGGCCTCCGGGCCGGGGCGGGCTTCGCCCCCGGTACCTCCAGCCGCTTCTATTTACGCGCGCCGCGTTCCAACATATTCACCCCGGCCAAGAGGCCTATTCCCCGGCCCGCACCCCGCCATTGAGACTGCACGGGAATTATTATTTTTTTATCTCTCAACCTGTCCAAGAGGCCTGCTGCCCGCCGCACTCGCCGCCGGGCCGGCCCGCACCCCGCCATTGAGACTGAACGGGGATTATTATTTTTTTTAACTCGGCCTCCGGGCCGGGGCGGGCTTCGCCCCCGGTACCTCCAGCCGCTTCTATTTACGCGCGCCGCGTTCCAACATATTCACCCCGGCCAAGAGGCCTATTCCCCGGCCCGCACCCCGCCATTGAGACTGCATGGGAATTATTTTTTTTTTATCTCTCAACCTGTCCAAGAGGCCTGCTGCCCGCCGCAATCGCCGCCGGGCCGGCCCGCACCCTGCCATTGAGACTGAACGGGATTATTTATTTTTTTAACTTGGCCGCCGGGCCGGGGCGGGCATCGCCCCCGGTACCTCCAGCCGCTACTATTTCCGCGGGCCGTGTTCCAACACTATTCACCCCGGCCAAGAGGCCTATTCCCCGGCCCGCACCCCGCCATTGAGACTGCACGGGAATTATTATTTTTTTATCTCTCAACCTGTCCAAGAGGCCTGCTGCCCACCGCACTCGCCGCCGGGCCGGCCCGCACCCCGCCATTGAGACTGAACGGGGATTATTATTTTTTTTAATTCGGCCTCCGGGCCGGGGCGGGCTTCGCCCCCGGTACCTCCAGCCGCTTTTATTTACGCGCGCCGCGTTCCAACATATTCACCCCGGCCAAGAGGCCTATTCCCCGGCCCGCACCCCGCCATTGAGACTGCACGGGAATTATTATTTTTTTATCTCTCAACCTGTCCAAGAGGCCTGCTGCCCGCCGCACTCGCCGCCGGGCCGGCCCGCACCCCGCCATTGAGACTGAACGGGGATTATTATTTTTTTTAACTCGGCCTCCGGGCCGGGGCGGGCTTCGCCCCCGGTACCTCCAGCCGCTTCTATTTACGCGCGCCGCGTTCCAACATATTCACCCCGGCCAAGAGGCCTATTCCCCGGCCCGCACCCCGCCATTGAGACTGCATGGGAATTATTTTTTTTTTATCTCTCAACCTGTCCAAGAGGCCTGCTGCCCGCCGCAATCGCCGCCGGGCCGGCCCGCACCCTGCCATTGAGACTGAACGGGATTATTTATTTTTTTAACTTGGCCGCCGGGCCGGGGCGGGCATCGCCCCCGGTACCTCCAGCCGCTACTATTTCCGCGGGCCGTGTTCCAACACTATTCACCCCGGCCAAGAGGCCTATTCCCCGGCCCGCACCCCGCCATTGAGACTGCACGGGAATTATTATTTTTTTATCTCTCAACCTGTCCAAGAGGCCTGCTGCCCGCCGCACTCGCCGCCGGGCCGGCCCGCACCCCGCCATTGAGACTGAACGGGGATTATTATTTTTTTTAACTCGGCCTCCGGGCCGGGGCGGGCTTCGCCCCCGGTACCTCCAGCCGCTTCTATTTACGCGCGCCGCGTTCCAACATATTCACCCCGGCCAAGAGGCCTATTCCCCGGCCCGCACCCCGCCATTGAGACTGCACGGGAATTATTATTTTTTTATCTCTCAACCTGTCCAAGAGGCCTGCTGCCCGCCGCACTCGCCGCCGGGCCGGCCCGCACCCCGCCATTGAGACTGAACGGGGATTATTATTTTTTTTAACTTGGCCGCCGGGCCGGGGCGGGCATCGCCCCCGGTACCTCCAGCCGCTACTATTTCCGCGGGCCGTGTTCCAACACTATTCACCCCGGCCAAGAGGCCTATTCCCCGGCCCGCACCCCGCCATTGAGACTGCACGGGAATTATTATTTTTTTATCTCTCAACCTGTCCAAGAGGCCTGCTGCCCACCGCACTCGCCGCCGGGCCGGCCCGCACCCCGCCATTGAGACTGAACGGGGATTATTATTTTTTTTAACTCGGCCTCCGGGCCGGGGCGGGCTTCGCCCCCGGTACCTCCAGCCGCTTTTATTTACGCGCGCCGCGTTCCAACATATTCACCCCGGCCAAGAGGCCTATTCCCCGGCCCGCACCCCGCCATTGAGACTGCACGGGAATTATTATTTTTTTATCTCTCAACCTGTCCAAGAGGCCTGCTGCCCGCCGCACTCGCCGCCGGGCCGGCCCGCACCCCGCCATTGAGACTGAACGGGGATTATTATTTTTTTTAACTCGGCCTCCGGGCCGGGGCGGGCTTCGCCCCCGGTACCTCCAGCCGCTTCTATTTACGCGCGCCGCGTTCCAACATATTCACCCCGGCCAAGAGGCCTATTCCCCGGCCCGCACCCCGCCATTGAGACTGCATGGGAATTATTTTTTTTTTATCTCTCAACCTGTCCAAGAGGCCTGCTGCCCGCCCCAATCGCCGCCGGGCCGGCCCGCACCCTGCCATTGAGACTGAACGGGATTATTTATTTTTTTAACTTGGCCGCCGGGCCGGGGCGGGCATCGCCCCCGGTACCTCCAGCCGCTACTATTTCCGCGGGCCGTGTTCCAACACTATTCACCCCGGCCAAGAGGCCTATTCCCCGGCCCGCACCCCGCCATTGAGACTGCACGGGAATTATTATTTTTTTATCTCTCAACCTGTCCAAGAGGCCTGCTGCCCGCCGCAATCGCCGCCGGGCCGGCCCGCACCCCGCCATTGAGACTGAACGGGGATTATTATTTTTTTTAACTCGGCCTCCGGGCCGGGGCGGGCTTCGCCCCCGGTACCTCCAGCCGCTTCTATTTACGCGCGCCGCGTTCCAACATATTCACCCCGGCCAAGAGGCCTATTCCCCGGCCCGCACCCCGCCATTGAGACTGCACGGGAATTATTATTTTTTTATCTCTCAACCTGTCCAAGAGGCCTGCTGCCCGCCGCACTCGCCGCCGGGCCGGCCCGCACCCCGCCATTGAGACTGAACGGGGATTATTATTTTTTTTAACTCGGCCTCCGGGCCGGGGCGGGCTTCGCCCCGGGTACCTCCTGCCGCTTCTATTTACGCGCGCCGCGTTCCAACATATTCACCCCGGCCAAGAGGCCTATTCCCCGGCCCGCACCCCGCCATTGAGACTGCATGGGAATTATTTTTTTTTTTATCTCTCAACCTGTCCAAGAGGCCTGCTGCCCGCCGCAATCGCCGCCGGGCCGGCCCGCACCCTGCCATTGAGACTGAACGGGATTATTTATTTTTTTAACTTGGCCGCCGGGCCGGGGCGGGCATCGCCCCCGGTACCTCCAGCCGCTACTATTTCCGCGGGCCGTGTTCCAACACTATTCACCCCGACCAAGAGGCCTATTCCCCGGCCCGCACCCCGCCATTGAGACTGCACGGGAATTATTATTTTTTTATCTCTCAACCTGTCCAAGAGGCCTGCTGCCCACCGCACTCGCCGCCGGGCCGGCCCGCACCCCGCCATTGAGACTGAACGGGGATTATTATTTTTTTTAACTCGGCCTCCGGGCCGGGGCGGGCTTCGCCCCCGGTACCTCCAGCCGCTTCTATTTACGCGCGCCGCGTTCCAACATATTCACCCCGGCCAAGAGGCCTATTCCCCGGCCCGCACCCCGCCATTGAGACTGCACGGGAATTATTATTTTTTTATCTCTCAACCTGTCCAAGAGGCCTGCTGCCCGCCGCACTCGCCGCCGGGCCGGCCCGCACCCCGCCATTGAGACTGAACGGGGATTATTATTTTTTTTAACTCGGCCTCCGGGCCGGGGCGGGCTTCGCCCCCGGTACCTCCAGCCGCTTCTATTTACGCGCGCCGCGTTCCAACATATTCACCCCGGCCAAGAGGCCTATTCCCCGGCCCGCACCCCGCCATTGAGACTGCATGGGAATTATTTTTTTTTTATCTCTCAACCTGTCCAAGAGGCCTGCTGCCCGCCGCAATCGCCGCCGGGCCGGCCCGCACCCTGCCATTGAGACTGAACGGGGATTATTATTTTTTTTATCTCTCAACCTGTCCAAGAGGCCTGCTGCCCGCCGCAATCGCCGCTGGGCCGGCCCGCACCCTGCCATTGAGACTGAACGGGGATTATTTATTTTTTTAACTTGGCCGCCGGGCCGGGGCGGGCATCGCCCCCGGTACCTCCAGCCGCTACTATTTCCGCGGGCCGTGTTCCAACACTATTCACCCCGGCCAAGAGGCCTATTCCCAGGCCCGCACCCCGCCATTGAGACTGCACGGGAATTATTATTTTTTTATCTCTCAACCTGTCCAAGAGGCCTGCTGCCCGCCGCACTCGCCGCCGGGCCGGCCCGCACCCCGCCATTGAGACTGAACGGGGATTATTATTTTTTTTAACTCGGCCTCCGGGCCGGGGCGGGCTTCGCCCCCGGTACCTCCAGCCGCTTCTATTTACGCGCGCCGCGTTCCAACATATTTACCCCGGCCAAGAGGCCTATTCCCCGGCCCGCACCCCGCCATTGAGACTGCATGGGAATTATTATTTTTTTATCTCTCAACCTGTCCAAGAGGCCTGCTGCCCGCCGCAATCGCCGCCGGGCCGGCCCGCACCCTGCCATTGAGACTGAACGGGATTATTTATTTTTTTAACTTGGCCGCCGGGCCGGGGCGGGCATCGCCCCCGGTACCTCCAGCCGCTACTATTTCCGCGGGCCGTGTTCCAACACTATTCACCCCGGCCAAGAGGCCTATTCCCCGGCCCGCACCCCGCCATTGAGACTGCACGGGAATTATTATTTTTTTTATCTCTCAACCTGTCCAAGAGGCCTGCTGCCCGCCGCAATTGCCGCCGGGCCGGCCCGCACCCTGCCATTGAGACTGAACGGGAATTATTATTTTTTTATCTCTCAACCTGTCCAAGAGGCCTGCTGCCCGCCGCAATCGCCGCCGGGCCGGCCCGCACCCTGCCATTGAGACTGAACGGGGATTATTTATTTTTTTAACTTGGCCGCCGGGCCGGGGCGGGCATCGCCCCCGGTACCTCCAGCCGCTACTATTTCCGCGGGCCGTGTTCCAACACTATTCACCCCGGCCAAGAGGCCTATTCCCCGGCCCGCACCCCGCCATTGAGACTGCACGGGAATTATTATTTTTTTATCTCTCAACCTGTCCAAGAGGCCTGCTGCCCGCCGCACTCGCTGCCGGGCCGGCCCGCACCCCGCCATTGAGACTGAACGGGGATTATTTTTTTTAACTCGGCCTCCGGGCCGGGGCGGGCTTCGCCCCCGGTACCTCCAGCCGCTTCTATTTACGCGCGCCGCGTTCCAACATATTCACCCCGGCCAAGAGGCCTATTCCCCGGCCCGCACCCCGCCATTGAGACTGCATGGGAATTATTATTTTTTTATCTCTCAACCTGTCCAAGAGGCCTGCTGCCCGCCGCAATTGCCGCCGGGCCGGCCCGCACCCTGCCATTGAGACTGAACGGGAATTATTATTTTTTTATCTCTCAACCTGTCCAAGAGGCCTGCTGCCCGCCGCAATCGCCGCCGGGCCGGCCCGCACCCTGCCATTGAGACTGAACGGGGATTATTTATTTTTTTAACTTGGCCGCCGGGCCGGGGCGGGCATCGCCCCCGGTACCTCCAGCCGCTACTATTTCCGCGGGCCGTGTTCCAACACTATTCACCCCGCCCAAGAGGCCTATTCCCCGGCCCGCACCCCGCCATTGAGACTGCACGGGAATTATTATTTTTTTATCTCTCAACCTGTCCAAGAGGCCTGCTGCCCGCCGCACTCGCCGCCGGGCCGGCCCGCACCCCGCCATTGAGACTGAACGGGGATTATTATTTTTTTTAACTCGGCCTCCGGGCCGGGGCGGGCTTCGCCCCCGGTACCTCCAGCCGCTTCTATTTACGCGCGCCGCGTTCCAACATATTCACCCCGGCCAAGAGGCCTATTCCCCGGCCCGCACCCTGCCATTGAGACTGAACGGGGATTATTATTTTTTTATCTCTCAACCTGTCCAAGAGGCCTGCTGCCCGCCGCAATCGCCGCTGGGCCGGCCCGCACCCTGCCATTGAGACTGAACGGGGATTATTTATTTTTTTAACTTGGCCGCCGGGCCGGGGCGGGCATCGCCCCCGGTACCTCCAGCCGCTACTATTTCCGCGGGCCGTGTTCCAACACTATTCACCCCGGCCAAGAGGCCTATTCCCAGGCCCGCACCCCGCCATTGAGACTGCACGGGAATTATTATTTTTTTATCTCTCAACCTGTCCAAGAGGCCTGCTGCCCGCCGCACTCGCCGCCGGGCCGGCCCGCACCCCGCCATTGAGACTGAACGGGGATTATTATTTTTTTTAACTCGGCCTCCGGGCCGGGGCGGGCTTCGCCCCCGGTACCTCCAGCCGCTTCTATTTACGCGCGCCGCGTTCCAACATATTTACCCCGGCCAAGAGGCCTATTCCCCGGCCCGCACCCCGCCATTGAGACTGCATGGGAATTATTATTTTTTTATCTCTCAACCTGTCCAAGAGGCCTGCTGCCCGCCGCAATCGCCGCCGGGCCGGCCCGCACCCTGCCATTGAGACTGAACGGGATTATTTATTTTTTTAACTTGGCCGCCGGGCCGGGGCGGGCATCGCCCCCGGTACCTCCAGCCGCTACTATTTCCGCGGGCCGTGTTCCAACACTATTCACCCCGGCCAAGAGGCCTATTCCCCGGCCCGCACCCCGCCATTGAGACTGCACGGGAATTATTATTTTTTTTATCTCTCAACCTGTCCAAGAGGCCTGCTGCCCGCCGCAATTGCCGCCGGGCCGGCCCGCACCCTGCCATTGAGACTGAACGGGAATTATTATTTTTTTATCTCTCAACCTGTCCAAGAGGCCTGCTGCCCGCCGCAATCGCCGCCGGGCCGGCCCGCACCCTGCCATTGAGACTGAACGGGGATTATTTATTTTTTTAACTTGGCCGCCGGGCCGGGGCGGGCATCGCCCCCGGTACCTCCAGCCGCTACTATTTCCGCGGGCCGTGTTCCAACACTATTCACCCCGGCCAAGAGGCCTATTCCCCGGCCCGCACCCCGCCATTGAGACTGCACGGGAATTATTATTTTTTTATCTCTCAACCTGTCCAAGAGGCCTGCTGCCCGCCGCACTCGCTGCCGGGCCGGCCCGCACCCCGCCATTGAGACTGAACGGGGATTATTTTTTTTAACTCGGCCTCCGGGCCGGGGCGGGCTTCGCCCCCGGTACCTCCAGCCGCTTCTATTTACGCGCGCCGCGTTCCAACATATTCACCCCGGCCAAGAGGCCTATTCCCCGGCCCGCACCCCGCCATTGAGACTGCATGGGAATTATTATTTTTTTATCTCTCAACCTGTCCAAGAGGCCTGCTGCCCGCCGCAATTGCCGCCGGGCCGGCCCGCACCCTGCCATTGAGACTGAACGGGAATTATTATTTTTTTATCTCTCAACCTGTCCAAGAGGCCTGCTGCCCGCCGCAATCGCCGCCGGGCCGGCCCGCACCCTGCCATTGAGACTGAACGGGGATTATTTATTTTTTTAACTTGGCCGCCGGGCCGGGGCGGGCATCGCCCCCGGTACCTCCAGCCGCTACTATTTCCGCGGGCCGTGTTCCAACACTATTCACCCCGCCCAAGAGGCCTATTCCCCGGCCCGCACCCCGCCATTGAGACTGCACGGGAATTATTATTTTTTTATCTCTCAACCTGTCCAAGAGGCCTGCTGCCCGCCGCACTCGCCGCCGGGCCGGCCCGCACCCCGCCATTGAGACTGAACGGGGATTATTATTTTTTTTAACTCGGCCTCCGGGCCGGGGCGGGCTTCGCCCCCGGTACCTCCAGCCGCTTCTATTTACGCGCGCCGCGTTCCAACATATTCACCCCGGCCAAGAGGCCTATTCCCCGGCCCGCACCCCGCCATTGAGACTGCACGGGAATTATTATTTTTTTATCTCTCAACCTGTCCAAGAGGCCTGCTGCCCGCCGCACTCGCCGCCGGGCCGGCCCGCACCCCGCCATTGAGACTGAACGGGGATTATTATTTTTTTTAACTCGGCCTCCGGGCCGGGGCGGGCTTCGCCCCCGGTACCTCCAGCCGCTTCTATTTACGCGCGCCGCGTTCCAACATATTCACCCCGGCCAAGAGGCCTATTCCCCGGCCCGCACCCCGCCATTGAGACTGCATGGGAATTATTTTTTTTTTATCTCTCAACCTGTCCAAGAGGCCTGCTGCCCGCCGCAATCGCCGCCGGGCCGGCCCGCACCCTGCCATTGAGACTGAACGGGATTATTTATTTTTTTAACTTGGCCGCCGGGCCGGGGCGGGCATCGCCCCCGGTACCTCCAGCCGCTACTATTTCCGCGGGCCGTGTTCCAACACTATTCACCCCGGCCAAGAGGCCTATTCCCCGGCCCGCACCCCGCCATTGAGACTGCACGGGAATTATTATTTTTTTATCTCTCAACCTGTCCAAGAGGCCTGCTGCCCACCGCACTCGCCGCCGGGCCGGCCCGCACCCCGCCATTGAGACTGAACGGGGATTATTATTTTTTTTAACTCGGCCTCCGGGCCGGGGCGGGCTTCGCCCCCGGTACCTCCAGCCGCTTTTATTTACGCGCGCCGCGTTCCAACATATTCACCCCGGCCAAGAGGCCTATTCCCCGGCCCGCACCCCGCCATTGAGACTGCACGGGAATTATTATTTTTTTATCTCTCAACCTGTCCAAGAGGCCTGCTGCCCGCCGCACTCGCCGCCGGGCCGGCCCGCACCCCGCCATTGAGACTGAACGGGGATTATTATTTTTTTTAACTCGGCCTCCGGGCCGGGGCGGGCTTCGCCCCCGGTACCTCCAGCCGCTTCTATTTACGCGCGCCGCGTTCCAACATATTCACCCCGGCCAAGAGGCCTATTCCCCGGCCCGCACCCCGCCATTGAGACTGCATGGGAATTATTTTTTTTTTATCTCTCAACCTGTCCAAGAGGCCTGCTGCCCGCCGCAATCGCCGCCGGGCCGGCCCGCACCCTGCCATTGAGACTGAACGGGATTATTTATTTTTTTAACTTGGCCGCCGGGCCGGGGCGGGCATCGCCCCCGGTACCTCCAGCCGCTACTATTTCCGCGGGCCGTGTTCCAACACTATTCACCCCGGCCAAGAGGCCTATTCCCCGGCCCGCACCCCGCCATTGAGACTGCACGGGAATTATTATTTTTTTATCTCTCAACCTGTCCAAGAGGCCTGCTGCCCGCCGCACTCGCCGCCGGGCCGGCCCGCACCCCGCCTTTGAGACTGAACGGGGATTATTATTTTTTTTAACTCGGCCTCCGGGCCGGGGCGGGCTTCGCCCCCGGTACCTCCAGCCGCTTCTATTTACGCGCGCCGCGTTCCAACATATTCACCCCGGCCAAGAGGCCTATTCCCCGGCCCGCACCCCGCCATTGAGACTGCACGGGAATTATTATTTTTTTATCTCTCAACCTGTCCAAGAGGCCTGCTGCCCGCCGCACTCGCCGCCGGGCCGGCCCGCACCCCGCCATTGAGACTGAACGGGGATTATTATTTTTTTTAACTTGGCCGCCGGGCCGGGGCGGGCATCGCCCCCGGTACCTCCAGCCGCTACTATTTCCGCGGGCCGTGTTCCAACACTATTCACCCCGGCCAAGAGGCCTATTCCCCGGCCCGCACCCCGCCATTGAGACTGCACGGGAATTATTATTTTTTTATCTCTCAACCTGTCCAAGAGGCCTGCTGCCCACCGCACTCGCCGCCGGGCCGGCCCGCACCCCGCCATTGAGACTGAACGGGGATTATTATTTTTTTTAACTCGGCCTCCGGGCCGGGGCGGGCTTCGCCCCCGGTACCTCCAGCCGCTTTTATTTACGCGCGCCGCGTTCCAACATATTCACCCCGGCCAAGAGGCCTATTCCCCGGCCCGCACCCCGCCATTGAGACTGCACGGGAATTATTATTTTTTTATCTCTCAACCTGTCCAAGAGGCCTGCTGCCCGCCGCACTCGCCGCCGGGCCGGCCCGCACCCCGCCATTGAGACTGAACGGGGATTATTTTTTTTAACTCGGCCTCCGGGCCGGGGCGGGCTTCGCCCCCGGTACCTCCAGCCGCTTCTATTTACGCGCGCCGCGTTCCAACATATTCACCCCGGCCAAGAGGCCTATTCCCCGGCCCGCACCCCGCCATTGAGACTGCATGGGAATTATTATTTTTTTATCTCTCAACCTGTCCAAGAGGCCTGCTGCCCGCCGCAATTGCCGCCGGGCCGGCCCGCACCCTGCCATTGAGACTGAACGGGAATTATTATTTTTTTATCTCTCAACCTGTCCAAGAGGCCTGCTGCCCGCCGCAATCGCCGCCGGGCCGGCCCGCACCCTGCCATTGAGACTGAACGGGGATTATTTATTTTTTTAACTTGGCCGCCGGGCCGGGGCGGGCATCGCCCCCGGTACCTCCAGCCGCTACTATTTCCGCGGGCCGTGTTCCAACACTATTCACCCCGCCCAAGAGGCCTATTCCCCGGCCCGCACCCCGCCATTGAGACTGCACGGGAATTATTATTTTTTTATCTCTCAACCTGTCCAAGAGGCCTGCTGCCCGCCGCACTCGCCGCCGGGCCGGCCCGCACCCCGCCATTGAGACTGAACGGGGATTATTATTTTTTTTAACTCGGCCTCCGGGCCGGGGCGGGCTTCGCCCCCGGTACCTCCAGCCGCTTCTATTTACGCGCGCCGCGTTCCAACATATTCACCCCGGCCAAGAGGCCTATTCCCCGGCCCGCACCCCGCCATTGAGACTGCACGGGAATTATTATTTTTTTATCTCTCAACCTGTCCAAGAGGCCTGCTGCCCGCCGCACTCGCCGCCGGGCCGGCCCGCACCCCGCCATTGAGACTGAACGGGGATTATTATTTTTTTTAACTCGGCCTCCGGGCCGGGGCGGGCTTCGCCCCCGGTACCTCCAGCCGCTTCTATTTACGCGCGCCGCGTTCCAACATATTCACCCCGGCCAAGAGGCCTATTCCCCGGCCCGCACCCCGCCATTGAGACTGCATGGGAATTATTTTTTTTTTATCTCTCAACCTGTCCAAGAGGCCTGCTGCCCGCCGCAATCGCCGCCGGGCCGGCCCGCACCCTGCCATTGAGACTGAACGGGATTATTTATTTTTTTAACTTGGCCGCCGGGCCGGGGCGGGCATCGCCCCCGGTACCTCCAGCCGCTACTATTTCCGCGGGCCGTGTTCCAACACTATTCACCCCGGCCAAGAGGCCTATTCCCCGGCCCGCACCCCGCCATTGAGACTGCACGGGAATTATTATTTTTTTATCTCTCAACCTGTCCAAGAGGCCTGCTGCCCACCGCACTCGCCGCCGGGCCGGCCCGCACCCCGCCATTGAGACTGAACGGGGATTATTATTTTTTTTAACTCGGCCTCCGGGCCGGGGCGGGCTTCGCCCCCGGTACCTCCAGCCGCTTTTATTTACGCGCGCCGCGTTCCAACATATTCACCCCGGCCAAGAGGCCTATTCCCCGGCCCGCACCCCGCCATTGAGACTGCACGGGAATTATTATTTTTTTATCTCTCAACCTGTCCAAGAGGCCTGCTGCCCGCCGCACTCGCCGCCGGGCCGGCCCGCACCCCGCCATTGAGACTGAACGGGGATTATTATTTTTTTTAACTCGGCCTCCGGGCCGGGGCGGGCTTCGCCCCCGGTACCTCCAGCCGCTTCTATTTACGCGCGCCGCGTTCCAACATATTCACCCCGGCCAAGAGGCCTATTCCCCGGCCCGCACCCCGCCATTGAGACTGCATGGGAATTATTTTTTTTTTATCTCTCAACCTGTCCAAGAGGCCTGCTGCCCGCCGCAATCGCCGCCGGGCCGGCCCGCACCCTGCCATTGAGACTGAACGGGATTATTTATTTTTTTAACTTGGCCGCCGGGCCGGGGCGGGCATCGCCCCCGGTACCTCCAGCCGCTACTATTTCCGCGGGCCGTGTTCCAACACTATTCACCCCGGCCAAGAGGCCTATTCCCCGGCCCGCACCCCGCCATTGAGACTGCACGGGAATTATTATTTTTTTATCTCTCAACCTGTCCAAGAGGCCTGCTGCCCGCCGCACTCGCCGCCGGGCCGGCCCGCACCCCGCCTTTGAGACTGAACGGGGATTATTATTTTTTTTAACTCGGCCTCCGGGCCGGGGCGGGCTTCGCCCCCGGTACCTCCAGCCGCTTCTATTTACGCGCGCCGCGTTCCAACATATTCACCCCGGCCAAGAGGCCTATTCCCCGGCCCGCACCCCGCCATTGAGACTGCACGGGAATTATTATTTTTTTATCTCTCAACCTGTCCAAGAGGCCTGCTGCCCGCCGCACTCGCCGCCGGGCCGGCCCGCACCCCGCCATTGAGACTGAACGGGGATTATTATTTTTTTTAACTTGGCCGCCGGGCCGGGGCGGGCATCGCCCCCGGTACCTCCAGCCGCTACTATTTCCGCGGGCCGTGTTCCAACACTATTCACCCCGGCCAAGAGGCCTATTCCCCGGCCCGCACCCCGCCATTGAGACTGCACGGGAATTATTATTTTTTTATCTCTCAACCTGTCCAAGAGGCCTGCTGCCCACCGCACTCGCCGCCGGGCCGGCCCGCACCCCGCCATTGAGACTGAACGGGGATTATTATTTTTTTTAACTCGGCCTCCGGGCCGGGGCGGGCTTCGCCCCCGGTACCTCCAGCCGCTTTTATTTACGCGCGCCGCGTTCCAACATATTCACCCCGGCCAAGAGGCCTATTCCCCGGCCCGCACCCCGCCATTGAGACTGCACGGGAATTATTATTTTTTTATCTCTCAACCTGTCCAAGAGGCCTGCTGCCCGCCGCACTCGCCGCCGGGCCGGCCCGCACCCCGCCATTGAGACTGAACGGGGATTATTATTTTTTTTAACTCGGCCTCCGGGCCGGGGCGGGCTTCGCCCCCGGTACCTCCAGCCGCTTCTATTTACGCGCGCCGCGTTCCAACATATTCACCCCGGCCAAGAGGCCTATTCCCCGGCCCGCACCCCGCCATTGAGACTGCATGGGAATTATTTTTTTTTTATCTCTCAACCTGTCCAAGAGGCCTGCTGCCCGCCGCAATCGCCGCCGGGCCGGCCCGCACCCTGCCATTGAGACTGAACGGGATTATTTATTTTTTTAACTTGGCCGCCGGGCCGGGGCGGGCATCGCCCCCGGTACCTCCAGCCGCTACTATTTCCGCGGGCCGTGTTCCAACACTATTCACCCCGGCCAAGAGGCCTATTCCCCGGCCCGCACCCCGCCATTGAGACTGCACGGGAATTATTATTTTTTT
Source organism: Hippocampus zosterae (assembly GCF_025434085.1). Lineage (NCBI taxonomy): Eukaryota > Metazoa > Chordata > Actinopteri > Syngnathiformes > Syngnathidae > Hippocampus > Hippocampus zosterae. Next base: position 13,279,618 of record NC_067469.1, read on the forward strand.
ATCTCTCAACCTGTCCAAGAGGCCTGCTGCCCGCCGCAATCGCCGCCGGGCCGGCCCGCACCCCGCCATTGAGACTGAACGGGGATTATTATTTTTTTTAACTCGGCCTCCGGGCCGGGGCGGGCTTCGCCCCCGGTACCTCCAGCCGCTTCTATTTACGCGCGCCGCGTTCCAACATATTCACCCCGGCCAAGAGGCCTATTCCCCGGCCCGCACCCCGCCATTGAGACTGCACGGGAATTATTATTTTTTTATCTCTCAACCTGTCCAAGAGGCCTGCTGCCCGCCGCACTCGCCGCCGGGCCGGCCCGCACCCCGCCATTGAGACTGAACGGGGATTATTATTTTTTTTAACTCGGCCTCCGGGCCGGGGCGGGCTTCGCCCCCGGTACCTCCAGCCGCTTCTATTTACGCGCGCCGCGTTCCAACATATTCACCCCGGCCAAGAGGCCTATTCCCCGGCCCGCACCCCGCCATTGAGACTGCATGGGAATTATTTTTTTTTTTATCTCTCAACCTGTCCAAGAGGCCTGCTGCCCGCCGCAATCGCCGCCGGGCCGGCCCGCACCCTGCCATTGAGACTGAACGGGATTATTTATTTTTTTAACTTGGCCGCCGGGCCGGGGCGGGCATCGCCCCCGGTACCTCCAGCCGCTACTATTTCCGCGGGCCGTGTTCCAACACTATTCACCCCGGCCAAGAGGCCTATTCCCCGGCCCGCACCCCGCCATTGAGACTGCACGGGAATTATTATTTTTTTATCTCTCAACCTGTCCAAGAGGCCTGCTGCCCACCGCACTCGCCGCCGGGCCGGCCCGCACCCCGCCATTGAGACTGAACGGGGATTATTATTTTTTTTAACTCGGCCTCCGGGCCCGGGCGGGCTTCGCCCCCGGTACCTCCAGCCGCTTCTATTTAGCGCGCCGCGTTCCAACATATTCACCCCGGCCAAGAGGCCTATTCCCCGGCCCGCACCCCGCCATTGAGACTGCACGGGAATTATTATTTTTTTATCTCTCAACCTGTCCAAGAGGCCTGCTGCCCGCCGCACTCGCCGCCGGGCCGGCCCGCACCCCGCCATTGAGACTGAACGGGGATTATTATTTTTTTTAACTCGGCCTCCGGGCCGGGGCGGGCTTCGCCCCCGGTACCTCCAGCCGCTTCTATTTACGCGCGCCGCGTTCCAACATATTCACCCCGGCCAAGAGGCCTATTCCCCGGCCCGCACCCCGCCATTGAGACTGCATGGGAATTATTTTTTTTTTATCTCTCAACCTGTCCAAGAGGCCTGCTGCCCGCCGCAATCGCCGCCGGGCCGGCCCGCACCCTGCCATTGAGACTGAACGGGGATTATTATTTTTTTATCTCTCAACCTGTCCAAGAGGCCTGCTGCCCGCCGCAATCGCCGCTGGGCCGGCCCGCACCCTGCCATTGAGACTGAACGGGGATTATTTATTTTTTTAACTTGGCCGCCGGGCCGGGGCGGGCATCGCCCCCGGTACCTCCAGCCGCTACTATTTCCGCGGGCCGTGTTCCAACACTATTCACCCCGGCCAAGAGGCCTATTCCCAGGCCCGCACCCCGCCATTGAGACTGCACGGGAATTATTATTTTTTTATCTCTCAACCTGTCCAAGAGGCCTGCTGCCCGCCGCACTCGCCGCCGGGCCGGCCCGCACCCCGCCATTGAGACTGAACGGGGATTATTATTTTTTTTAACTCGGCCTCCGGGCCGGGGCGGGCTTCGCCCCCGGTACCTCCAGCCGCTTCTATTTACGCGCGCCGCGTTCCAACATATTCACCCCGGCCAAGAGGCCTATTCCCCGGCCCGCACCCCGCCATTGAGACTGCACGGGAATTATTATTTTTTTATCTCTCAACCTGTCCAAGAGGCCTGCTGCCCACCGCACTCGCCGCCGGGCCGGCCCGCACCCCGCCATTGAGACTGAACGGGGATTATTATTTTTTTTAACTCGGCCTCCGGGCCGGGGCGGGCTTCGCCCCCGGTACCTCCAGCCGCTTCTATTTACGCGCGCCGCGTTCCAACATATTCACCCCGGCCAAGAGGCCTATTCCCCGGCCCGCACCCCGCCATTGAGACTGCATGGGAATTATTTTTTTTTTATCTCTCAACCTGTCCAAGAGGCCTGCTGCCCGCCGCAATCGCCGCCGGGCCGGCCCGCACCCTGCCATTGAGACTGAACGGGATTATTTATTTTTTTAACTTGGCCGCCGGGCCGGGGCGGGCATCGCCCCCGGTACCTCCAGCCGCTACTATTTCCGCGGGCCGTGTTCCAACACTATTCACCCCGGCCAAGAGGCCTATTCCCCGGCCCGCACCCCGCCATTGAGACTGCACGGGAATTATTATTTTTTTATCTCTCAACCTGTCCAAGAGGCCTGCTGCCCGCCGCAATCGCCGCCGGGCCGGCCCGCACCCCGCCATTGAGACTGAACGGGGATTATTATTTTTTTTAACTCGGCCTCCGGGCCGGGGCGGGCTTCGCCCCCGGTACCTCCAGCCGCTTCTATTTACGCGCGCCGCGTTCCAACATATTCACCCCGGCCAAGAGGCCTATTCCCCGGCCCGCACCCCGCCATTGAGACTGCACGGGAATTATTATTTTTTTATCTCTCAACCTGTCCAAGAGGCCTGCTGCCCGCCGCACTCGCCGCCGGGCCGGCCCGCACCCCGCCATTGAGACTGAACGGGGATTATTATTTTTTTTAACTCGGCCTCCGGGCCGGGGCGGGCTTCGCCCCCGGTACCTCCAGCCGCTTCTATTTACGCGCGCCGCGTTCCAACATATTCACCCCGGCCAAGAGGCCTATTCCCCGGCCCGCACCCCGCCATTGAGACTGCATGGGAATTATTTTTTTTTTTATCTCTCAACCTGTCCAAGAGGCCTGCTGCCCGCCGCAATCGCCGCCGGGCCGGCCCGCACCCTGCCATTGAGACTGAACGGGATTATTTATTTTTTTAACTTGGCCGCCGGGCCGGGGCGGGCATCGCCCCCGGTACCTCCAGCCGCTACTATTTCCGCGGGCCGTGTTCCAACACTATTCACCCCGGCCAAGAGGCCTATTCCCCGGCCCGCACCCCGCCATTGAGACTGCACGGGAATTATTATTTTTTTATCTCTCAACCTGTCCAAGAGGCCTGCTGCCCACCGCACTCGCCGCCGGGCCGGCCCGCACCCCGCCATTGAGACTGAACGGGGATTATTATTTTTTTTAACTCGGCCTCCGGGCCGGGGCGGGCTTCGCCCCCGGTACCTCCAGCCGCTTCTATTTACGCGCGCCGCGTTCCAACATATTCACCCCGGCCAAGAGGCCTATTCCCCGGCCCGCACCCCGCCATTGAGACTGCACGGGAATTATTATTTTTTTATCTCTCAACCTGTCCAAGAGGCCTGCTGCCCGCCGCACTCGCCGCCGGGCCGGCCCGCACCCCGCCATTGAGACTGAACGGGGATTATTATTTTTTTTAACTCGGCCTCCGGGCCGGGGCGGGCTTCGCCCCCGGTACCTCCAGCCGCTTCTATTTACGCGCGCCGCGTTCCAACATATTCACCCCGGCCAAGAGGCCTATTCCCCGGCCCGCACCCCGCCATTGAGACTGCATGGGAATTATTTTTTTTTTATCTCTCAACCTGTCCAAGAGGCCTGCTGCCCGCCGCAATCGCCGCCGGGCCGGCCCGCACCCTGCCATTGAGACTGAACGGGGATTATTATTTTTTTATCTCTCAACCTGTCCAAGAGGCCTGCTGCCCGCCGCAATCGCCGCTGGGCCGGCCCGCACCCTGCCATTGAGACTGAACGGGGATTATTTATTTTTTTAACTTGGCCGCCGGGCCGGGGCGGGCATCGCCCCCGGTACCTCCAGCCGCTACTATTTCCGCGGGCCGTGTTCCAACACTATTCACCCCGGCCAAGAGGCCTATTCCCAGGCCCGCACCCCGCCATTGAGACTGCACGGGAATTATTATTTTTTTATCTCTCAACCTGTCCAAGAGGCCTGCTGCCCGCCGCACTCGCCGCCGGGCCGGCCCGCACCCCGCCATTGAGACTGAACGGGGATTATTATTTTTTTTAACTCGGCCTCCGGGCCGGGGCGGGCTTCGCCCCCGGTACCTCCAGCCGCTTCTATTTACGCGCGCCGCGTTCCAACATATTTACCCCGGCCAAGAGGCCTATTCCCCGGCCCGCACCCCGCCATTGAGACTGCATGGGAATTATTATTTTTTTATCTCTCAACCTGTCCAAGAGGCCTGCTGCCCGCCGCAATCGCCGCCGGGCCGGCCCGCACCCTGCCATTGAGACTGAACGGGATTATTTATTTTTTTAACTTGGCCGCCGGGCCGGGGCGGGCATCGCCCCCGGTACCTCCAGCCGCTACTATTTCCGCGGGCCGTGTTCCAACACTATTCACCCCGGCCAAGAGGCCTATTCCCCGGCCCGCACCCCGCCATTGAGACTGCACGGGAATTATTATTTTTTTTATCTCTCAACCTGTCCAAGAGGCCTGCTGCCCGCCGCAATTGCCGCCGGGCCGGCCCGCACCCTGCCATTGAGACTGAACGGGAATTATTATTTTTTTATCTCTCAACCTGTCCAAGAGGCCTGCTGCCCGCCGCAATCGCCGCCGGGCCGGCCCGCACCCTGCCATTGAGACTGAACGGGGATTATTTATTTTTTTAACTTGGCCGCCGGGCCGGGGCGGGCATCGCCCCCGGTACCTCCAGCCGCTACTATTTCCGCGGGCCGTGTTCCAACACTATTCACCCCGGCCAAGAGGCCTATTCCCCGGCCCGCACCCCGCCATTGAGACTGCACGGGAATTATTATTTTTTTATCTCTCAACCTGTCCAAGAGGCCTGCTGCCCGCCGCACTCGCTGCCGGGCCGGCCCGCACCCCGCCATTGTGACTGAACGGGGATTATTTTTTTTAACTCGGCCTCCGGGCCGGGGCGGGCTTCGCCCCCGGTACCTCCAGCCGCTTCTATTTACGCGCGCCGCGTTCCAACATATTCACCCCGGCCAAGAGGCCTATTCCCCGGCCCGCACCCCGCCATTGAGACTGCATGGGAATTATTATTTTTTTATCTCTCAACCTGTCCAAGAGGCCTGCTGCCCGCCGCAATTGCCGCCGGGCCGGCCCGCACCCTGCCATTGAGACTGAACGGGAATTATTATTTTTTTATCTCTCAACCTGTCCAAGAGGCCTGCTGCCCGCCGCAATCGCCGCCGGGCCGGCCCGCACCCTGCCATTGAGACTGAACGGGGATTATTTATTTTTTTAACTTGGCCGCCGGGCCGGGGCGGGCATCGCCCCCGGTACCTCCAGCCGCTACTATTTCCGCGGGCCGTGTTCCAACACTATTCACCCCGCCCAAGAGGCCTATTCCCCGGCCCGCACCCCGCCATTGAGACTGCACGGGAATTATTATTTTTTTATCTCTCAACCTGTCCAAGAGGCCTGCTGCCCGCCGCACTCGCCGCCGGGCCGGCCCGCACCCCGCCATTGAGACTGAACGGGGATTATTTTTTTTTTTAACTCGGCCTCCGGGCCGGGGCGGGCTTCGCCCCCGGTACCTCCAGCCGCTTCTATTTACGCGCGCCGCGTTCCAACATATTCACCCCGGCCAAGAGGCCTATTCCCCGGCCCGCACCCCGCCATTGAGACTGCACGGGAATTATTATTTTTTTATCTCTCAACCTGTCCAAGAGGCCTGCTGCCCGCCGCACTCGCCGCCGGGCCGGCCCGCACCCCGCCATTGAGACTGAACGGGGATTATTATTTTTTTTAACTCGGCCTCCGGGCCGGGGCGGGCTTCGCCCCCGGTACCTCCAGCCGCTTCTATTTACGCGCGCCGCGTTCCAACATATTCACCCCGGCCAAGAGGCCTATTCCCCGGCCCGCACCCCGCCATTGAGACTGCATGGGAATTATTTTTTTTTTATCTCTCAACCTGTCCAAGAGGCCTGCTGCCCGCCGCAATCGCCGCCGGGCCGGCCCGCACCCTGCCATTGAGACTGAACGGGATTATTTATTTTTTTAACTTGGCCGCCGGGCCGGGGCGGGCATCGCCCCCGGTACCTCCAGCCGCTACTATTTCCGCGGGCCGTGTTCCAACACTATTCACCCCGGCCAAGAGGCCTATTCCCCGGCCCGCACCCCGCCATTGAGACTGCACGGGAATTATTATTTTTTTATCTCTCAACCTGTCCAAGAGGCCTGCTGCCCACCGCACTCGCCGCCGGGCCGGCCCGCACCCCGCCATTGAGACTGAACGGGGATTATTATTTTTTTTAATTCGGCCTCCGGGCCGGGGCGGGCTTCGCCCCCGGTACCTCCAGCCGCTTTTATTTACGCGCGCCGCGTTCCAACATATTCACCCCGGCCAAGAGGCCTATTCCCCGGCCCGCACCCCGCCATTGAGACTGCACGGGAATTATTATTTTTTTATCTCTCAACCTGTCCAAGAGGCCTGCTGCCCGCCGCACTCGCCGCCGGGCCGGCCCGCACCCCGCCATTGAGACTGAACGGGGATTATTATTTTTTTTAACTCGGCCTCCGGGCCGGGGCGGGCTTCGCCCCCGGTACCTCCAGCCGCTTCTATTTACGCGCGCCGCGTTCCAACATATTCACCCCGGCCAAGAGGCCTATTCCCCGGCCCGCACCCCGCCATTGAGACTGCATGGGAATTATTTTTTTTTTATCTCTCAACCTGTCCAAGAGGCCTGCTGCCCGCCGCAATCGCCGCCGGGCCGGCCCGCACCCTGCCATTGAGACTGAACGGGATTATTTATTTTTTTAACTTGGCCGCCGGGCCGGGGCGGGCATCGCCCCCGGTACCTCCAGCCGCTACTATTTCCGCGGGCCGTGTTCCAACACTATTCACCCCGGCCAAGAGGCCTATTCCCCGGCCCGCACCCCGCCATTGAGACTGCACGGGAATTATTATTTTTTTATCTCTCAACCTGTCCAAGAGGCCTGCTGCCCGCCGCACTCGCCGCCGGGCCGGCCCGCACCCCGCCATTGAGACTGAACGGGGATTATTATTTTTTTTAACTCGGCCTCCGGGCCGGGGCGGGCTTCGCCCCCGGTACCTCCAGCCGCTTCTATTTACGCGCGCCGCGTTCCAACATATTCACCCCGGCCAAGAGGCCTATTCCCCGGCCCGCACCCCGCCATTGAGACTGCACGGGAATTATTATTTTTTTATCTCTCAACCTGTCCAAGAGGCCTGCTGCCCGCCGCACTCGCCGCCGGGCCGGCCCGCACCCCGCCATTGAGACTGAACGGGGATTATTATTTTTTTTAACTTGGCCGCCGGGCCGGGGCGGGCATCGCCCCCGGTACCTCCAGCCGCTACTATTTCCGCGGGCCGTGTTCCAACACTATTCACCCCGGCCAAGAGGCCTATTCCCCGGCCCGCACCCCGCCATTGAGACTGCACGGGAATTATTATTTTTTTATCTCTCAACCTGTCCAAGAGGCCTGCTGCCCACCGCACTCGCCGCCGGGCCGGCCCGCACCCCGCCATTGAGACTGAACGGGGATTATTATTTTTTTTAACTCGGCCTCCGGGCCGGGGCGGGCTTCGCCCCCGGTACCTCCAGCCGCTTTTATTTACGCGCGCCGCGTTCCAACATATTCACCCCGGCCAAGAGGCCTATTCCCCGGCCCGCACCCCGCCATTGAGACTGCACGGGAATTATTATTTTTTTATCTCTCAACCTGTCCAAGAGGCCTGCTGCCCGCCGCACTCGCCGCCGGGCCGGCCCGCACCCCGCCATTGAGACTGAACGGGGATTATTATTTTTTTTAACTCGGCCTCCGGGCCGGGGCGGGCTTCGCCCCCGGTACCTCCAGCCGCTTCTATTTACGCGCGCCGCGTTCCAACATATTCACCCCGGCCAAGAGGCCTATTCCCCGGCCCGCACCCCGCCATTGAGACTGCATGGGAATTATTTTTTTTTTATCTCTCAACCTGTCCAAGAGGCCTGCTGCCCGCCCCAATCGCCGCCGGGCCGGCCCGCACCCTGCCATTGAGACTGAACGGGATTATTTATTTTTTTAACTTGGCCGCCGGGCCGGGGCGGGCATCGCCCCCGGTACCTCCAGCCGCTACTATTTCCGCGGGCCGTGTTCCAACACTATTCACCCCGGCCAAGAGGCCTATTCCCCGGCCCGCACCCCGCCATTGAGACTGCACGGGAATTATTATTTTTTTATCTCTCAACCTGTCCAAGAGGCCTGCTGCCCGCCGCAATCGCCGCCGGGCCGGCCCGCACCCCGCCATTGAGACTGAACGGGGATTATTATTTTTTTTAACTCGGCCTCCGGGCCGGGGCGGGCTTCGCCCCCGGTACCTCCAGCCGCTTCTATTTACGCGCGCCGCGTTCCAACATATTCACCCCGGCCAAGAGGCCTATTCCCCGGCCCGCACCCCGCCATTGAGACTGCACGGGAATTATTATTTTTTTATCTCTCAACCTGTCCAAGAGGCCTGCTGCCCGCCGCACTCGCCGCCGGGCCGGCCCGCACCCCGCCATTGAGACTGAACGGGGATTATTATTTTTTTTAACTCGGCCTCCGGGCCGGGGCGGGCTTCGCCCCCGGTACCTCCAGCCGCTTCTATTTACGCGCGCCGCGTTCCAACATATTCACCCCGGCCAAGAGGCCTATTCCCCGGCCCGCACCCCGCCATTGAGACTGCATGGGAATTATTTTTTTTTTTATCTCTCAACCTGTCCAAGAGGCCTGCTGCCCGCCGCAATCGCCGCCGGGCCGGCCCGCACCCTGCCATTGAGACTGAACGGGATTATTTATTTTTTTAACTTGGCCGCCGGGCCGGGGCGGGCATCGCCCCCGGTACCTCCAGCCGCTACTATTTCCGCGGGCCGTGTTCCAACACTATTCACCCCGACCAAGAGGCCTATTCCCCGGCCCGCACCCCGCCATTGAGACTGCACGGGAATTATTATTTTTTTATCTCTCAACCTGTCCAAGAGGCCTGCTGCCCACCGCACTCGCCGCCGGGCCGGCCCGCACCCCGCCATTGAGACTGAACGGGGATTATTATTTTTTTTAACTCGGCCTCCGGGCCGGGGCGGGCTTCGCCCCCGGTACCTCCAGCCGCTTCTATTTACGCGCGCCGCGTTCCAACATATTCACCCCGGCCAAGAGGCCTATTCCCCGGCCCGCACCCCGCCATTGAGACTGCACGGGAATTATTATTTTTTTATCTCTCAACCTGTCCAAGAGGCCTGCTGCCCGCCGCACTCGCCGCCGGGCCGGCCCGCACCCCGCCATTGAGACTGAACGGGGATTATTATTTTTTTTAACTCGGCCTCCGGGCCGGGGCGGGCTTCGCCCCCGGTACCTCCAGCCGCTTCTATTTACGCGCGCCGCGTTCCAACATATTCACCCCGGCCAAGAGGCCTATTCCCCGGCCCGCACCCCGCCATTGAGACTGCATGGGAATTATTTTTTTTTTATCTCTCAACCTGTCCAAGAGGCCTGCTGCCCGCCGCAATCGCCGCCGGGCCGGCCCGCACCCTGCCATTGAGACTGAACGGGGATTATTATTTTTTTATCTCTCAACCTGTCCAAGAGGCCTGCTGCCCGCCGCAATCGCCGCTGGGCCGGCCCGCACCCTGCCATTGAGACTGAACGGGGATTATTTATTTTTTTAACTTGGCCGCCGGGCCGGGGCGGGCATCGCCCCCGGTACCTCCAGCCGCTACTATTTCCGCGGGCCGTGTTCCAACACTATTCACCCCGGCCAAGAGGCCTATTCCCAGGCCCGCACCCCGCCATTGAGACTGCACGGGAATTATTATTTTTTTATCTCTCAACCTGTCCAAGAGGCCTGCTGCCCGCCGCACTCGCCGCCGGGCCGGCCCGCACCCCGCCATTGAGACTGAACGGGGATTATTATTTTTTTTAACTCGGCCTCCGGGCCGGGGCGGGCTTCGCCCCCGGTACCTCCAGCCGCTTCTATTTACGCGCGCCGCGTTCCAACATATTTACCCCGGCCAAGAGGCCTATTCCCCGGCCCGCACCCCGCCATTGAGACTGCATGGGAATTATTATTTTTTTATCTCTCAACCTGTCCAAGAGGCCTGCTGCCCGCCGCAATCGCCGCCGGGCCGGCCCGCACCCTGCCATTGAGACTGAACGGGATTATTTATTTTTTTAACTTGGCCGCCGGGCCGGGGCGGGCATCGCCCCCGGTACCTCCAGCCGCTACTATTTCCGCGGGCCGTGTTCCAACACTATTCACCCCGGCCAAGAGGCCTATTCCCCGGCCCGCACCCCGCCATTGAGACTGCACGGGAATTATTATTTTTTTTATCTCTCAACCTGTCCAAGAGGCCTGCTGCCCGCCGCAATTGCCGCCGGGCCGGCCCGCACCCTGCCATTGAGACTGAACGGGAATTATTATTTTTTTATCTCTCAACCTGTCCAAGAGGCCTGCTGCCCGCCGCAATCGCCGCCGGGCCGGCCCGCACCCTGCCATTGAGACTGAACGGGGATTATTTATTTTTTTAACTTGGCCGCCGGGCCGGGGCGGGCATCGCCCCCGGTACCTCCAGCCGCTACTATTTCCGCGGGCCGTGTTCCAACACTATTCACCCCGGCCAAGAGGCCTATTCCCCGGCCCGCACCCCGCCATTGAGACTGCACGGGAATTATTATTTTTTTATCTCTCAACCTGTCCAAGAGGCCTGCTGCCCGCCGCACTCGCTGCCGGGCCGGCCCGCACCCCGCCATTGAGACTGAACGGGGATTATTTTTTTTAACTCGGCCTCCGGGCCGGGGCGGGCTTCGCCCCCGGTACCTCCAGCCGCTTCTATTTACGCGCGCCGCGTTCCAACACATTCACCCCGGCCAAGAGGCCTATTCCCCGGCCCGCACCCCGCCATTGAGACTGCATGGGAATTATTATTTTTTTATCTCTCAACCTGTCCAAGAGGCCTGCTGCCCGCCGCAATTGCCGCCGGGCCGGCCCGCACCCTGCCATTGAGACTGAACGGGAATTATTATTTTTTTATCTCTCAACCTGTCCAAGAGGCCTGCTGCCCGCCGCAATCGCCGCCGGGCCGGCCCGCACCCTGCCATTGAGACTGAACGGGGATTATTTATTTTTTTAACTTGGCCGCCGGGCCGGGGCGGGCATCGCCCCCGGTACCTCCAGCCGCTACTATTTCCGCGGGCCGTGTTCCAACACTATTCACCCCGCCCAAGAGGCCTATTCCCCGGCCCGCACCCCGCCATTGAGACTGCACGGGAATTATTATTTTTTTATCTCTCAACCTGTCCAAGAGGCCTGCTGCCCGCCGCACTCGCCGCCGGGCCGGCCCGCACCCCGCCATTGAGACTGAACGGGGATTATTATTTTTTTTAACTCGGCCTCCGGGCCGGGGCGGGCTTCGCCCCCGGTACCTCCAGCCGCTTCTATTTACGCGCGCCGCGTTCCAACATATTCACCCCGGCCAAGAGGCCTATTCCCCGGCCCGCACCCCGCCATTGAGACTGCACGGGAATTATTATTTTTTTATCTCTCAACCTGTCCAAGAGGCCTGCTGCCCGCCGCACTCGCCGCCGGGCCGGCCCGCACCCCGCCATTGAGACTGAACGGGGATTATTATTTTTTTTAACTCGGCCTCCGGGCCGGGGCGGGCTTCGCCCCCGGTACCTCCAGCCGCTTCTATTTACGCGCGCCGCGTTCCAACATATTCACCCCGGCCAAGAGGCCTATTCCCCGGCCCGCACCCCGCCATTGAGACTGCATGGGAATTATTTTTTTTTTTATCTCTCAACCTGTCCAAGAGGCCTGCTGCCCGCCGCAATCGCCGCCGGGCCGGCCCGCACCCTGCCATTGAGACTGAACGGGATTATTTATTTTTTTAACTTGGCCGCCGGGCCGGGGCGGGCATCGCCCCCGGTACCTCCAGCCGCTACTATTTCCGCGGGCCGTGTTCCAACACTATTCACCCCGGCCAAGAGGCCTATTCCCCGGCCCGCACCCCGCCATTGAGACTGCACGGGAATTATTATTTTTTTATCTCTCAACCTGTCCAAGAGGCCTGCTGCCCACCGCACTCGCCGCCGGGCCGGCCCGCACCCCGCCATTGAGACTGAACGGGGATTATTATTTTTTTTAACTCGGCCTCCGGGCCGGGGCGGGCTTCGCCCCCGGTACCTCCAGCCGCTTTTATTTACGCGCGCCGCGTTCCAACATATTCACCCCGGCCAAGAGGCCTATTCCCCGGCCCGCACCCCGCCATTGAGACTGCACGGGAATTATTATTTTTTTATCTCTCAACCTGTCCAAGAGGCCTGCTGCCCGCCGCACTCGCCGCCGGGCCGGCCCGCACCCCGCCATTGAGACTGAACGGGGATTATTATTTTTTTTAACTCGGCCTCCGGGCCGGGGCGGGCTTCGCCCCCGGTACCTCCAGCCGCTTCTATTTACGCGCGCCGCGTTCCAACATATTCACCCCGGCCAAGAGGCCTATTCCCCGGCCCGCACCCCGCCATTGAGACTGCATGGGAATTATTTTTTTTTTATCTCTCAACCTGTCCAAGAGGCCTGCTGCCCGCCGCAATCGCCGCCGGGCCGGCCCGCACCCTGCCATTGAGACTGAACGGGATTATTTATTTTTTTAACTTGGCCGCCGGGCCGGGGCGGGCATCGCCCCCGGTACCTCCAGCCGCTACTATTTCCGCGGGCCGTGTTCCAACACTATTCACCCCGGCCAAGAGGCCTATTCCCCGGCCCGCACCCCGCCATTGAGACTGCACGGGAATTATTATTTTTTTATCTCTCAACCTGTCCAAGAGGCCTGCTGCCCGCCGCACTCGCCGCCGGGCCGGCCCGCACCCCGCCTTTGAGACTGAACGGGGATTATTATTTTTTTTAACTCGGCCTCCGGGCCGGGGCGGGCTTCGCCCCCGGTACCTCCAGCCGCTTCTATTTACGCGCGCCGCGTTCCAACATATTCACCCCGGCCAAGAGGCCTATTCCCCGGCCCGCACCCCGCCATTGAGACTGCACGGGAATTATTATTTTTTTATCTCTCAACCTGTCCAAGAGGCCTGCTGCCCGCCGCACTCGCCGCCGGGCCGGCCCGCACCCCGCCATTGAGACTGAACGGGGATTATTATTTTTTTTAACTTGGCCGCCGGGCCGGGGCGGGCATCGCCCCCGGTACCTCCAGCCGCTACTATTTCCGCGGGCCGTGTTCCAACACTATTCACCCCGGCCAAGAGGCCTATTCCCCGGCCCGCACCCCGCCATTGAGACTGCACGGGAATTATTATTTTTTTATCTCTCAACCTGTCCAAGAGGCCTGCTGCCCACCGCACTCGCCGCCGGGCCGGCCCGCACCCCGCCATTGAGACTGAACGGGGATTATTATTTTTTTTAACTCGGCCTCCGGGCCGGGGCGGGCTTCGCCCCCGGTACCTCCAGCCGCTTTTATTTACGCGCGCCGCGTTCCAACATATTCACCCCGGCCAAGAGGCCTATTCCCCGGCCCGCACCCCGCCATTGAGACTGCACGGGAATTATTATTTTTTTATCTCTCAACCTGTCCAAGAGGCCTGCTGCCCGCCGCACTCGCCGCCGGGCCGGCCCGCACCCCGCCATTGAGACTGAACGGGGATTATTATTTTTTTTAACTCGGCCTCCGGGCCGGGGCGGGCTTCGCCCCCGGTACCTCCAGCCGCTTCTATTTACGCGCGCCGCGTTCCAACATATTCACCCCGGCCAAGAGGCCTATTCCCCGGCCCGCACCCCGCCATTGAGACTGCATGGGAATTATTTTTTTTTTATCTCTCAACCTGTCCAAGAGGCCTGCTGCCCGCCGCAATCGCCGCCGGGCCGGCCCGCACCCTGCCATTGAGACTGAACGGGATTATTTATTTTTTTAACTTGGCCGCCGGGCCGGGGCGGGCATCGCCCCCGGTACCTCCAGCCGCTACTATTTCCGCGGGCCGTGTTCCAACACTATTCACCCCGGCCAAGAGGCCTATTCCCCGGCCCGCACCCCGCCATTGAGACTGCACGGGAATTATTATTTTTTTATCTCTCAACCTGTCCAAGAGGCCTGCTGCCCGCCGCAATCGCCGCCGGGCCGGCCCGCACCCCGCCATTGAGACTGAACGGGGATTATTATTTTTTTTAACTCGGCCTCCGGGCCGGGGCGGGCTTCGCCCCCGGTACCTCCAGCCGCTTCTATTTACGCGCGCCGCGTTCCAACATATTCACCCCGGCCAAGAGGCCTATTCCCCGGCCCGCACCCCGCCATTGAGACTGCACGGGAATTATTATTTTTTTATCTCTCAACCTGTCCAAGAGGCCTGCTGCCCGCCGCACTCGCCGCCGGGCCGGCCCGCACCCCGCCATTGAGACTGAACGGGGATTATTATTTTTTTTAACTCGGCCTCCGGGCCGGGGCGGGCTTCGCCCCCGGTACCTCCAGCCGCTTCTATTTACGCGCGCCGCGTTCCAACATATTCACCCCGGCCAAGAGGCCTATTCCCCGGCCCGCACCCCGCCATTGAGACTGCATGGGAATTATTTTTTTTTTTATCTCTCAACCTGTCCAAGAGGCCTGCTGCCCGCCGCAATCGCCGCCGGGCCGGCCCGCACCCTGCCATTGAGACTGAACGGGATTATTTATTTTTTTAACTTGGCCGCCGGCCGGGGCGGGCATCGCCCCCGGTACCTCCAGCCGCTACTATTTCCGCGGGCCGTGTTCCAACACTATTCACCCCGGCCAAGAGGCCTATTCCCCGGCCCGCACCCCGCCATTGAGACTGCACGGGAATTATTATTTTTTTATCTCTCAACCTGTCCAAGAGGCCTGCTGCCCACCGCACTCGCCGCCGGGCCGGCCCGCACCCCGCCATTGAGACTGAACGGGGATTATTATTTTTTTTAACTCGGCCTCCGGGCCCGGGCGGGCTTCGCCCCCGGTACCTCCAGCCGCTTCTATTTAGCGCGCCGCGTTCCAACATATTCACCCCGGCCAAGAGGCCTATTCCCCGGCCCGCACCCCGCCATTGAGACTGCACGGGAATTATTATTTTTTTATCTCTCAACCTGTCCAAGAGGCCTGCTGCCCGCCGCACTCGCCGCCGGGCCGGCCCGCACCCCGCCATTGAGACTGAACGGGGATTATTATTTTTTTTAACTCGGCCTCCGGGCCGGGGCGGGCTTCGCCCCCGGTACCTCCAGCCGCTTCTATTTACGCGCGCCGCGTTCCAACATATTCACCCCGGCCAAGAGGCCTATTCCCCGGCCCGCACCCCGCCATTGAGACTGCATGGGAATTATTTTTTTTTTATCTCTCAACCTGTCCAAGAGGCCTGCTGCCCGCCGCAATCGCCGCCGGGCCGGCCCGCACCCTGCCATTGAGACTGAACGGGGATTATTATTTTTTTATCTCTCAACCTGTCCAAGAGGCCTGCTGCCCGCCGCAATCGCCGCTGGGCCGGCCCGCACCCTGCCATTGAGACTGAACGGGGATTATTTATTTTTTTAACTTGGCCGCCGGGCCGGGGCGGGCATCGCCCCCGGTACCTCCAGCCGCTACTATTTCCGCGGGCCGTGTTCCAACACTATTCACCCCGGCCAAGAGGCCTATTCCCAGGCCCGCACCCCGCCATTGAGACTGCACGGGAATTATTATTTTTTTATCTCTCAACCTGTCCAAGAGGCCTGCTGCCCGCCGCACTCGCCGCCGGGCCGGCCCGCACCCCGCCATTGAGACTGAACGGGGATTATTATTTTTTTTAACTCGGCCTCCGGGCCGGGGCGGGCTTCGCCCCCGGTACCTCCAGCCGCTTCTATTTACGCGCGCCGCGTTCCAACATATTCACCCCGGCCAAGAGGCCTATTCCCCGGCCCGCACCCCGCCATTGAGACTGCACGGGAATTATTATTTTTTTATCTCTCAACCTGTCCAAGAGGCCTGCTGCCCACCGCACTCGCCGCCGGGCCGGCCCGCACCCCGCCATTGAGACTGAACGGGGATTATTATTTTTTTTAACTCGGCCTCCGGGCCGGGGCGGGCTTCGCCCCCGGTACCTCCAGCCGCTTTTATTTACGCGCGCCGCGTTCCAACATATTCACCCCGGCCAAGAGGCCTATTCCCCGGCCCGCACCCCGCCATTGAGACTGCACGGGAATTATTATTTTTTTATCTCTCAACCTGTCCAAGAGGCCTGCTGCCCGCCGCACTCGCCGCCGGGCCGGCCCGCACCCCGCCATTGAGACTGAACGGGGATTATTATTTTTTTTAACTCGGCCTCCGGGCCGGGGCGGGCTTCGCCCCCGGTACCTCCAGCCGCTTCTATTTACGCGCGCCGCGTTCCAACATATTCACCCCGGCCAAGAGGCCTATTCCCCGGCCCGCACCCCGCCATTGAGACTGCATGGGAATTATTTTTTTTTATCTCTCAACCTGTCCAAGAGGCCTGCTGCCCGCCGCAATCGCCGCCGGGCCGGCCCGCACCCTGCCATTGAGACTGAACGGGATTATTTATTTTTTTAACTTGGCCGCCGGGCCGGGGCGGGCATCGCCCCCGGTACCTCCAGCCGCTACTATTTCCGCGGGCCGTGTTCCAACACTATTCACCCCGGCCAAGAGGCCTATTCCCCGGCCCGCACCCCGCCATTGAGACTGCACGGGAATTATTATTTTTTTATCTCTCAACCTGTCCAAGAGGCCTGCTGCCCGCCGCACTCGCCGCCGGGCCGGCCCGCACCCCGCCATTGAGACTGAACGGGGATTATTATTTTTTTATCTCTCAACCTGTCCAAGAGGCCTGCTGCCCGCCGCAATCGCCGCCGGGCCGGCCCGCACCCTGCCATTGAGACTGAACGGGGATTATTATTTTTTTATCTCTCAACCTGTCCAAGAGGCCTGCTGCCCGCCGCACTCGCCGCCGGGCCGGCCCGCACCCCGCCATTGAGACTGAACGGGGATTATTATTTTTTTTAACTCGGCCTCCGGGCCGGGGCGGGCTTCGCCCCCGGTACCTCCAGCCGCTTCTATTTACGCGCGCCGCGTTCCAACATATTCACCCCGGCCAAGAGGCCTATTCCCCGGCCCGCACCCCGCCATTGAGACTGCATGGGAATTATTTTTTTTTATCTCTCAACCTGTCCAAGAGGCCTGCTGCCCGCCGCAATCGCCGCCGGGCCGGCCCGCACCCTGCCATTGAGACTGAACGGGATTATTTATTTTTTTAACTTGGCCGCCGGGCCGGGGCGGGCATCGCCCCCGGTACCTCCAGCCGCTACTATTTCCGCGGGCCGTGTTCCAACACTATTCACCCCGGCCAAGAGGCCTATTCCCCGGCCCGCACCCCGCCATTGAGACTGCACGGGAATTATTATTTTTTTATCTCTCAACCTGTCCAAGAGGCCTGCTGCCCGCCGCACTCGCCGCCGGGCCGGCCCGCACCCCGCCATTGAGACTGAACGGGGATTATTATTTTTTTTAACTCGGCCTCCGGGCCGGGGCGGGCTTCGCCCCCGGTACCTCCAGCCGCTTCTATTTACGCGCGCCGCGTTCCAACATATTCACCCCGGCCAAGAGGCCTATTCCCCGGCCCGCACCCCGCCATTGAGACTGCACGGGAATTATTATTTTTTTATCTCTCAACCTGTCCAAGAGGCCTGCTGCCCGCCGCACTCGCCGCCGGGCCGGCCCGCACCCCGCCATTGAGACTGAACGGGGATTATTATTTTTTTTAACTTGGCCGCCGGGCCGGGGCAGGCATCGCCCCCGGTACCTCCAGCCGCTACTATTTCCGCGGGCCGTGTTCCAACACTATTCACCCCGGCCAAGAGGCCTATTCCCCGGCCCGCACCCCGCCATTGAGACTGCACGGGAATTATTATTTTTTTATCTCTCAACCTGTCCAAGAGGCCTGCTGCCCACCGCACTCGCCGCCGGGCCGGCCCGCACCCCGCCATTGAGACTGAACGGGGATTATTATTTTTTTTAACTCGGCCTCCGGGCCGGGGCGGGCTTCGCCCCCGGTACCTCCAGCCGCTTTTATTTACGCGCGCCGCGTTCCAACATATTCACCCCGGCCAAGAGGCCTATTCCCCGGCCCGCACCCCGCCATTGAGACTGCACGGGAATTATTATTTTTTTATCTCTCAACCTGTCCAAGAGGCCTGCTGCCCGCCGCACTCGCCGCCGGGCCGGCCCGCACCCCGCCATTGAGACTGAACGGGGATTATTATTTTTTTTAACTCGGCCTCCGGGCCGGGGCGGGCTTCGCCCCCGGTACCTCCAGCCGCTTCTATTTACGCGCGCCGCGTTCCAACATATTCACCCCGGCCAAGAGGCCTATTCCCCGGCCCGCACCCCGCCATTGAGACTGCATGGGAATTATTTTTTTTTTTATCTCTCAACCTGTCCAAGAGGCTTGCTGCCCGCCGCAATCGCCGCCGGGCCGGCCCGCACCCTGCCATTGAGACTGAACGGGATTATTTATTTTTTTAACTTGGCCGCCGGGCCGGGGCGGGCATCGCCCCCGGTACCTCCAGCCGCTACTATTTCCGCGGGCCGTGTTCCAACACTATTCACCCCGGCCAAGAGGCCTATTCCCCGGCCCGCACCCCGCCATTGAGACTGCACGGGAATTATTATTTTTTTATCTCTCAACCTGTCCAAGAGGCCTGCTGCCCGCCGCAATCGCCGCCGGGCCGGCCCGCACCCCGCCATTGAGACTGAACGGGGATTATTATTTTTTTTAACTCGGCCTCCGGGCCGGGGCGGGCTTCGCCCCCGGTACCTCCAGCCGCTTCTATTTACGCGCGCCGCGTTCCAACATATTCACCCCGGCCAAGAGGCCTATTCCCCGGCCCGCACCCCGCCATTGAGACTGCACGGGAATTATTATTTTTTTATCTCTCAACCTGTCCAAGAGGCCTGCTGCCCGCCGCACTCGCCGCCGGGCCGGCCCGCACCCCGCCATTGAGACTGAACGGGGATTATTATTTTTTTTAACTCGGCCTCCGGGCCGGGGCGGGCTTCGCCCCCGGTACCTCCAGCCGCTTCTATTTACGCGCGCCGCGTTCCAACATATTCACCCCGGCCAAGAGGCCTATTCCCCGGCCCGCACCCCGCCATTGAGACTGCATGGGAATTATTTTTTTTTTTATCTCTCAACCTGTCCAAGAGGCCTGCTGCCCGCCGCAATCGCCGCCGGGCCGGCCCGCACCCTGCCATTGAGACTGAACGGGATTATTTATTTTTTTAACTTGGCCGCCGGGCCGGGGCGGGCATCGCCCCCGGTACCTCCAGCCGCTACTATTTCCGCGGGCCGTGTTCCAACACTATTCACCCCGGCCAAGAGGCCTATTCCCCGGCCCGCACCCCGCCATTGAGACTGCACGGGAATTATTATTTTTTTATCTCTCAACCTGTCCAAGAGGCCTGCTGCCCACCGCACTCGCCGCCGGGCCGGCCCGCACCCCGCCATTGAGACTGAACGGGGATTATTATTTTTTTTAACTCGGCCTCCGGGCCGGGGCGGGCTTCGCCCCCGGTACCTCCAGCCGCTTCTATTTACGCGCGCCGCGTTCCAACATATTCACCCCGGCCAAGAGGCCTATTCCCCGGCCCGCACCCCGCCATTGAGACTGCACGGGAATTATTATTTTTTTATCTCTCAACCTGTCCAAGAGGCCTGCTGCCCGCCGCACTCGCCGCCGGGCCGGCCCGCACCCCGCCATTGAGACTGAACGGGGATTATTATTTTTTTTAACTCGGCCTCCGGGCCGGGGCGGGCTTCGCCCCCGGTACCTCCAGCCGCTTCTATTTACGCGCGCCGCGTTCCAACATATTCACCCCGGCCAAGAGGCCTATTCCCCGGCCCGCACCCCGCCATTGAGACTGCATGGGAATTATTTTTTTTTTATCTCTCAACCTGTCCAAGAGGCCTGCTGCCCGCCGCAATCGCCGCCGGGCCGGCCCGCACCCTGCCATTGAGACTGAACGGGATTATTTATTTTTTTAACTTGGCCGCCGGGCCGGGGCGGGCATCGCCCCCGGTACCTCCAGCCGCTACTATTTCCGCGGGCCGTGTTCCAACACTATTCACCCCGGCCAAGAGGCCTATTCCCCGGCCCGCACCCCGCCATTGAGACTGCACGGGAATTATTATTTTTTTATCTCTCAACCTGTCCAAGAGGCCTGCTGCCCACCGCACTCGCCGCCGGGCCGGCCCGCACCCCGCCATTGAGACTGAACGGGGATTATTATTTTTTTTAATTCGGCCTCCGGGCCGGGGCGGGCTTCGCCCCCGGTACCTCCAGCCGCTTTTATTTACGCGCGCCGCGTTCCAACATATTCACCCCGGCCAAGAGGCCTATTCCCCGGCCCGCACCCCGCCATTGAGACTGCACGGGAATTATTATTTTTTTATCTCTCAACCTGTCCAAGAGGCCTGCTGCCCGCCGCACTCGCCGCCGGGCCGGCCCGCACCCCGCCATTGAGACTGAACGGGGATTATTATTTTTTTTAACTCGGCCTCCGGGCCGGGGCGGGCTTCGCCCCCGGTACCTCCAGCCGCTTCTATTTACGCGCGCCGCGTTCCAACATATTCACCCCGGCCAAGAGGCCTATTCCCCGGCCCGCACCCCGCCATTGAGACTGCATGGGAATTATTTTTTTTTTATCTCTCAACCTGTCCAAGAGGCCTGCTGCCCGCCGCAATCGCCGCCGGGCCGGCCCGCACCCTGCCATTGAGACTGAACGGGATTATTTATTTTTTTAACTTGGCCGCCGGGCCGGGGCGGGCATCGCCCCCGGTACCTCCAGCCGCTACTATTTCCGCGGGCCGTGTTCCAACACTATTCACCCCGGCCAAGAGGCCTATTCCCCGGCCCGCACCCCGCCATTGAGACTGCACGGGAATTATTATTTTTTTATCTCTCAACCTGTCCAAGAGGCCTGCTGCCCGCCGCACTCGCCGCCGGGCCGGCCCGCACCCCGCCATTGAGACTGAACGGGGATTATTATTTTTTTTAACTCGGCCTCCGGGCCGGGGCGGGCTTCGCCCCCGGTACCTCCAGCCGCTTCTATTTAGCGCGCCGCGTTCCAACATATTCACCCCGGCCAAGAGGCCTATTCCCCGGCCCGCATCCCGCCATTGAGACTGCATGGGAATTATTATTTTTTTATCTCTCAACCTGTCCAAGAGGCCTGCTGCCCGCCGCACTCGCCGCCGGGCCGGCCCGCACCCCGCCATTGAGACTGAACGGGGATTATTATTTTTTTTAACTCGGCCTCCGGGCCGGGGCGGGCTTCGCCCCCGGTACCTCCAGCCGCTTCTATTTACGCGCGCCGCGTTCCAACATATTCACCCCGGCCAAGAGGCCTATTCCCCGGCCCGCACCCCGCCATTGAGACTGCATGGGAATTATTTTTTTTTTATCTCTCAACCTGTCCAAGAGGCCTGCTGCCCGCCGCAATCGCCGCCGGGCCGGCCCGCACCCTGCCATTGAGACTGAACGGGGATTATTATTTTTTTATCTCTCAACCTGTCCAAGAGGCCTGCTGCCCGCCGCAATCGCCGCTGGGCCGGCCCGCACCCTGCCATTGAGACTGAACGGGGATTATTTATTTTTTTAACTTGGCCGCCGGGCCGGGGCGGGCATCGCCCCCGGTACCTCCAGCCGCTACTATTTCCGCGGGCCGTGTTCCAACACTATTCACCCCGGCCAAGAGGCCTATTCCCAGGCCCGCACCCCGCCATTGAGACTGCACGGGAATTATTATTTTTTTATCTCTCAACCTGTCCAAGAGGCCTGCTGCCCGCCGCACTCGCCGCCGGGCCGGCCCGCACCCCGCCATTGAGACTGAACGGGGATTATTATTTTTTTTAACTCGGCCTCCGGGCCGGGGCGGGCTTCGCCCCCGGTACCTCCAGCCGCTTCTATTTACGCGCGCCGCGTTCCAACATATTCACCCCGGCCAAGAGGCCTATTCCCCGGCCCGCACCCCGCCATTGAGACTGCACGGGAATTATTATTTTTTTATCTCTCAACCTGTCCAAGAGGCCTGCTGCCCACCGCACTCGCCGCCGGGCCGGCCCGCACCCCGCCATTGAGACTGAACGGGGATTATTATTTTTTTTAACTCGGCCTCCGGGCCGGGGCGGGCTTCGCCCCCGGTACCTCCAGCCGCTTTTATTTACGCGCGCCGCGTTCCAACATATTCACCCCGGCCAAGAGGCCTATTCCCCGGCCCGCACCCCGCCATTGAGACTGCACGGGAATTATTATTTTTTTATCTCTCAACCTGTCCAAGAGGCCTGCTGCCCGCCGCACTCGCCGCCGGGCCGGCCCGCACCCCGCCATTGAGACTGAACGGGGATTATTATTTTTTTTAACTCGGCCTCCGGGCCGGGGCGGGCTTCGCCCCCGGTACCTCCAGCCGCTTCTATTTACGCGCGCCGCGTTCCAACATATTCACCCCGGCCAAGAGGCCTATTCCCCGGCCCGCACCCCGCCATTGAGACTGCATGGGAATTATTTTTTTTTTATCTCTCAACCTGTCCAAGAGGCCTGCTGCCCGCCGCAATCGCCGCCGGGCCGGCCCGCACCCTGCCATTGAGACTGAACGGGATTATTTATTTTTTTAACTTGGCCGCCGGGCCGGGGCGGGCATCGCCCCCGGTACCTCCAGCCGCTACTATTTCCGCGGGCCGTGTTCCAACACTATTCACCCCGGCCAAGAGGCCTATTCCCCGGCCCGCACCCCGCCATTGAGACTGCACGGGAATTATTATTTTTTTATCTCTCAACCTGTCCAAGAGGCCTGCTGCCCGCCGCACTCGCCGCCGGGCCGGCCCGCACCCCGCCATTGAGACTGAACGGGGATTATTATTTTTTTTAACTCGGCCTCCGGGCCGGGGCGGGCTTCGCCCCCGGTACCTCCAGCCGCTTCTATTTACGCGCGCCGCGTTCCAACATATTCACCCCGGCCAAGAGGCCTATTCCCCGGCCCGCACCCCGCCATTGAGACTGCACGGGAATTATTATTTTTTTATCTCTCAACCTGTCCAAGAGGCCTGCTGCCCGCCGCACTCGCCGCCGGGCCGGCCCGCACCCCGCCATTGAGACTGAACGGGGATTATTATTTTTTTTAACTTGGCCGCCGGGCCGGGGCGGGCATCGCCCCCGGTACCTCCAGCCGCTACTATTTCCGCGGGCCGTGTTCCAACACTATTCACCCCGGCCAAGAGGCCTATTCCCCGGCCCGCACCCCGCCATTGAGACTGCACGGGAATTATTATTTTTTTATCTCTCAACCTGTCCAAGAGGCCTGCTGCCCACCGCACTCGCCGCCGGGCCGGCCCGCACCCCGCCATTGAGACTGAACGGGGATTATTATTTTTTTTAACTCGGCCTCCGGGCCGGGGCGGGCTTCGCCCCCGGTACCTCCAGCCGCTTTTATTTACGCGCGCCGCGTTCCAACATATTCACCCCGGCCAAGAGGCCTATTCCCCGGCCCGCACCCCGCCATTGAGACTGCACGGGAATTATTATTTTTTTATCTCTCAACCTGTCCAAGAGGCCTGCTGCCCGCCGCACTCGCCGCCGGGCCGGCCCGCACCCCGCCATTGAGACTGAACGGGGATTATTATTTTTTTTAACTCGGCCTCCGGGCCGGGGCGGGCTTCGCCCCCGGTACCTCCAGCCGCTTCTATTTACGCGCGCCGCGTTCCAACATATTCACCCCGGCCAAGAGGCCTATTCCCCGGCCCGCACCCCGCCATTGAGACTGCATGGGAATTATTTTTTTTTTATCTCTCAACCTGTCCAAGAGGCCTGCTGCCCGCCGCAATCGCCGCCGGGCCGGCCCGCACCCTGCCATTGAGACTGAACGGGATTATTTATTTTTTTAACTTGGCCGCCGGGCCGGGGCGGGCATCGCCCCCGGTACCTCCAGCCGCTACTATTTCCGCGGGCCGTGTTCCAACACTATTCACCCCGGCCAAGAGGCCTATTCCCCGGCCCGCACCCCGCCATTGAGACTGCACGGGAATTATTATTTTTTTATCTCTCAACCTGTCCAAGAGGCCTGCTGCCCGCCGCAATCGCCGCCGGGCCGGCCCGCACCCCGCCATTGAGACTGAACGGGGATTATTATTTTTTTTAACTCGGCCTCCGGGCCGGGGCGGGCTTCGCCCCCGGTACCTCCAGCCGCTTCTATTTACGCGCGCCGCGTTCCAACATATTCACCCCGGCCAAGAGGCCTATTCCCCGGCCCGCACCCCGCCATTGAGACTGCACGGGAATTATTATTTTTTTATCTCTCAACCTGTCCAAGAGGCCTGCTGCCCGCCGCACTCGCCGCCGGGCCGGCCCGCACCCCGCCATTGAGACTGAACGGGGATTATTATTTTTTTTAACTCGGCCTCCGGGCCGGGGCGGGCTTCGCCCCCGGTACCTCCAGCCGCTTCTATTTACGCGCGCCGCGTTCCAACATATTCACCCCGGCCAAGAGGCCTATTCCCCGGCCCGCACCCCGCCATTGAGACTGCATGGGAATTATTTTTTTTTTTATCTCTCAACCTGTCCAAGAGGCCTGCTGCCCGCCGCAATCGCCGCCGGGCCGGCCCGCACCCTGCCATTGAGACTGAACGGGATTATTTATTTTTTTAACTTGGCCGCCGGGCCGGGGCGGGCATCGCCCCCGGTACCTCCAGCCGCTACTATTTCCGCGGGCCGTGTTCCAACACTATTCACCCCGGCCAAGAGGCCTATTCCCCGGCCCGCACCCCGCCATTGAGACTGCACGGGAATTATTATTTTTTTATCTCTCAACCTGTCCAAGAGGCCTGCTGCCCACCGCACTCGCCGCCGGGCCGGCCCGCACCCCGCCATTGAGACTGAACGGGGATTATTATTTTTTTTAACTCGGCCTCCGGGCCGGGGCGGGCTTCGCCCCCGGTACCTCCAGCCGCTTCTATTTACGCGCGCCGCGTTCCAACATATTCACCCCGGCCAAGAGGCCTATTCCCCGGCCCGCACCCCGCCATTGAGACTGCACGGGAATTATTATTTTTTTATCTCTCAACCTGTCCAAGAGGCCTGCTGCCCGCCGCACTCGCCGCCGGGCCGGCCCGCACCCCGCCATTGAGACTGAACGGGGATTATTATTTTTTTTAACTCGGCCTCCGGGCCGGGGCGGGCTTCGCCCCCGGTACCTCCAGCCGCTTCTATTTACGCGCGCCGCGTTCCAACATATTCACCCCGGCCAAGAGGCCTATTCCCCGGCCCGCACCCCGCCATTGAGACTGCATGGGAATTATTTTTTTTTTATCTCTCAACCTGTCCAAGAGGCCTGCTGCCCGCCGCAATCGCCGCCGGGCCGGCCCGCACCCTGCCATTGAGACTGAACGGGGATTATTATTTTTTTATCTCTCAACCTGTCCAAGAGGCCTGCTGCCCGCCGCAATCGCCGCTGGGCCGGCCCGCACCCTGCCATTGAGACTGAACGGGGATTATTTATTTTTTTAACTTGGCCGCCGGGCCGGGGCGGGCATCGCCCCCGGTACCTCCAGCCGCTACTATTTCCGCGGGCCGTGTTCCAACACTATTCACCCCGGCCAAGAGGCCTATTCCCAGGCCCGCACCCCGCCATTGAGACTGCACGGGAATTATTATTTTTTTATCTCTCAACCTGTCCAAGAGGCCTGCTGCCCGCCGCACTCGCCGCCGGGCCGGCCCGCACCCCGCCATTGAGACTGAACGGGGATTATTATTTTTTTTAACTCGGCCTCCGGGCCGGGGCGGGCTTCGCCCCCGGTACCTCCAGCCGCTTCTATTTACGCGCGCCGCGTTCCAACATATTTACCCCGGCCAAGAGGCCTATTCCCCGGCCCGCACCCCGCCATTGAGACTGCATGGGAATTATTATTTTTTTATCTCTCAACCTGTCCAAGAGGCCTGCTGCCCGCCGCAATCGCCGCCGGGCCGGCCCGCACCCTGCCATTGAGACTGAACGGGATTATTTATTTTTTTAACTTGGCCGCCGGGCCGGGGCGGGCATCGCCCCCGGTACCTCCAGCCGCTACTATTTCCGCGGGCCGTGTTCCAACACTATTCACCCCGGCCAAGAGGCCTATTCCCCGGCCCGCACCCCGCCATTGAGACTGCACGGGAATTATTATTTTTTTTATCTCTCAACCTGTCCAAGAGGCCTGCTGCCCGCCGCAATTGCCGCCGGGCCGGCCCGCACCCTGCCATTGAGACTGAACGGGAATTATTATTTTTTTATCTCTCAACCTGTCCAAGAGGCCTGCTGCCCGCCGCAATCGCCGCCGGGCCGGCCCGCACCCTGCCATTGAGACTGAACGGGGATTATTTATTTTTTTAACTTGGCCGCCGGGCCGGGGCGGGCATCGCCCCCGGTACCTCCAGCCGCTACTATTTCCGCGGGCCGTGTTCCAACACTATTCACCCCGGCCAAGAGGCCTATTCCCCGGCCCGCACCCCGCCATTGAGACTGCACGGGAATTATTATTTTTTTATCTCTCAACCTGTCCAAGAGGCCTGCTGCCCGCCGCACTCGCTGCCGGGCCGGCCCGCACCCCGCCATTGTGACTGAACGGGGATTATTTTTTTTAACTCGGCCTCCGGGCCGGGGCGGGCTTCGCCCCCGGTACCTCCAGCCGCTTCTATTTACGCGCGCCGCGTTCCAACATATTCACCCCGGCCAAGAGGCCTATTCCCCGGCCCGCACCCCGCCATTGAGACTGCATGGGAATTATTATTTTTTTATCTCTCAACCTGTCCAAGAGGCCTGCTGCCCGCCGCAATTGCCGCCGGGCCGGCCCGCACCCTGCCATTGAGACTGAACGGGAATTATTATTTTTTTATCTCTCAACCTGTCCAAGAGGCCTGCTGCCCGCCGCAATCGCCGCCGGGCCGGCCCGCACCCTGCCATTGAGACTGAACGGGGATTATTTATTTTTTTAACTTGGCCGCCGGGCCGGGGCGGGCATCGCCCCCGGTACCTCCAGCCGCTACTATTTCCGCGGGCCGTGTTCCAACACTATTCACCCCGCCCAAGAGGCCTATTCCCCGGCCCGCACCCCGCCATTGAGACTGCACGGGAATTATTATTTTTTTATCTCTCAACCTGTCCAAGAGGCCTGCTGCCCGCCGCACTCGCCGCCGGGCCGGCCCGCACCCCGCCATTGAGACTGAACGGGGATTATTATTTTTTTTAACTCGGCCTCCGGGCCGGGGCGGGCTTCGCCCCCGGTACCTCCAGCCGCTTCTATTTACGCGCGCCGCGTTCCAACATATTCACCCCGGCCAAGAGGCCTATTCCCCGGCCCGCACCCCGCCATTGAGACTGCACGGGAATTATTATTTTTTTATCTCTCAACCTGTCCAAGAGGCCTGCTGCCCGCCGCACTCGCCGCCGGGCCGGCCCGCACCCCGCCATTGAGACTGAACGGGGATTATTATTTTTTTTAACTCGGCCTCCGGGCCGGGGCGGGCTTCGCCCCCGGTACCTCCAGCCGCTTCTATTTACGCGCGCCGCGTTCCAACATATTCACCCCGGCCAAGAGGCCTATTCCCCGGCCCGCACCCCGCCATTGAGACTGCATGGGAATTATTATTTTTTTATCTCTCAACCTGTCCAAGAGGCCTGCTGCCCGCCGCAATTGCCGCCGGGCCGGCCCGCACCCTGCCATTGAGACTGAACGGGAATTATTATTTTTTTATCTCTCAACCTGTCCAAGAGGCCTGCTGCCCGCCGCAATCGCCGCCGGGCCGGCCCGCACCCTGCCATTGAGACTGAACGGGGATTATTTATTTTTTTAACTTGGCCGCCGGGCCGGGGCGGGCATCGCCCCCGGTACCTCCAGCCGCTACTATTTCCGCGGGCCGTGTTCCAACACTATTCACCCCGCCCAAGAGGCCTATTCCCCGGCCCGCACCCCGCCATTGAGACTGCACGGGAATTATTATTTTTTTATCTCTCAACCTGTCCAAGAGGCCTGCTGCCCGCCGCACTCGCCGCCGGGCCGGCCCGCACCCCGCCATTGAGACTGAACGGGGATTATTATTTTTTTTAACTCGGCCTCCGGGCCGGGGCGGGCTTCGCCCCCGGTACCTCCAGCCGCTTTTATTTACGCGCGCCGCGTTCCAACATATTCACCCCGGCCAAGAGGCCTATTCCCCGGCCCGCACCCCGCCATTGAGACTGCACGGGAATTATTATTTTTTTATCTCTCAACCTGTCCAAGAGGCCTGCTGCCCGCCGCACTCGCCGCCGGGCCGGCCCGCACCCCGCCATTGAGACTGAACGGGGATTATTATTTTTTTTAACTCGGCCTCCGGGCCGGGGCGGGCTTCGCCCCCGGTACCTCCAGCCGCTTCTATTTACGCGCGCCGCGTTCCAACATATTCACCCCGGCCAAGAGGCCTATTCCCCGGCCCGCACCCCGCCATTGAGACTGCATGGGAATTATTTTTTTTTTATCTCTCAACCTGTCCAAGAGGCCTGCTGCCCGCCGCAATCGCCGCCGGGCCGGCCCGCACCCTGCCATTGAGACTGAACGGGATTATTTATTTTTTTAACTTGGCCGCCGGGCCGGGGCGGGCATCGCCCCCGGTACCTCCAGCCGCTACTATTTCCGCGGGCCGTGTTCCAACACTATTCACCCCGGCCAAGAGGCCTATTCCCCGGCCCGCACCCCGCCATTGAGACTGCACGGGAATTATTATTTTTTTATCTCTCAACCTGTCCAAGAGGCCTGCTGCCCACCGCACTCGCCGCCGGGCCGGCCCGCACCCCGCCATTGAGACTGAACGGGGATTATTATTTTTTTTAACTCGGCCTCCGGGCCGGGGCGGGCTTCGCCCCCGGTACCTCCAGCCGCTTCTATTTACGCGCGCCG
The DNA here is from genome assembly GCF_025434085.1 of Hippocampus zosterae. Classification (NCBI taxonomy): domain Eukaryota; kingdom Metazoa; phylum Chordata; class Actinopteri; order Syngnathiformes; family Syngnathidae; genus Hippocampus; species Hippocampus zosterae. Next base: position 13,308,592 of record NC_067469.1, read on the forward strand.
CGTTCCAACATATTCACCCCGGCCAAGAGGCCTATTCCCCGGCCCGCACCCCGCCATTGAGACTGCACGGGAATTATTATTTTTTTATCTCTCAACCTGTCCAAGAGGCCTGCTGCCCGCCGCACTCGCCGCCGGGCCGGCCCGCACCCCGCCATTGAGACTGAACGGGGATTATTATTTTTTTTAACTTGGCCGCCGGGCCGGGGCGGGCATCGCCCCCGGTACCTCCAGCCGCTACTATTTCCGCGGGCCGTGTTCCAACACTATTCACCCCGGCCAAGAGGCCTATTCCCCGGCCCGCACCCCGCCATTGAGACTGCACGGGAATTATTATTTTTTTATCTCTCAACCTGTCCAAGAGGCCTGCTGCCCACCGCACTCGCCGCCGGGCCGGCCCGCACCCCGCCATTGAGACTGAACGGGGATTATTATTTTTTTTAACTCGGCCTCCGGGCCGGGGCGGGCTTCGCCCCCGGTACCTCCAGCCGCTTTTATTTACGCGCGCCGCGTTCCAACATATTCACCCCGGCCAAGAGGCCTATTCCCCGGCCCGCACCCCGCCATTGAGACTGCACGGGAATTATTATTTTTTTATCTCTCAACCTGTCCAAGAGGCCTGCTGCCCGCCGCACTCGCCGCCGGGCCGGCCCGCACCCCGCCATTGAGACTGAACGGGGATTATTATTTTTTTTAACTCGGCCTCCGGGCCGGGGCGGGCTTCGCCCCCGGTACCTCCAGCCGCTTCTATTTACGCGCGCCGCGTTCCAACATATTCACCCCGGCCAAGAGGCCTATTCCCCGGCCCGCACCCCGCCATTGAGACTGCATGGGAATTATTTTTTTTTTATCTCTCAACCTGTCCAAGAGGCCTGCTGCCCGCCCCAATCGCCGCCGGGCCGGCCCGCACCCTGCCATTGAGACTGAACGGGATTATTTATTTTTTTAACTTGGCCGCCGGGCCGGGGCGGGCATCGCCCCCGGTACCTCCAGCCGCTACTATTTCCGCGGGCCGTGTTCCAACACTATTCACCCCGGCCAAGAGGCCTATTCCCCGGCCCGCACCCCGCCATTGAGACTGCACGGGAATTATTATTTTTTTATCTCTCAACCTGTCCAAGAGGCCTGCTGCCCGCCGCAATCGCCGCCGGGCCGGCCCGCACCCCGCCATTGAGACTGAACGGGGATTATTATTTTTTTTAACTCGGCCTCCGGGCCGGGGCGGGCTTCGCCCCCGGTACCTCCAGCCGCTTCTATTTACGCGCGCCGCGTTCCAACATATTCACCCCGGCCAAGAGGCCTATTCCCCGGCCCGCACCCCGCCATTGAGACTGCACGGGAATTATTATTTTTTTATCTCTCAACCTGTCCAAGAGGCCTGCTGCCCGCCGCACTCGCCGCCGGGCCGGCCCGCACCCCGCCATTGAGACTGAACGGGGATTATTATTTTTTTTAACTCGGCCTCCGGGCCGGGGCGGGCTTCGCCCCCGGTACCTCCAGCCGCTTCTATTTACGCGCGCCGCGTTCCAACATATTCACCCCGGCCAAGAGGCCTATTCCCCGGCCCGCACCCCGCCATTGAGACTGCATGGGAATTATTTTTTTTTTTATCTCTCAACCTGTCCAAGAGGCCTGCTGCCCGCCGCAATCGCCGCCGGGCCGGCCCGCACCCTGCCATTGAGACTGAACGGGATTATTTATTTTTTTAACTTGGCCGCCGGGCCGGGGCGGGCATCGCCCCCGGTACCTCCAGCCGCTACTATTTCCGCGGGCCGTGTTCCAACACTATTCACCCCGACCAAGAGGCCTATTCCCCGGCCCGCACCCCGCCATTGAGACTGCACGGGAATTATTATTTTTTTATCTCTCAACCTGTCCAAGAGGCCTGCTGCCCACCGCACTCGCCGCCGGGCCGGCCCGCACCCCGCCATTGAGACTGAACGGGGATTATTATTTTTTTTAACTCGGCCTCCGGGCCGGGGCGGGCTTCGCCCCCGGTACCTCCAGCCGCTTCTATTTACGCGCGCCGCGTTCCAACATATTCACCCCGGCCAAGAGGCCTATTCCCCGGCCCGCACCCCGCCATTGAGACTGCACGGGAATTATTATTTTTTTATCTCTCAACCTGTCCAAGAGGCCTGCTGCCCGCCGCACTCGCCGCCGGGCCGGCCCGCACCCCGCCATTGAGACTGAACGGGGATTATTATTTTTTTTAACTCGGCCTCCGGGCCGGGGCGGGCTTCGCCCCCGGTACCTCCAGCCGCTTCTATTTACGCGCGCCGCGTTCCAACATATTCACCCCGGCCAAGAGGCCTATTCCCCGGCCCGCACCCCGCCATTGAGACTGCATGGGAATTATTTTTTTTTTATCTCTCAACCTGTCCAAGAGGCCTGCTGCCCGCCGCAATCGCCGCCGGGCCGGCGCGCACCCTGCCATTGAGACTGAACGGGGATTATTATTTTTTTATCTCTCAACCTGTCCAAGAGGCCTGCTGCCCGCCGCAATCGCCGCTGGGCCGGCCCGCACCCTGCCATTGAGACTGAACGGGGATTATTTATTTTTTTAACTTGGCCGCCGGGCCGGGGCGGGCATCGCCCCCGGTACCTCCAGCCGCTACTATTTCCGCGGGCCGTGTTCCAACACTATTCACCCCGGCCAAGAGGCCTATTCCCAGGCCCGCACCCCGCCATTGAGACTGCACGGGAATTATTATTTTTTTATCTCTCAACCTGTCCAAGAGGCCTGCTGCCCGCCGCACTCGCCGCCGGGCCGGCCGCACCCCGCCATTGAGACTGAACGGGGATTATTATTTTTTTTAACTCGGCCTCCGGGCCGGGGCGGGCTTCGCCCCCGGTACCTCCAGCCGCTTCTATTTACGCGCGCCGCGTTCCAACATATTTACCCCGGCCAAGAGGCCTATTCCCCGGCCCGCACCCCGCCATTGAGACTGCATGGGAATTATTATTTTTTTATCTCTCAACCTGTCCAAGAGGCCTGCTGCCCGCCGCAATCGCCGCCGGGCCGGCCCGCACCCTGCCATTGAGACTGAACGGGATTATTTATTTTTTTAACTTGGCCGCCGGGCCGGGGCGGGCATCGCCCCCGGTACCTCCAGCCGCTACTATTTCCGCGGGCCGTGTTCCAACACTATTCACCCCGGCCAAGAGGCCTATTCCCCGGCCCGCACCCCGCCATTGAGACTGCACGGGAATTATTATTTTTTTTATCTCTCAACCTGTCCAAGAGGCCTGCTGCCCGCCGCAATTGCCGCCGGGCCGGCCCGCACCCTGCCATTGAGACTGAACGGGAATTATTATTTTTTTATCTCTCAACCTGTCCAAGAGGCCTGCTGCCCGCCGCAATCGCCGCCGGGCCGGCCCGCACCCTGCCATTGAGACTGAACGGGGATTATTTATTTTTTTAACTTGGCCGCCGGGCCGGGGCGGGCATCGCCCCCGGTACCTCCAGCCGCTACTATTTCCGCGGGCCGTGTTCCAACACTATTCACCCCGGCCAAGAGGCCTATTCCCCGGCCCGCACCCCGCCATTGAGACTGCACGGGAATTATTATTTTTTTATCTCTCAACCTGTCCAAGAGGCCTGCTGCCCGCCGCACTCGCTGCCGGGCCGGCCCGCACCCCGCCATTGAGACTGAACGGGGATTATTTTTTTTAACTCGGCCTCCGGGCCGGGGCGGGCTTCGCCCCCGGTACCTCCAGCCGCTTCTATTTACGCGCGCCGCGTTCCAACATATTCACCCCGGCCAAGAGGCCTATTCCCCGGCCCGCACCCCGCCATTGAGACTGCATGGGAATTATTATTTTTTTATCTCTCAACCTGTCCAAGAGGCCTGCTGCCCGCCGCAATTGCCGCCGGGCCGGCCCGCACCCTGCCATTGAGACTGAACGGGAATTATTATTTTTTTATCTCTCAACCTGTCCAAGAGGCCTGCTGCCCGCCGCAATCGCCGCCGGGCCGGCCCGCACCCTGCCATTGAGACTGAACGGGGATTATTTATTTTTTTAACTTGGCCGCCGGGCCGGGGCGGGCATCGCCCCCGGTACCTCCAGCCGCTACTATTTCCGCGGGCCGTGTTCCAACACTATTCACCCCGCCCAAGAGGCCTATTCCCCGGCCCGCACCCCGCCATTGAGACTGCACGGGAATTATTATTTTTTTATCTCTCAACCTGTCCAAGAGGCCTGCTGCCCGCCGCACTCGCCGCCGGGCCGGCCCGCACCCCGCCATTGAGACTGAACGGGGATTATTATTTTTTTTAACTCGGCCTCCGGGCCGGGGCGGGCTTCGCCCCCGGTACCTCCAGCCGCTTCTATTTACGCGCGCCGCGTTCCAACATATTCACCCCGGCCAAGAGGCCTATTCCCCGGCCCGCACCCCGCCATTGAGACTGCACGGGAATTATTATTTTTTTATCTCTCAACCTGTCCAAGAGGCCTGCTGCCCGCCGCACTCGCCGCCGGGCCGGCCCGCACCCCGCCATTGAGACTGAACGGGGATTATTATTTTTTTTAACTCGGCCTCCGGGCCGGGGCGGGCTTCGCCCCCGGTACCTCCAGCCGCTTCTATTTACGCGCGCCGCGTTCCAACATATTCACCCCGGCCAAGAGGCCTATTCCCCGGCCCGCACCCCGCCATTGAGACTGCATGGGAATTATTTTTTTTTTATCTCTCAACCTGTCCAAGAGGCCTGCTGCCCGCCGCAATCGCCGCCGGGCCGGCCCGCACCCTGCCATTGAGACTGAACGGGATTATTTATTTTTTTAACTTGGCCGCCGGGCCGGGGCGGGCATCGCCCCCGGTACCTCCAGCCGCTACTATTTCCGCGGGCCGTGTTCCAACACTATTCACCCCGGCCAAGAGGCCTATTCCCCGGCCCGCACCCCGCCATTGAGACTGCACGGGAATTATTATTTTTTTATCTCTCAACCTGTCCAAGAGGCCTGCTGCCCACCGCACTCGCCGCCGGGCCGGCCCGCACCCCGCCATTGAGACTGAACGGGGATTATTATTTTTTTTAACTCGGCCTCCGGGCCGGGGCGGGCTTCGCCCCCGGTACCTCCAGCCGCTTTTATTTACGCGCGCCGCGTTCCAACATATTCACCCCGGCCAAGAGGCCTATTCCCCGGCCCGCACCCCGCCATTGAGACTGCACGGGAATTATTATTTTTTTATCTCTCAACCTGTCCAAGAGGCCTGCTGCCCGCCGCACTCGCCGCCGGGCCGGCCCGCACCCCGCCATTGAGACTGAACGGGGATTATTATTTTTTTTAACTCGGCCTCCGGGCTGGGGCGGGCTTCGCCCCCGGTACCTCCAGCCGCTTCTATTTACGCGCGCCGCGTTCCAACATATTCACCCCGGCCAAGAGGCCTATTCCCCGGCCCGCACCCCGCCATTGAGACTGCATGGGAATTATTTTTTTTTTATCTCTCAACCTGTCCAAGAGGCCTGCTGCCCGCCGCAATCGCCGCCGGGCCGGCCCGCACCCTGCCATTGAGACTGAACGGGATTATTTATTTTTTTAACTTGGCCGCCGGGCCGGGGCGGGCATCGCCCCCGGTACCTCCAGCCGCTACTATTTCCGCGGGCCGTGTTCCAACACTATTCACCCCGGCCAAGAGGCCTATTCCCCGGCCCGCACCCCGCCATTGAGACTGCACGGGAATTATTATTTTTTTATCTCTCAACCTGTCCAAGAGGCCTGCTGCCCGCCGCACTCGCCGCCGGGCCGGCCCGCACCCCGCCTTTGAGACTGAACGGGGATTATTATTTTTTTTAACTCGGCCTCCGGGCCGGGGCGGGCTTCGCCCCCGGTACCTCCAGCCGCTTCTATTTACGCGCGCCGCGTTCCAACATATTCACCCCGGCCAAGAGGCCTATTCCCCGGCCCGCACCCCGCCATTGAGACTGCACGGGAATTATTATTTTTTTATCTCTCAACCTGTCCAAGAGGCCTGCTGCCCGCCGCACTCGCCGCCGGGCCGGCCCGCACCCCGCCATTGAGACTGAACGGGGATTATTATTTTTTTTAACTTGGCCGCCGGGCCGGGGCGGGCATCGCCCCCGGTACCTCCAGCCGCTACTATTTCCGCGGGCCGTGTTCCAACACTATTCACCCCGGCCAAGAGGCCTATTCCCCGGCCCGCACCCCGCCATTGAGACTGCACGGGAATTATTATTTTTTTATCTCTCAACCTGTCCAAGAGGCCTGCTGCCCACCGCACTCGCCGCCGGGCCGGCCCGCACCCCGCCATTGAGACTGAACGGGGATTATTATTTTTTTTAACTCGGCCTCCGGGCCGGGGCGGGCTTCGCCCCCGGTACCTCCAGCCGCTTTTATTTACGCGCGCCGCGTTCCAACATATTCACCCCGGCCAAGAGGCCTATTCCCCGGCCCGCACCCCGCCATTGAGACTGCACGGGAATTATTATTTTTTTATCTCTCAACCTGTCCAAGAGGCCTGCTGCCCGCCGCACTCGCCGCCGGGCCGGCCCGCACCCCGCCATTGAGACTGAACGGGGATTATTATTTTTTTTAACTCGGCCTCCGGGCCGGGGCGGGCTTCGCCCCCGGTACCTCCAGCCGCTTCTATTTACGCGCGCCGCGTTCCAACATATTCACCCCGGCCAAGAGGCCTATTCCCCGGCCCGCACCCCGCCATTGAGACTGCATGGGAATTATTTTTTTTTTATCTCTCAACCTGTCCAAGAGGCCTGCTGCCCGCCGCAATCGCCGCCGGGCCGGCCCGCACCCTGCCATTGAGACTGAACGGGATTATTTATTTTTTTAACTTGGCCGCCGGGCCGGGGCGGGCATCGCCCCCGGTACCTCCAGCCGCTACTATTTCCGCGGGCCGTGTTCCAACACTATTCACCCCGGCCAAGAGGCCTATTCCCCGGCCCGCACCCCGCCATTGAGACTGCACGGGAATTATTATTTTTTTATCTCTCAACCTGTCCAAGAGGCCTGCTGCCCGCCGCAATCGCCGCCGGGCCGGCCCGCACCCCGCCATTGAGACTGAACGGGGATTATTATTTTTTTTAACTCGGCCTCCGGGCCGGGGCGGGCTTCGCCCCCGGTACCTCCAGCCGCTTCTATTTACGCGCGCCGCGTTCCAACATATTCACCCCGGCCAAGAGGCCTATTCCCCGGCCCGCACCCCGCCATTGAGACTGCACGGGAATTATTATTTTTTTATCTCTCAACCTGTCCAAGAGGCCTGCTGCCCGCCGCACTCGCCGCCGGGCCGGCCCGCACCCCGCCATTGAGACTGAACGGGGATTATTATTTTTTTTAACTCGGCCTCCGGGCCGGGGCGGGCTTCGCCCCCGGTACCTCCAGCCGCTTCTATTTACGCGCGCCGCGTTCCAACATATTCACCCCGGCCAAGAGGCCTATTCCCCGGCCCGCACCCCGCCATTGAGACTGCATGGGAATTATTTTTTTTTTTATCTCTCAACCTGTCCAAGAGGCCTGCTGCCCGCCGCAATCGCCGCCGGGCCGGCCCGCACCCTGCCATTGAGACTGAACGGGATTATTTATTTTTTTAACTTGGCCGCCGGGCCGGGGCGGGCATCGCCCCCGGTACCTCCAGCCGCTACTATTTCCGCGGGCCGTGTTCCAACACTATTCACCCCGGCCAAGAGGCCTATTCCCCGGCCCGCACCCCGCCATTGAGACTGCACGGGAATTATTATTTTTTTATCTCTCAACCTGTCCAAGAGGCCTGCTGCCCACCGCACTCGCCGCCGGGCCGGCCCGCACCCCGCCATTGAGACTGAACGGGGATTATTATTTTTTTTAACTCGGCCTCCGGGCCCGGGCGGGCTTCGCCCCCGGTACCTCCAGCCGCTTCTATTTAGCGCGCCGCGTTCCAACATATTCACCCCGGCCAAGAGGCCTATTCCCCGGCCCGCACCCCGCCATTGAGACTGCACGGGAATTATTATTTTTTTATCTCTCAACCTGTCCAAGAGGCCTGCTGCCCGCCGCACTCGCCGCCGGGCCGGCCCGCACCCCGCCATTGAGACTGAACGGGGATTATTATTTTTTTTAACTCGGCCTCCGGGCCGGGGCGGGCTTCGCCCCCGGTACCTCCAGCCGCTTCTATTTACGCGCGCCGCGTTCCAACATATTCACCCCGGCCAAGAGGCCTATTCCCCGGCCCGCACCCCGCCATTGAGACTGCATGGGAATTATTTTTTTTTTATCTCTCAACCTGTCCAAGAGGCCTGCTGCCCGCCGCAATCGCCGCCGGGCCGGCCCGCACCCTGCCATTGAGACTGAACGGGGATTATTATTTTTTTATCTCTCAACCTGTCCAAGAGGCCTGCTGCCCGCCGCAATCGCCGCTGGGCCGGCCCGCACCCTGCCATTGAGACTGAACGGGGATTATTTATTTTTTTAACTTGGCCGCCGGGCCGGGGCGGGCATCGCCCCCGGTACCTCCAGCCGCTACTATTTCCGCGGGCCGTGTTCCAACACTATTCACCCCGGCCAAGAGGCCTATTCCCAGGCCCGCACCCCGCCATTGAGACTGCACGGGAATTATTATTTTTTTATCTCTCAACCTGTCCAAGAGGCCTGCTGCCCGCCGCACTCGCCGCCGGGCCGGCCCGCACCCCGCCATTGAGACTGAACGGGGATTATTATTTTTTTTAACTCGGCCTCCGGGCCGGGGCGGGCTTCGCCCCCGGTACCTCCAGCCGCTTCTATTTACGCGCGCCGCGTTCCAACATATTCACCCCGGCCAAGAGGCCTATTCCCCGGCCCGCACCCCGCCATTGAGACTGCACGGGAATTATTATTTTTTTATCTCTCAACCTGTCCAAGAGGCCTGCTGCCCACCGCACTCGCCGCCGGGCCGGCCCGCACCCCGCCATTGAGACTGAACGGGGATTATTATTTTTTTTAACTCGGCCTCCGGGCCGGGGCGGGCTTCGCCCCCGGTACCTCCAGCCGCTTCTATTTACGCGCGCCGCGTTCCAACATATTCACCCCGGCCAAGAGGCCTATTCCCCGGCCCGCACCCCGCCATTGAGACTGCATGGGAATTATTTTTTTTTTATCTCTCAACCTGTCCAAGAGGCCTGCTGCCCGCCGCAATCGCCGCCGGGCCGGCCCGCACCCTGCCATTGAGACTGAACGGGATTATTTATTTTTTTAACTTGGCCGCCGGGCCGGGGCGGGCATCGCCCCCGGTACCTCCAGCCGCTACTATTTCCGCGGGCCGTGTTCCAACACTATTCACCCCGGCCAAGAGGCCTATTCCCCGGCCCGCACCCCGCCATTGAGACTGCACGGGAATTATTATTTTTTTATCTCTCAACCTGTCCAAGAGGCCTGCTGCCCGCCGCAATCGCCGCCGGGCCGGCCCGCACCCCGCCATTGAGACTGAACGGGGATTATTATTTTTTTTAACTCGGCCTCCGGGCCGGGGCGGGCTTCGCCCCCGGTACCTCCAGCCGCTTCTATTTACGCGCGCCGCGTTCCAACATATTCACCCCGGCCAAGAGGCCTATTCCCCGGCCCGCACCCCGCCATTGAGACTGCACGGGAATTATTATTTTTTTATCTCTCAACCTGTCCAAGAGGCCTGCTGCCCGCCGCACTCGCCGCCGGGCCGGCCCGCACCCCGCCATTGAGACTGAACGGGGATTATTATTTTTTTTAACTCGGCCTCCGGGCCGGGGCGGGCTTCGCCCCCGGTACCTCCAGCCGCTTCTATTTACGCGCGCCGCGTTCCAACATATTCACCCCGGCCAAGAGGCCTATTCCCCGGCCCGCACCCCGCCATTGAGACTGCATGGGAATTATTTTTTTTTTTATCTCTCAACCTGTCCAAGAGGCCTGCTGCCCGCCGCAATCGCCGCCGGGCCGGCCCGCACCCTGCCATTGAGACTGAACGGGATTATTTATTTTTTTAACTTGGCCGCCGGGCCGGGGCGGGCATCGCCCCCGGTACCTCCAGCCGCTACTATTTCCGCGGGCCGTGTTCCAACACTATTCACCCCGGCCAAGAGGCCTATTCCCCGGCCCGCACCCCGCCATTGAGACTGCACGGGAATTATTATTTTTTTATCTCTCAACCTGTCCAAGAGGCCTGCTGCCCACCGCACTCGCCGCCGGGCCGGCCCGCACCCCGCCATTGAGACTGAACGGGGATTATTATTTTTTTTAACTCGGCCTCCGGGCCGGGGCGGGCTTCGCCCCCGGTACCTCCAGCCGCTTCTATTTACGCGCGCCGCGTTCCAACATATTCACCCCGGCCAAGAGGCCTATTCCCCGGCCCGCACCCCGCCATTGAGACTGCACGGGAATTATTATTTTTTTATCTCTCAACCTGTCCAAGAGGCCTGCTGCCCGCCGCACTCGCCGCCGGGCCGGCCCGCACCCCGCCATTGAGACTGAACGGGGATTATTATTTTTTTTAACTCGGCCTCCGGGCCGGGGCGGGCTTCGCCCCCGGTACCTCCAGCCGCTTCTATTTACGCGCGCCGCGTTCCAACATATTCACCCCGGCCAAGAGGCCTATTCCCCGGCCCGCACCCCGCCATTGAGACTGCATGGGAATTATTTTTTTTTTATCTCTCAACCTGTCCAAGAGGCCTGCTGCCCGCCGCAATCGCCGCCGGGCCGGCCCGCACCCTGCCATTGAGACTGAACGGGGATTATTATTTTTTTATCTCTCAACCTGTCCAAGAGGCCTGCTGCCCGCCGCAATCGCCGCTGGGCCGGCCCGCACCCTGCCATTGAGACTGAACGGGGATTATTTATTTTTTTAACTTGGCCGCCGGGCCGGGGCGGGCATCGCCCCCGGTACCTCCAGCCGCTACTATTTCCGCGGGCCGTGTTCCAACACTATTCACCCCGGCCAAGAGGCCTATTCCCAGGCCCGCACCCCGCCATTGAGACTGCACGGGAATTATTATTTTTTTATCTCTCAACCTGTCCAAGAGGCCTGCTGCCCGCCGCACTCGCCGCCGGGCCGGCCCGCACCCCGCCATTGAGACTGAACGGGGATTATTATTTTTTTTAACTCGGCCTCCGGGCCGGGGCGGGCTTCGCCCCCGGTACCTCCAGCCGCTTCTATTTACGCGCGCCGCGTTCCAACATATTTACCCCGGCCAAGAGGCCTATTCCCCGGCCCGCACCCCGCCATTGAGACTGCATGGGAATTATTATTTTTTTATCTCTCAACCTGTCCAAGAGGCCTGCTGCCCGCCGCAATCGCCGCCGGGCCGGCCCGCACCCTGCCATTGAGACTGAACGGGATTATTTATTTTTTTAACTTGGCCGCCGGGCCGGGGCGGGCATCGCCCCCGGTACCTCCAGCCGCTACTATTTCCGCGGGCCGTGTTCCAACACTATTCACCCCGGCCAAGAGGCCTATTCCCCGGCCCGCACCCCGCCATTGAGACTGCACGGGAATTATTATTTTTTTTATCTCTCAACCTGTCCAAGAGGCCTGCTGCCCGCCGCAATTGCCGCCGGGCCGGCCCGCACCCTGCCATTGAGACTGAACGGGAATTATTATTTTTTTATCTCTCAACCTGTCCAAGAGGCCTGCTGCCCGCCGCAATCGCCGCCGGGCCGGCCCGCACCCTGCCATTGAGACTGAACGGGGATTATTTATTTTTTTAACTTGGCCGCCGGGCCGGGGCGGGCATCGCCCCCGGTACCTCCAGCCGCTACTATTTCCGCGGGCCGTGTTCCAACACTATTCACCCCGGCCAAGAGGCCTATTCCCCGGCCCGCACCCCGCCATTGAGACTGCACGGGAATTATTATTTTTTTATCTCTCAACCTGTCCAAGAGGCCTGCTGCCCGCCGCACTCGCTGCCGGGCCGGCCCGCACCCCGCCATTGTGACTGAACGGGGATTATTTTTTTTAACTCGGCCTCCGGGCCGGGGCGGGCTTCGCCCCCGGTACCTCCAGCCGCTTCTATTTACGCGCGCCGCGTTCCAACATATTCACCCCGGCCAAGAGGCCTATTCCCCGGCCCGCACCCCGCCATTGAGACTGCATGGGAATTATTATTTTTTTATCTCTCAACCTGTCCAAGAGGCCTGCTGCCCGCCGCAATTGCCGCCGGGCCGGCCCGCACCCTGCCATTGAGACTGAACGGGAATTATTATTTTTTTATCTCTCAACCTGTCCAAGAGGCCTGCTGCCCGCCGCAATCGCCGCCGGGCCGGCCCGCACCCTGCCATTGAGACTGAACGGGGATTATTTATTTTTTTAACTTGGCCGCCGGGCCGGGGCGGGCATCGCCCCCGGTACCTCCAGCCGCTACTATTTCCGCGGGCCGTGTTCCAACACTATTCACCCCGCCCAAGAGGCCTATTCCCCGGCCCGCACCCCGCCATTGAGACTGCACGGGAATTATTATTTTTTTATCTCTCAACCTGTCCAAGAGGCCTGCTGCCCGCCGCACTCGCCGCCGGGCCGGCCCGCACCCCGCCATTGAGACTGAACGGGGATTATTTTTTTTTTTAACTCGGCCTCCGGGCCGGGGCGGGCTTCGCCCCCGGTACCTCCAGCCGCTTCTATTTACGCGCGCCGCGTTCCAACATATTCACCCCGGCCAAGAGGCCTATTCCCCGGCCCGCACCCCGCCATTGAGACTGCACGGGAATTATTATTTTTTTATCTCTCAACCTGTCCAAGAGGCCTGCTGCCCGCCGCACTCGCCGCCGGGCCGGCCCGCACCCCGCCATTGAGACTGAACGGGGATTATTATTTTTTTTAACTCGGCCTCCGGGCCGGGGCGGGCTTCGCCCCCGGTACCTCCAGCCGCTTCTATTTACGCGCGCCGCGTTCCAACATATTCACCCCGGCCAAGAGGCCTATTCCCCGGCCCGCACCCCGCCATTGAGACTGCATGGGAATTATTTTTTTTTTATCTCTCAACCTGTCCAAGAGGCCTGCTGCCCGCCGCAATCGCCGCCGGGCCGGCCCGCACCCTTCCATTGAGACTGAACGGGATTATTTATTTTTTTAACTTGGCCGCCGGGCCGGGGCGGGCATCGCCCCCGGTACCTCCAGCCGCTACTATTTCCGCGGGCCGTGTTCCAACACTATTCACCCCGGCCAAGAGGCCTATTCCCCGGCCCGCACCCCGCCATTGAGACTGCACGGGAATTATTATTTTTTTATCTCTCAACCTGTCCAAGAGGCCTGCTGCCCACGGCACTCGCCGCCGGGCCGGCCCGCACCCCGCCATTGAGACTGAACGGGGATTATTATTTTTTTTAATTCGGCCTCCGGGCCGGGGCGGGCTTCGCCCCCGGTACCTCCAGCCGCTTTTATTTACGCGCGCCGCGTTCCAACATATTCACCCCGGCCAAGAGGCCTATTCCCCGGCCCGCACCCCGCCATTGAGACTGCACGGGAATTATTATTTTTTTATCTCTCAACCTGTCCAAGAGGCCTGCTGCCCGCCGCACTCGCCGCCGGGCCGGCCCGCACCCCGCCATTGAGACTGAACGGGGATTATTATTTTTTTTAACTCGGCCTCCGGGCCGGGGCGGGCTTCGCCCCCGGTACCTCCAGCCGCTTCTATTTACGCGCGCCGCGTTCCAACATATTCACCCCGGCCAAGAGGCCTATTCCCCGGCCCGCACCCCGCCATTGAGACTGCATGGGAATTATTTTTTTTTTATCTCTCAACCTGTCCAAGAGGCCTGCTGCCCGCCGCAATCGCCGCCGGGCCGGCCCGCACCCTGCCATTGAGACTGAACGGGATTATTTATTTTTTTAACTTGGCCGCCGGGCCGGGGCGGGCATCGCCCCCGGTACCTCCAGCCGCTACTATTTCCGCGGGCCGTGTTCCAACACTATTCACCCCGGCCAAGAGGCCTATTCCCCGGCCCGCACCCCGCCATTGAGACTGCACGGGAATTATTATTTTTTTATCTCTCAACCTGTCCAAGAGGCCTGCTGCCCGCCGCACTCGCCGCCGGGCCGGCCCGCACCCCGCCATTGAGACTGAACGGGGATTATTATTTTTTTTAACTTGGCCGCCGGGCCGGGGCGGGCATCGCCCCCGGTACCTCCAGCCGCTACTATTTCCGCGGGCCGTGTTCCAACACTATTCACCCCGGCCAAGAGGCCTATTCCCCGGCCCGCACCCCGCCATTGAGACTGCACGGGAATTATTATTTTTTTATCTCTCAACCTGTCCAAGAGGCCTGCTGCCCACCGCACTCGCCGCCGGGCCGGCCCGCACCCCGCCATTGAGACTGAACGGGGATTATTATTTTTTTTAACTCGGCCTCCGGGCCGGGGCGGGCTTCGCCCCCGGTACCTCCAGCCGCTTTTATTTACGCGCGCCGCGTTCCAACATATTCACCCCGGCCAAGAGGCCTATTCCCCGGCCCGCACCCCGCCATTGAGACTGCACGGGAATTATTATTTTTTTATCTCTCAACCTGTCCAAGAGGCCTGCTGCCCGCCGCACTCGCCGCCGGGCCGGCCCGCACCCCGCCATTGAGACTGAACGGGGATTATTATTTTTTTTAACTCGGCCTCCGGGCCGGGGCGGGCTTCGCCCCCGGTACCTCCAGCCGCTTCTATTTACGCGCGCCGCGTTCCAACATATTCACCCCGGCCAAGAGGCCTATTCCCCGGCCCGCACCCCGCCATTGAGACTGCATGGGAATTATTTTTTTTTTATCTCTCAACCTGTCCAAGAGGCCTGCTGCCCGCCCCAATCGCCGCCGGGCCGGCCCGCACCCTGCCATTGAGACTGAACGGGATTATTTATTTTTTTAACTTGGCCGCCGGGCCGGGGCGGGCATCGCCCCCGGTACCTCCAGCCGCTACTATTTCCGCGGGCCGTGTTCCAACACTATTCACCCCGGCCAAGAGGCCTATTCCCCGGCCCGCACCCCGCCATTGAGACTGCACGGGAATTATTATTTTTTTATCTCTCAACCTGTCCAAGAGGCCTGCTGCCCGCCGCAATCGCCGCCGGGCCGGCCCGCACCCCGCCATTGAGACTGAACGGGGATTATTATTTTTTTTAACTCGGCCTCCGGGCCGGGGCGGGCTTCGCCCCCGGTACCTCCAGCCGCTTCTATTTACGCGCGCCGCGTTCCAACATATTCACCCCGGCCAAGAGGCCTATTCCCCGGCCCGCACCCCGCCATTGAGACTGCACGGGAATTATTATTTTTTTATCTCTCAACCTGTCCAAGAGGCCTGCTGCCCGCCGCACTCGCCGCCGGGCCGGCCCGCACCCCGCCATTGAGACTGAACGGGGATTATTATTTTTTTTAACTCGGCCTCCGGGCCGGGGCGGGCTTCGCCCCCGGTACCTCCAGCCGCTTCTATTTACGCGCGCCGCGTTCCAACATATTCACCCCGGCCAAGAGGCCTATTCCCCGGCCCGCACCCCGCCATTGAGACTGCATGGGAATTATTTTTTTTTTTATCTCTCAACCTGTCCAAGAGGCCTGCTGCCCGCCGCAATCGCCGCCGGGCCGGCCCGCACCCTGCCATTGAGACTGAACGGGATTATTTATTTTTTTAACTTGGCCGCCGGGCCGGGGCGGGCATCGCCCCCGGTACCTCCAGCCGCTACTATTTCCGCGGGCCGTGTTCCAACACTATTCACCCCGACCAAGAGGCCTATTCCCCGGCCCGCACCCCGCCATTGAGACTGCACGGGAATTATTATTTTTTTATCTCTCAACCTGTCCAAGAGGCCTGCTGCCCACCGCACTCGCCGCCGGGCCGGCCCGCACCCCGCCATTGAGACTGAACGGGGATTATTATTTTTTTTAACTCGGCCTCCGGGCCGGGGCGGGCTTCGCCCCCGGTACCTCCAGCCGCTTCTATTTACGCGCGCCGCGTTCCAACATATTCACCCCGGCCAAGAGGCCTATTCCCCGGCCCGCACCCCGCCATTGAGACTGCACGGGAATTATTATTTTTTTATCTCTCAACCTGTCCAAGAGGCCTGCTGCCCGCCGCACTCGCCGCCGGGCCGGCCCGCACCCCGCCATTGAGACTGAACGGGGATTATTATTTTTTTTAACTCGGCCTCCGGGCCGGGGCGGGCTTCGCCCCCGGTACCTCCAGCCGCTTCTATTTACGCGCGCCGCGTTCCAACATATTCACCCCGGCCAAGAGGCCTATTCCCCGGCCCGCACCCCGCCATTGAGACTGCATGGGAATTATTTTTTTTTTATCTCTCAACCTGTCCAAGAGGCCTGCTGCCCGCCGCAATCGCCGCCGGGCCGGCCCGCACCCTGCCATTGAGACTGAACGGGGATTATTATTTTTTTATCTCTCAACCTGTCCAAGAGGCCTGCTGCCCGCCGCAATCGCCGCTGGGCCGGCCCGCACCCTGCCATTGAGACTGAACGGGGATTATTTATTTTTTTAACTTGGCCGCCGGGCCGGGGCGGGCATCGCCCCCGGTACCTCCAGCCGCTACTATTTCCGCGGGCCGTGTTCCAACACTATTCACCCCGGCCAAGAGGCCTATTCCCAGGCCCGCACCCCGCCATTGAGACTGCACGGGAATTATTATTTTTTTATCTCTCAACCTGTCCAAGAGGCCTGCTGCCCGCCGCACTCGCCGCCGGGCCGGCCCGCACCCCGCCATTGAGACTGAACGGGGATTATTATTTTTTTTAACTCGGCCTCCGGGCCGGGGCGGGCTTCGCCCCCGGTACCTCCAGCCGCTTCTATTTACGCGCGCCGCGTTCCAACATATTTACCCCGGCCAAGAGGCCTATTCCCCGGCCCGCACCCCGCCATTGAGACTGCATGGGAATTATTATTTTTTTATCTCTCAACCTGTCCAAGAGGCCTGCTGCCCGCCGCAATCGCCGCCGGGCCGGCCCGCACCCTGCCATTGAGACTGAACGGGATTATTTATTTTTTTAACTTGGCCGCCGGGCCGGGGCGGGCATCGCCCCCGGTACCTCCAGCCGCTACTATTTCCGCGGGCCGTGTTCCAACACTATTCACCCCGGCCAAGAGGCCTATTCCCCGGCCCGCACCCCGCCATTGAGACTGCACGGGAATTATTATTTTTTTTATCTCTCAACCTGTCCAAGAGGCCTGCTGCCCGCCGCAATTGCCGCCGGGCCGGCCCGCACCCTGCCATTGAGACTGAACGGGAATTATTATTTTTTTATCTCTCAACCTGTCCAAGAGGCCTGCTGCCCGCCGCAATCGCCGCCGGGCCGGCCCGCACCCTGCCATTGAGACTGAACGGGGATTATTTATTTTTTTAACTTGGCCGCCGGGCCGGGGCGGGCATCGCCCCCGGTACCTCCAGCCGCTACTATTTCCGCGGGCCGTGTTCCAACACTATTCACCCCGGCCAAGAGGCCTATTCCCCGGCCCGCACCCCGCCATTGAGACTGCACGGGAATTATTATTTTTTTATCTCTCAACCTGTCCAAGAGGCCTGCTGCCCGCCGCACTCGCTGCCGGGCCGGCCCGCACCCCGCCATTGAGACTGAACGGGGATTATTTTTTTTAACTCGGCCTCCGGGCCGGGGCGGGCTTCGCCCCCGGTACCTCCAGCCGCTTCTATTTACGCGCGCCGCGTTCCAACACATTCACCCCGGCCAAGAGGCCTATTCCCCGGCCCGCACCCCGCCATTGAGACTGCATGGGAATTATTATTTTTTTATCTCTCAACCTGTCCAAGAGGCCTGCTGCCCGCCGCAATTGCCGCCGGGCCGGCCCGCACCCTGCCATTGAGACTGAACGGGAATTATTATTTTTTTATCTCTCAACCTGTCCAAGAGGCCTGCTGCCCGCCGCAATCGCCGCCGGGCCGGCCCGCACCCTGCCATTGAGACTGAACGGGGATTATTTATTTTTTTAACTTGGCCGCCGGGCCGGGGCGGGCATCGCCCCCGGTACCTCCAGCCGCTACTATTTCCGCGGGCCGTGTTCCAACACTATTCACCCCGCCCAAGAGGCCTATTCCCCGGCCCGCACCCCGCCATTGAGACTGCACGGGAATTATTATTTTTTTATCTCTCAACCTGTCCAAGAGGCCTGCTGCCCGCCGCACTCGCCGCCGGGCCGGCCCGCACCCCGCCATTGAGACTGAACGGGGATTATTATTTTTTTTAACTCGGCCTCCGGGCCGGGGCGGGCTTCGCCCCCGGTACCTCCAGCCGCTTCTATTTACGCGCGCCGCGTTCCAACATATTCACCCCGGCCAAGAGGCCTATTCCCCGGCCCGCACCCCGCCATTGAGACTGCACGGGAATTATTATTTTTTTATCTCTCAACCTGTCCAAGAGGCCTGCTGCCCGCCGCACTCGCCGCCGGGCCGGCCCGCACCCCGCCATTGAGACTGAACGGGGATTATTATTTTTTTTAACTCGGCCTCCGGGCCGGGGCGGGCTTCGCCCCCGGTACCTCCAGCCGCTTCTATTTACGCGCGCCGCGTTCCAACATATTCACCCCGGCCAAGAGGCCTATTCCCCGGCCCGCACCCCGCCATTGAGACTGCATGGGAATTATTTTTTTTTTATCTCTCAACCTGTCCAAGAGGCCTGCTGCCCGCCGCAATCGCCGCCGGGCCGGCCCGCACCCTGCCATTGAGACTGAACGGGATTATTTATTTTTTTAACTTGGCCGCCGGGCCGGGGCGGGCATCGCCCCCGGTACCTCCAGCCGCTACTATTTCCGCGGGCCGTGTTCCAACACTATTCACCCCGGCCAAGAGGCCTATTCCCCGGCCCGCACCCCGCCATTGAGACTGCACGGGAATTATTATTTTTTTATCTCTCAACCTGTCCAAGAGGCCTGCTGCCCACCGCACTCGCCGCCGGGCCGGCCCGCACCCCGCCATTGAGACTGAACGGGGATTATTATTTTTTTTAACTCGGCCTCCGGGCCGGGGCGGGCTTCGCCCCCGGTACCTCCAGCCGCTTTTATTTACGCGCGCCGCGTTCCAACATATTCACCCCGGCCAAGAGGCCTATTCCCCGGCCCGCACCCCGCCATTGAGACTGCACGGGAATTATTATTTTTTTATCTCTCAACCTGTCCAAGAGGCCTGCTGCCCGCCGCACTCGCCGCCGGGCCGGCCCGCACCCCGCCATTGAGACTGAACGGGGATTATTATTTTTTTTAACTCGGCCTCCGGGCCGGGGCGGGCTTCGCCCCCGGTACCTCCAGCCGCTTCTATTTACGCGCGCCGCGTTCCAACATATTCACCCCGGCCAAGAGGCCTATTCCCCGGCCCGCACCCCGCCATTGAGACTGCATGGGAATTATTTTTTTTTTATCTCTCAACCTGTCCAAGAGGCCTGCTGCCCGCCGCAATCGCCGCCGGGCCGGCCCGCACCCTGCCATTGAGACTGAACGGGATTATTTATTTTTTTAACTTGGCCGCCGGGCCGGGGCGGGCATCGCCCCCGGTACCTCCAGCCGCTACTATTTCCGCGGGCCGTGTTCCAACACTATTCACCCCGGCCAAGAGGCCTATTCCCCGGCCCGCACCCCGCCATTGAGACTGCACGGGAATTATTATTTTTTTATCTCTCAACCTGTCCAAGAGGCCTGCTGCCCGCCGCACTCGCCGCCGGGCCGGCCCGCACCCCGCCTTTGAGACTGAACGGGGATTATTATTTTTTTTTAACTCGGCCTCCGGGCCGGGGCGGGCTTCGCCCCCGGTACCTCCAGCCGCTTCTATTTACGCGCGCCGCGTTCCAACATATTCACCCCGGCCAAGAGGCCTATTCCCCGGCCCGCACCCCGCCATTGAGACTGCACGGGAATTATTATTTTTTTATCTCTCAACCTGTCCAAGAGGCCTGCTGCCCGCCGCACTCGCCGCCGGGCCGGCCCGCACCCCGCCATTGAGACTGAACGGGGATTATTATTTTTTTTAACTTGGCCGCCGGGCCGGGGCGGGCATCGCCCCCGGTACCTCCAGCCGCTACTATTTCCGCGG
Source organism: Hippocampus zosterae (assembly GCF_025434085.1). NCBI lineage: Eukaryota > Metazoa > Chordata > Actinopteri > Syngnathiformes > Syngnathidae > Hippocampus > Hippocampus zosterae. Next base: position 13,328,553 of record NC_067469.1, read on the forward strand.
GCCGTGTTCCAACACTATTCACCCCGGCCAAGAGGCCTATTCCCCGGCCCGCACCCCGCCATTGAGACTGCACGGGAATTATTATTTTTTTATCTCTCAACCTGTCCAAGAGGCCTGCTGCCCACCGCACTCGCCGCCGGGCCGGCCCGCACCCCGCCATTGAGACTGAACGGGGATTATTATTTTTTTTAACTCGGCCTCCGGGCCGGGGCGGGCTTCGCCCCCGGTACCTCCAGCCGCTTTTATTTACGCGCGCCGCGTTCCAACATATTCACCCCGGCCAAGAGGCCTATTCCCCGGCCCGCACCCCGCCATTGAGACTGCACGGGAATTATTATTTTTTTATCTCTCAACCTGTCCAAGAGGCCTGCTGCCCGCCGCACTCGCCGCCGGGCCGGCCCGCACCCCGCCATTGAGACTGAACGGGGATTATTATTTTTTTTAACTCGGCCTCCGGGCCGGGGCGGGCTTCGCCCCCGGTACCTCCAGCCGCTTCTATTTACGCGCGCCGCGTTCCAACATATTCACCCCGGCCAAGAGGCCTATTCCCCGGCCCGCACCCCGCCATTGAGACTGCATGGGAATTATTTTTTTTTTATCTCTCAACCTGTCCAAGAGGCCTGCTGCCCGCCGCAATCGCCGCCGGGCCGGCCCGCACCCTGCCATTGAGACTGAACGGGATTATTTATTTTTTTAACTTGGCCGCCGGGCCGGGGCGGGCATCGCCCCCGGTACCTCCAGCCGCTACTATTTCCGCGGGCCGTGTTCCAACACTATTCACCCCGGCCAAGAGGCCTATTCCCCGGCCCGCACCCCGCCATTGAGACTGCACGGGAATTATTATTTTTTTATCTCTCAACCTGTCCAAGAGGCCTGCTGCCCGCCGCAATCGCCGCCGGGCCGGCCCGCACCCCGCCATTGAGACTGAACGGGGATTATTATTTTTTTTAACTCGGCCTCCGGGCCGGGGCGGGCTTCGCCCCCGGTACCTCCAGCCGCTTCTATTTACGCGCGCCGCGTTCCAACATATTCACCCCGGCCAAGAGGCCTATTCCCCGGCCCGCACCCCGCCATTGAGACTGCACGGGAATTATTATTTTTTTATCTCTCAACCTGTCCAAGAGGCCTGCTGCCCGCCGCACTCGCCGCCGGGCCGGCCCGCACCCCGCCATTGAGACTGAACGGGGATTATTATTTTTTTTAACTCGGCCTCCGGGCCGGGGCGGGCTTCGCCCCCGGTACCTCCAGCCGCTTCTATTTACGCGCGCCGCGTTCCAACATATTCACCCCGGCCAAGAGGCCTATTCCCCGGCCCGCACCCCGCCATTGAGACTGCATGGGAATTATTTTTTTTTTTATCTCTCAACCTGTCCAAGAGGCCTGCTGCCCGCCGCAATCGCCGCCGGGCCGGCCCGCACCCTGCCATTGAGACTGAACGGGATTATTTATTTTTTTAACTTGGCCGCCGGGCCGGGGCGGGCATCGCCCCCGGTACCTCCAGCCGCTACTATTTCCGCGGGCCGTGTTCCAACACTATTCACCCCGGCCAAGAGGCCTATTCCCCGGCCCGCACCCCGCCATTGAGACTGCACGGGAATTATTATTTTTTTATCTCTCAACCTGTCCAAGAGGCCTGCTGCCCACCGCACTCGCCGCCGGGCCGGCCCGCACCCCGCCATTGAGACTGAACGGGGATTATTATTTTTTTTAACTCGGCCTCCGGGCCCGGGCGGGCTTCGCCCCCGGTACCTCCAGCCGCTTCTATTTAGCGCGCCGCGTTCCAACATATTCACCCCGGCCAAGAGGCCTATTCCCCGGCCCGCACCCCGCCATTGAGACTGCACGGGAATTATTATTTTTTTATCTCTCAACCTGTCCAAGAGGCCTGCTGCCCGCCGCACTCGCCGCCGGGCCGGCCCGCACCCCGCCATTGAGACTGAACGGGGATTATTATTTTTTTTAACTCGGCCTCCGGGCCGGGGCGGGCTTCGCCCCCGGTACCTCCAGCCGCTTCTATTTACGCGCGCCGCGTTCCAACATATTCACCCCGGCCAAGAGGCCTATTCCCCGGCCCGCACCCCGCCATTGAGACTGCATGGGAATTATTTTTTTTTTATCTCTCAACCTGTCCAAGAGGCCTGCTGCCCGCCGCAATCGCCGCCGGGCCGGCCCGCACCCTGCCATTGAGACTGAACGGGGATTATTATTTTTTTATCTCTCAACCTGTCCAAGAGGCCTGCTGCCCGCCGCAATCGCCGCTGGGCCGGCCCGCACCCTGCCATTGAGACTGAACGGGGATTATTTATTTTTTTAACTTGGCCGCCGGGCCGGGGCGGGCATCGCCCCCGGTACCTCCAGCCGCTACTATTTCCGCGGGCCGTGTTCCAACACTATTCACCCCGGCCAAGAGGCCTATTCCCAGGCCCGCACCCCGCCATTGAGACTGCACGGGAATTATTATTTTTTTATCTCTCAACCTGTCCAAGAGGCCTGCTGCCCGCCGCACTCGCCGCCGGGCCGGCCCGCACCCCGCCATTGAGACTGAACGGGGATTATTATTTTTTTTAACTCGGCCTCCGGGCCGGGGCGGGCTTCGCCCCCGGTACCTCCAGCCGCTTCTATTTACGCGCGCCGCGTTCCAACATATTCACCCCGGCCAAGAGGCCTATTCCCCGGCCCGCACCCCGCCATTGAGACTGCACGGGAATTATTATTTTTTTATCTCTCAACCTGTCCAAGAGGCCTGCTGCCCACCGCACTCGCCGCCGGGCCGGCCCGCACCCCGCCATTGAGACTGAACGGGGATTATTATTTTTTTTAACTCGGCCTCCGGGCCGGGGCGGGCTTCGCCCCCGGTACCTCCAGCCGCTTTTATTTACGCGCGCCGCGTTCCAACATATTCACCCCGGCCAAGAGGCCTATTCCCCGGCCCGCACCCCGCCATTGAGACTGCACGGGAATTATTATTTTTTTATCTCTCAACCTGTCCAAGAGGCCTGCTGCCCGCCGCACTCGCCGCCGGGCCGGCCCGCACCCCGCCATTGAGACTGAACGGGGATTATTATTTTTTTTAACTCGGCCTCCGGGCCGGGGCGGGCTTCGCCCCCGGTACCTCCAGCCGCTTCTATTTACGCGCGCCGCGTTCCAACATATTCACCCCGGCCAAGAGGCCTATTCCCCGGCCCGCACCCCGCCATTGAGACTGCATGGGAATTATTTTTTTTTATCTCTCAACCTGTCCAAGAGGCCTGCTGCCCGCCGCAATCGCCGCCGGGCCGGCCCGCACCCTGCCATTGAGACTGAACGGGATTATTTATTTTTTTAACTTGGCCGCCGGGCCGGGGCGGGCATCGCCCCCGGTACCTCCAGCCGCTACTATTTCCGCGGGCCGTGTTCCAACACTATTCACCCCGGCCAAGAGGCCTATTCCCCGGCCCGCACCCCGCCATTGAGACTGCACGGGAATTATTATTTTTTTATCTCTCAACCTGTCCAAGAGGCCTGCTGCCCGCCGCACTCGCCGCCGGGCCGGCCCGCACCCCGCCATTGAGACTGAACGGGGATTATTATTTTTTTATCTCTCAACCTGTCCAAGAGGCCTGCTGCCCGCCGCAATCGCCTCCGGGCCGGCCCGCACCCTGCCATTGAGACTGAACGGGGATTATTATTTTTTTATCTCTCAACCTGTCCAAGAGGCCTGCTGCCCGCCGCACTCGCCGCCGGGCCGGCCCGCACCCCGCCATTGAGACTGAACGGGGATTATTATTTTTTTTAACTCGGCCTCCGGGCCGGGGCGGGCTTCGCCCCCGGTACCTCCAGCCGCTTCTATTTACGCGCGCCGCGTTCCAACATATTCACCCCGGCCAAGAGGCCTATTCCCCGGCCCGCACCCCGCCATTGAGACTGCATGGGAATTATTTTTTTTTATCTCTCAACCTGTCCAAGAGGCCTGCTGCCCGCCGCAATCGCCGCCGGGCCGGCCCGCACCCTGCCATTGAGACTGAACGGGATTATTTATTTTTTTAACTTGGCCGCCGGGCCGGGGCGGGCATCGCCCCCGGTACCTCCAGCCGCTACTATTTCCGCGGGCCGTGTTCCAACACTATTCACCCCGGCCAAGAGGCCTATTCCCCGGCCCGCACCCCGCCATTGAGACTGCACGGGAATTATTATTTTTTTATCTCTCAACCTGTCCAAGAGGCCTGCTGCCCGCCGCACTCGCCGCCGGGCCGGCCCGCACCCCGCCATTGAGACTGAACGGGGATTATTATTTTTTTTAACTCGGCCTCCGGGCCGGGGCGGGCTTCGCCCCCGGTACCTCCAGCCGCTTCTATTTACGCGCGCCGCGTTCCAACATATTCACCCCGGCCAAGAGGCCTATTCCCCGGCCCGCACCCCGCCATTGAGACTGCACGGGAATTATTATTTTTTTATCTCTCAACCTGTCCAAGAGGCCTGCTGCCCGCCGCACTCGCCGCCGGGCCGGCCCGCACCCCGCCATTGAGACTGAACGGGGATTATTATTTTTTTTAACTTGGCCGCCGGGCCGGGGCAGGCATCGCCCCCGGTACCTCCAGCCGCTACTATTTCCGCGGGCCGTGTTCCAACACTATTCACCCCGGCCAAGAGGCCTATTCCCCGGCCCGCACCCCGCCATTGAGACTGCACGGGAATTATTATTTTTTTATCTCTCAACCTGTCCAAGAGGCCTGCTGCCCACCGCACTCGCCGCCGGGCCGGCCCGCACCCCGCCATTGAGACTGAACGGGGATTATTATTTTTTTTAACTCGGCCTCCGGGCCGGGGCGGGCTTCGCCCCCGGTACCTCCAGCCGCTTTTATTTACGCGCGCCGCGTTCCAACATATTCACCCCGGCCAAGAGGCCTATTCCCCGGCCCGCACCCCGCCATTGAGACTGCACGGGAATTATTATTTTTTTATCTCTCAACCTGTCCAATAGGCCTGCTGCCCGCCGCACTCGCCGCCGGGCCGGCCCGCACCCCGCCATTGAGACTGAACGGGGATTATTATTTTTTTTAACTCGGCCTCCGGGCCGGGGCGGGCTTCGCCCCCGGTACCTCCAGCCGCTTCTATTTACGCGCGCCGCGTTCCAACATATTCACCCCGGCCAAGAGGCCTATTCCCCGGCCCGCACCCCGCCATTGAGACTGCATGGGAATTATTTTTTTTTTTATCTCTCAACCTGTCCAAGAGGCCTGCTGCCCGCCGCAATCGCCGCCGGGCCGGCCCGCACCCTGCCATTGAGACTGAACGGGATTATTTATTTTTTTAACTTGGCCGCCGGGCCGGGGCGGGCATCGCCCCCGGTACCTCCAGCCGCTACTATTTCCGCGGGCCGTGTTCCAACACTATTCACCCCGGCCAAGAGGCCTATTCCCCGGCCCGCACCCCGCCATTGAGACTGCACGGGAATTATTATTTTTTTATCTCTCAACCTGTCCAAGAGGCCTGCTGCCCGCCGCAATCGCCGCCGGGCCGGCCCGCACCCCGCCATTGAGACTGAACGGGGATTATTATTTTTTTTAACTCGGCCTCCGGGCCGGGGCGGGCTTCGCCCCCGGTACCTCCAGCCGCTTCTATTTACGCGCGCCGCGTTCCAACATATTCACCCCGGCCAAGAGGCCTATTCCCCGGCCCGCACCCCGCCATTGAGACTGCACGGGAATTATTATTTTTTTATCTCTCAACCTGTCCAAGAGGCCTGCTGCCCGCCGCACTCGCCGCCGGGCCGGCCCGCACCCCGCCATTGAGACTGAACGGGGATTATTATTTTTTTTAACTCGGCCTCCGGGCCGGGGCGGGCTTCGCCCCCGGTACCTCCAGCCGCTTCTATTTACGCGCGCCGCGTTCCAACATATTCACCCCGGCCAAGAGGCCTATTCCCCGGCCCGCACCCCGCCATTGAGACTGCATGGGAATTATTTTTTTTTTTATCTCTCAACCTGTCCAAGAGGCCTGCTGCCCGCCGCAATCGCCGCCGGGCCGGCCCGCACCCTGCCATTGAGACTGAACGGGATTATTTATTTTTTTAACTTGGCCGCCGGGCCGGGGCGGGCATCGCCCCCGGTACCTCCAGCCGCTACTATTTCCGCGGGCCGTGTTCCAACACTATTCACCCCGGCCAAGAGGCCTATTCCCCGGCCCGCACCCCGCCATTGAGACTGCACGGGAATTATTATTTTTTTATCTCTCAACCTGTCCAAGAGGCCTGCTGCCCACCGCACTCGCCGCCGGGCCGGCCCGCACCCCGCCATTGAGACTGAACGGGGATTATTATTTTTTTTAACTCGGCCTCCGGGCCGGGGCGGGCTTCGCCCCCGGTACCTCCAGCCGCTTCTATTTACGCGCGCCGCGTTCCAACATATTCACCCCGGCCAAGAGGCCTATTCCCCGGCCCGCACCCCGCCATTGAGACTGCACGGGAATTATTATTTTTTTATCTCTCAACCTGTCCAAGAGGCCTGCTGCCCGCCGCACTCGCCGCCGGGCCGGCCCGCACCCCGCCATTGAGACTGAACGGGGATTATTATTTTTTTTAACTCGGCCTCCGGGCCGGGGCGGGCTTCGCCCCCGGTACCTCCAGCCGCTTCTATTTACGCGCGCCGCGTTCCAACATATTCACCCCGGCCAAGAGGCCTATTCCCCGGCCCGCACCCCGCCATTGAGACTGCATGGGAATTATTTTTTTTTTATCTCTCAACCTGTCCAAGAGGCCTGCTGCCCGCCGCAATCGCCGCCGGGCCGGCCCGCACCCTGCCATTGAGACTGAACGGGATTATTTATTTTTTTAACTTGGCCGCCGGGCCGGGGCGGGCATCGCCCCCGGTACCTCCAGCCGCTACTATTTCCGCGGGCCGTGTTCCAACACTATTCACCCCGGCCAAGAGGCCTATTCCCCGGCCCGCACCCCGCCATTGAGACTGCACGGGAATTATTATTTTTTTATCTCTCAACCTGTCCAAGAGGCCTGCTGCCCACCGCACTCGCCGCCGGGCCGGCCCGCACCCCGCCATTGAGACTGAACGGGGATTATTATTTTTTTTAATTCGGCCTCCGGGCCGGGGCGGGCTTCGCCCCCGGTACCTCCAGCCGCTTTTATTTACGCGCGCCGCGTTCCAACATATTCACCCCGGCCAAGAGGCCTATTCCCCGGCCCGCACCCCGCCATTGAGACTGCACGGGAATTATTATTTTTTTATCTCTCAACCTGTCCAAGAGGCCTGCTGCCCGCCGCACTCGCCGCCGGGCCGGCCCGCACCCCGCCATTGAGACTGAACGGGGATTATTATTTTTTTTAACTCGGCCTCCGGGCCGGGGCGGGCTTCGCCCCCGGTACCTCCAGCCGCTTCTATTTACGCGCGCCGCGTTCCAACATATTCACCCCGGCCAAGAGGCCTATTCCCCGGCCCGCACCCCGCCATTGAGACTGCATGGGAATTATTTTTTTTTTATCTCTCAACCTGTCCAAGAGGCCTGCTGCCCGCCGCAATCGCCGCCGGGCCGGCCCGCACCCTGCCATTGAGACTGAACGGGATTATTTATTTTTTTAACTTGGCCGCCGGGCCGGGGCGGGCATCGCCCCCGGTACCTCCAGCCGCTACTATTTCCGCGGGCCGTGTTCCAACACTATTCACCCCGGCCAAGAGGCCTATTCCCCGGCCCGCACCCCGCCATTGAGACTGCACGGGAATTATTATTTTTTTATCTCTCAACCTGTCCAAGAGGCCTGCTGCCCGCCGCACTCGCCGCCGGGCCGGCCCGCACCCCGCCATTGAGACTGAACGGGGATTATTATTTTTTTTAACTCGGCCTCCGGGCCGGGGCGGGCTTCGCCCCCGGTACCTCCAGCCGCTTCTATTTACGCGCGCCGCGTTCCAACATATTCACCCCGGCCAAGAGGCCTATTCCCCGGCCCGCACCCCGCCATTGAGACTGCACGGGAATTATTATTTTTTTATCTCTCAACCTGTCCAAGAGGCCTGCTGCCCGCCGCACTCGCCGCCGGGCCGGCCCGCACCCCGCCATTGAGACTGAACGGGGATTATTATTTTTTTTAACTTGGCCGCCGGGCCGGGGCGGGCATCGCCCCCGGTACCTCCAGCCGCTACTATTTCCGCGGGCCGTGTTCCAACACTATTCACCCCGGCCAAGAGGCCTATTCCCCGGCCCGCACCCCGCCATTGAGACTGCACGGGAATTATTATTTTTTTATCTCTCAACCTGTCCAAGAGGCCTGCTGCCCACCGCACTCGCCGCCGGGCCGGCCCGCACCCCGCCATTGAGACTGAACGGGGATTATTATTTTTTTTAACTCGGCCTCCGGGCCGGGGCGGGCTTCGCCCCCGGTACCTCCAGCCGCTTTTATTTACGCGCGCCGCGTTCCAACATATTCACCCCGGCCAAGAGGCCTATTCCCCGGCCCGCACCCCGCCATTGAGACTGCACGGGAATTATTATTTTTTTATCTCTCAACCTGTCCAAGAGGCCTGCTGCCCGCCGCACTCGCCGCCGGGCCGGCCCGCACCCCGCCATTGAGACTGAACGGGGATTATTATTTTTTTTAACTCGGCCTCCGGGCCGGGGCGGGCTTCGCCCCCGGTACCTCCAGCCGCTTCTATTTACGCGCGCCGCATTCCAACATATTCACCCCGGCCAAGAGGCCTATTCCCCGGCCCGCACCCCGCCATTGAGACTGCATGGGAATTATTTTTTTTTTCTCTCTCAACCTGTCCAAGAGGCCTGCTGCCCGCCCCAATCGCCGCCGGGCCGGCCCGCACCCTGCCATTGAGACTGAACGGGATTATTTATTTTTTTAACTTGGCCGCCGGGCCGGGGCGGGCATCGCCCCCGGTACCTCCAGCCGCTACTATTTCCGCGGGCCGTGTTCCAACACTATTCACCCCGGCCAAGAGGCCTATTCCCCGGCCCGCACCCCGCCATTGAGACTGCACGGGAATTATTATTTTTTTATCTCTCAACCTGTCCAAGAGGCCTGCTGCCCGCCGCAATCGCCGCCGGGCCGGCCCGCACCCCGCCATTGAGACTGAACGGGGATTATTATTTTTTTTAACTCGGCCTCCGGGCCGGGGCGGGCTTCGCCCCCGGTACCTCCAGCCGCTTCTATTTACGCGCGCCGCGTTCCAACATATTCACCCCGGCCAAGAGGCCTATTCCCCGGCCCGCACCCCGCCATTGAGACTGCACGGGAATTATTATTTTTTTATCTCTCAACCTGTCCAAGAGGCCTGCTGCCCGCCGCACTCGCCGCCGGGCCGGCCCGCACCCCGCCATTGAGACTGAACGGGGATTATTATTTTTTTTAACTCGGCCTCCGGGCCGGGGCGGGCTTCGCCCCCGGTACCTCCAGCCGCTTCTATTTACGCGCGCCGCGTTCCAACATATTCACCCCGGCCAAGAGGCCTATTCCCCGGCCCGCACCCCGCCATTGAGACTGCATGGGAATTATTTTTTTTTTTATCTCTCAACCTGTCCAAGAGGCCTGCTGCCCGCCGCAATCGCCGCCGGGCCGGCCCGCACCCTGCCATTGAGACTGAACGGGATTATTTATTTTTTTAACTTGGCCGCCGGGCCGGGGCGGGCATCGCCCCCGGTACCTCCAGCCGCTACTATTTCCGCGGGCCGTGTTCCAACACTATTCACCCCGACCAAGAGGCCTATTCCCCGGCCCGCACCCCGCCATTGAGACTGCACGGGAATTATTATTTTTTTATCTCTCAACCTGTCCAAGAGGCCTGCTGCCCACCGCACTCGCCGCCGGGCCGGCCCGCACCCCGCCATTGAGACTGAACGGGGATTATTATTTTTTTTAACTCGGCCTCCGGGCCGGGGCGGGCTTCGCCCCCGGTACCTCCAGCCGCTTCTATTTACGCGCGCCGCGTTCCAACATATTCACCCCGGCCAAGAGGCCTATTCCCCGGCCCGCACCCCGCCATTGAGACTGCACGGGAATTATTATTTTTTTATCTCTCAACCTGTCCAAGAGGCCTGCTGCCCGCCGCACTCGCCGCCGGGCCGGCCCGCACCCCGCCATTGAGACTGAACGGGGATTATTATTTTTTTTAACTCGGCCTCCGGGCCGGGGCGGGCTTCGCCCCCGGTACCTCCAGCCGCTTCTATTTACGCGCGCCGCGTTCCAACATATTCACCCCGGCCAAGAGGCCTATTCCCCGGCCCGCACCCCGCCATTGAGACTGCATGGGAATTATTTTTTTTTTATCTCTCAACCTGTCCAAGAGGCCTGCTGCCCGCCGCAATCGCCGCCGGGCCGGCCCGCACCCTGCCAATGAGACTGAACGGGATTATTTATTTTTTTAACTTGGCCGCCGGGCCGGGGCGGGCATCGCCCCCGGTACCTCCAGCCGCTACTATTTCCGCGGGCCGTGTTCCAACACTATTCACCCCGGCCAAGAGGCCTATTCCCCGGCCCGCACCCCGCCATTGAGACTGCACGGGAATTATTATTTTTTTATCTCTCAACCTGTCCAAGAGGCCTGCTGCCCGCCGCAATCGCCGCTGGGCCGGCCCGCACCCTGCCATTGAGACTGAACGGGGATTATTTATTTTTTTAACTTGGCCGCCGGGCCGGGGCGGGCATCGCCCCCGGTACCTCCAGCCGCTACTATTTCCGGGGGCCGTGTTCCAACACTATTCACCCCGGCCAAGAGGCCTATTCCCCGGCCCGCACCCCGCCATTGAGACTGCACGGGAATTATTATTTTTTTATCTCTCAACCTGTCCAAGAGGCCTGCTGCCCGCCGCACTCGCCGCCGGGCCGGCCCGCACCCCGCCATTGAGACTGAACGGGGATTATTATTTTTTTTAACTCGGCCTCCGGGCCGGGGCGGGCTTCGCCCCCGGTACCTCCAGCCGCTTCTATTTACGCGCGCCGCGTTCCAACATATTCACCACGGCCAAGAGGCCTATTCCCCGGCCCGCACCCCGCCATTGAGACTGCACGGGAATTATTATTTTTTTATCTCTCAACCTGTCCAAGAGGCCTGCTGCCCGCCGCACTCGCCGCCGGGCCGGCCCGCACCCCGCCATTGAGACTGAACGGGGATTATTATTTTTTTTAACTCGGCCTCCGGGCCGGGGCGGGCTTCGCCCCCGGTACCTCCAGCCGCTTCTATTTACGCGCGCCGCGTTCCAACATATTCACCCCGGCCAAGAGGCCTATTCCCCGGCCCGCACCCCGCCATTGAGACTGCATGGGAATTATTATTTTTTTTATCTCTCAACCTGTCCAAGAGGCCTGCTGCCCGCCGCAATTGCCGCCGGGCCGGCCCGCACCCTGCCATTGAGACTGAACGGGAATTATTATTTTTTTATCTCTCAACCTGTCCAAGAGGCCTGCTGCCCGCCGCAATCGCCGCTGGGCCGGCCCGCACCCTGCCATTGAGACTGAACGGGGATTATTTATTTTTTTAACTTGGCCGCCGGGCCGGGGCGGGCATCGCCCCCGGTACCTCCAGCCGCTACTATTTCCGCGGGCCGTGTTCCAACACTATTCACCCCGGCCAAGAGGCCTATTCCCCGGCCCGCACCCCGCCATTGAGACTGCACGGAATTATTATTTTTTTATCTCTCAACCTGTCCAAGAGGCCTGCTGCCCGCCGCAATCGCCGCCGGGCCGGCCCGCACCCCGCCATTGAGACTGAACGGGGATTATTATTTTTTTTAACTCGGCCTCCGGGCCGGGGCGGGCTTCGCCCCCGGTACCTCCAGCCGCTTCTATTTACGCGCGCCGCGTTCCAACATATTCACCCCGGCCAAGAGGCCTATTCCCCGGCCCGCACCCCGCCATTGAGACTGCACGGGAATTATTATTTTTTTATCTCTCAACCTGTCCAAGAGGCCTGCTGCCCGCCGCACTCGCCGCCGGGCCGGCCCGCACCCCGCCATTGAGACTGAACGGGGATTATTATTTTTTTTAACTCGGCCTCCGGGCCGGGGCGGGCTTCGCCCCCGGTACCTCCAGCCGCTTCTAATTACGCGCGCCGCGTTCCAACATATTCACCCCGGCCAAAAGGCCTATTCCACGGCCCGCACCCCGCCATTGAGACTGCATGGGAATTATTATTTTTTTATCTCTCAACCTGTCCAAGAGGCCTGCTGCCCGCCGCAATTGCCGCCGGGCCGGCCCGCACCCTGCCATTGAGACTGAACGGGAATTATTATTTTTTTATCTCTCAACCTGTCCAAGAGGCCTGCTGCCCGCCGCAATCGCCGCTGGGCCGGCCCGCACCCTGCCATTGAGACTGAACGGGGATTATTTATTTTTTTAACTTGGCCGCCGGGCCGGGGCGGGCATCGCCCCCGGTACCTCCAGCCGCTACTATTTCCGCGGGCCGTGTTCCAACACTATTCACCCCGGCCAAGATGCCTATTCCCCGGCCCGCACCCCGCCATTGAGACTGCACGGGAATTATTATTTTTTTATCTCTCAACCTGTCCAAGAGGCCTGCTGCCCGCCGCACTCGCCGCCGGGCCGGCCCGCACCCCGCCATTGAGACTGAACGGGGATTATTATTTTTTTTAACTCGGCCTCCGGGCCGGGGCGGGCTTCGCCCCCGGTACCTCCAGCCGCTTCTATTTACGCGCGCCGCGTTCCAACATATTCACCACGGCCAAGAGGCCTATTCCCCGGCCCGCACCCCGCCATTGAGACTGCACGGGAATTATTATTTTTTTATCTCTCAACCTGTCCAAGAGGCCTGCTGCCCGCCGCACTCGCCGCCGGGCCGGCCCGCACCCCGCCATTGAGACTGAACGGGGATTATTATTTTTTTTAACTCGGCCTCCGGGCCGGGGCGGGCTTCGCCCCCGGTACCTCCAGCCGCTTCTATTTACGCGCGCCGCGTTCCAACATATTCACCCCGGCCAAGAGGCCTATTCCCCGGCCCGCACCCCGCCATTGAGACTGCATGGGAATTATTATTTTTTTTATCTCTCAACCTGTCCAAGAGGCCTGCTGCCCGCCGCAATTGCCGCCGGGCCGGCCCGCACCCTGCCATTGAGACTGAACGGGAATTATTATTTTTTTATCTCTCAACCTGTCCAAGAGGCCTGCTGCCCGCCGCAATCGCCGCTGGGCCGGCCCGCACCCTGCCATTGAGACTGAACGGGGATTATTTATTTTTTTAACTTGGCCGCCGGGCCGGGGCGGGCATCGCCCCCGGTACCTCCAGCCGCTACTATTTCCGCGGGCCGTGTTCCAACACTATTCACCCCGGCCAAGAGGCCTATTCCCCGGCCCGCACCCCGCCATTGAGACTGCACGGAATTATTATTTTTTTATCTCTCAACCTGTCCAAGAGGCCTGCTGCCCGCCGCAATCGCCGCCGGGCCGGCCCGCACCCCGCCATTGAGACTGAACCGGGATTATTATTTTTTTTAACTCGGCCTCCGGGCCGGGGCGGGCTTCGCCCCCGGTACCTCCAGCCGCTTCTATTTACGCGCGCCGCGTTCCAACATATTCACCCCGGCCAAAAGGCCTATTCCCCGGCCCGCACCCCGCCATTGAGACTGCATGGGAATTATTATTTTTTTATCTCTCAACCTGTCCAAGAGGCCTGCTGCCCGCCGCAATTGCCGCCGGGCCGGCCCGCACCCTGCCATTGAGACTGAACGGGAATTATTATTTTTTTATCTCTCAACCTGTCCAAGAGGCCTGCTGCCCGCCGCAATCGCCGCTGGGCCGGCCCGCACCCTGCCATTGAGACTGAACGGGGATTATTTATTTTTTTAACTTGGCCGCCGGGCCGGGGCGGGCATCGCCCCCGGTACCTCCAGCCGCTACTATTTCCGCGGGCCGTGTTCCAACACTATTCACCCCGGCCAAGATGCCTATTCCCCGGCCCGCACCCCGCCATTGAGACTGCACGGGAATTATTATTTTTTTATCTCTCAACCTGTCCAAGAGGCCTGCTGCCCGCCGCACTCGCCGCCGGGCCGGCCCGCACCCCGCCATTGAGACTGAACGGGGATTATTATTTTTTTTAACTCGGCCTCCGGGCCGGGGCGGGCTTCGCCCCCGGTACCTCCAGCCGCTTCTATTTACGCGCGCCGTGTTCCAACATATTCACCCCGGCCAAGAGGCCTATTCCCCGGCCCGCACCCCGCCATTGAGACTGCACGGGAATTATTATTTTTTTATCTCTCAACCTGTCCAAGAGGCCTGCTGCCCGCCGCACTCGCCGCCGGGCCGGCCCGCACCCCGCCATTGAGACTGAACGGGGATTATTATTTTTTTTAACTCGGCCTCCGGGCCGGGGCGGGCTTCGCCCCCGGTACCTCCAGCCGCTTCTATTTACGCGCGCCGCGTTCCAACATATTCACCCCGGCCAAGAGGCCTATTCCCCGGCCCGCACCCCGCCATTGAGACTGCATGGGAATTATTATTTTTTTATCTCTCAACCTGTCCAAGAGGCCTGCTGCCCGCCGCAATCGCCGCCGGGCCGGCCCGCACCCTGCCATTGAGACTGAACGGGATTATTTATTTTTTTAACTTGGCCGCAGGGCCGGGGCGGGCATCGCCCCCGGTACCTCCAGCCGCTACTATTTCCGCGGGCCGTGTTCCAACACTATTCACCCCGGCCAAGAGGCCTATTCCCCGGCCCGCACCCCGCCATTGAGACTGCACGGGAATTATTATTTTTTTATCTCTCAACCTGTCCAAGAGGCCTGCTGCCCGCCGCAATCGCCGCCGGGCCGGCCCGCACCCCGCCATTGAGACTGAACGGGGATTATTATTTTTTTTAACTCGGCCTCCGGGCCGGGGCGGGCTTCGCCCCCGGTACCTCCAGCCGCTTCTATTTACGCGCGCTGCGCTCCAACATATTCACCCCGGCCAAGAGGCCTATTCCCCGGCCCGCACCCCGCCATTGAGACTGCATGGGAATTATTATTTTTTTATCTCTCAACCTGTCCAAGAGGCCTGCTGCCCGCCGCAATTGCCGCCGGGCCGGCCCGCACCCTGCCATTGAGACTGAACGGGAATTATTATTTTTTTATCTCTCAACCTGTCCAAGAGGCCTGCTGCCCGCCGCAATCGCCGCCGGGCCGGCCCGCACCCTGCCATTGAGACTGAACGGGGATTATTTATTTTTTTAACTTGGCCGCCGGGCCGGGGCGGGCATCGCCCCCGGTACCTCCAGCCGCTACTATTTCCGCGGGCCGTGTTCCAACACTATTCACCCCGGCCAAGAGGCCTATTCCCCGGCCCGCACCCCGCCATTGAGACTGCACGGGAATTATTATTTTTTTATCTCTCAACCTGTCCAAGAGGCCTGCTGCCCGCCGCACTCGCTGCCGGGCCGGCCCGCACCCCGCCATTGAGACTGAACGGGGATTATTTTTTTTAACTCGGCCTCCGGGCCGGGGCGGGCTTCGCCCCCGGTACCTCCAGCCGCTTCTATTTACGCGCGCCGCGTTCCAACATATTCACCCCGGCCAAGAGGCCTATTCCCCGGCCCGCACCCCGCCATTGAGACTGCATGGGAATTATTATTTTTTTATCTCTCAACCTGTCCAAGAGGCCTGCTGCCCGCCGCAATTGCCGCCGGGCCGGCCCGCACCCTGCCATTGAGACTGAATGGGAATTATTATTTTTTTATCTCTCAACCTGTCCAAGAGGCCTGCTGCCCGCCGCAATCGCCGCCGGGCCGGCCCGCACCCTGCCATTGAGACTGAACGGGGATTATTTATTTTTTTAACTTGGCCGCCGGGCCGGGGCGGGCATCGCCCCCGGTACCTCCAGCCGCTACTATTTCCGCGGGCCGTGTTCCAACACTATTCACCCCGGCCAAGAGGCCTATTCCCCGGCCCGCACCCCGCCATTGAGACTGCACGGGAATTATTATTTTTTTATGTCTCAACCTGTCCAAGAGGCCTGCTGCCCGCCGCACTCGCCGCCGGGCCGGCCCGCATCCCGCCATTGAGACTGAACGGGGATTATTATTTTTTTTAACTCGGCCTCCGGGCCGGGGCGGGCTTCGCCCCCGGTACCTCCAGCCGCTTCTAATTACGCGCGCCGCGTTCCAACATATTCACCCCGGCCAAGAGGCCTATTCCCGGGCCCGCACCCCGCCATTGAGACTGCACAGGAATTATTATTTTTTTATCTCTCAACCTGTCCAAGAGGCCTGCTGCCCGCCGCACTCGCCGCCGGGCCGGCCCGCACCCCGCCATTGAGACTGAACGGGGATTATTATTTTTTTTAACTCGGCCTCCGGGCCGGGGCGGGCTTCGCCCCCGGTACCTCCAGCCGCTTCTATTTACGCGCGCCGCGTTCCAACATATTCACCCCGGCCAAGAGGCCTATTCCCCGGCCCGCACCCCGCCATTGAGACTGCATGGGAATTATTTTTTTTTTATCTCTCAACCTGTCCAAGAGGCCTGCTGCCCGCCGCAATCGCCGCCGGGCCGGCCCGCACCCTGCCATTGAGACTGAACGGGATTATTTATTTTTTTAACTTGGCCGCCGGGCCGGGGCGGGCATCGCCCCCGGTACCTCCAGCCGCTACTATTTCCGCGGGCCGTGTTCCAACACTATTCACCCCGGCCAAGAGGCCTATTCCCCGGCCCGCACCCCGCCATTGAGACTGCACGGGAATTATTATTTTTTTATCTCTCAACCTGTCCAAGAGGCCTGCTGCCCGCCGCACTCGCCGCCGGGCCGGCCCGCACCCCGCCATTGAGACTGAACGGGGATTATTATTTTTTTTAACTCGGCCTCCGGGCCGGGGCGGGCTTCGCCCCCGGTACCTCCAGCCGCTTCTATTTACGCGCGCCGCGTTCCAACATATTCACCCCGGCCAAGAGGCCTATTCCCCGGCCCGCACCCCGCCATTGAGACTGCACGGGAATTATTATTTTTTTATCTCTCAACCTGTCCAAGAGGCCTGCTGCCCGCCGCACTCGCCGCCGGGCCGGCCCGCACCCCGCCATTGAGACTGAACGGGGATTATTATTTTTTTTAACTTGGCCGCCGGGCCGGGGCGGGCATCGCCCCCGGTACCTCCAGCCGCTACTATTTCCGCGGGCCGTGTTCCAACACTATTCACCCCGGCCAAGAGGCCTATTCCCCGGCCCGCACCCCGCCATTGAGACTGCACGGGAATTATTATTTTTTTATCTCTCAACCTGTCCAAGAGGCCTGCTGCCCACCGCACTCGCCGCCGGGCCGGCCCGCACCCCGCCATTGAGACTGAACGGGGATTATTATTTTTTTTAACTCGGCCTCCGGGCCGGGGCGGGCTTCGCCCCCGGTACCTCCAGCCGCTTTTATTTACGCGCGCCGCGTTCCAACATATTCACCCCGGCCAAGAGGCCTATTCCCCGGCCCGCACCCCGCCATTGAGACTGCACGGGAATTATTATTTTTTTATCTCTCAACCTGTCCAAGAGGCCTGCTGCCCGCCGCACTCGCCGCCGGGCCGGCCCGCACCCCGCCATTGAGACTGAACGGGGATTATTATTTTTTTTAACTCGGCCTCCGGGCCGGGGCGGGCTTCGCCCCCGGTACCTCCAGCCGCTTCTATTTACGCGCGCCGCGTTCCAACATATTCACCCCGGCCAAGAGGCCTATTCCCCGGCCCGCACCCCGCCATTGAGACTGCATGGGAATTATTTTTTTTTTCTCTCTCAACCTGTCCAAGAGGCCTGCTGCCCGCCCCAATCGCCGCCGGGCCGGCCCGCACCCTGCCATTGAGACTGAACGGGATTATTTATTTTTTTAACTTGGCCGCCGGGCCGGGGCGGGCATCGCCCCCGGTACCTCCAGCCGCTACTATTTCCGCGGGCCGTGTTCCAACACTATTCACCCCGGCCAAGAGGCCTATTCCCCGGCCCGCACCCCGCCATTGAGACTGCACGGGAATTATTATTTTTTTATCTCTCAACCTGTCCAAGAGGCCTGCTGCCCGCCGCAATCGCCGCCGGGCCGGCCCGCACCCCGCCATTGAGACTGAACGGGGATTATTATTTTTTTTAACTCGGCCTCCGGGCCGGGGCGGGCTTCGCCCCCGGTACCTCCAGCCGCTTCTATTTACGCGCGCCGCGTTCCAACATATTCACCCCGGCCAAGAGGCCTATTCCCCGGCCCGCACCCCGCCATTGAGACTGCACGGGAATTATTATTTTTTTATCTCTCAACCTGTCCAAGAGGCCTGCTGCCCGCCGCACTCGCCGCCGGGCCGGCCCGCACCCCGCCATTGAGACTGAACGGGGATTATTATTTTTTTTAACTCGGCCTCCGGGCCGGGGCGGGCTTCGCCCCCGGTACCTCCAGCCGCTTCTATTTACGCGCGCCGCGTTCCAACATATTCACCCCGGCCAAGAGGCCTATTCCCCGGCCCGCACCCCGCCATTGAGACTGCATGGGAATTATTTTTTTTTTTATCTCTCAACCTGTCCAAGAGGCCTGCTGCCCGCCGCAATCGCCGCCGGGCCGGCCCGCACCCTGCCATTGAGACTGAACGGGATTATTTATTTTTTTAACTTGGCCGCCGGGCCGGGGCGGGCATCGCCCCCGGTACCTCCAGCCGCTACTATTTCCGCGGGCCGTGTTCCAACACTATTCACCCCGACCAAGAGGCCTATTCCCCGGCCCGCACCCCGCCATTGAGACTGCACGGGAATTATTATTTTTTTATCTCTCAACCTGTCCAAGAGGCCTGCTGCCCACCGCACTCGCCGCCGGGCCGGCCCGCACCCCGCCATTGAGACTGAACGGGGATTATTATTTTTTTTAACTCGGCCTCCGGGCCGGGGCGGGCTTCGCCCCCGGTACCTCCAGCCGCTTCTATTTACGCGCGCCGCGTTCCAACATATTCACCCCGGCCAAGAGGCCTATTCCCCGGCCCGCACCCCGCCATTGAGACTGCACGGGAATTATTATTTTTTTATCTCTCAACCTGTCCAAGAGGCCTGCTGCCCGCCGCACTCGCCGCCGGGCCGGCCCGCACCCCGCCATTGAGACTGAACGGGGATTATTATTTTTTTTAACTCGGCCTCCGGGCCGGGGCGGGCTTCGCCCCCGGTACCTCCAGCCGCTTCTATTTACGCGCGCCGCGTTCCAACATATTCACCCCGGCCAAGAGGCCTATTCCCCGGCCCGCACCCCGCCATTGAGACTGCATGGGAATTATTTTTTTTTTATCTCTCAACCTGTCCAAGAGGCCTGCTGCCCGCCGCAATCGCCGCCGGGCCGGCCCGCACCCTGCCAATGAGACTGAACGGGATTATTTATTTTTTTAACTTGGCCGCCGGGCCGGGGCGGGCATCGCCCCCGGTACCTCCAGCCGCTACTATTTCCGCGGGCCGTGTTCCAACACTATTCACCCCGGCCAAGAGGCCTATTCCCCGGCCCGCACCCCGCCATTGAGACTGCACGGGAATTATTATTTTTTTATCTCTCAACCTGTCCAAGAGGCCTGCTGCCCGCCGCAATCGCCGCTGGGCCGGCCCGCACCCTGCCATTGAGACTGAACGGGGATTATTTATTTTTTTAACTTGGCCGCCGGGCCGGGGCGGGCATCGCCCCCGGTACCTCCAGCCGCTACTATTTCCGGGGGCCGTGTTCCAACACTATTCACCCCGGCCAAGAGGCCTATTCCCCGGCCCGCACCCCGCCATTGAGACTGCACGGGAATTATTATTTTTTTATCTCTCAACCTGTCCAAGAGGCCTGCTGCCCGCCGCACTCGCCGCCGGGCCGGCCCGCACCCCGCCATTGAGACTGAACGGGGATTATTATTTTTTTTAACTCGGCCTCCGGGCCGGGGCGGGCTTCGCCCCCGGTACCTCCAGCCGCTTCTATTTACGCGCGCCGCGTTCCAACATATTCACCACGGCCAAGAGGCCTATTCCCCGGCCCGCACCCCGCCATTGAGACTGCACGGGAATTATTATTTTTTTATCTCTCAACCTGTCCAAGAGGCCTGCTGCCCGCCGCACTCGCCGCCGGGCCGGCCCGCACCCCGCCATTGAGACTGAACGGGGATTATTATTTTTTTTAACTCGGCCTCCGGGCCGGGGCGGGCTTCGCCCCCGGTACCTCCAGCCGCTTCTATTTACGCGCGCCGCGTTCCAACATATTCACCCCGGCCAAGAGGCCTATTCCCCGGCCCGCACCCCGCCATTGAGACTGCATGGGAATTATTATTTTTTTTATCTCTCAACCTGTCCAAGAGGCCTGCTGCCCGCCGCAATTGCCGCCGGGCCGGCCCGCACCCTGCCATTGAGACTGAACGGGAATTATTATTTTTTTATCTCTCAACCTGTCCAAGAGGCCTGCTGCCCGCCGCAATCGCCGCTGGGCCGGCCCGCACCCTGCCATTGAGACTGAACGGGGATTATTTATTTTTTTAACTTGGCCGCCGGGCCGGGGCGGGCATCGCCCCCGGTACCTCCAGCCGCTACTATTTCCGCGGGCCGTGTTCCAACACTATTCACCCCGGCCAAGAGGCCTATTCCCCGGCCCGCACCCCGCCATTGAGACTGCACGGAATTATTATTTTTTTATCTCTCAACCTGTCCAAGAGGCCTGCTGCCCGCCGCAATCGCCGCCGGGCCGGCCCGCACCCCGCCATTGAGACTGAACGGGGATTATTATTTTTTTTAACTCGGCCTCCGGGCCGGGGCGGGCTTCGCCCCCGGTACCTCCAGCCGCTTCTATTTACGCGCGCCGCGTTCCAACATATTCACCCCGGCCAAGAGGCCTATTCCCCGGCCCGCACCCCGCCATTGAGACTGCACGGGAATTATTATTTTTTTATCTCTCAACCTGTCCAAGAGGCCTGCTGCCCGCCGCACTCGCCGCCGGGCCGGCCCGCACCCCGCCATTGAGACTGAACGGGGATTATTATTTTTTTTAACTCGGCCTCCGGGCCGGGGCGGGCTTCGCCCCCGGTACCTCCAGCCGCTTCTAATTACGCGCGCCGCGTTCCAACATATTCACCCCGGCCAAAAGGCCTATTCCACGGCCCGCACCCCGCCATTGAGACTGCATGGGAATTATTATTTTTTTATCTCTCAACCTGTCCAAGAGGCCTGCTGCCCGCCGCAATTGCCGCCGGGCCGGCCCGCACCCTGCCATTGAGACTGAACGGGAATTATTATTTTTTTATCTCTCAACCTGTCCAAGAGGCCTGCTGCCCGCCGCAATCGCCGCTGGGCCGGCCCGCACCCTGCCATTGAGACTGAACGGGGATTATTTATTTTTTTAACTTGGCCGCCGGGCCGGGGCGGGCATCGCCCCCGGTACCTCCAGCCGCTACTATTTCCGCGGGCCGTGTTCCAACACTATTCACCCCGGCCAAGATGCCTATTCCCCGGCCCGCACCCCGCCATTGAGACTGCACGGGAATTATTATTTTTTTATCTCTCAACCTGTCCAAGAGGCCTGCTGCCCGCCGCACTCGCCGCCGGGCCGGCCCGCACCCCGCCATTGAGACTGAACGGGGATTATTATTTTTTTTAACTCGGCCTCCGGGCCGGGGCGGGCTTCGCCCCCGGTACCTCCAGCCGCTTCTATTTACGCGCGCCGCGTTCCAACATATTCACCACGGCCAAGAGGCCTATTCCCCGGCCCGCACCCCGCCATTGAGACTGCACGGGAATTATTATTTTTTTATCTCTCAACCTGTCCAAGAGGCCTGCTGCCCGCCGCACTCGCCGCCGGGCCGGCCCGCACCCCGCCATTGAGACTGAACGGGGATTATTATTTTTTTTAACTCGGCCTCCGGGCCGGGGCGGGCTTCGCCCCCGGTACCTCCAGCCGCTTCTATTTACGCGCGCCGCGTTCCAACATATTCACCCCGGCCAAGAGGCCTATTCCCCGGCCCGCACCCCGCCATTGAGACTGCATGGGAATTATTATTTTTTTTATCTCTCAACCTGTCCAAGAGGCCTGCTGCCCGCCGCAATTGCCGCCGGGCCGGCCCGCACCCTGCCATTGAGACTGAACGGGAATTATTATTTTTTTATCTCTCAACCTGTCCAAGAGGCCTGCTGCCCGCCGCAATCGCCGCTGGGCCGGCCCGCACCCTGCCATTGAGACTGAACGGGGATTATTTATTTTTTTAACTTGGCCGCCGGGCCGGGGCGGGCATCGCCCCCGGTACCTCCAGCCGCTACTATTTCCGCGGGCCGTGTTCCAACACTATTCACCCCGGCCAAGAGGCCTATTCCCCGGCCCGCACCCCGCCATTGAGACTGCACGGAATTATTATTTTTTTATCTCTCAACCTGTCCAAGAGGCCTGCTGCCCGCCGCAATCGCCGCCGGGCCGGCCCGCACCCCGCCATTGAGACTGAACCGGGATTATTATTTTTTTTAACTCGGCCTCCGGGCCGGGGCGGGCTTCGCCCCCGGTACCTCCAGCCGCTTCTATTTACGCGCGCCGCGTTCCAACATATTCACCCCGGCCAAAAGGCCTATTCCCCGGCCCGCACCCCGCCATTGAGACTGCATGGGAATTATTATTTTTTTATCTCTCAACCTGTCCAAGAGGCCTGCTGCCCGCCGCAATTGCCGCCGGGCCGGCCCGCACCCTGCCATTGAGACTGAACGGGAATTATTATTTTTTTATCTCTCAACCTGTCCAAGAGGCCTGCTGCCCGCCGCAATCGCCGCTGGGCCGGCCCGCACCCTGCCATTGAGACTGAACGGGGATTATTTATTTTTTTAACTTGGCCGCCGGGCCGGGGCGGGCATCGCCCCCGGTACCTCCAGCCGCTACTATTTCCGCGGGCCGTGTTCCAACACTATTCACCCCGGCCAAGATGCCTATTCCCCGGCCCGCACCCCGCCATTGAGACTGCACGGGAATTATTATTTTTTTATCTCTCAACCTGTCCAAGAGGCCTGCTGCCCGCCGCACTCGCCGCCGGGCCGGCCCGCACCCCGCCATTGAGACTGAACGGGGATTATTATTTTTTTTAACTCGGCCTCCGGGCCGGGGCGGGCTTCGCCCCCGGTACCTCCAGCCGCTTCTATTTACGCGCGCCGTGTTCCAACATATTCACCCCGGCCAAGAGGCCTATTCCCCGGCCCGCACCCCGCCATTGAGACTGCACGGGAATTATTATTTTTTTATCTCTCAACCTGTCCAAGAGGCCTGCTGCCCGCCGCACTCGCCGCCGGGCCGGCCCGCACCCCGCCATTGAGACTGAACGGGGATTATTATTTTTTTTAACTCGGCCTCCGGGCCGGGGCGGGCTTCGCCCCCGGTACCTCCAGCCGCTTCTATTTACGCGCGCCGCGTTCCAACATATTCACCCCGGCCAAGAGGCCTATTCCCCGGCCCGCACCCCGCCATTGAGACTGCATGGGAATTATTATTTTTTTATCTCTCAACCTGTCCAAGAGGCCTGCTGCCCGCCGCAATCGCCGCCGGGCCGGCCCGCACCCTGCCATTGAGACTGAACGGGATTATTTATTTTTTTAACTTGGCCGCAGGGCCGGGGCGGGCATCGCCCCCGGTACCTCCAGCCGCTACTATTTCCGCGGGCCGTGTTCCAACACTATTCACCCCGGCCAAGAGGCCTATTCCCCGGCCCGCACCCCGCCATTGAGACTGCACGGGAATTATTATTTTTTTATCTCTCAACCTGTCCAAGAGGCCTGCTGCCCGCCGCAATCGCCGCCGGGCCGGCCCGCACCCCGCCATTGAGACTGAACGGGGATTATTATTTTTTTTAACTCGGCCTCCGGGCCGGGGCGGGCTTCGCCCCCGGTACCTCCAGCCGCTTCTATTTACGCGCGCTGCGCTCCAACATATTCACCCCGGCCAAGAGGCCTATTCCCCGGCCCGCACCCCGCCATTGAGACTGCATGGGAATTATTATTTTTTTATCTCTCAACCTGTCCAAGAGGCCTGCTGCCCGCCGCAATTGCCGCCGGGCCGGCCCGCACCCTGCCATTGAGACTGAACGGGAATTATTATTTTTTTATCTCTCAACCTGTCCAAGAGGCCTGCTGCCCGCCGCAATCGCCGCCGGGCCGGCCCGCACCCTGCCATTGAGACTGAACGGGGATTATTTATTTTTTTAACTTGGCCGCCGGGCCGGGGCGGGCATCGCCCCCGGTACCTCCAGCCGCTACTATTTCCGCGGGCCGTGTTCCAACACTATTCACCCCGGCCAAGAGGCCTATTCCCCGGCCCGCACCCCGCCATTGAGACTGCACGGGAATTATTATTTTTTTATCTCTCAACCTGTCCAAGAGGCCTGCTGCCCGCCGCACTCGCTGCCGGGCCGGCCCGCACCCCGCCATTGAGACTGAACGGGGATTATTTTTTTTAACTCGGCCTCCGGGCCGGGGCGGGCTTCGCCCCCGGTACCTCCAGCCGCTTCTATTTACGCGCGCCGCGTTCCAACATATTCACCCCGGCCAAGAGGCCTATTCCCCGGCCCGCACCCCGCCATTGAGACTGCATGGGAATTATTATTTTTTTATCTCTCAACCTGTCCAAGAGGCCTGCTGCCCGCCGCAATTGCCGCCGGGCCGGCCCGCACCCTGCCATTGAGACTGAATGGGAATTATTATTTTTTTATCTCTCAACCTGTCCAAGAGGCCTGCTGCCCGCCGCAATCGCCGCCGGGCCGGCCCGCACCCTGCCATTGAGACTGAACGGGGATTATTTATTTTTTTAACTTGGCCGCCGGGCCGGGGCGGGCATCGCCCCCGGTACCTCCAGCCGCTACTATTTCCGCGGGCCGTGTTCCAACACTATTCACCCCGGCCAAGAGGCCTATTCCCCGGCCCGCACCCCGCCATTGAGACTGCACGGGAATTATTATTTTTTTATGTCTCAACCTGTCCAAGAGGCCTGCTGCCCGCCGCACTCGCCGCCGGGCCGGCCCGCATCCCGCCATTGAGACTGAACGGGGATTATTATTTTTTTTAACTCGGCCTCCGGGCCGGGGCGGGCTTCGCCCCCGGTACCTCCAGCCGCTTCTAATTACGCGCGCCGCGTTCCAACATATTCACCCCGGCCAAGAGGCCTATTCCCGGGCCCGCACCCCGCCATTGAGACTGCACAGGAATTATTATTTTTTTATCTCTCAACCTGTCCAAGAGGCCTGCTGCCCGCCGCACTCGCCGCCGGGCCGGCCCGCACCCCGCCATTGAGACTGAACGGGGATTATTATTTTTTTTAACTCGGCCTCCGGGCCGGGGCGGGCTTCGCCCCCGGTACCTCCAGCCGCTTCTATTTACGCGCGCCGCGTTCCAACATATTCACCCCGGCCAAGAGGCCTATTCCCCGGCCCGCACCCCGCCATTGAGACTGCATGGGAATTATTTTTTTTTTATCTCTCAACCTGTCCAAGAGGCCTGCTGCCCGCCGCAATCGCCGCCGGGCCGGCCCGCACCCTGCCATTGAGACTGAACGGGATTATTTATTTTTTTAACTTGGCCGCCGGGCCGGGGCGGGCATCGCCCCCGGTACCTCCAGCCGCTACTATTTCCGCGGGCCGTGTTCCAACACTATTCACCCCGGCCAAGAGGCCTATTCCCCGGCCCGCACCCCGCCATTGAGACTGCACGGGAATTATTATTTTTTTATCTCTCAACCTGTCCAAGAGGCCTGCTGCCCACCGCACTCGCCGCCGGGCCGGCCCGCACCCCGCCATTGAGACTGAACGGGGATTATTATTTTTTTTAACTCGGCCTCCGGGCCGGGGCGGGCTTCGCCCCCGGTACCTCCAGCCGCTTCTATTTACGCGCGCCGCGTTCCAACATATTCACCCCGGCCAAGAGGCCTATTCCCCGGCCCGCACCCCGCCATTGAGACTGCACGGGAATTATTATTTTTTTATCTCTCAACCTGTCCAAGAGGCCTGCTGCCCGCCGCAATCGCCGCCGGGCCGGCCCGCACCCCGCCATTGAGACTGAACGGGGATTATTATTTTTTTTAACTCGGCCTCCGGGCCGGGGCGGGCTTCGCCCCCGGTACCTCCAGCCGCTTCTATTTACGCGCGCCGCGTTCCAACATATTCACCCCGGCCAAGAGGCCTATTCCCCGGCCCGCACCCCGCCATTGAGACTGCATGGGAATTATTATTTTTTTATCTCTCAACCTGTCCAAGAGGCCTGCTGCCCGCCGCAATTGCCGCCGGGCCGGCCCGCACCCTGCCATTGAGACTGAACGGGAATTATTATTTTTTTATCTCTCAACCTGTCCAAGAGGCCTGCTGCCCGCCGCAATCGCCGCCGGGCCGGCCCGCACCCTGCCATTGAGACTGAACGGGGATTATTTATTTTTTTAACTTGGCCGCCGGGCCGGGGCGGGCATCGCCCCCGGTACCTCCAGCCGCTACTATTTCCGCGGGCCGTGTTCCAACACTATTCACCCCGGCCAAGAGGCCTATTCCCCGGCCCGCACCCCGCCATTGAGACTGCACGGGAATTATTATTTTTTTATCTCTCAACCTGTCCAAGAGGCCTGCTGCCCGCCGCACTCGCCGCCGGGCCGGCCCGCACCCCGCCATTGAGACTGAACGGGGATTATTTATTTTTTTAACTTGGCCGCCGGGCCGGGGCGGGCATCGCCCCCGGTACCTCCAGCCGCTACTATTTCCGCGGGCCGTGTTCCAACACTATTCACCCCGGCCAAGAGGCCTATTCCCCGGCCCGCACCCCGCCATTGAGACTGCACGGGAATTATTATTTTTTTATCTCTCAACCTGTCCAAGAGGCCTGCTGCCCGCCACACTCGCCGCCGGGCCGGCCCGCACCCTGCCATTGAGACTGAACGGGGATTATTTATTTTTTTAACTTGGCCGCCGGGCCGGGGCGGGCATCGCCCCCGGTACCTCCAGCCGCTACTATTTCCCCGGGCCGTGTTCCAACACTATTCACCCCGGCCAAGAGGCCTATTCCCCGGCCCGCACCCCGCCATTGAGACTGCACGGGAATTATTATTTTTTTATCTCTCAACCTGTCCAAGAGGCCTGCTGCCCGCCGCACTCGCCGCCGGGCCGGCCCGCACCCAGCCATTGAGACTGAACGGGGATTATTATTTTTTTTAACTCGGCCTCCGGGCCGGGGCGGGCTTCGCCCCCGGTACCTCCAGCCGCTTCTATTTACGCGCGCCGCGTTCCAACATATTCACCCCGGCCAAGAGGCCTATTCCCCGGCCCGCACCCCGCCATTGAGACTGCACGGGAATTATTATTTTTTTATCTCTCAACCTGTCCAAGAGGCCTGCTGCCCGCCGCACTCGCCGCCGGGCCGGCCCGCACCCCGCCATTGAGACTGAACGGGGATTATTATTTTTTTTAACTCGGCCTCCGGGCCGGGGCGGGCTTCGCCCCCGGTACCTCCAGCCGCTTCTATTTACGCGCGCCGCGTTCCAACATATTCACCCCGGCCAAGAGGCCTATTCCCCGGCCCGCACCCCGCCATTGAGACTGCATGGGAATTATTATTTTTTTATCTCTCAACCTGTCCAAGAGGCCTGCTGCCCGCCGCAATCGCCGCCGGGCCGGCCCGCACCCTGCCATTGAGACTGAACGGGATTATTTATTTTTTTAACTTGGCCGCCGGGCCGGGGCGGGCATCGCCCCCGGTACCTCCAGCCGCTACTATTTCCGCGGGCCGTGTTCCAACACTATTCACCCCGGCCAAGAGGCCTATTCCCCGGCCCGCACCCCGCCATTGAGACTGCACGGGAATTATTATTTTTTTATCTCTCAACCTGTCCAAGAGGCCTGCTGCCCGCCGCAATCGCCGCCGGGCCGGCCCGCACCCCGCCATTGAGACTGAACGGGGATTATTATTTTTTTTAACTCGGCCTCCGGGCCGGGGCGGGCTTCGCCCCCGGTACCTCCAGCCGCTTCTATTTACGCGCGCCGCGTTCCAACATATTCACCCCGGCCAAGAGGCCTATTCCCCGGCCCGCACCCCGCCATTGAGACTGCATGGGAATTATTTTTTTTTTATCTCTCAACCTGTCCAAGAGGCCTGCTGCCCGCCGCAATCGCCGCCGGGCCGGCCCGCACCCTGCCATTGAGACTGAACGGGATTATTTATTTTTTTAACTTGGCCGCCGGGCCGGGGCGGGCATCGCCCCCGGTACCTCCAGCCGCTACTATTTCCGCGGGCCGTGTTCCAACACTATTCACCCCGGCCAAGAGGCCTATTCCCCGGCCCGCACCCCGCCATTGAGACTGCATGGGAATTATTATTTTTTTATCTCTCAACCTGTCCAAGAGGCCTGCTGCCCGCCGCAATCGCCGCCGGGCCGGCCCGGACCCCGCCATTGAGACTGAACGGGGATTATTATTTTTTTTAACTCGGCCTCCGGGCCGGGGCGGGCTTCGCCCCCGGTACTTCCAGCCGCTTCTATTTACGCGCGCCGCGTTCCAACATATTCACCCCGGCCAAGAGGCCTATTCCCCGGCCCGCACCCCGCCATTGAGACTGCACGGGAATTATTATTTTTTTATCTCTCAACCTGTCCAAGAGGCCTGCTGCCCGCCGCACTCGCCGCCGGGCCGGCCCGCACCCCGCCATTGAGACTGAACGGGGATTATTATTTTTTTTAACTCGGCCTCCGGGCCGGGGCGGGCTTCGCCCCCGGTACCTCCAGCCGCTTCTATTTACGCGCGCCGCGTTCCAACATATTCACCCCGGCCAAGAGGCCTATTCCCCGGCCCGCACCCCGCCATTGAGACTGCATGGGAATTATTATTTTTTTATCTCTCAACCTGTCCAAGAGGCCTGCTGCCCGCCGCAATTGCCGCCGGGCCGGCCCGCACCCTGCCATTGAGACTGAACGGGAATTATTATTTTTTTATCTCTCAACCTGTCCAAGAGGCCTGCTGCCCGCCGCAATCGCCGCTGGGCCGGCCCGCACCCTGCCATTGAGACTGAACGGGGATTATTTATTTTTTTAACTCGGCCTCCGGGCCGGGGCGGGCTTCGCCCCCGGTACCTCCAGCCGCTTCTATTTACGCGCGCCGCGTTCCAAAATATTCACCCCGGCCAAGAGGCCTATTCCCCGGCCCGCACCCCGCCATTGAGACTGCACGGGAATTATTATTTTTTTATCTCTCAACCTGTCCAAGAGGCCTGCTGCCCGCCGCACTCGCCGCCGGGCCGGCCCGCACCCCGCCATTGAGACTGAACGGGGATTATTATTTTTTTTAACTCGGCCTCCGGGCCGGGGCGGGCTTCGCCCCCGGTACCTCCAGCCGCTTCTATTTACTCGCGCCGCGTTCCAACATATTCACCCCGGCCAAGAGGCCTATTCCCCGGCCCGCACCCCGCCATTGAGACTGCATGGGAATTATTATTTTTTTATCTCTCAACCTGTCCAAGAGGCCTGCTGCCCGCCGCAATCGCCGCCGGGCCGGCCCGCACCCTGCCATTGAGACTGAACGGGATTATTTATTTTTTTAACTTGGCCGCCGGGCCGGGGCGGGCATCGCCCCCGGTACCTCCAGCCGCTACTATTTCCGCGGGCCGTGTTCCAACACTATTCACCCCGGCCAAGAGGCCTATTCCCCGGCCCGCACCCCGCCATTGAGACTGCACGGGAATTATTATTTTTTTTATCTCTCAACCTGTCCAAGAGGCCTGCTGCCCGCCGCAATTGCCGCCGGGCCGGC
Organism: Hippocampus zosterae; assembly: GCF_025434085.1. Classification (NCBI taxonomy): domain Eukaryota; kingdom Metazoa; phylum Chordata; class Actinopteri; order Syngnathiformes; family Syngnathidae; genus Hippocampus; species Hippocampus zosterae. Next base: position 13,358,213 of record NC_067469.1, read on the forward strand.
CCGCACCCTGCCATTGAGACTGAACGGGAATTATTATTTTTTTATCTCTCAACCTGTCCAAGAGGCCTGCTGCCCGCCGCAATCGCCGCCGGGCCGGCCCGCACCCTGCCATTGAGACTGAACGGGGATTATTTATTTTTTTAACTTGGCCGCCGGGCCGGGGCGGGCATCGCCCCCGGTACCTCCAGCCGCTACTATTTCCGCGGGCCGTGTTCCAACACTATTCACCCCGGCCAAGAGGCCTATTCCCCGGCCCGCACCCCGCCATTGAGACTGCACGGGAATTATTATTTTTTTATCTCTCAACCTGTCCAAGAGGCCTGCTGCCCGCCGCACTCGCTGCCGGGCCGGCCCGCACCCCGCCATTGAGACTGAACGGGGATTATTTTTTTTAACTCGGCCTCCGGGCCGGGGCGGGCTTCGCCCCCGGTACCTCCAGCCGCTTCTATTTACGCGCGCCGCGTTCCAACATATTCACCCCGGCCAAGAGGCCTATTCCCCGGCCCGCACCCCGCCATTGAGACTGCATGGGAATTATTATTTTTTTATCTCTCAACCTGTCCAAGAGGCCTGCTGTCCGCCGCAATTGCCGCCGGGCCGGCCCGCACCCTGCCATTGAGACTGAACGGGAATTATTATTTTTTTATCTCTCAACCTGTCCAAGAGGCCTGCTGCCCGCCGCAATCGCCGCCGGGCCGGCCCGCACCCCGCCATTGAGACTGAACGGGGATTATTATTTTTTTTAACTCGGCCTCCGGGCCGGGGCGGGCTTCGCCCCCGGTACCTCCAGCCGCTTCTATTTACGCGCGCCGCGTTCCAACATATTCACCCCGGCCAAGAGGCCTATTCCCCGGCCCGCACCCCGCCATTGAGACTGCATGGGAATTATTTTTTTTTTATCTCTCAACCTGTCCAAGAGGCCTGCTGCCCGCCGCAATCGCCGCCGGGCCGGCCCGCACCCTGCCATTGAGACTGAACGGGATTATTTATTTTTTTAACTTGGCCGCCGGGCCGGGGCGGGCATCGCCCCCGGTACCTCCAGCCGCTACTATTTCCGCGGGCCGTGTTCCAACACTATTCACCCCGGCCAAGAGGCCTATTCCCCGGCCCGCACCCCGCCATTGAGACTGCACGGGAATTATTATTTTTTTATCTCTCAACCTGTCCAAGAGGCCTGCTGCCCACCGCACTCGCCGCCGGGCGGCCCGCACCCCGCCATTGAGACTGAACGGGGATTATTATTTTTTTTAACTCGGCCTCCGGGCCGGGGCGGGCTTCGCCCCCGGTACCTCCAGCCGCTTTTATTTACGCGCGCCGCGTTCCAACATATTCACCCCGGCCAAGAGGCCTATTCCCCGGCCCGCACCCCGCCATTGAGACTGCACGGGAATTATTATTTTTTTATCTCTCAACCTGTCCAAGAGGCCTGCTGCCCGCCGCACTCGCCGCCGGGCCGGCCCGCACCCCGCCATTGAGACTGAACGGGGATTATTATTTTTTTTAACTCGGCCTCCGGGCCGGGGCGGGCTTCGCCCCCGGTACCTCCAGCCGCTTCTATTTACGCGCGCCGCGTTCCAACATATTCACCCCGGCCAAGAGGCCTATTCCCCGGCCCGCACCCCGCCATTGAGACTGCATGGGAATTATTTTTTTTTTATCTCTCAACCTGTCCAAGAGGCCTGCTGCCCGCCGCAATCGCCGCCGGGCCGGCCCGCACCCTGCCATTGAGACTGAACGGGATTATTTATTTTTTTAACTTGGCCGCCGGGCCGGGGCGGGCATCGCCCCCGGTACCTCCAGCCGCTACTATTTCCGCGGGCCGTGTTCCAACACTATTCACCCCGGCCAAGAGGCCTATTCCCCGGCCCGCACCCCGCCATTGAGACTGCACGGGAATTATTATTTTTTTATCTCTCAACCTGTCCAAGAGGCCTGCTGCCCGCCGCACTCGCCGCCGGGCCGGCCCGCACCCCGCCATTGAGACTGAACGGGGATTATTATTTTTTTTAACTCGGCCTCCGGGCCGGGGCGGGCTTCGCCCCCGGTACCTCCAGCCGCTTCTATTTACGCGCGCCGCGTTCCAACATATTCACCCCGGCCAAGAGGCCTATTCCCCGGCCCGCACCCCGCCATTGAGACTGCACGGGAATTATTATTTTTTTATCTCTCAACCTGTCCAAGAGGCCTGCTGCCCGCCGCAATCGCCGCCGGGCCGGCCCGCACCCTGCCATTGAGACTGAACGGGATTATTTATTTTTTTAACTTGGCCGCCGGGCCGGGGCGGGCATCGCCCCCGGTACCTCCAGCCGCTACTATTTCCGCGGGCCGTGTTCCAACACTATTCACCCCGGCCAAGAGGCCTATTCCCCGGCCCGCACCCCGCCATTGAGACTGCATGGGAATTATTATTTTTTTATCTCTCAACCTGTCCAAGAGGCCTGCTGCCCGCCGCAATCGCCGCCGGGCCGGCCCGCACCCCGCCATTGAGACTGAACGGGGATTATTATTTTTTTTAACTCGGCCTCCGGGCCGGGGCGGGCTTCGCCCCCGGTACTTCCAGCCGCTTCTATTTACGCGCGCCGCGTTCCAACATATTCACCCCGGCCAAGAGGCCTATTCCCCGGCCCGCACCCCGCCATTGAGACTGCACGGGAATTATTATTTTTTTATCTCTCAACCTGTCCAAGAGGCCTGCTGCCCGCCGCACTCGCCGCCGGGCCGGCCCGCACCCCGCCATTGAGACTGAACGGGGATTATTATTTTTTTTAACTCGGCCTCCGGGCCGGGGCGGGCTTCGCCCCCGGTACCTCCAGCCGCTTCTATTTACGCGCGCCGCGTTCCAACATATTCACCCCGGCCAAGAGGCCTATTCCCCGGCCCGCACCCCGCCATTGAGACTGCATGGGAATTATTATTTTTTTATCTCTCAACCTGTCCAAGAGGCCTGCTGCCCGCCGCAATTGCCGCCGGGCCGGCCCGCACCCTGCCATTGAGACTGAACGGGAATTATTATTTTTTTATCTCTCAACCTGTCCAAGAGGCCTGCTGCCCGCCGCAATCGCCGCTGGGCCGGCCCGCACCCTGCCATTGAGACTGAACGGGGATTATTTATTTTTTTAACTCGGCCTCCGGGCCGGGGCGGGCTTCGCCCCCGGTACCTCCAGCCGCTTCTATTTACGCGCCGCGTTCCAAAATATTCACCCCGGCCAAGAGGCCTATTCCCCGGCCCGCACCCCGCCATTGAGACTGCACGGGAATTATTATTTTTTTATCTCTCAACCTGTCCAAGAGGCCTGCTGCCCGCCGCACTCGCCGCCGGGCCGGCCCGCACCCCGCCATTGAGACTGAACGGGGATTATTATTTTTTTTAACTCGGCCTCCGGGCCGGGGCGGGCTTCGCCCCCGGTACCTCCAGCCGCTTCTATTTACTCGCGCCGCGTTCCAACATATTCACCCCGGCCAAGAGGCCTATTCCCCAGCCCGCACCCCGCCATTGAGACTGCATGGGAATTATTATTTTTTTATCTCTCAACCTGTCCAAGAGGCCTGCTGCCCGCCGCAATCGCCGCCGGGCCGGCCCGCACCCTGCCATTGAGACTGAACGGGATTATTTATTTTTTTAACTTGGCCGCCGGGCCGGGGCGGGCATCGCCCCCGGTACCTCCAGCCGCTACTATTTCCGCGGGCCGTGTTCCAACACTATTCACCCCGGCCAAGAGGCCTATTCCCCGGCCCGCACCCCGCCATTGAGACTGCACGGGAATTATTATTTTTTTTATCTCTCAACCTGTCCAAGAGGCCTGCTGCCCGCCGCAATTGCCGCCGGGCCGGCCCGCACCCTGCCATTGAGACTGAACGGGAATTATTATTTTTTTATCTCTCAACCTGTCCAAGAGGCCTGCTGCCCGCCGCAATCGCCGCCGGGCCGGCCCGCACCCTGCCATTGAGACTGAACGGGGATTATTTATTTTTTTAACTTGGCCGCCGGGCCGGGGCGGGCATCGCCCCCGGTACCTCCAGCCGCTACTATTTCCGCGGGCCGTGTTCCAACACTATTCACCCCGGCCAAGAGGCCTATTCCCCGGCCCGCACCCCGCCATTGAGACTGCACGGGAATTATTATTTTTTTATCTCTCAACCTGTCCAAGAGGCCTGCTGCCCGCCGCACTCGCTGCCGGGCCGGCCCGCACCCCGCCATTGAGACTGAACGGGGATTATTTTTTTTAACTCGGCCTCCGGGCCGGGGCGGGCTTCGCCCCCGGTACCTCCAGCCGCTTCTATTTACGCGCGCCGCGTTCCAACATATTCACCCCGGCCAAGAGGCCTATTCCCCGGCCCGCACCCCGCCATTGAGACTGCATGGGAATTATTATTTTTTTATCTCTCAACCTGTCCAAGAGGCCTGCTGTCCGCCGCAATTGCCGCCGGGCCGGCCCGCACCCTGCCATTGAGACTGAACGGGAATTATTATTTTTTTATCTCTCAACCTGTCCAAGAGGCCTGCTGCCCGCCGCAATCGCCGCCGGGCCGGCCCGCACCCCGCCATTGAGACTGAACGGGGATTATTATTTTTTTTAACTCGGCCTCCGGGCCGGGGCGGGCTTCGCCCCCGGTACCTCCAGCCGCTTCTATTTACGCGCGCCGCGTTCCAACATATTCACCCCGGCCAAGAGGCCTATTCCCCGGCCCGCACCCCGCCATTGAGACTGCATGGGAATTATTTTTTTTTTATCTCTCAACCTGTCCAAGAGGCCTGCTGCCCGCCGCAATCGCCGCCGGGCCGGCCCGCACCCTGCCATTGAGACTGAACGGGATTATTTATTTTTTTAACTTGGCCGCCGGGCCGGGGCGGGCATCGCCCCCGGTACCTCCAGCCGCTACTATTTCCGCGGGCCGTGTTCCAACACTATTCACCCCGGCCAAGAGGCCTATTCCCCGGCCCGCACCCCGCCATTGAGACTGCACGGGAATTATTATTTTTTTATCTCTCAACCTGTCCAAGAGGCCTGCTGCCCACCGCACTCGCCGCCGGGCGGCCCGCACCCCGCCATTGAGACTGAACGGGGATTATTATTTTTTTTAACTCGGCCTCCGGGCCGGGGCGGGCTTCGCCCCCGGTACCTCCAGCCGCTTTTATTTACGCGCGCCGCGTTCCAACATATTCACCCCGGCCAAGAGGCCTATTCCCCGGCCCGCACCCCGCCATTGAGACTGCACGGGAATTATTATTTTTTTATCTCTCAACCTGTCCAAGAGGCCTGCTGCCCGCCGCACTCGCCGCCGGGCCGGCCCGCACCCCGCCATTGAGACTGAACGGGGATTATTATTTTTTTTAACTCGGCCTCCGGGCCGGGGCGGGCTTCGCCCCCGGTACCTCCAGCCGCTTCTATTTACGCGCGCCGCGTTCCAACATATTCACCCCGGCCAAGAGGCCTATTCCCCGGCCCGCACCCCGCCATTGAGACTGCATGGGAATTATTTTTTTTTTATCTCTCAACCTGTCCAAGAGGCCTGCTGCCCGCCGCAATCGCCGCCGGGCCGGCCCGCACCCTGCCATTGAGACTGAACGGGATTATTTATTTTTTTAACTTGGCCGCCGGGCCGGGGCGGGCATCGCCCCCGGTACCTCCAGCCGCTACTATTTCCGCGGGCCGTGTTCCAACACTATTCACCCCGGCCAAGAGGCCTATTCCCCGGCCCGCACCCCGCCATTGAGACTGCACGGGAATTATTATTTTTTTATCTCTCAACCTGTCCAAGAGGCCTGCTGCCCGCCGCACTCGCCGCCGGGCCGGCCCGCACCCCGCCATTGAGACTGAACGGGGATTATTATTTTTTTTAACTCGGCCTCCGGGCCGGGGCGGGCTTCGCCCCCGGTACCTCCAGCCGCTTCTATTTACGCGCGCCGCGTTCCAACATATTCACCCCGGCCAAGAGGCCTATTCCCCGGCCCGCACCCCGCCATTGAGACTGCACGGGAATTATTATTTTTTTATCTCTCAACCTGTCCAAGAGGCCTGCTGCCCGCCGCAATCGCCGCCGGGCCGGCCCGCACCCTGCCATTGAGACTGAACGGGATTATTTATTTTTTTAACTTGGCCGCCGGGCCGGGGCGGGCATCGCCCCCGGTACCTCCAGCCGCTACTATTTCCGCGGGCCGTGTTCCAACACTATTCACCCCGGCCAAGAGGCCTATTCCCCGGCCCGCACCCCGCCATTGAGACTGCATGGGAATTATTATTTTTTTATCTCTCAACCTGTCCAAGAGGCCTGCTGCCCGCCGCAATCGCCGCCGGGCCGGCCCGCACCCCGCCATTGAGACTGAACGGGGATTATTATTTTTTTTAACTCGGCCTCCGGGCCGGGGCGGGCTTCGCCCCCGGTACTTCCAGCCGCTTCTATTTACGCGCGCCGCGTTCCAACATATTCACCCCGGCCAAGAGGCCTATTCCCCGGCCCGCACCCCGCCATTGAGACTGCACGGGAATTATTATTTTTTTATCTCTCAACCTGTCCAAGAGGCCTGCTGCCCGCCGCACTCGCCGCCGGGCCGGCCCGCACCCCGCCATTGAGACTGAACGGGGATTATTATTTTTTTTAACTCGGCCTCCGGGCCGGGGCGGGCTTCGCCCCCGGTACCTCCAGCCGCTTCTATTTACGCGCGCCGCGTTCCAACATATTCACCCCGGCCAAGAGGCCTATTCCCCGGCCCGCACCCCGCCATTGAGACTGCATGGGAATTATTATTTTTTTATCTCTCAACCTGTCCAAGAGGCCTGCTGCCCGCCGCAATTGCCGCCGGGCCGGCCCGCACCCTGCCATTGAGACTGAACGGGAATTATTATTTTTTTATCTCTCAACCTGTCCAAGAGGCCTGCTGCCCGCCGCAATCGCCGCTGGGCCGGCCCGCACCCTGCCATTGAGACTGAACGGGGATTATTTATTTTTTTAACTCGGCCTCCGGGCCGGGGCGGGCTTCGCCCCCGGTACCTCCAGCCGCTTCTATTTACGCGCGCCGCGTTCCAAAATATTCACCCCGGCCAAGAGGCCTATTCCCCGGCCCGCACCCCGCCATTGAGACTGCACGGGAATTATTATTTTTTTATCTCTCAACCTGTCCAAGAGGCCTGCTGCCCGCCGCACTCGCCGCCGGGCCGGCCCGCACCCCGCCATTGAGACTGAACGGGGATTATTATTTTTTTTAACTCGGCCTCCGGGCCGGGGCGGGCTTCGCCCCCGGTACCTCCAGCCGCTTCTATTTACTCGCGCCGCGTTCCAACATATTCACCCCGGCCAAGAGGCCTATTCCCCAGCCCGCACCCCGCCATTGAGACTGCATGGGAATTATTATTTTTTTATCTCTCAACCTGTCCAAGAGGCCTGCTGCCCGCCGCAATCGCCGCCGGGCCGGCCCGCACCCTGCCATTGAGACTGAACGGGATTATTTATTTTTTTAACTTGGCCGCCGGGCCGGGGCGGGCATCGCCCCCGGTACCTCCAGCCGCTACTATTTCCGCGGGCCGTGTTCCAACACTATTCACCCCGGCCAAGAGGCCTATTCCCCGGCCCGCACCCCGCCATTGAGACTGCACGGGAATTATTATTTTTTTTATCTCTCAACCTGTCCAAGAGGCCTGCTGCCCGCCGCAATTGCCGCCGGGCCGGCCCGCACCCTGCCATTGAGACTGAACGGGAATTATTATTTTTTTATCTCTCAACCTGTCCAAGAGGCCTGCTGCCCGCCGCAATCGCCGCCGGGCCGGCCCGCACCCTGCCATTGAGACTGAACGGGGATTATTTATTTTTTTAACTTGGCCGCCGGGCCGGGGCGGGCATCGCCCCCGGTACCTCCAGCCGCTACTATTTCCGCGGGCCGTGTTCCAACACTATTCACCCCGGCCAAGAGGCCTATTCCCCGGCCCGCACCCCGCCATTGAGACTGCACGGGAATTATTATTTTTTTATCTCTCAACCTGTCCAAGAGGCCTGCTGCCCGCCGCACTCGCTGCCGGGCCGGCCCGCACCCCGCCATTGAGACTGAACGGGGATTATTTTTTTTAACTCGGCCTCCGGGCCGGGGCGGGCTTCGCCCCCGGTACCTCCAGCCGCTTCTATTTACGCGCGCCGCGTTCCAACATATTCACCCCGGCCAAGAGGCCTATTCCCCGGCCCGCACCCCGCCATTGAGACTGCATGGGAATTATTATTTTTTTATCTCTCAACCTGTCCAAGAGGCCTGCTGCCCGCCGCAATCGCCGCCGGGCCGGCCCGCACCCTGCCATTGAGACTGAACGGGATTATTTATTTTTTTAACTTGGCCGCCGGGCCGGGGCGGGCATCGCCCCCGGTACCTCCAGCCGCTACTATTTCCGCGGGCCGTGTTCCAACACTATTCACCCCGGCCAAGAGGCCTATTCCCCGGCCCGCACCCCGCCATTGAGACTGCACGGGAATTATTATTTTTTTTATCTCTCAACCTGTCCAAGAGGCCTGCTGCCCGCCGCAATTGCCGCCGGGCCGGCCCGCACCCTGCCATTGAGACTGAACGGGAATTATTATTTTTTTATCTCTCAACCTGTCCAAGAGGCCTGCTGCCCGCCGCAATCGCCGCCGGGCCGGCCCGCACCCTGCCATTGAGACTGAACGGGGATTATTTATTTTTTTAACTTGGCCGCCGGGCCGGGGCGGGCATCGCCCCCGGTACCTCCAGCCGCTACTATTTCCGCGGGCCGTGTTCCAACACTATTCACCCCGGCCAAGAGGCCTATTCCCCGGCCCGCACCCCGCCATTGAGACTGCACGGGAATTATTATTTTTTTATCTCTCAACCTGTCCAAGAGGCCTGCTGCCCGCCGCACTCGCTGCCGGGCCGGCCCGCACCCCGCCATTGAGACTGAACGGGGATTATTTTTTTTAACTCGGCCTCCGGGCCGGGGCGGGCTTCGCCCCCGGTACCTCCAGCCGCTTCTATTTACGCGCGCCGCGTTCCAACATATTCACCCCGGCCAAGAGGCCTATTCCCCGGCCCGCACCCCGCCATTGAGACTGCATGGGAATTATTATTTTTTTATCTCTCAACCTGTCCAAGAGGCCTGCTGTCCGCCGCAATTGCCGCCGGGCCGGCCCGCACCCTGCCATTGAGACTGAACGGGAATTATTATTTTTTTATCTCTCAACCTGTCCAAGAGGCCTGCTGCCCGCCGCAATCGCCGCCGGGCCGGCCCGCACCCCGCCATTGAGACTGAACGGGGATTATTATTTTTTTTAACTCGGCCTCCGGGCCGGGGCGGGCTTCGCCCCCGGTACCTCCAGCCGCTTCTATTTACGCGCGCCGCGTTCCAACATATTCACCCCGGCCAAGAGGCCTATTCCCCGGCCCGCACCCCGCCATTGAGACTGCATGGGAATTATTTTTTTTTTATCTCTCAACCTGTCCAAGAGGCCTGCTGCCCGCCGCAATCGCCGCCGGGCCGGCCCGCACCCTGCCATTGAGACTGAACGGGATTATTTATTTTTTTAACTTGGCCGCCGGGCCGGGGCGGGCATCGCCCCCGGTACCTCCAGCCGCTACTATTTCCGCGGGCCGTGTTCCAACACTATTCACCCCGGCCAAGAGGCCTATTCCCCGGCCCGCACCCCGCCATTGAGACTGCACGGGAATTATTATTTTTTTATCTCTCAACCTGTCCAAGAGGCCTGCTGCCCACCGCACTCGCCGCCGGGCGGCCCGCACCCCGCCATTGAGACTGAACGGGGATTATTATTTTTTTTAACTCGGCCTCCGGGCCGGGGCGGGCTTCGCCCCCGGTACCTCCAGCCGCTTTTATTTACGCGCGCCGCGTTCCAACATATTCACCCCGGCCAAGAGGCCTATTCCCCGGCCCGCACCCCGCCATTGAGACTGCACGGGAATTATTATTTTTTTATCTCTCAACCTGTCCAAGAGGCCTGCTGCCCGCCGCACTCGCCGCCGGGCCGGCCCGCACCCCGCCATTGAGACTGAACGGGGATTATTATTTTTTTTAACTCGGCCTCCGGGCCGGGGCGGGCTTCGCCCCCGGTACCTCCAGCCGCTTCTATTTACGCGCGCCGCGTTCCAACATATTCACCCCGGCCAAGAGGCCTATTCCCCGGCCCGCACCCCGCCATTGAGACTGCATGGGAATTATTTTTTTTTTATCTCTCAACCTGTCCAAGAGGCCTGCTGCCCGCCGCAATCGCCGCCGGGCCGGCCCGCACCCTGCCATTGAGACTGAACGGGATTATTTATTTTTTTAACTTGGCCGCCGGGCCGGGGCGGGCATCGCCCCCGGTACCTCCAGCCGCTACTATTTCCGCGGGCCGTGTTCCAACACTATTCACCCCGGCCAAGAGGCCTATTCCCCGGCCCGCACCCCGCCATTGAGACTGCACGGGAATTATTATTTTTTTATCTCTCAACCTGTCCAAGAGGCCTGCTGCCCGCCGCACTCGCCGCCGGGCCGGCCCGCACCCCGCCATTGAGACTGAACGGGGATTATTATTTTTTTTAACTCGGCCTCCGGGCCGGGGCGGGCTTCGCCCCCGGTACCTCCAGCCGCTTCTATTTACGCGCGCCGCGTTCCAACATATTCACCCCGGCCAAGAGGCCTATTCCCCGGCCCGCACCCCGCCATTGAGACTGCACGGGAATTATTATTTTTTTATCTCTCAACCTGTCCAAGAGGCCTGCTGCCCGCCGCAATCGCCGCCGGGCCGGCCCGCACCCTGCCATTGAGACTGAACGGGATTATTTATTTTTTTAACTTGGCCGCCGGGCCGGGGCGGGCATCGCCCCCGGTACCTCCAGCCGCTACTATTTCCGCGGGCCGTGTTCCAACACTATTCACCCCGGCCAAGAGGCCTATTCCCCGGCCCGCACCCCGCCATTGAGACTGCATGGGAATTATTATTTTTTTATCTCTCAACCTGTCCAAGAGGCCTGCTGCCCGCCGCAATCGCCGCCGGGCCGGCCCGCACCCCGCCATTGAGACTGAACGGGGATTATTATTTTTTTTAACTCGGCCTCCGGGCCGGGGCGGGCTTCGCCCCCGGTACTTCCAGCCGCTTCTATTTACGCGCGCCGCGTTCCAACATATTCACCCCGGCCAAGAGGCCTATTCCCCGGCCCGCACCCCGCCATTGAGACTGCACGGGAATTATTATTTTTTTATCTCTCAACCTGTCCAAGAGGCCTGCTGCCCGCCGCACTCGCCGCCGGGCCGGCCCGCACCCCGCCATTGAGACTGAACGGGGATTATTATTTTTTTTAACTCGGCCTCCGGGCCGGGGCGGGCTTCGCCCCCGGTACCTCCAGCCGCTTCTATTTACGCGCGCCGCGTTCCAACATATTCACCCCGGCCAAGAGGCCTATTCCCCGGCCCGCACCCCGCCATTGAGACTGCATGGGAATTATTATTTTTTTATCTCTCAACCTGTCCAAGAGGCCTGCTGCCCGCCGCAATTGCCGCCGGGCCGGCCCGCACCCTGCCATTGAGACTGAACGGGAATTATTATTTTTTTATCTCTCAACCTGTCCAAGAGGCCTGCTGCCCGCCGCAATCGCCGCTGGGCCGGCCCGCACCCTGCCATTGAGACTGAACGGGGATTATTTATTTTTTTAACTCGGCCTCCGGGCCGGGGCGGGCTTCGCCCCCGGTACCTCCAGCCGCTTCTATTTACGCGCGCCGCGTTCCAAAATATTCACCCCGGCCAAGAGGCCTATTCCCCGGCCCGCACCCCGCCATTGAGACTGCACGGGAATTATTATTTTTTTATCTCTCAACCTGTCCAAGAGGCCTGCTGCCCGCCGCACTCGCCGCCGGGCCGGCCCGCACCCCGCCATTGAGACTGAACGGGGATTATTATTTTTTTTAACTCGGCCTCCGGGCCGGGGCGGGCTTCGCCCCCGGTACCTCCAGCCGCTTCTATTTACTCGCGCCGCGTTCCAACATATTCACCCCGGCCAAGAGGCCTATTCCCCAGCCCGCACCCCGCCATTGAGACTGCATGGGAATTATTATTTTTTTATCTCTCAACCTGTCCAAGAGGCCTGCTGCCCGCCGCAATCGCCGCCGGGCCGGCCCGCACCCTGCCATTGAGACTGAACGGGATTATTTATTTTTTTAACTTGGCCGCCGGGCCGGGGCGGGCATCGCCCCCGGTACCTCCAGCCGCTACTATTTCCGCGGGCCGTGTTCCAACACTATTCACCCCGGCCAAGAGGCCTATTCCCCGGCCCGCACCCCGCCATTGAGACTGCACGGGAATTATTATTTTTTTTATCTCTCAACCTGTCCAAGAGGCCTGCTGCCCGCCGCAATTGCCGCCGGGCCGGCCCGCACCCTGCCATTGAGACTGAACGGGAATTATTATTTTTTTATCTCTCAACCTGTCCAAGAGGCCTGCTGCCCGCCGCAATCGCCGCCGGGCCGGCCCGCACCCTGCCATTGAGACTGAACGGGGATTATTTATTTTTTTAACTTGGCCGCCGGGCCGGGGCGGGCATCGCCCCCGGTACCTCCAGCCGCTACTATTTCCGCGGGCCGTGTTCCAACACTATTCACCCCGGCCAAGAGGCCTATTCCCCGGCCCGCACCCCGCCATTGAGACTGCACGGGAATTATTATTTTTTTATCTCTCAACCTGTCCAAGAGGCCTGCTGCCCGCCGCACTCGCTGCCGGGCCGGCCCGCACCCCGCCATTGAGACTGAACGGGGATTATTTTTTTTAACTCGGCCTCCGGGCCGGGGCGGGCTTCGCCCCCGGTACCTCCAGCCGCTTCTATTTACGCGCGCCGCGTTCCAACATATTCACCCCGGCCAAGAGGCCTATTCCCCGGCCCGCACCCCGCCATTGAGACTGCATGGGAATTATTATTTTTTTATCTCTCAACCTGTCCAAGAGGCCTGCTGCCCGCCGCAATCGCCGCCGGGCCGGCCCGCACCCTGCCATTGAGACTGAACGGGATTATTTATTTTTTTAACTTGGCCGCCGGGCCGGGGCGGGCATCGCCCCCGGTACCTCCAGCCGCTACTATTTCCGCGGGCCGTGTTCCAACACTATTCACCCCGGCCAAGAGGCCTATTCCCCGGCCCGCACCCCGCCATTGAGACTGCACGGGAATTATTATTTTTTTTATCTCTCAACCTGTCCAAGAGGCCTGCTGCCCGCCGCAATTGCCGCCGGGCCGGCCCGCACCCTGCCATTGAGACTGAACGGGAATTATTATTTTTTTATCTCTCAACCTGTCCAAGAGGCCTGCTGCCCGCCGCAATCGCCGCCGGGCCGGCCCGCACCCTGCCATTGAGACTGAACGGGGATTATTTATTTTTTTAACTTGGCCGCCGGGCCGGGGCGGGCATCGCCCCCGGTACCTCCAGCCGCTACTATTTCCGCGGGCCGTGTTCCAACACTATTCACCCCGGCCAAGAGGCCTATTCCCCGGCCCGCACCCCGCCATTGAGACTGCACGGGAATTATTATTTTTTTATCTCTCAACCTGTCCAAGAGGCCTGCTGCCCGCCGCACTCGCTGCCGGGCCGGCCCGCACCCCGCCATTGAGACTGAACGGGGATTATTTTTTTTAACTCGGCCTCCGGGCCGGGGCGGGCTTCGCCCCCGGTACCTCCAGCCGCTTCTATTTACGCGCGCCGCGTTCCAACATATTCACCCCGGCCAAGAGGCCTATTCCCCGGCCCGCACCCCGCCATTGAGACTGCATGGGAATTATTATTTTTTTATCTCTCAACCTGTCCAAGAGGCCTGCTGTCCGCCGCAATTGCCGCCGGGCCGGCCCGCACCCTGCCATTGAGACTGAACGGGAATTATTATTTTTTTATCTCTCAACCTGTCCAAGAGGCCTGCTGCCCGCCGCAATCGCCGCCGGGCCGGCCCGCACCCCGCCATTGAGACTGAACGGGGATTATTATTTTTTTTAACTCGGCCTCCGGGCCGGGGCGGGCTTCGCCCCCGGTACCTCCAGCCGCTTCTATTTACGCGCGCCGCGTTCCAACATATTCACCCCGGCCAAGAGGCCTATTCCCCGGCCCGCACCCCGCCATTGAGACTGCATGGGAATTATTTTTTTTTTATCTCTCAACCTGTCCAAGAGGCCTGCTGCCCGCCGCAATCGCCGCCGGGCCGGCCCGCACCCTGCCATTGAGACTGAACGGGATTATTTATTTTTTTAACTTGGCCGCCGGGCCGGGGCGGGCATCGCCCCCGGTACCTCCAGCCGCTACTATTTCCGCGGGCCGTGTTCCAACACTATTCACCCCGGCCAAGAGGCCTATTCCCCGGCCCGCACCCCGCCATTGAGACTGCACGGGAATTATTATTTTTTTATCTCTCAACCTGTCCAAGAGGCCTGCTGCCCACCGCACTCGCCGCCGGGCGGCCCGCACCCCGCCATTGAGACTGAACGGGGATTATTATTTTTTTTAACTCGGCCTCCGGGCCGGGGCGGGCTTCGCCCCCGGTACCTCCAGCCGCTTTTATTTACGCGCGCCGCGTTCCAACATATTCACCCCGGCCAAGAGGCCTATTCCCCGGCCCGCACCCCGCCATTGAGACTGCACGGGAATTATTATTTTTTTATCTCTCAACCTGTCCAAGAGGCCTGCTGCCCACCGCACTCGCCGCCGGGCCGGCCCGCACCCCGCCATTGAGACTGAACGGGGATTATTATTTTTTTTAACTCGGCCTCCGGGCCGGGGCGGGCTTCGCCCCCGGTACCTCCAGCCGCTTTTATTTACGCGCGCCGCGTTCCAACATATTCACCCCGGCCAAGAGGCCTATTCCCCGGCCCGCACCCCGCCATTGAGACTGCACGGGAATTATTATTTTTTTATCTCTCAACCTGTCCAAGAGGCCTGCTGCCCGCCGCACTCGCCGCCGGGCCGGCCCGCACCCCGCCATTGAGACTGAACGGGGATTATTATTTTTTTTAACTCGGCCTCCGGGCCGGGGCGGGCTTCGCCCCCGGTACCTCCAGCCGCTTCTATTTACGCGCGCCGCGTTCCAACATATTCACCCCGGCCAAGAGGCCTATTCCCCGGCCCGCACCCCGCCATTGAGACTGCATGGGAATTATTTTTTTTTTATCTCTCAACCTGTCCAAGAGGCCTGCTGCCCGCCGCAATCGCCGCCGGGCCGGCCCGCACCCTGCCATTGAGACTGAACGGGATTATTTATTTTTTTAACTTGGCCGCCGGGCCGGGGCGGGCATCGCCCCCGGTACCTCCAGCCGCTACTATTTCCGCGGGCCGTGTTCCAACACTATTCACCCCGGCCAAGAGGCCTATTCCCCGGCCCGCACCCCGCCATTGAGACTGCACGGGAATTATTATTTTTTTATCTCTCAACCTGTCCAAGAGGCCTGCTGCCCGCCGCACTCGCCGCCGGGCCGGCCCGCACCCCGCCATTGAGACTGAACGGGGATTATTATTTTTTTTAACTCGGCCTCCGGGCCGGGGCGGGCTTCGCCCCCGGTACCTCCAGCCGCTTCTATTTACGCGCGCCGCGTTCCAACATATTCACCCCGGCCAAGAGGCCTATTCCCCGGCCCGCACCCCGCCATTGAGACTGCACGGGAATTATTATTTTTTTATCTCTCAACCTGTCCAAGAGGCCTGCTGCCCGCCGCACTCGCCGCCGGGCCGGCCCGCACCCCGCCATTGAGACTGAACGGGGATTATTATTTTTTTTAACTTGGCCGCCGGGCCGGGGCGGGCATCGCCCCCGGTACCTCCAGCCGCTACTATTTCCGCGGGCCGTGTTCCAACACTATTCACCCCGGCCAAGAGGCCTATTCCCCGGCCCGCACCCCGCCATTGAGACTGCACGGGAATTATTATTTTTTTATCTCTCAACCTGTCCAAGAGGCCTGCTGCCCACCGCACTCGCCGCCGGGCCGGCCCGCACCCCGCCATTGAGACTGAACGGGGATTATTATTTTTTTTAACTCGGCCTCCGGGCCGGGGCGGGCTTCGCCCCCGGTACCTCCAGCCGCTTTTATTTACGCGCGCCGCGTTCCAACATATTCACCCCGGCCAAGAGGCCTATTCCCCGGCCCGCACCCCGCCATTGAGACTGCACGGGAATTATTATTTTTTTATCTCTCAACCTGTCCAAGAGGCCTGCTGCCCGCCGCACTCGCCGCCGGGCCGGCCCGCACCCCGCCATTGAGACTGTACGGGGATTATTATTTTTTTTAACTCGGCCTCCGGGCCGGGGCGGGCTTCGCCCCCGGTACCTCCAGCCGCTTCTATTTACGCGCGCCGCGTTCCAACATATTCACCCCGGCCAAGAGGCCTATTCCCCGGCCCGCACCCCGCCATTGAGACTGCATGGGAATTATTTTTTTTTTATCTCTCAACCTGTCCAAGAGGCCTGCTGCCCGCCGCAATCGCCGCCGGGCCGGCCCGCACCCTGCCATTGAGACTGAACGGGATTATTTATTTTTTTAACTTGGCCGCCGGGCCGGGGCGGGCATCGCCCCCGGTACCTCCAGCCGCTACTATTTCCGCGGGCCGTGTTCCAACACTATTCACCCCGGCCAAGAGGCCTATTCCCCGGCCCGCACCCCGCCATTGAGACTGCACGGGAATTATTATTTTTTTATCTCTCAACCTGTCCAAGAGGCCTGCTGCCCGCCGCAATCGCCGCCGGGCCGGCCCGCACCCCGCCATTGAGACTGAACGGGGATTATTATTTTTTTTAACTCGGCCTCCGGGCCGGGGCGGGCTTCGCCCCCGGTACCTCCAGCCGCTTCTATTTACGCGCGCCGCGTTCCAACATATTCACCCCGGCCAAGAGGCCTATTCCCCGGCCCGCACCCCGCCATTGAGACTGCACGGGAATTATTATTTTTTTATCTCTCAACCTGTCCAAGAGGCCTGCTGCCCGCCGCAATCGCCGCCGGGCCGGCCCGCACCCCGCCATTGAGACTGAAGGGGATTATTATTTTTTTTAACTCGGCCTCCGGGCCGGGGCGGGCTTCGCCCCCGGTACCTCCAGCCGCTTCTATTTACGCGCGCCGCGTTCCAACATATTCACCCCGGCCAAGAGGCCTATTCCCCGGCCCGCACCCCGCCATTGAGACTGCATGGGAATTATTTTTTTTTTATCTCTCAACCTGTCCAAGAGGCCTGCTGCCCGCCGCAATCGCCGCCGGGCCGGCCCGCACCCTGCCATTGAGACTGAACGGGATTATTTATTTTTTTAACTTGGCCGCCGGGCCGGGGCGGGCTTCGCCCCCGGTACCTCCAGCCGCTTCTATTTACGCGCGCCGCGTTCCAACATATTCACCCCGGCCAAGAGGCCTATTCCCCGGCCCGCACCCCGCCATTGAGACTGCATGGGAATTATTTTTTTTTTATCTCTCAACCTGTCCAAGAGGCCTGCTGCCCGCCGCAATCGCCGCCGGGCCGGCCCGCACCCTGCCATTGAGACTGAACGGGATTATTTATTTTTTTAACTTGGCCGCCGGGCCGGGGCGGGCATCGCCCCCGGTACCTCCAGCCGCTACTATTTCCGCGGGCCGTGTTCCAACACTATTCACCCCGGCCAAGAGGCCTATTCCCCGGCCCGCACCCCGCCATTGAGACTGCATGGGAATTATTATTTTTTTATCTCTCAACCTGTCCAAGAGGCCTGCTGCCCGCCGCAATCGCCGCCGGGCCGGCCCGCACCCCGCCATTGAGACTGAACGGGGATTATTATTTTTTTTAACTCGGCCTCCGGGCCGGGGCGGGCTTCGCCCCCGGTACTTCCAGCCGCTTCTATTTACGCGCGCCGCGTTCCAACATATTCACCCCGGCCAAGAGGCCTATTCCCCGGCCCGCACCCCGCCATTGAGACTGCACGGGAATTATTATTTTTTTATCTCTCAACCTGTCCAAGAGGCCTGCTGCCCGCCGCACTCGCCGCCGGGCCGGCCCGCACCCCGCCATTGAGACTGAACGGGGATTATTATTTTTTTTAACTCGGCCTCCGGGCCGGGGCGGGCTTCGCCCCCGGTACCTCCAGCCGCTTCTATTTACGCGCGCCGCGTTCCAACATATTCACCCCGGCCAAGAGGCCTATTCCCCGGCCCGCACCCCGCCATTGAGACTGCATGGGAATTATTATTTTTTTATCTCTCAACCTGTCCAAGAGGCCTGCTGCCCGCCGCAATTGCCGCCGGGCCGGCCCGCACCCTGCCATTGAGACTGAACGGGAATTATTATTTTTTTATCTCTCAACCTGTCCAAGAGGCCTGCTGCCCGCCGCAATCGCCGCTGGGCCGGCCCGCACCCTGCCATTGAGACTGAACGGGGATTATTTATTTTTTTAACTCGGCCTCCGGGCCGGGGCGGGCTTCGCCCCCGGTACCTCCAGCCGCTTCTATTTACGCGCGCCGCGTTCCAAAATATTCACCCCGGCCAAGAGGCCTATTCCCCGGCCCGCACCCCGCCATTGAGACTGCACGGGAATTATTATTTTTTTATCTCTCAACCTGTCCAAGAGGCCTGCTGCCCGCCGCACTCGCCGCCGGGCCGGCCCGCACCCCGCCATTGAGACTGAACGGGGATTATTATTTTTTTTAACTCGGCCTCCGGGCCGGGGCGGGCTTCGCCCCCGGTACCTCCAGCCGCTTCTATTTACTCGCGCCGCGTTCCAACATATTCACCCCGGCCAAGAGGCCTATTCCCCGGCCCGCACCCCGCCATTGAGACTGCATGGGAATTATTATTTTTTTATCTCTCAACCTGTCCAAGAGGCCTGCTGCCCGCCGCAATCGCCGCCGGGCCGGCCCGCACCCTGCCATTGAGACTGAACGGGATTATTTATTTTTTTAACTTGGCCGCCGGGCCGGGGCGGGCATCGCCCCCGGTACCTCCAGCCGCTACTATTTCCGCGGGCCGTGTTCCAACACTATTCACCCCGGCCAAGAGGCCTATTCCCCGGCCCGCACCCCGCCATTGAGACTGCACGGGAATTATTATTTTTTTTATCTCTCAACCTGTCCAAGAGGCCTGCTGCCCGCCGCAATTGCCGCCGGGCCGGCCCGCACCCTGCCATTGAGACTGAACGGGAATTATTATTTTTTTATCTCTCAACCTGTCCAAGAGGCCTGCTGCCCGCCGCAATCGCCGCCGGGCCGGCCCGCACCCTGCCATTGAGACTGAACGGGGATTATTTATTTTTTTAACTTGGCCGCCGGGCCGGGGCGGGCATCGCCCCCGGTACCTCCAGCCGCTACTATTTCCGCGGGCCGTGTTCCAACACTATTCACCCCGGCCAAGAGGCCTATTCCCCGGCCCGCACCCCGCCATTGAGACTGCACGGGAATTATTATTTTTTTATCTCTCAACCTGTCCAAGAGGCCTGCTGCCCGCCGCACTCGCTGCCGGGCCGGCCCGCACCCCGCCATTGAGACTGAACGGGGATTATTTTTTTTAACTCGGCCTCCGGGCCGGGGCGGGCTTCGCCCCCGGTACCTCCAGCCGCTTCTATTTACGCGCGCCGCGTTCCAACATATTCACCCCGGCCAAGAGGCCTATTCCCCGGCCCGCACCCCGCCATTGAGACTGCATGGGAATTATTATTTTTTTATCTCTCAACCTGTCCAAGAGGCCTGCTGTCCGCCGCAATTGCCGCCGGGCCGGCCCGCACCCTGCCATTGAGACTGAACGGGAATTATTATTTTTTTATCTCTCAACCTGTCCAAGAGGCCTGCTGCCCGCCGCAATCGCCGCCGGGCCGGCCCGCACCCCGCCATTGAGACTGAACGGGGATTATTATTTTTTTTAACTCGGCCTCCGGGCCGGGGCGGGCTTCGCCCCCGGTACCTCCAGCCGCTTCTATTTACGCGCGCCGCGTTCCAACATATTCACCCCGGCCAAGAGGCCTATTCCCCGGCCCGCACCCCGCCATTGAGACTGCATGGGAATTATTTTTTTTTTATCTCTCAACCTGTCCAAGAGGCCTGCTGCCCGCCGCAATCGCCGCCGGGCCGGCCCGCACCCTGCCATTGAGACTGAACGGGATTATTTATTTTTTTAACTTGGCCGCCGGGCCGGGGCGGGCATCGCCCCCGGTACCTCCAGCCGCTACTATTTCCGCGGGCCGTGTTCCAACACTATTCACCCCGGCCAAGAGGCCTATTCCCCGGCCCGCACCCCGCCATTGAGACTGCACGGGAATTATTATTTTTTTATCTCTCAACCTGTCCAAGAGGCCTGCTGCCCACCGCACTCGCCGCCGGGCGGCCCGCACCCCGCCATTGAGACTGAACGGGGATTATTATTTTTTTTAACTCGGCCTCCGGGCCGGGGCGGGCTTCGCCCCCGGTACCTCCAGCCGCTTCTATTTACGCGCGCCGCGTTCCAACATATTCACCCCGGCCAAGAGGCCTATTCCCCGGCCCGCACCCCGCCATTGAGACTGCATGGGAATTATTTTTTTTTTATCTCTCAACCTGTCCAAGAGGCCTGCTGCCCGCCGCAATCGCCGCCGGGCCGGCCCGCACCCTGCCATTGAGACTGAACGGGATTATTTATTTTTTTAACTTGGCCGCCGGGCCGGGGCGGGCATCGCCCCCGGTACCTCCAGCCGCTACTATTTCCGCGGGCCGTGTTCCAACACTATTCACCCCGGCCAAGAGGCCTATTCCCCGGCCCGCACCCCGCCATTGAGACTGCACGGGAATTATTATTTTTTTATCTCTCAACCTGTCCAAGAGGCCTGCTGCCCGCCGCACTCGCCGCCGGGCCGGCCCGCACCCCGCCATTGAGACTGAACGGGGATTATTATTTTTTTTAACTCGGCCTCCGGGCCGGGGCGGGCTTCGCCCCCGGTACCTCCAGCCGCTTCTATTTACGCGCGCCGCGTTCCAACATATTCACCCCGGCCAAGAGGCCTATTCCCCGGCCCGCACCCCGCCATTGAGACTGCACGGGAATTATTATTTTTTTATCTCTCAACCTGTCCAAGAGGCCTGCTGCCCGCCGCACTCGCCGCCGGGCCGGCCCGCACCCCGCCATTGAGACTGAACGGGGATTATTATTTTTTTTAACTTGGCCGCCGGGCCGGGGCGGGCATCGCCCCCGGTACCTCCAGCCGCTACTATTTCCGCGGGCCGTGTTCCAACACTATTCACCCCGGCCAAGAGGCCTATTCCCCGGCCCGCACCCCGCCATTGAGACTGCACGGGAATTATTATTTTTTTATCTCTCAACCTGTCCAAGAGGCCTGCTGCCCACCGCACTCGCCGCCGGGCCGGCCCGCACCCCGCCATTGAGACTGAACGGGGATTATTATTTTTTTTAACTCGGCCTCCGGGCCGGGGCGGGCTTCGCCCCCGGTACCTCCAGCCGCTTTTATTTACGCGCGCCGCGTTCCAACATATTCACCCCGGCCAAGAGGCCTATTCCCCGGCCCGCACCCCGCCATTGAGACTGCACGGGAATTATTATTTTTTTATCTCTCAACCTGTCCAAGAGGCCTGCTGCCCGCCGCACTCGCCGCCGGGCCGGCCCGCACCCCGCCATTGAGACTGAACGGGGATTATTATTTTTTTTAACTCGGCCTCCGGGCCGGGGCGGGCTTCGCCCCCGGTACCTCCAGCCGCTTCTATTTACGCGCGCCGCGTTCCAACATATTCACCCCGGCCAAGAGGCCTATTCCCCGGCCCGCACCCCGCCATTGAGACTGCATGGGAATTATTATTTTTTTATCTCTCAACCTGTCCAAGAGGCCTGCTGCCCACCGCACTCGCCGCCGGGCCGGCCCGCACCCCGCCATTGAGACTGAACGGGGATTATTATTTTTTTTAACTCGGCCTCCGGGCCGGGGCGGGCTTCGCCCCCGGTACCTCCAGCCGCTTTTATTTACGCGCGCCGCGTTCCAACATATTCACCCCGGCCAAGAGGCCTATTCCCCGGCCCGCACCCCGCCATTGAGACTGCACGGGAATTATTATTTTTTTATCTCTCAACCTGTCCAAGAGGCCTGCTGCCCGCCGCACTCGCCGCCGGGCCGGCCCGCACCCCGCCATTGAGACTGAACGGGGATTATTATTTTTTTTAACTCGGCCTCCGGGCCGGGGCGGGCTTCGCCCCCGGTACCTCCAGCCGCTTCTATTTACGCGCGCCGCGTTCCAACATATTCACCCCGGCCAAGAGGCCTATTCCCCGGCCCGCACCCCGCCATTGAGACTGCATGGGAATTATTTTTTTTTTATCTCTCAACCTGTCCAAGAGGCCTGCTGCCCGCCGCAATCGCCGCCGGGCCGGCCCGCACCCTGCCATTGAGACTGAACGGGATTATTTATTTTTTTAACTTGGCCGCCGGGCCGGGGCGGGCATCGCCCCCGGTACCTCCAGCCGCTACTATTTCCGCGGGCCGTGTTCCAACACTATTCACCCCGGCCAAGAGGCCTATTCCCCGGCCCGCACCCCGCCATTGAGACTGCACGGGAATTATTATTTTTTTATCTCTCAACCTGTCCAAGAGGCCTGCTGCCCGCCGCACTCGCCGCCGGGCCGGCCCGCACCCCGCCATTGAGACTGAACGGGGATTATTATTTTTTTTAACTCGGCCTCCGGGCCGGGGCGGGCTTCGCCCCCGGTACCTCCAGCCGCTTCTATTTACGCGCGCCGCGTTCCAACATATTCACCCCGGCCAAGAGGCCTATTCCCCGGCCCGCACCCCGCCATTGAGACTGCACGGGAATTATTATTTTTTTATCTCTCAACCTGTCCAAGAGGCCTGCTGCCCGCCGCACTCGCCGCCGGGCCGGCCCGCACCCCGCCATTGAGACTGAACGGGGATTATTATTTTTTTTAACTTGGCCGCCGGGCCGGGGCGGGCATCGCCCCCGGTACCTCCAGCCGCTACTATTTCCGCGGGCCGTGTTCCAACACTATTCACCCCGGCCAAGAGGCCTATTCCCCGGCCCGCACCCCGCCATTGAGACTGCACGGGAATTATTATTTTTTTATCTCTCAACCTGTCCAAGAGGCCTGCTGCCCACCGCACTCGCCGCCGGGCCGGCCCGCACCCCGCCATTGAGACTGAACGGGGATTATTATTTTTTTTAACTCGGCCTCCGGGCCGGGGCGGGCTTCGCCCCCGGTACCTCCAGCCGCTTTTATTTACGCGCGCCGCGTTCCAACATATTCACCCCGGCCAAGAGGCCTATTCCCCGGCCCGCACCCCGCCATTGAGACTGCACGGGAATTATTATTTTTTTATCTCTCAACCTGTCCAAGAGGCCTGCTGCCCGCCGCACTCGCCGCCGGGCAGGCCCGCACCCCACCATTGAGACTGCACGGGAATTATTATTTTTTTATCTCTCAACCTGTCCAAGAGGCCTGCTGCCCGCCGCACTCGCCGCCGGGCAGGCCCGCACCCCACCATTGAGACTGCACGGGAATTATTATTTTTTTATCTCTCAACCTGTCCAAGAGGCATGCTGCCCGCCGCAATCGCCGCTGGGCCGGCCCGCACCCCGCCATTGAGACTGAACGGGGATTATTATTTTTTTTAACTTGGCCGCCGGGCCGGGGCGGGCTTCACCCCCGGTACCTCCAGCCGCTACTATTTCCGCGGGCCGCGTTCCAACACTATTCACCCCGGCCAAGAGGCCTATTCCCCGGCCACACGCGGCCGCCGGGCCGGCCCGCACCCTGCCATTGAGACTGCACGGGAATTATTATTTTTTTATCTCTCAACCTGTCCAAGAGGCCTGCTGCCCGCCGGACTCACCGCCGGGCCAGCACGCACCCCGCCATTGAGACTGCATGGGAATTATTATTTTTTTATCTCTCAACCTGTCCAAGAGGCCTGCTGCCCGCCGCAATCGCCGCCGGGCCGGCCCGCACCCTGCCATTGAGACTGAACGGGGATTGTTTATTTTTTTAACTTGGCCGCCGGGCCGGGGCGGGCATCGCCCCCGGTACCTCCAGCCGCTACTATTTCCGCGGGCCGCGTTCCAACACTATTCACCCCGGCCAAGAGGCCTATTCCCCGGCCCGCACCCCGCCATTGAGACTGCATGGGAATTATTATTTTTTTATCTCTCAACCTGTCCAAGAGGCCTGCTGCCCGCCGCACTCGCCGCCGGGCCGGCCCGCACCCAGCCATTGAGACTGAACGGGGATTATTATTTTTTTTAACTCGGCCGCCGGGCCGGGGCGGGCTTCGCCCCCGGTACCTCCAGCCGCTTCTATTCACGCGCGCCGCGTTCCAACATATTCACCCCGGCCAAGAGGCCTCTTCCCCGGCCATACTCGTCCGCCGGGCCGGCCCGCACCCCGCCATTGAGACCGCATGGGAATTATTATTTTTTTATCTCTCAATCTGTCCAAGAGGCCTGCTGCCCGCCGCAATCGCCACCGGGCCAGCCCGCACCCCGCCATTGAGACTGCATGGGAATTATTATTTTTTTATCCCTCAACCTGTCCAAGAGGCCTGCTGCCCGCCGCAATCGCCGCCGGGCCGGCCCGCACCCTGCCATTGAGACTGAACGGGGATTGTTTATTTTTTTAACTTGGCCGCCGGGCCGGGGCGGGCATCGCCCCCGGTACCTCCAGCCGCTACTATTTCCGCGGGCCGCGTTCCAACACTATTCACCCCGGCCAAGAGGCCTATTCCCCGGCACGCACCCCGCCATTGAGACTGCACGGGAATTATTCTTTTTTTATCTCTCAACCTGTCCAAGAGGCCTGCTGCCCCCCGCACTCGCCGCCGGGCAGGCCCGCACCCCGCCATTGAGACTGCACGGGAATTATTATTTTTTTATCTCTCAACCTGTCCAAGAGGCCTGCTGCCCGCCGGACTCACCGCCGGGCCAGCCCGCACCCCGCCATTGAGACTGCATGGGAATTATTATTTTTTTATCTCTCAACCTGTCCAAGAGGCCTGCTGCCCGCCGCAATCGGCGCCGGGCCGGCCCGCACCCTGCCATTGAGACTGAACGGGGATTGTTTATTTTTTTAACTTGGCCGCCGGGCCGGGGCGGGCATCGCCCCCGGTACCTCCAGCCGCTACTATTTCCGCGGGCCGCGTTCCAACACTATTCACCCCGGCCAAGAGGCCTATTCCCGGCCCGCACCCCGCCATTGAGACTGCACGGGAATTATTATATTTTTATCTCTCAACCTGTCCAAGAGGCCTGCTGCCCGCCGCACTCGCCGCCGGGCAGGCCCGCACCCCGCCATTGAGACTGCACGGGAATTATTATTTTTTTATCTCTCAACCTGTCCAAGAGGCCTGCTGCCCGCCGCAATCGCCGCTGGGCCGGCCCGCACCCCGCCATTGAGACTGAACGGGGATTATTATTTTTTTTAACTTGGCCGCCGGGCCGGGGCGGGCATCACCCCCGGTACCTCCAGCCGCTACTATTTCCGCGGGCCGCGTTCCAACACTATTCACCCCGGCCAAGAGGCCTATTCCCCGGCCCGCACCCCGCCATTGAGACTGCATGGGAATTATTATTTTTTTATCTCTCAATCTGTCCAAGAGGCCTGCTGCCCGCCGCAATCGCCGCAGGGCCGGCCCGCACCCCGCCATTGAGACTCAACGGGGATTATTTTTTTTTTTAACTCGGCCGCCGGGCCGGGGCGGGCTTCGCCCCCGGTACCTCCAGCCGCTACTATTTCCGCGGGCCGCGTTCCAACACTATTCACCCCGGCCAAGAGGCCTATTCCCCGGCCACACGCGGCCGCCGGGCCGGCCCGCACCCTGCCATTGAGACTGCACGGGAATTATTATTTTTTTATCTCTCAACCTGTCCAAGAGGCCTGCTGCCCGCCGGACTCACCGCCGGGCCAGCACGCACCCCGCCATTGAGACTGCATGGGAATTATTATTTTTTTATCTCTCAACCTGTCCAAGAGGCCTGCTGCCCGCCGCAATCGCCGCCGGGCCGGCCCGCACCCTGCCATTGAGACTGAACGGGGATTGTTTATTTTTTTAACTTGGCCGCCGGGCCGGGGCGGGCATCGCCCCCAGTACCTCCAGCCGCTACTATTTCCGCGGGCCGCGTTCCAACACTATTCACCCCGGCCAAGAGGCCTATTCCCCGGCCCGCACCCCGCCATTGAGACTGCATGGGAATTATTATTTTTTTATCTCTCAACCTGTCCAAGAGGCCTGCTGCCCGCCGCACTCGCCGCCGGGCCGGCCCGCACCCAGCCATTGAGACTGAACGGGGATTATTATTTTTTTTAACTCGGCCGCCGGGCCGGGGCGGGCTTCGCCCCCGGTACCTCCAGCCGCTTCTATTCACGCGCGCCGCGTTCCAACATATTCACCCCGGCCAAGAGGCCTCTTCCCCGGCCATACTCGTCCGCCGGGCCGGCCCGCACCCCGCCATTGAGACTGCACGGGAATTATTATTTTTTTATCTCTCAACCTGTCCAAGAGGCCTGCTGCCCGCCGGACTCACCGCCGGGCCAGCCCGCACCCCGCCATTGAGACTGCATGGGAATTATTATTTTTATATCTCTCAACCTGTCCAAGAGGCCTGCTGCCCGCCGCAATCGCCGCCGGGCCGGCGCGCACCCTGCCATTGAGACTGAACGGGGATTATTTATTTTTTTAACTTGGCCGCCGGGCCGGGGCGGGCATCGCCCCCGGTACCTCCAGCGGCTACTATTTCCGCGGGCCGTGTTCCAACACTATTCACCCCGGCCAAGAGGCCTATTCCCCGGCCCGCACCCCGCCATTGAGACTGCATGGGAATTATTATGTTTTTATCTCTCAACCTGTCCAAGAGGCCTGCTGCCCGCCGCAATCGCCGCCGGGCCGGCCCGCACCCCACCATTGAGACTGAACGGGGATTATTATTTTTTTTAACTCGGCCTCCGGGCCGGGGCGGGCTTCGCCCCCGGTACCTCCAGCCGCTTCTATTTACGCGCACCGCGTTCCAACATATTCACCCCGGCCAAGAGGCCTCTTCCCCGGCCACACTCGTCCGCCGGGCCGGCCCGCAACCCGCCATTGAGACTGCACGGGAATTATTATTTTTTTATCTCTCAACCTGTCCAAGAGGACTGCTGCCCGCCGCACTCGCCGCCGGGCCGGCCCGCACCCTGCCATTGAGACTGAACGGGGAATATTTATTTTTTTAACTCGGCCTCCGGGCCGGGGCGGGCTTCGCCCCCGGTACCTCCAGCCGCTTCTATTTACGCGCGCCGCGTTCCAACATATTCACCCCGGCCAAGAGGCCTATTCCCCGGCCCGCACCCCGCCATTGAGACTGCATGGGAATTATTATTTTTTTATCTCTCAACCTGTCCAAGAGGCCTGCTGCCCGCCGCAATCGCCGCCGGGCCGGCCCGCACCCTGCCATTGAGACTGAACGGGGATTATTTATTTTTTTAACTTGGCCGCCGGGCCGGGGCGGGCATCGCCCCCGGTACCTCCAGCCGCTACTATTTCCGCGGGCCGTGTTCCAACACTATTCACCCCGGCCAAGAGGCCTATTCCCCGGCCCGCACCCCGCCATTGACACTGCATGGGAATTATTATTTTTTTATCTCTCAACCTGTCCAAGAGGCCTGCTGCCCGCCGCAATCGCCGCCGGGCTGGCCCGCACCCTGCCATTGAGACTGAACGGGGATTATTTATTTTTTTTAACTTGGCCGCCGGGCCGGGGCGGGCATCGCCCCCGGTACCTCCAGCCGCTACTATTTCCGCGGGCCGTGTTCCAACACTATTCACCCCGGCCAAGAGGCCTATTCCCCGGCCCGCACCCCGCCATTGAGACTGCACGGGAATTATTATTTTTTTATCTCTCAACCTGTCCAAGAGGCCTGCTGCCCGCCGCACTCGCCGCCGGGCCGGCCCGCACCCCGCCATTGAGACTGAACGGGGATTATTATTTTTTTTAACTCGGCCTCCGGGCCGGGGCGGGCTTCGCCCCCGGTACCTCCAGCCGCTTCTATTTACGCGCGCCGCGTTCCAACATATTCACCCCGGCCAAGAGGCCTATTCCCCGGCCCGCACCCCGCCATTGAGACTGCACGGGAATTATTATTTTTTTATCTCTCAACCTGTCCAAGAGGCCTGCTGCCCGCCGCACTCGCCGCCGGGCCGGCCCGCACCCTGCCATTGAGACTGAACGGGATTATTTATTTTTTTAACTTGGCCGCCGGCCCGGGGCGGGCATCGCCCCCGGTACCTCCAGCCGCTACTATTTCCGCGGGCCGTGTTCCAACACTATTCACCCCGGCCAAGAGGCCTATTCCCCGGCCCGCACCCCGCCATTGAGACTGCATGGGAATTATTATTTTTTTATCTCTCAACCTGTCCAAGAGGCCTGCTGCCCGCCGCAATCGCCGCCGGGCCGCCCGCACCCTGCCATTGAGACTGAATGGGGATTATTTATTTTTTTAACTTGGCCGCCGGGCCGGGGCGGGCATCGCCCCCGGTACCTCCAGCCGCTACTATTTCCGCGGGCCGTGTTCCAACACTATTCACCCCGGCCAAGAGGCCTATTCCCCGGCCCGCACCCCGCCATTGAGACTGCACGGGAATTATTATTTTTTTATCTCTCAACCTGTCCAAGAGGCCTGCTGCCCGCCGCACTCGCCGCCGGGCCGGCCCGCACCCTGCCATTGAGACTGAACGGGGATTATTTATTTTTTTAACTTGGCCGCCGGGCCGGGGCGGGCATCGCCCCCGGTACCTCCAGCCGCTACTATTTCCGCGGGCCGTGTTCCAACACTATTCACCCCGGCCAAGAGGCCTATTCCCCGGCCCGCACCCCGCCATTGAGACTGCATGGGAATTATTATTTTTTTATCTCTCAACCTGTCCAAGAGGCCTGCTGCCCGCCGCAATCGCCGCCGGGCCGGCCCGCACCCTGCCATTGAGACTGAACGGGGATCATTTATTTTTTTTAACTTGGCCGCCGGGCCGGGGCGGGCATCGCCCCCGGTACCTCCAGCCGCTTCTATTTACGCGCGCCGCGTTTCAACACTATTCACCCCGGCCAAGAGGCCTATTCCACGGCCCGCACCCCGCCATTGAGACTGCACGGGAATTATTATTTTTTTATCTCTCAACCTGTCCAAGAGGCCTGCTGCCCGCCGCACTCGCCGCCGGGCCGGCCCGCACCCTGCCATTGAGACTGAACGGGGATTATTTATTTTTTTAACTCGGCCTCCGGGCCGGGGCGGGCTTCGCCCCCGGTACCTCCAGCCGCTTCTATTTACGCGCGCCGCGTTCCAACATATTCACCCCGGCCAAGAGGCCTCTTCCCCGGCCACACTCGTCCGTCGGGCCGGCCCGCACCCCGCCATTGAGACTGCATGGGAATTATTATTTTTTTATCTCTCAACCTGTCCAAGAGAACTGCTGCCCGCCGCAATCGCCGCCGGGCCGGCCCGCACCCTGCCATTGAGACTGAACGGGATTATTTATTTTTTTAACTTGGCATCGCCCCCGGTACCTCCAGCCGCTACTATTTCCGCGGGCCGTGTTCCAACACTATTCACCCCGGCCAAGAGGCCTATTCCCCGGCCCGCACCCCGCCATTGAGACTGCACGGGAATTATTATTTTTTTATCTCTCAACCTGTCCAAGAGGCCTGCTGCCCGCCGCACTCGCCGCCGGGCCGGCCCGCACCCCGCCATTGAGACTGCATGGGAATTATTATTTTTTTATCTCTCAACCTGTCCAAGAGAACTGCTGCCCGCCGCAATCGCCGCCGGGCCGGCCCGCACCCTGCCATTGAGACTGAACGGGATTATTTATTTTTTTAACTTGGCCGCCGGCCCGGGGCGGGCATCGCCCCCGGTACCTCCAGCCGCTACTATTTCCGCGGGCCGTGTTCCAACACTATTCACCCCGGCCAAGAGGCTTATTCCCCGGCCCGCACCCCGCCATTGAGACTGCACGGGAATTATTATTTTTTTATCTCTCAACCTGTCCAAGAGGCCTGCTGCCCGCCGCACTCGCCGCCGGGCCGGCCCGCACCCCGCCATTGAGACTGAACGGGGATTTTTTTTTTTTTTAACTCGGCCTCCGGGCCGGGGCGGGCTTCGCCCCCGGTACCTCCAGCCGCTTCTATTTACGCGCGCCGCGTTCCAACATATTCACCCCGGCCAAGAGGCCTCTTCCCCGGCCACACTCGCCCGCCGGGCCGGCCCGCACCCCGCCATTGAGACTGCACGGGAATTATTATTTTTTTATCTCTCAACCTGTCCAAGAGGCCTGCTGCCCGCCGCAATCGCCGCCGGGCCGGCCCGCACCCTGCCATTGAGACTGAACGGGGATTATTTATTTTTTTAACTTGGCCGCCGGCCCGGGGCGGGCATCGCCCCCGGTACCTCCAGCCGCTACTATTTCCGGGGGCCGTGTTCCAACACTATTCACCCCGGCCAAGAGGCCTATTCCCCGGCCCGCACCCCGCCATTGAGACTGCACGGGAATTATTTTTTTTTTATCTCTCAACCTGTCCAAGAGGCCTGCTGCCCGCCGCAATCGCCGCCGGGCCGGCCCGCACCCTGCCATTGAGACTGAACGGGATTATTTATTTTTTTAACTTGGCCGCCGGCCCGGGCCGGGCATCGCCCCCGGTACCTCCAGCCGCTACTATTTCCGCGGGCCGTGTTCCAACACTATTCACCCCGGCCAAGAGGCCTATTCCCCGGCCCGCACCCCGCCATTGAGACTGCACGGGAATTATTATTTTTTTATCTCTCAACCTGTCCAAGAGGCCTGCTGCCCGCCGCACTCGCCGCCGGGCCGGCCCGCACCCCGCCATTGAGACTGAACGGGGATTATTATTTTTTTTAACTCGGCCTCCGGGCCGGGGCGGGCTTCGCCCCCGGTACCTCCAGCCGCTTCTATTTACGCGCGCCGCGTTCCAACATATTCACACCGGCCAAGAGGCCTCTTCCCCGGCCACACTCGTCCGCCGGGCCGGCCCGCACCCCGCCATTGAGACTGCACGGGAATTATTATTTTTTTATCTCTCAACCTGTCCAAGAGGCCCGCTGCCCGCCGCAATCGCCGCCGGGCCGGCCCGCACCCTGCCATTGAGACTGAACGGGGATTATTTATTTTTTTAACTTGGCCGCCGGCCCGGGGCGGGCATCGCCCCCGGTACCTCCAGCCGCTACTATTTCCGCGGGCCGTGTTCCAACACTATTCACCCCGGCCAAGAGGCCTATTCCCCGGCCCGCACCCCGCCATTGAGACTGCATGGGAATTATTATTTTTTTATCTCTCAACCTGTCCAAGAGGCCTGCTGCCCGCCGCAATCGCCGGCGGGCCGGCCCGCACCCTGCCATTGAGACTGAACGGGGATTATTTATTTTTTTAACTTGGCCGCCGGGCCAGGGCGGGCATCGCCCCTGGTACCTCCAGCCGCTACTATTTCCGCGGGCCGTGTTCCAACACTATTCACCCCGGCCAAGAGGCCTATTCCCCGGCCCGCACCCCGCCATTGAGACTGCACGGGAATTATTATTTTTTTATCTCTCAACCTGTCCAAGAGGCCTGCTGCCCGCCGCACTCGCCGCCGGGCCGGCCCGCACCCCGCCATTGAGACTGGAACGGGGATTATTTTTTTTTTTTAACTCGGCCTCCGGGCCGGGGCGGGCTTCGCCCCCGGTACCTCCAGCCGCTTCTATTTACGCGCGCCGCGTTCCAACATATTCACCCCGGCCAAGAGGCCTCTTCCCCGGCCACACTCGTCCGCCGGGCCGGCCCGCACCCCGCCATTGAGACTGCCCGGGAATTATTATTTTTTTATCTCTCAACCTGTCCAAGAGGCCTGCTGCCCGCCGCAATCGCCGCCGGGCCGGCCCGCACCCCGCCATTGAGACTGAACGGGGATTATTATTTTTTTTAACTCGGCCTCCGTGCCGGGGCGGGCTTCGCCCCCGGTACCTCCAGCCGCTTCTATTTACGCGCGCCGCGTTCCAACATATTCACCCCGGCCAAGAGGCCTCTTCCCCGGCCACACTCGTCCGCCGGGCCGGCCCGCACCCCGCCATTGAGACTGCATGGGAATTATTATTTTTTTATCTCTCAACCTGTCCAAGAGAACTGCTGCCCGCCGCAATCGCCGCCGGGCCGGCCCGCACCCTGCCATTGAGACTGAACGGGGATTATTTTTTTTTTTTAACTTGGCCGCCGGGCCGGGGCGGGCATCGCCCCCGGTACCTCCAGCCGCTACTATTTCCGCGGGCCGTGTTCCAACACTATTCACCCCAGCCAAGAGGCCTATTCCCCGGCCCGCACCCCGCCATTGAGACTGCACGGGAATTATTATTTTTTTATCTCTCAACCTGTCCAAGAGGCCTGCTGCCCGCCGCAATCGCCGCCGGGCCGGCCCGCACCCCGCCATTGAGACTGAACGGGGATTATTATTTTTTTTAACTCGGCCTCCGGGCCGGGGCGGGCTTCGCCCCCGGTACCTCCAGCCGCTTCTATTTACGCGCGCCGCGTTCCAACATATTCACCCCGGCCAAGAGGCCTATTCCCCGGCCCGCACCCCGCCATTGAGACTGAACGGGGATTATTTATTTTTTTAACTTGGCCCGCCCGCCCACGGTACCGCCAGCCGCTACTATTTCCGCGGGCCGTGTTCCAACACTATTCACCCCGGCCAAGAGGCCTATTCCCCGGCCCGCACCCCGCCATTGAGACTGCATGGGAATTATTATTTTTTTATCTCTCAACCTGTCCAAGAGGCCTGCTGCCCGCCGCAATCGCCGCCGGGCCGGCCCGCACCCTGCCATTGAGACTGAACGGGGATTATTTATTTTTTTAACTTGGCCCGCCCGCCCACGGTACCTCCAGCCGCTACTATTTCCGCGGGCCGTGTTCCAACACTATTCACCCCGGCCAAGAGGCCTATTCACCGGCCCGCACCCCGCCATTGAGACTGCATGGGAATTATTATTTTTTTATCTCTCAACCTGTCCAAGAGGCCTGCTGCCCGCCGCAATCGCCGCCGGGCCGGCCCGCACCCTGCCATTGAGACTGAACGGGATTATTTATTTTTTTAACTTGGCCGCCGGGCCGGGGCGGGCATCGCCCCCGGTACCTCCAGCCGCTACTATTTCCGCGGGCCGTGTTCCAACACTATTCACCCCGGCCAAGAGGCCTATTCCCCGGCCCGCACCCCGCCATTGAGACTGCACGGGAATTATTATTTTTTTATCTCTTAACCTGTCCAAGAGGCCTGCTGCCCGCCGCACTCGCCGCCGGGCCGGCCCGCACCCCGCCATTGAGACTGAACGGGGATTATTATTTTTTTTAACTCGGCCTCCGGGCCGGGGCGGGCTTCTCCCCCGGTACCTCCAGCCGCTTCTATTTACGTGCGCCGCGTTCCAACATATTCACCCCGGCCAAGAGGCCTCTTCCCCGGCCACACTCGTCCGCCGGGCCGGCCCGCACCCCGCCATTGAGACTGCACGGGAATTATTATTTTTTTATCTCTCAACCTGTCGAAGAGGCCTGCTGCCCGCCGCACTCGCCGCCGGGCCGGCCCGCACCCCGCCATTGAGACTGAACGGGGATTATTATTTTTTTTAACTCGGCCTCCGGGCCGGGGCGGGCTTCGCCCCCGGTACCTCCAGCCGCTTTTATTTACGCGCACCGCGTTCCAACATATTCACCCCGGCCAAGAGGCCTCTTCCCCGGCCACACTCGTCCGCCGGGCCGGCCCGCACCCCGCCATTGAGACTGCACGGGAATTATTATTTTTTTATCTCTCAACCTGTCCAAGAGGCCTGCTGCCCGCCGGACTCACCGCCGGGCCAGCCCGCACCCCGCCATTGAGACTGCATGGGAATTATTATTTTTTTATCTCTCAACCTGTCCAAGAGGCATGCTGCCCGCCGCAATCGCCGCTGGGCCGGCCCGCACCCCGCCATTGAGACTGAACGGGATTATTATTTTTTTTAACTTGGCCGCCGGGCCGGGGCGGGCATCACCCCCGGTACCTCCAGCCGCTACTATTTCCGCGGGCCGCGTTCCAACACTATTCACCCCGGCCAAGAGGCCTATTCCCCGGCTGCCCGCCGCACTCGCCGCCGGGCCGGCCCGCACCCCGCCATTGAGACTGCACGGGAATTATTATTTTTTTATCTCTCAACCTGTCCAAGAGGCCTGCTGCCCGCCGCAATCGCCGCCGGGCCGGCCCGCACCCCGCCATTGAGACTGAACGGGGATTATTATTTTTTTTAACTCGGCCGCCGGGCCGGGGCGGGCTTCGCCCCCGGTACCTCCAGCCGCTACTATTTCCGCGGGCCGCGTTCCAACACTATTCACCCCGGCCAAGAGGCCTATTCCCCGGCCACACGCGGCCGCCGGGCCGGCCCGCACCCCGCCATTGAGACTGCACGGGAATTATTATTTTTTTATCTCTCAACCTGTCCAAGAGGCCTGCTGCCCGCCGGACTCACCGCCGGGCCAGCCCGCACCCCGCCATTGAGACTGCATGGAAATTATTATTTTTTTATCTCTCAACCTGTCCAAGAGGCCTGCTGCCCGCCGCAATCGCCGCCGGGCCGGCCCGCACCCTGCCATTGAGACTGAACGGGATTGTTTATTTTTTTAACTTGGCCGCCGGGCCGGGGCGGGCATCGCCCCCGGTACCTCCAGCCGCTACTATTTCCGCGGGCCGCGTTCCAACACTATTCACCCCGGCCAAGAGGCCTATTCCCCGGCCCGCACCCCGCCATTGAGACTGCACGGGAATTATTATTTTTTTATCTCTCAACCTGTCCAAGAGGCCTGCTGCCCGCCGGACTCACCGCCGGGTCAGCCCGCACCCCGCCATTGAGACTGCATGGGAATTATTATTTTTTATCTCTCAACCTGTCTAAGAGGCCTGCTGCCCGCCGCACTCGCCGCCGGGCCGGCCTGCACCCCGCCATTGAGACTGAACGGGGATTATTATTTTTTTTAACTCGGCCGCCGGGCCGGGGCGGGCTTCGCCCCCGGTACCTCCAGCCGCTTCTATTTACGCGCGCCGCGTTCCAACATATTCACCCCGGCCAAGAGGCCTCTTCCCCGGCCACACTCGTCCGCCGGGCCGGCACGCACCCCGCCATTGAGACTGCACGGGAATTATTATTTTTTAATCTCTCAACCTGTCCAAGAGGCCTGCTGCCCGCCGCACTCGCCGCTGGGCCGGCCCGCACCCCGCCATTGAGACTGAACGGGGATTATTATTTTTTTTAACTCGGCCTCCGGGCCGGGGCGGGCTTCGCCCCCGGTACCTCCAGCCGCTTCTATTTACGCGCGCCGCGTTCCAACATATTCACCCCGGCCAAGAGGCCTCTTCCCCGGCCACACTCGTCCGCCGGGCCGGCCCGCACCCCGCCATTGAGACTGCACGGGAATTATTATTTTTTAATCTCTCAACCTGTCCAAGAGGCCTGCTGCCCGCCGCACTCGCCGCCGGGCCGGCCCGCACCCCGCCATTGAGACTGAACGGGGATTATTATTTTTTTTAACTCGGCCTCC
Source organism: Hippocampus zosterae (assembly GCF_025434085.1). Classification (NCBI taxonomy): domain Eukaryota; kingdom Metazoa; phylum Chordata; class Actinopteri; order Syngnathiformes; family Syngnathidae; genus Hippocampus; species Hippocampus zosterae. Next base: position 13,393,715 of record NC_067469.1, read on the forward strand.
GGGCCGGGGCGGGCTTCGCCCCCGGTACCTCCAGCTGCTTCTATTTACGCGCGCCGCGTTCCAACATATTCACCCCGGCCAAGAGGCCTCTTCCCCGGCCGCACTCGCCGCCGGGCCGGCCCGCACCCCGCCATTGAGACTGCACGGGAATTATTATTTTTTAATCTCTCAACCTGTCCAAGAGGCCTGCTGCCCGCCGCACTCGCCGCCGGGCAGGCCCGCACCCTGCCATTGAGACTGAACGGGGATTATTCATTTTTTTAACTTGGCCGCCGGGCCGGGGCGGGCATCACCCCCGGTACCTCCAGCCGCTACTATTTCCGCGGGCCGCGTTCCAACACTATTAACCCCGGCCAAGAGGCCTATTCCCCGGCCCGCACCCCGCCATTGAGACTGCACGGGAATTATTATTTTTTTATCTCTCAACCTGTCCAAGAGGCTTGCTGCCCGCCGCACTCGCCGCCGGGCAGGCCCGCACCCCGCCATTGAGACTGCACGGGAATTATTATTTTTTTATCTCTCAACCTGTCCAAGAGGCCTGCTGCCCGCCGCACTCGCCGCCGGGCCGGCCCGCACCCCGCCATTGAGACTGCATGGGAATTATTATTTTTTTATCTCTCAACCTGTCCAAGAGGCCTGCTGCCCGCCGCAATCGCCGCCGGGCCGGCCTGCACCCTGCCATTGAGACTGAACGGGGATTATTTATTTTTTTAACTTGGCCGCCGGGCCGGGGCGGGCATCGCCCCCGGTACCTCCAGCCGCTACTATTTCCGCGGGCCGCGTTCCAACACTATTCACCCCGGCCAAGAAGCCTATTCCCCGGCCCGCACCCCGCCATTGAGACTGCACGGGAATTATTTTTTTTTTATCTCGCAACCTGTCCAAGAGGCCTGCTGCCCGCCGCACTCGCCGCCGGGAAGGCCCGCAACCCGCCATTGAGACTGCACGGGAATTATTATTTTTTTATCTTTCAACCTGTCCAAGAGGCCTCTTCACTGGCCACACTAGTCCGCCGGGCCGGCCCGCACCCCGCCATTGAGACTGCACGGGAATTATTATTTTTTTATCTCTCAACCTGTCCAAGAGGCCTGCTGCCTGCCGCACTCGCCGCCGGGCAGGCCCGCACCCCGCCATTGAGACTGCACGGGAATTATTATTTTTTTATCTCTCAACCTGTCCAAGAGGCCTGCTGCCCGCTGCACTCGCCGCCGGGCCGGCCCGCACCCCGCCATTGAGACTGCACGGGAATTATTATTTTTTTATCTCTCAACCTGTCCAAGAGGCCTGCTGCCCGCCGCACTCGCCGCCGGGCCGGCCCGCACCCCGCCATTGAGACTGCATGGGAATTATTATTTTTTTATCTCTCAATCTGTCCAAGAGGCCTGCTGCCCGCCGCAATCGCCGCCGGGCCGGCCCGCACCCTGCCATTGAGACTGAACGGGGATTATTTATTTTTTTAACTTGGCCGCCGGGCCGGGGCGGGCATCGCCCCCGGTACCTCCAGCCGCTACTATTTCCGCGGGCCGCGTTCCAACACTATTCACCCCGGCCAAGAGGCCTCTTCCCCGGCCACACTCGTCCGCCGGGCCGGCCCGCACCCCGCCATTGAGACTGAACGGGGATTATTATTTTTTTTAACTCGGCCGCCGGTCCGGGGCGGGCTTCGCCCCCGGTACCACCAGCCGCTACTATTTCCGCGGGCCGCGTTCCAACACTATTAACCCCGGCCAAGAGGCCTCTTCCTCGGCCACACTCGGCCACCGGGCCGGCCCGCACCCTGCCATTGAGACTGCACGGGAATTATTATTTTTTTATCTCTCAACCTGTCCAAGAGGCCTGCTGCCCGCCGCACTCGCCGCCGGGCAGGCCCGCACCCCGCCATTGAGACTGCACGGGAATTATTATTTTTTTATCTCTCAACCTGTCCAAGAGGCCTGCTGCCCGCCGCACTCGCCGCCGGGCAGGCCCGCACCCTGCCATTGAGACTGAACGGGGATTATTCATTTTTTTAACTTGGCCGCCGGGCCGGGGCGGGCATCACCCCCGTTACCTCCAGCCGCTACTATTTCCGCGGGCCGCGTTCCAACACTATTCACCGCGGCCAAGAGGCCTCTTCCCCGGCCACACTCGTCCGCCGGGCCGGCACGCACACCGCCATTGAGACTGAACGGGGATTATTATTTTTTTTAACTCAGCCGCCGGGCCGGGCATCGCCCCCGGTACCTCCAGCCGCTAATATTTCCACGGGCCGCGTTCCAACACTATTCACCCCGGCCAAGAGGCCTATTCCCCGGGCACACTTGGCCGCCGGGCCGGCCCGCACCCCGCCATTGAGACTGCACGGGAATTATTATTTTTTTATCTCTCAACCTGTCCAAGAGGCCTGCTGCCCGCCGGACTCGCCGCCGGGCCGGCCCGCACCCCGCCATTGAGACTGAACGGGGATTATTATTTTTTTTAACTTGGCCTCCAGGCCGGGGCGGGCATCGCCCCCGGTACCTCCAGCCGCTACTATTTCCGCGGGCCGCGTTCCAACACTATTCACCCCGGCCAAGAGGCCTCTTCACTGGCCACACTCGTCCGCCGGGCCGGCCCGCACCCCGCCATTGAGACTGCACGGGAATTATTATTTTTTTATCTCTCAACCTGTCCAAGAGGCCTGCTGCCCGCCGCACTCGCCGCCGGGCCGGCCCGCACCCCGCCATTGAGACTGCATGGGAATTATTATTTTTTTATCTCTCAATCTGTCCAAGAGGCCTGCTGCCCGCCGCAATCGCCGCCGGGCCGGCCCGCACCCTGCCATTGAGACTGAACGGGGATTATTTATTTTTTTAACTTGGCCGCCGGGCCGGGGCGGGCATCGCCCCCGGTACCTCCAGCCGCTACTATTTCCGCGGGCCGCGTTCCAACACTATTCACCCCGGCCAAGAGGCCTCTTCACTGGCCACACTCGTCCGCCGGGCCGGCCCGCACCCCGCCATTGAGACTGCACGGGAATTATTATTTTTTTATCTCTCAACCTGTCCAAGAGGCCTGCTGCCCGCCGCACTCGCCGCCGGGCCGGCCCGCACCCCGCCATTGAGACTGCATGGGAATTATTATTTTTTTATCTCTCAACCTGTCCAAGAGGCCTGCTGCCCGCCGCAATCGCCGCCGGGCCAGCCCGCACCCTGCCATTGAGACTGAACGGGGATTATTATTTTTTTTAACTCGGCCGCCGGGCCGGGGCGGGCATCGCCCCCGGTCCCTCCAGCCGCTACTATTTCCGCGGGCCGCGTTCCAACACTATTCACCCTGGCCAAGAGGCCGATTCCCCGGCCCGCACCCCGCCATTGAGACTGAACGGGGATTATTATTCTTTTTAACTCGGCCGCCGGGCCGGGGCGGGCTTCGCCCCTGGTACCTCCAGCCGCTACTATTTCCGCGGGCCGCGTTCCAACACTATTAACCCCGGCCAAGAGGCCTCTTCCCCGGCCACACTCGGCCACTGGGCCGGCCCGCACCCTGCCATTGAGACTGAACGGGATTATTTATTTTTTTAACTTGGCCGCCGGGCCGGGGCTGGCTTCGCCCCCGGTACCTCCAGCCGCTACTATTTCCGCGGGCCGCGTTCCAACACTATTCACCCCGGCCAAGAGGCCTCTTCCCCGGCCACACTCGTCCGCCGGGCCGGCCCGCCATTGAGACTGAACGGGGATTATTATTTTTTTTAACTCGGCCGCCGGGCCGGGGCGGGCATCGCCCCTGGTACCTCCAGCCGCTACTATTTCCGCGGGCCGCTTTCCAACACTATTCACCCCGGCCAAGAGGCCTATTCCCCGGCCACACTCGGCCGCCGGGCCGGCCCGCACCCCGCCATTGAGACTGCACGGGGATTATTATTTTTTTTAACTCGGCCGCCGGGCCGGGGCGGGCTTCGCCCCCGGTTCCTCCAGCCGCTACTATTTCCGCGCGCCGCGGTCCAACATATTCACCCCGGCCAAGAGGCCTCTTCCCCGGCCACAGTCGGCCGCCGGGCAGGCCCGCATCCCGCCATTGAGACTGCACGGGAATTATTATTTTTTTATCTCTCAACCTGTCCAAGAGGCCTGCTGCCCGCCGCACTAGCCGCCGGGCCGGCACGCACCCCGCCATTGAGACTGAACGGGGATTATTATTTTTTTTAACTCGGCCGCCGGGCCGGGGCGGGCTTCGCCCCCGGTACCTCCAGCCGCTACTATTTCCGCGGGCCGCGTTCCAACACTATTAACCCCGGCCAAGAGTCCTCTTCCCCGGCCACACTCGGCCATCGGGCCGACCTGCACCCTGCCATTGAGACTGAACGGGGATTATTTATTTTTTTAACTTGGCCTCCGGGCCGGGGCGGGCATCGCCCCCGGTACCTCCAGCCGCTACGATTTCCGCGGGCCGCGTTCCAACACTATTCACCCCGGCCAAGAGGCCTCTTCACTGGCCACACTCGTCCGCCGGGTCGGCCCGCACCCCGCCATTGAGACTGCACGGGAATTATTATTTTTTTATCTCTCAACCTGTCCAAGAGGCCTGCTGCCCGCCGCAATTGCCGCCGGGCCGGCACGCACCCCGCCATTGAGACTGAACGGGGATTATTATTTTTTTAACTCGGCCTCCGGGCCGGGGCGGGCTTCGCCCCCGGTACCTCCAGCCGCTTCTATTTACGCGCGCCGCGTTCCAACATATTCACCCCGGCCAAGAGGCCTATTCCCCGGCCCGCACCCCGCCATTGAGACTGCACGGGAATTATTATTTTTTTATCTCTCAACCTGTCCAAGAGGCTTGCTGCCCGCCGCACTCGCCGCCGGGCAGGCCCGCACCCCGCCATTGAGACTGCACGGGAATTATTATTTTTTTATCTCTCAACCTGTCCAAGAGGCCTGCTGCCCGCCGCACTCGCCGCCGGGCCGGCCCGCACCCCGCCATTGAGACTGCATGGGAATTATTATTTTTTTATCTCTCAACCTGTCCAAGAGGCCTGCTGCCCGCCGCAATCGCCGCCGGGCCGGCCTGCACCCTGCCATTGAGACTGAACGGGGATTATTTATTTTTTTAACTTGGCCGCCGGGCCGGGGCGGGCATCGCCCCCGGTACCTCCAGCCGCTACTATTTCCGCGGGCCGCGTTCCAACACTATTCACCCCGGCCAAGAAGCCTATTCCCCGGCCCGCACCCCGCCATTGAGACTGCACGGGAATTATTTTTTTTTTATCTCGCAACCTGTCCAAGAGGCCTGCTGCCCGCCGCACTCGCCGCCGGGAAGGCCCGCAACCCGCCATTGAGACTGCACGGGAATTATTATTTTTTTATCTCTCAACCTGTCCAAGAGGCCTCTTCACTGGCCACACTAGTCCGCCGGGCCGGCCCGCACCCCGCCATTGAGACTGCACGGGAATTATTATTTTTTTATCTCTCAACCTGTCCAAGAGGCCTGCTGCCTGCCGCACTCGCCGCCGGGCAGGCCCGCACCCCGCCATTGAGACTGCACGGGAATTATTATTTTTTTATCTCTCAACCTGTCCAAGAGGCCTGCTGCCCGCTGCACTCGCCGCCGGGCCGGCCCGCACCCCGCCATTGAGACTGCACGGGAATTATTATTTTTTTATCTCTCAACCTGTCCAAGAGGCCTGCTGCCCGCCGCACTCGCCGCCGGGCCGGCCCGCACCCCGCCATTGAGACTGCATGGGAATTATTATTTTTTTATCTCTCAATCTGTCCAAGAGGCCTGCTGCCCGCCGCAATCGCCGCCGGGCCGGCCCGCACCCTGCCATTGAGACTGAACGGGGATTATTTATTTTTTTAACTCGGCCGCCGGTCCGGGGCGGGCTTCGCCCCCGGTACCACCAGCCGCTACTATTTCCGCGGGCCGCGTTCCAACACTATTAACCCCGGCCAAGAGGCCTCTTCCCCGGCCACACTCGTCCGCCGGGCCGGCACGCACCCCGCCATTGAGACTGAACGGGGATTATTATTTTTTTTAACTCGGCCGCCGGGCCGGGCATCGCCCCCGGTACCTCCAGCCGCTAATATTTCCACGGGCCGCGTTCCAACACTATTCACCCCGGCCAAGAGGCCTATTCCCCGGGCACACTTGGCCGCCGGGCCGGCCCGCACCCCGCCATTGAGACTGCACGGGAATTATTATTTTTTTATCTCTCAACCTGTCCAAGAGGCCTGCTGCCCGCCGGACTCGCCGCCGGGCCGGCCCGCACCCCGCCATTGAGACTGAACGGGGATTATTATTTTTTTTAACTTGGCCTCCGGGCCGGGGCGGGCATCGCCCCCGGTACCTCCAGCCGCTACTATTTCCGCGGGCCGCGTTCCAACACTATTCACCCCGGCCAAGAGGCCTCTTCACTGGCCACACTCGTCCGCCGGGCCGGCCCGCACCCCGCCATTGAGACTGCACGGGAATTATTATTTTTTTATCTCTCAACCTGTCCAAGAGGCCTGCTGCCCGCCGCACTCGCCGCCGGGCCGGCCCGCACCCCGCCATTGAGACTGCATGGGAATTATTATTTTTTTATCTCTCAATCTGTCCAAGAGGCCTGCTGCCCGCCGCAATCGCCGCCGGGCCGGCCCGCACCCTGCCATTGAGACTGAACGGGGATTATTTATTTTTTTAACTTGGCCGCCGGGCCGGGGCGGGCATCGCCCCCGGTACCTCCAGCCGCTACTATTTCCGCGGGCCGCGTTCCAACACTATTCACCCCGGCCAAGAGGCCTCTTCACTGGCCACACTCGTCCGCCGGGCCGGCCCGCACCCCGCCATTGAGACTGCACGGGAATTATTATTTTTTTATCTCTCAACCTGTCCAAGAGGCCTGCTGCCCGCCGCACTCGCCGCCGGGCCGGCCCGCACCCCGCCATTGAGACTGCATGGGAATTATTATTTTTTTATCTCTCAACCTGTCCAAGAGGCCTGCTGCCCGCCGCAATCGCCGCCGGGCCAGCCCGCACCCTGCCATTGAGACTGAACGGGGATTATTATTTTTTTTAACTCGGCCGCCGGGCCGGGGCGGGCATCGCCCCCGGTACCTCCAGCCGCTACGATTTCCGCGGGCCGCGTTCCAACACTATTCACCCCGGCCAAGAGGCCTCTTCACTGGCCACACTCGTCCGCCGGGTCGGCCCGCACCCCGCCATTGAGACTGCACGGGAATTATTATTTTTTTATCTCTCAACCTGTCCAAGAGGCCTGCTGCCCGCCGCAATTGCCGCCGGGCCGGCACGCACCCCGCCATTGAGACTGAACGGGGATTATTATTTTTTTTAACTCGGCCGCTGGGCCGGGGCGGGCTTCGCCCCCGGTACCTCCAGCCGCTACTATTTCCGCGGGCCGCGTTCCAACACTATTAACCCCGGCCAAGAGTCCTCTTCCCCGGCCACACTCGGCCATCGGGCCGACCTGCACCCTGCCATTGAGACTGAACGGGGATTATTTATTTTTTTAACTTGGCCTCCGGGCCGGGGCGGGCATCGCCCCCGGTACCTCCAGCCGCTACGATTTCCGCGGGCCGCGTTCCAACACTATTCACCCCGGCCAAGAGGCCTCTTCACTGGCCACACTCGTCCGCCGGGTCGGCCCGCACCCCGCCATTGAGACTGCACGGGAATTATTATTTTTTTATCTCTCAAACTGTCCAAGAGGCCTGCTGCCCGCCGCAATTGCCGCCGGGCCGGCACGCACCCCGCCATTGAGACTGAACGGGGATTATTATTTTTTTTAACTCGGCCGCCGGGCCGGGGCGGGCTTCGCCCCCGGTACCTCCAGCCGCTACTATTTCCGCGGGCCGCGTTCCAACACTATTAACCCCGGCCAAGAGTCCTCTTCCCCGGCCACACTCGGCCATCGGGCCGACCTGCACCCTGCCATTGAGACTGAACGGGGATTATTTATTTTTTTAACTTGGCCTCCGGGCCGGGGCGGGCATCGCCCCCGGTACCTCCAGCCGCTACGATTTCCGCGGGCCGCGTTCCAACACTATTCACCCCGGCCAAGAGGCCTCTTCCCCGGCCACAGTCGGCCGCCGGACCAACCCCGCACCCCGCCATTGAGACTGCACGGGGATTATTATTTTTTTTAACTCGGCCGCCGGGCCGGGGCGGGCTTCGCCCCCGGTACCTCCAGCCGCTACTATTTCCGCGGGCCGCGTTCCAACACTATTAACCCCAGCCAAGAGGCCTCTTCCCCGGCCACACTCGGCCACCGGGCCGGCCCGCACCCTGCCATTGAGACTGAACGGGATTATTTATTTTTTTAACTTGGCCGCCGGGCCGGGGCGGGCTTCGCCCCCGGTACCTCCAGCTGCTACTATTTCCGCGGGCCGCGTTCCAACACTATTCACCCCGGCCAAGAGGCCTCTTCCCCGGCCACACTCGTCCACCGGTTCTGCCCGCACCCCGCCATTGAGACTGAACGGGGATTATTATTTTTTTTAACTCGGCCGCAGGGCCGGGGCGCGCTTCACCCCCGGTACCTCCAGCCGCTACTATTTCCCCGGGCCGCGTTCCAACACTATTCACCCCGGCCAAGAGGCCTCTTCACTGGCCACACTCGTCCGCCGGGTCGGCCCGCACCCCGCCATTGAGACTGCACGGGAATTATTATTTTTTTATCTCTCAACCTGTCCAAGAGGCCTGCTGCCCGCCGCACTCGCCGCCGGGCCGGCCCGCACCCCGCCATTGAGACTGCACGGGAATTATTATTTTTTTATCTCTCAACCTGTCCAAGAGGCCTGCTGCCCGCCGCACTCGCCGCCGGGCCGGCCCGCACCCCGCCATTGAGACTGCACAGGAATTATTATTTTTTTATCTCTCAACCTGTCCAAGAGGCCTGCTGCCCGCCGCAATCGCCGCCGGGCCGGCCCGCACCCCGCCATTGAGACTGAACGGGGATTATTTATTTTTTTAACTCGGCCGTCGGGCCGGGGCGGGCATCGCCCCCGGTACATTCAGCCGCTACTATTTCCGCGGGCCGCGTTCCAACACTATTCACCCCGGCCAAGAGGGCTCTTCCCTTGCCACACTCGGCCACCGGGCCGGCCCGCACCCTGCCATTGAGACTGAACGGGATTATTTATTTTTTTAACTTGGCCGCCGGGCCGGGGCGGGCTTCGCCCCCGGTACCTCCAGCCGCTACTATTTCCGCGCGCCGCGTTCCAACATATTCACCCCGGCCAAGAGGCCTCTTCCCCGGCCACAGTCGGCCGCCGGACCGGCCCGCACCCCGCCATTGAGACTGCACGGGGATTATTATTTTTTTTAACTCGGCCGCCGGGCCGGGGCGGGCTTCGCCCCCGGTACCTCCAGCCGCTACTATTTCCGCGGGCCGCGTTCCAACACTATTAACCCCAGCCAAGAGGCCTCTTCCCCGGCCACACTCGGCCACCGGGCCGGCCCGCACCCCGCCATTGAGACTGAACGGGGATTATTATTTTTTTTAACTCGGCCGCCGGGCCGGGGCGGGCTTCGCCCCCGGTACCTCCAGCCGCTACTATTTCCCCGGGCCGCGTTCCAACACTATTCACCCCGGCCAAGAGGCCTCTTCACTGGCCACACTCGGCCACCGGGCCGGCCCGCACCCTGCCATTGAGACTGAACGGGATTATTTATTTTTTTAACTTGGCCGCCGGGCCGGGGCGGGCATCGCCCCCGGTACCTCCAGCCGCTACTATTTCCGCGCGCCGCGTTCCAACACTATTCACCCCGGCCACACTCGTCCGCCGGGCCGGCCCGCACCCCGCCATTGAGACTGAACGGGGATTATTATTTTTTTTAACTCGGCCGCCGGGCCGGGGCGGGCTTCGCCCCCGGTACCTCCAGCCGCTACTATTTCCGCGGGCCGCGTTCCAACACTATTCACCCCGGCCAAGAGGCCTCTTCCCCGGCCACACTCGTCCGCCGGGCCGGCCCGCACCCCGCCATTGAGACTGAACGGGGATTATTATTTTTTTTAGCTCGGCCGCCGGGCCGGGGCGGGCATCGCCCCCGGTACCTCCAGCCGCTACTATTTCCGCGGGCCGCGTTCCAACACTATTCACCCCGGCCAAGAGGCCTCTTCCCCGGCCACACTCGTCCGCCGGGCCGGTCCGCACCCCGCCATTGAGACTGAACGGGGATTTTTTTTTTTTTAACTCGGCCGCCGGGCCGGGGCGGGCATCGCCCCCGGTAGCTCCAGCCGCTACTATTTCCGCGGGCGGCGTTCCAACACTATTCACCCCGGCCAAGAGGCCTATTCCCCGGCCACACTCGGCCGCCGGGCCGGCCCGCACCCCGCCATTGAGACTGCACGGGAATTATTATTTTTTTATCTCTCAACCTGTCCAAGAGGCCTGCTGCCCGCCGGACTCGCCGCCGGGCCGGCCCGCGCCCCGCCATTGAGACTGCATGGGAATTATTATTTTTTTATCTCTCAACCTGTCCAAGAGGCATGCTGCCCGCCGCATTCGCCGCCGGGCCGGCCCGCACCCCGCCATTGAGACTGAACGGGGATTATTATTTTTTTTAACTCGGCCGCCGGGCCGGGGCGGGCTTCGCCCCCGGTACCTCCAGCCGCTACTATTTCCGCGGGCCGCGTTCCAACACTATTATACCCGGCCAAGAGGCCTCTTCCCCGGCCACACTCGGCCACCGGGCCGGCCCGCACCCTGCCATTGAGACTGAACGGGGATTATTTATTTTTTTAACTTGGCCGCCGGGCCGGGGCGGGCATCGCCCCCGGTACCTCCAGCCGCTACTATTTCCGCGGGCCGCGTTCCAACACTATTCACCCCGGCCAAGAGGCCTCTTCCCCGGACACACTCGGCCGCCGGGCCGGCCCGCACCCTGCCATTGAGACTGAACGGGATTATTTATTTTTTTAACTTGGCCGCCGGGCTGGGGCGGGCATCGCCCCCGGTACCTCCAGCCGCTACTATTTCCGCGCGCCGCGTTCCAACACTATTCACCCCGGCCAAGAGGCCTCTTCCCCGGACACACTCGGCCGCCGGGCCGGGCCGCACCCCGCCATTGAGACTGCATGGGGATTATTATTTTTTTTAACTCGGCCCCCGGTACCTCCAGCCGCTACTATTTCCGCGGGCCGCGTTCCAACACTATTCACCCCGGCCAAGAGGCCTCTTCCCCGGCCACACTCTGCCGCCTGGCCGGCCCGCACCCCGCCATTGAGACTGAACGGGGATTATTATTTTTTTTTATTCAGCCGCCGGGCCGGGGCGGGCTTCGCCCCCGGTACCTCCAGCCGCTACTATTTCCGCGTGCCGCGTTCCAACACTATTCACCCCGGCCAAGAGGCCTCTTCCCCGGCCACACTCGGCCGCCGGGCCGGCCCGCACCCCGCCATTGAGACTGAACGGGGATTATTATTTTTTTATCTCTCAACCTGTCCAAGAGGCCTGCTGCCCGCCGCACTCGGCGGTCGAGTGCAGCCTGCTCCCTGCCATTGAGACTGAACGGGGATTATTATTTTTTTTAACTCGGCCGCCGGGCCGGGGCGGGCTTCGCCCCCGGTACCTCCAGCCGCTACTATTTCCGCGGGCTGCGTTCCAACACTATTAACCCCGGCCAAGAGGCCTCTTCCCCGGCCACACTCGGTCGCCGGGCCTGCCCGCACCCAACCATTGAGACTGAACGGGGATTATTATTTTTTTTAACTCGGCCGCCGGGCCGGGTCGGGCTTAGTCCCCGGTACCTCCAGCCGCTACTATTTCCGCGGGCCGCGTTCCAACACTATTAACCCCGGCCAAGAGGCCTCTTCCCCGGCCACACTCGGCCGCCGGGCTGGCCCGCACGCCACCATTGAGACTGAACGGGGATTATTATTTTTTTTAATTCGGCCGCCGGGCCGGGGCGGGCTTCGCCTCCGGTACCTCCAGCCGCTACTATTTCCGCGGGCCGCGTTCCAACACTAGTCACCCCGGCCAAGAGGCCTCTTCGCCGGCCACACTCTGCCGCCGGGCCGGCCCGCACCCCGCCATTGAGACTGAACGGGGATTATTATTTTTTTTAACTCGGCCTCCGGGCCGGGCGGGCTTCGCCCCCGGTACCTCCAGCCGCTACTATTTCTGCGGGCCGCGTTACAACACTATTCACCGCGGCCAAGAGGCCTCTTCCCCGGCCACACTCGGCCGCCGGGCCGGCCCGCACCCCGCCATTGAGACTGCACGGGGATTATTATTTTTTTATCTCTCAACCTGTCCAAGAGGCCTGCTGCCCGCCGCACTCGGCGGCCGAGTGGAGCCTGCTGCCCGCCATTGAGACTGAACGGGGATTATTATTTTTTTTAACTCGGCCGCCGGGCCGGGGCGGGCTTCGCCCCCGGTACCTCCAACCGCTACTATTTCCGCGGGCCGCGTTCCAACACTATTCACCCCGGCCAAGAGGCCTCTTCCCCGGCCACACTCGGCCGCCGGGCCGGCCCGCACCCCGCCATTGAGACTGCACGGGGATTATTATTTTTTTATCTCTCAACCTGTCCAAGAGGCCTGCTGCCCGCCGCACTCGGTGGCCGAGTGCAGCCTGCTCCCCGCCATTGAGACTGAACGGGGATTATTATTTTTTTATCTCTCAACCTGTCCAAGAGGCCTGCTGCCCGCTGCACTCGGAGGCCGAGTGCGGCCTGCTCCCCGCCATTGAGACTGGACGGGGATTTTATTTTTTTATCTCTCAACCTGTCCAAGAGGCCTGCTCCCCGGCCGCACTCCGCCGCCGGGTCGGCCCTCACCCCGCCATTGAGACTGAACGGGGATTATTATTTTTCTATCTCTCAACCTGTCCAAGGGGCCTGCTCCCCGGCCGCACTCGCCGACCGCACTTGGCGGCCGGCCGCACTCCGCCGCCGGGCCGGCCCGCACCCCGCCATTGAGACTGCACGGGGATTATTATTTTTTTTATCTCTCAACCTGTCCAAGAGGACCTGCTGCCCGGCCGCACTCCGCGGCCGCACTCCGCGGCCGGCCGCACTTAGCCGCCGGGCCGGCCCTCACCCCGCCGTTGAGACTGAACGGGGATTATTATTTTTTTATCTCTCAACCTGTCCAAGAGGCCTGCTCCCCGGCCGCACTCCGCGGCCGCACTCCGCGGCCGGCCGCACTTAGCCGCCGGGCCGGCCCTCACCCCGCCGTTGAGACTGAACGGGGATTATTATTTTTTTATCTCTCAACCTGTCCAAGAGGCCTGCTCCCCGCCATTGAAACTGAACGGGGATTATTATTTTTTTGTCTCTAAACCTGTCCAAGAGGCCTGCTGCCCGCCGCACTCGGCGCCCGAGTGCGGCCTGCTTCCCGCCATTGAGACGGAACGGGGATTATTATTTTTTTATATCTCAACCTGTCCAAGGGGCCTGCTCCCCGGCCGCACTCCGCGGCCGCACTCCGCGGCCGGCCGCACTTAGCCGCCGGGCCGGCCCTCACCCCGCCGTTGAGACTGAACGGGGATTATTATTTTTTTATCTCTCAACCTGTCCAAGAGGCCTGCTCCCCGCCATTGAAACTGAACGGGGATTATTATTTTTTTGTCTCTAAACCTGTCCAAGAGGCCTGCTGCCCGCCGCACTCGGCGCCCGAGTGCGGCCTGCTTCCCGCCATTGAGACGGAACGGGGATTATTATTTTTTTATATCTCAACCGGTCCAAGGGGCCTGCTCCCCGGGCGCACTCGGCGGCCGCACTCGGCAACTAGTAAGCCTCAAAATGATCTTGCTAGTGAACTAGTAGGCGTTTTGCGGCTTACATGTCAACTAGTAAGCTTAAAAATGATCTTACTAGTACACTAGTGGGCATTTTGCGGCTTACATGTGAATTAGTAAGCCTCAAAATGATCTTACTAGTGAACTAGTGGGCGTTTTGCGGCTTACAAGTCAACTAGTAAGCCTCAAAATGATCTTACTAGTGAACTAGTGAGCGTTTTGCAGCTTACATGTCAACTAGTAAGCCTCAAAATGCTCTTACTAGTGAACTAGTGGGCGTTTTTCAACTTACATGTCAACTAGTAAGCCTCAAAATGATCTTACTAGTAAACTAGTGGGCGTTTTGTGGCTTACATGTTCACTAGTAAGCGTCAAAATTACCTTACTAGTGAACTAGTGGGCGTTTTGCGGCTTACATGTCAACTAGTAAGCCTCAAAATGATCTTAATAGTGAACTAGTAGGCGTTTTGCGGCATACATGTCAACTAGTAAGCCTCAAAATGATCTTACTAGTGAACTAGTCGGCGTTTGGCGGCTTACATGTCAACTAGTAAGCCTCAAAATGATCTTACTAGTCAACTAGTGGGCGTTTTGTGGCTTACATGTCAACTAGTAAGCCTCAAAATGATCTTACTAGTGAACTAATGGGCACATTTATGGCCTTGTATGTTCACTAGTAAGCGTCAAAATGATCTTACTAGTGAACTAGTGGGCACATTTATGGCCTTACATGTTCACTAGTAAGCGTCAAAATGATTTTACTAGTGAACTAGTGGGCGTTTTGTGGCTTACATGTAAACTAGTAAGCCTCAAAATTATCTTACTAGTGAACTAGTGGGCACATTTATGGCCATACATGTTCACTAGTAAGCGTCAAAATTATCTTACTAGTGAACTAGTGGGTGTTTTGCGGCTTACATGTCAACTAGTAAGCCTCAAAATGATCTTACTAGTGAACTAGTGAGCGTTTTGTGGCTTGCATGTTCACTAGTAAGCCTCAAAATGATCTTACTAGTGAACTAGTGGGCGTTTTGCCGCTTACATGTCAACTAGTGAGCCTCAAAATGATCTTACTAGTGAACTAGTGGGCGTTTTGTGGCTTACATGTTCACTAGTAAGCGTCAAAATGACCTTACTAGTGAATTAGTGAGCGTTTTGTGGCTTACATGTTCACTAGTAAGCGTCAAAATGACCTTAATAGTGAATTAGTGAGCGTTTTGTGGCTTACATCTCAACTAGTAAGCCTCAAAATGATCTTACTAGTTAACTAGTGGGCGTTTTGTGGCTTACATGTTCACTAGTAAGCCTCAAAATGACCTTACTAGTAAACTAGTGGGCACATTTATGGCCTTACATGTTCACTAGTAAGCGTCAAAATGATCTTACTAATGAACTAGTGGGCACGTTTATGGCCTTACATGTTCACTAGTAAGCGTGAAAATGATCTTACTAGTGAACTAGTGGGCGTTTTGCACCTTCCATGTCAACTAGTAAGCCTCAAAATGATCTTACAAGTGAGCTAGTGGGCGTTTTGCGGCTTACATGTCAACTAGTAAGCCTCAAAATGATCTTACTAGTGAACTAGTGGGTTCTTTTGTGGCTTACATGTTCAGTAGTAAGCGTCACAATGACCTTACTTGTGAACTAGTGAGCGTTTTGCGGCTTACATGTCAAAATATAAGCCTCAAAATGATCTTAATAGTGAACTAGTGGGCGTTTTGTGGCTTACATGTTAACTAGTAAGCATCAAAATGACCTTACTAGTGAACTTGTGGGCGTTTTGTGGCTTACATGTTCACTAGTAAGCGTCAAAATGACCATACTAGTGAATTAGTGAGCGTTTTGTGGCTTACATGTCAACTAGTAAGCCTCAAAATGATCTTACTAGTGAACTAGTGGGCACGTTTATGGCCTTACATGTTCACTAGTAAGCGTGAAAATGATCTTACTAGTGAACTAGTGGACGTTTTGCGCCTTACATGTCAACTTGTAAGCCTCAAAATGATCTTACGAGTGAGCTAGTGGGCGTTTTGCGGTTTACATGTCAACTAGTAAGCCTCAAAATGATCTTACTAGTGAACTAGTGGGTTCTTTTGTGGCTTACATGTTCACTAGTAAGCGTCACAATGACCTTACTTGTGAACTAGTGAGCGTTTTGTGGCTTACATGTTCACTAGTAAGCGTCAAAATGATCTTACTAGTGAACTAGTGGGCGTTTTGTGGCTTACATGTTCATTAGTAAGCCTCAAAATGATCTTACTAGTGAACTAGTGGGCGTTTTGTGGCTTACATGTCAAATAGTAAGCCTCAAAATGATCTTACTAGTGAACTAGTGGGCACATTTATGGCCTTACATGTTCAATAGTAAGCGTCAAAATGATCTTACTAGTGAACTAGTGGGCGTTTTGCGGCTTGCATGTCAACTAGTAAGCCTCAAAATGATCTTACGAGTAAACAAGTGGGCGTTTTGCGGCTTACATGTCAACAAATAAGCCTCAAAATGATCTTACTAGTGAACTAATGGACGTTTTGTGGCTTACATGTTAACTAGTGTCAAAATGATCTTACTAGTGAACTAGTGGGCGTTTTGTGGCTTACATGTCAACTAGTAAGCCTCAAAATGATCTTACGAGTGAACTAGTGGGCGTTTTGCGGCTTACATGTCAACTAGTAAGCCTCAAAATGATCTTACTAGTGAACTTGTGGGCACATTTATGGCCTTACATGTTCACTAGTAAGCGTCAAAATGATCTTACGAGTGAACTAGTGGGCGTTTTGCGGCTTACATGTCAACAAGTAAGCCTACAAATGATCTTACTAATGAACTAGTGGGCGTTTTGTGGCTTACATGTTCACTAGTAAGCGTCACAATGACGTTACTTGTGAACTAGTGAGCTTTTTGTGGCTTACATGTTCACTAGTAAGCGTCAAAATGATCTTACTAGTGAACTAGTGGGCGTTTTGTGGCTTACATGTTCATTAGTAAGCCTCAAAATGATCTTACTAGTGAACTAGTGGGCGTTTTGTGGCTTACATGTCAAATAGTAAGCCTCAAAATGATATTACTAGTGAACTAGTGGGTTCTTTTGTGGCTTACATGTTCACTAGTAAGCGTCACAATGACCTTACTTGTGAACTAGTGGGCGTTTTGTGGCTTACATGTTCACTAGTAAGCGTCAAAATGACCTTATTAGTGAACTAGTGGGCGTTTTGCGGCTTACATGTCAAATAGTAAGCCTCAGAATGATCTTACTAGTGAACTAGTGGGTTCTTTTGTGGCTTACATGTTAATTAGTAAGCCTCAAAATGATCTTACGAGTGAACTAGTGGGCGTTTTGTGGCTTACATGTCAAATAGTAAGCCTCAAAATGATCTTACTAGTGAACTAGTGGGCACATTTATGGCCTTACGTGTTCACTAGTAAGCGTCAAAATGATCTTACTAGTAAACTAGTGGGCGTTTTGTGGCTTACATCTTCACTCGTAAGCCTCAAAATGACCTTATAGGGAACTAGTGGGCACATTTATGGCCTTACGTGTTCACTAGTAAGCGTGAAAATGATCTTACTAGTGAACTAGTGGGCCTTTTGCGGCTTACATGTCAACTAGTAAGCCTCAAAATGATCTTGCGAGTGAGCTAGTGGGCGTTTTGCGGCCTACATGTCAACTAGTAAGCCTCAAAATGATCTTACTAGAGAACTAGTGGGTTCCTTTGTGGCTTACATGTTCACTAGTAAGCGTCACAATGACCTTACTTGTGAACTAGTGAGCGTTTTGTGGCTTACATGTTCACTAGTAAGCGTCAAAATGATCTTACGAGTGAACTAGTGGGCGTTTTGCGGCTTACATGTCAACAAGTAAGCCTCAAAATGATCTTACTAATGAACTAGTGGGCGTTTTGTGGCTTACATGTTCACTAGTAAGTGTCAAAATGACCTTACTAGTGAATTAGTGAGCGTTTTGTGGCTTACATCTCAACTAGTAAGCCTCAAAATGATCTTACTAGTGAACTAGTGGGCGTTTTGTGGCTTACATGATCACTAGTAAGCCTCAAAATGACCTTACTAGTGAACTAGTGGGCACATTTATGGCCTTACATGTTCACTAGTAAGCGTCAAAATGATCTTACTAGTGAACTAGTGGGCACGTTTATGGCCTTACATGTTCACTAGTAAGCGTGAAAATGATCTTACTAGTGAACTAGTGGGCGTTTTGCGCCTTACATGTCAACTTGTAAGCCTCAAAATGACCTTACGAGTGAGCTAGTGGGCGTTTTGCGGCTTACATGTCAACTAGTAAGCCTCAAAATGATCTTACTAGTGAACTAGTGGGTTCTTTTGTGGCTTACATGTTCACTAGTAAGCGTCACAATGACCTTACTTGTGAATTAGTGAGCGTTTTGTGGCTTACATGTTCACTAGTAAGCGTCAAAATGATCTTACTAGTGAAGTAGTGGGCGTTTTGTGGCTTACATGTTCATGAGTAAGCCTCAAAATGATCTTACTAGTGAACTAGTGGGCGTTTTGTGGCTTACATGTCAAATAGTAAGCCTCAAAATGATCTTACTAGTGAACTAGTGGGCACATTTATGGCCTTACGTGTTCACTAGTAACCGTCAAAATGATCTTACTAGTAAACTAGTGGGCGTTTTGTGGCTTACATCTTCACTCGTAAGCCTCAAAATGATCTTATAGGGAACTAGTGGGCACATTTATGGCCTTACGTGTTCACTAGTAAGCCTCAAAATGATCTTACTAGTGAACAAGTGGGCGTTTTCTGGCTTAAATGTCAACTAGTAAGCCTCAAAATGATCTTACGAGTGAACTAGTGGGCGTTTTGCGGCTGACATGTCAACAAGAAAGCCTCAAAATGATCTTACTAATGAACTAGTGGGCGTTTTGTGGCTTACATGTTCACTAGTAACCGTCAAAATGACCTTACTAGTGAATAAGTGAGCGTTTTGTGGCTCACATCTCAACTAGTAAGCGTCAAAATGATCTTACTAGTGAACTAGTGGGCGTTTTGCGGCTTGCATGTCAACTAGTAAGCCTCAAAATGATCTTACGAGTGAACTAGTGGGCACATTTATGGCCTTACATGTTCACTAGTAAGCGTCAAAATGATCTTACTAGTGAACTAGTGGGTTCTTTTGTGGCTTACATGTTCACTAGTAAGCGTCACAATGACCTTACTTGTGAACTAGTGAGCGTTTTGTGGCTTACATGTTCACTAGTAAGCGTCAAAATGATCTTACGAGTGAACTAGTGGGCATTTTGCGGATTACATGTCAACAAGTAAGCCTCAAAATGATCTTACTAATGAACTAGTGGGCGTTTTGTGGCTTACATGTTCACTAGTAAGCGTCAAAATGACCTTACTAGTGAATTAGTGAGCGTTTTGTGGCTTACATCTCAACTAGTAAGCCTCAAAATGATCTTATTAGTGAACTAGTGGGCGTTTTGTGGCTTACATGTTCACTAGAAAGCCTCAAAATGATCTTACTAGTGAACTAGTGGGCACATTTATGGCCTTACATGTTCACTAGTAAGCCTCAAAATGATCTTAAGAGTGAACAAGTGGGCGTTTTGCGGCTTACATGTCAACAAATAAGCCTCAAAATGATCTTACTAGTGAACTAGTGGGCGTTTTGCGGCTTACATGTCAACTAGTGAGCCTCAAAATGATCTTACTAGTGAACTAGTGGGCGTTTTGTGGCTTACATGTTCACTAGTAAGCGTCAAAATGACCTTACTAGTGAATTAGTGAGCGTTTTGTGGCTTACATGTCAACTAGTAAGCCTCAAAATGATCTTACTAGTTAACTAGTGGGCGTTTTGTGGCTTACATGTTCACTAGTAAGCCTCAAAATGACCTTACTAGTAAACTAGTGGGCACATTTATGGCCTTACATGTTCACTAGTAAGCGTCAAAATGATCTTACTAATGAACTAGTGGGCACGTTTATGGCCTTTCATGTTCACTAGTAAGCGTGAAAATGATCTTACGAGTGAGCTAGTGGGCGTTTTGCGGCTTACATGTCAACTAGTAAGCCTCAAAATGATCTTACTAGTGAACTAGTGGGTTCTTTTGTGGCTTACATGTTCACTAGTAAGCGTCACAATGACCTTACTTGTGAACTAGTGAGCGTTTTGCGGCTTACATGTCAAAAAATAAGCCTCAAAATGATCTTAATAGTGAACTAGTGGGCGTTTTGTGGCTTACATGTTAACTAGTAAGCATCAAAATGACCTTACTAGTGAACTAGTGGGCGTTTTGTGGCTTACATGTTCACTAGTAAGCGTCAAAATGACCATACTAGTGAATTAGTGAGCGTTTTGTGGCTTACATGTCAACTAGTAAGCCTCAAAATGATCTTACTAGTTAACTAGTGGGCGTTTTGTGTCTTACATGTTCATTAGTAAGCCTCAAAATGACCTTACTAGTGAACTAGTGGGCACATTTATGGCCTTACATGTTCACTAGGAAGCGTCAAAATGATCTTACTAGTGAACTAGTGGGCACGTTTATGGCCTTACATGTTCACTAGTAAGCGTGAAAATGATCTTACTAGTGAACTAGTGGGCGTTTTACGGCTTACATGTCAACTAGTAAACCTCAAAATGATCTTACGAGTGAGCTAGTGGGCGTTTTGCGGCTTACATGTCAACTAGTAAGCCTCAAAATGATCTTACTAGTGAACTAATGGGCGTTTTGTGGCTTACATGTTAACTAGTAAGTGTCAAAATGACCTTACTAGTGAACTAGTGGGCGTTTTGTGGCTTACATGTCAACAAATAAGCCTCAAAATGATCTTACTAGTGAACTAATGGGCACATTTATGGCCTTACGTGTTCACTAGTAAGCGTCAAAATGATCTTACTAGTGAACTAGTGGGCACGTTTATGGCCTTACATGTTCACTAGTAAGCGTGAAAATGATCTTACTAGTGAACTAGTGGGCGTTTTGCGCCTTACATGTCAACTTGTAAGCCTCAAAATGATCTTACGAGTGAGCTAGTGGGCGTTTTGCGGCTTACATGTCAACTAGTAAGCCTCAAAATGATCTTACTAGTGAACTAGTGGGTTCTTTTGTGGCTTACATGTTCACTAGTAAGCGTCACAATGACCTTACTTGTGAACTAGTGAGCGTTTTGTGGCTTACATGTTCACTAGTAAGCGTCAAAATGATCTTACTAGTGAACTAGTGGGCGTTTTGTGGCTTACATGTTCATTAGTAAGCCTCAAAATGATCTTACTAGTGAACTAGTGGGCGTTTTGTGGCTTACATGTCAAATAGTAAGCCTCAAAATGATCTTACTAGTGAACTAGTGGGCACGTTTATGGCCTTACATGTTCACTAGTAAGCGTGAAAATGATCTTACTAGTGAACTAGTGGGCGTTTTACGGCTTACATGTCAACTAGTAAACCTCAAAATGATCTTACGAGTGAGCTAGTGGGCGTTTTGTGGCTTACATGTTCACTAGTAAGCGTCACAATGACCTTACTTGTGAACTAGTGAACGTTTTGTAGCTTACATGTTCACTAGTAAGCGTCAAAATGATCTTACGAGTGAACTAGTGGGCGTTTTGCGGCTTACATGTCAACAAGTAAGCCTCAAAATGATCTTACTAATGAACTAGTGGGCGTTTTGTGGCTTACATGTTCACTAGTAAGCCTCAAAATGATCTTACTATTGAACAAGTGGGCGTTTTGCGGCTTACATGTCAACAAATAAGCCTCAAAATGATCTTACTCGTGAACTAATGGGCGTTTTGTGGCTTACATGTTAACTAGTAAATGTCAAAATGACCTTACTAGTGAACTAGTGGGCGTTTTGTGGCTTACATGTTCACTAGTAAGCGTCAAAATGACCTTACTAGTGAATTAGTGAGCGTTTTGTGGCTTACATGTGAACTAGTAAGCCTCAAAATGATCTTACTAGTGAACTAGTGGGTTCTTTTGTGGCTTACATGTTCACTAGTAAGCGTCACAATGACCTTACTTGTGAACTCGTGAGCGTTTTGCGGCTTACATGTCAAAAAATAAGCCTCAAAATGATCTTAATAGTGAACTAGTGGGCGTTTTGTGGCTTACATGTTAACTAGTAAGCATCAAAATGACCTTACTAGTGAACTAGTGGGCGTTTTGTGGCTTACATGTCAACTAGTAAGCCTCAAAATGATCTTACTAGTTAACTAGTGGGCGTTTTGTGTCTTACATGTTCACTAGTAAGCCTCAAAATGACCTTACTAGTGAACTAGTGGGCACATTTATGGCCTTACATGTTCACTAGGAAGCGTCAAAATGATCTTACTAGTGAACTAGTGGGCACGTTTATGGCCTTACATGTTCACTAGTAAGCGTGAAAATGATCTTACTAGTGAACTAGTGGGCGTTTTACGGCTTACATGTCAACTAGTAAACCTCAAAATGATCTTACGAGTGAGCTAGTGGTCGTTTTGCGGCTTACATGTCAACTAGTAAGCCTCAAAATGATCTTACTAGTGAACTAGTGGGTTCTTTTGTGGCTTACATGTTCACTAGTAAGCGTCACAATGACCTTACTTGTGAACTAGTGAGCGTTTTGTAGCTTACATGTTCACTAGTAAGCATCAAAATGATCTTACGAGTGAACTAGTGGGTGTTTTGCGGCTTCCATGTCAACAAGTAAGCCTCAAAATGATCTTACTAGTGAACTAATGGGCGTTTTGTGGCTTACATGTTAACTAGTAAGTGTCAAAATGACCTTACTAGTGAACTAGTGGGCGTTTTGTGGCTTACATGTCAACAAATAAGCCTCAAAATGATCTTACTAGTGAACTAATGGGCACATTTATGGCCTTACGTGTTCACTAGTAAGCGTCAAAATGATCTTACTAGTGAACTAGTGGGCACGTTTATGGCCTTACATGTTCACTAGTAAGCGTGAAAATGATCTTACTAGTGAACTAGTGGGCGTTTTGCGCCTTACATATCAACTTGTAAGCCTCAAAATGATCTTACGAGTGAGCTAGTGGGCGTTTTGCGGCTTACATGTCAACTAGTAAGCCTCAAAATGATCTTACTAGTGAACTAGTGGGTTCTTTTGTGGCTTACATGTTCACTAGTAAGCGTCACAATGACCTTACTTGTGAACTAGTGAGCGTTTTGTGGCTTACATGTTCACTAGTAAGCGTCAAAATGATCTTACTAGTGAACTAGTGGGCGTTTTGTGGCTTACATGTTCATTAGTAAGCCTCAAAATGATCTTACTAGTGAACTAGTGGGCGTTTTGTGGCTTACATGTCAAATAGTAAGCCTCAAAATGATCTTACTAGTGAACTAGTGGGCACATTTATGGCCTTACGTGTTCACTAGTAAGCGTCAAAATGATCTTACTAGTAAACTAGTGGGCGTTTTACGGCTTACATCTTCACTCGTAAGCCTCAAAATGACCTTATAGGGAACTAGTGGGCACATTTATGGCCTTACGTGTTCACTAGTAAGCCTCAAAATGATCTTACTAGTGAACTAGTGGGCGTTTTGTGGCTTACATGTCAACTAGTAAGCCTCAAAATGATCTTACGAGTGAACTAGTGGGCGTTTTGCGGCTTACATGTCAACTAGTAAGCCTCAAAATGATCTTACTAGTGAACTAGTGGGCACATTTATGGCCTTACATGTTCACTAGTAAGCGTCAAAATGATCTTACTAGTGAACTAGTGGGTTCTTTTGTGGCTTACATGTTCACTAGTAAGCGTCACAATGACCTTACTTGTGAACTAGTGAGCGTTTTGTGGCTTACATGTTCACTAGTAAGCGTCAAAATGATCTTACGAGTGAACTAGTGGGCGTTTTGCGGCTTACATGTCAACAAGTAAGCCTCAAAATGATCTTACTAATGAACTAGTGGGCGTTTTGTGGCTTACATGTTCACTAGTAAGCGTCAAAATGACCTTACTAGTGAATTAGTGAGCGTTTTGTGGCTTACATCTCAACTAGTAAGCCTCAAAATGATCTTACTAGTGAACTAGTGGGCGTTTTGTGGCTTACATGTTCACTAGAAAGCCTCAAAATGATCTTACTAGTGAACTAGTGGGCACATTTATGGCCTTACATGTTCACTAGTAAGCCTCAAAATGATCTTAAGAGTGAACAAGTGGGCGTTTTGCGGCTTACATATCAACAAACAAGCCTCAAAATGACCTTACTAGTGAACTAGTGGGCACATTTATGGCCTTACATGTTCACTAGTAAGCGTCAAAATGATCTTACTAGTGAACTAGTGGGCACGTTTATGGCCTTACATGTTCACTAGTAAGCGTGAAAATGATCTTACTAGTGAACTAGTGGGCGTTTTGCGCCTTACATGTCAACTTGTAAGCCTCAAAATGATCTTACGAGTGAGCTAGTGGGCGTTTTGCGGCTTACATGTCAACTAGTAAGCCTCAAAATGATCTTACTAGTGAACTAGTGGGTTCTTTTGTGGCTTACATGTTCACTAGTAAGCGTCACAATGACCTTACTTGTGAACTAGTGAGCGTTTTGTGGCTTACATGTTCACTAGTAAGCGTCAAAATGATCTTACTAGTGAACTAGTGGGCGTTTTGTGGCTTACATGTTCATTAGTAAGCCTCAAAATGATCTTACTAGTGAACTAGTGGGCGTTTTGTGGCTTACATGTCAAATAGTAAGCCTCAAAATGATCTTACTAGTGAACTAGTGGGCACATTTATGGCCTTACGTGTTCACTACTAAGCGTCAAAATGATCTTACTAGTAAACTAGTGGGCGTTTTGTGGCTTACATCTTCACTCGTAAGCCTCAAAATGACCTTATAGGGAACTAGTGGGCACATTTATGGCCTTACGTGTTCACTAGTAAGCCTCAAAATGATCTTACGAGTGAACTAGTGGGCGTTTTGCGGTTTACATGTCAACTAGTAAGCCTCAAAATGATCTTACTAGTGAACTAGTGGGCACATTTATGGCCTTACATGTTCACTAGTAAGCGTCAAAATGATCTTACTAGTGAACTAGTGGGTTCTTTTGTGGCTTACATGTTCACTAGTAAGCGTCACAATGACCTTACTTGTGAACTAGTGGGCGTTTTGTGGCTTACATGTTCACTAGTAAGCGTCAAAATGACCTTACGAGTGAACTAGTGGGCATTTTGCGGATTACATGTCAACAAGTAAGCCTCAAAATGATCTTACTAATGAACTAGTGGGCGTTTTGTGGCTTACATGTTCACTAGTAAGCGTCAAAATGACCTTACTAGTGAATTAGTGAGCGTTTTGTGGCTTACATCTCAACTAGTAAGCCTCAAAATGATCTTATTAGTGAACTAGTGGGCGTTTTGTGGCTTACATGTTCACTAGAAAGCCTCAAAATGATCTTACTAGTGAACTAGTGGGCACATTTATGGCCTTACATGTTCACTAGTAAGCCTCAAAATGATCTTAAGAGTGAACAAGTGGGCGTTTTGCGGCTTACATGTCAACAAATAAGCCTCAAAATGATCTTACTAGTGAACTAATGGGCGTTTTGTGGCTTACATGTTAACTAGTAAGTGTCAAAATGACCTTACTAGTGAACTAGTGGGCGTTTTGTGGCTTACATGTTCACTAGTAAGCGTCAAAATGACCTTACTAGTGAATTAGTGAGCGTTTTGTGGCTTACATGTGAACTAGTAAGCCTCAAAATGATCTTACTAGTGAACTAGTGGGTTCTTTTGTGGCTTACATGTTCACTAGTAAGCGTCACAATGACCTTACTTGTGAACTCGTGAGCGTTTTGCGGCTTACATGTCAAAAAATAAGCCTCAAAATGATCTTAATAGTGAACTAGTGGGCGTTTTGTGGCTTACATGTTAACTAGTAAGCATCAAAATGACCTTACTAGTGAACTAGTGGGCGTTTTGTGGCTTACATGTCAACTAGTAAGCCTCAAAATGATCTTACTAGTTAACTAGTGGGCGTTTTGTGTCTTACATGTTCACTAGTAAGCCTCAAAATGACCTTACTAGTGAACTAGTGGGCACATTTATGGCCTTACATGTTCACTAGGAAGCGTCAAAATGATCTTACTAGTGAACTAGTGGGCACGTTTATGGCCTTACATGTTCACTAGTAAGCGTGAAAATGATCTTACTAGTGAACTAGTGGGCGTTTTACGGCTTACATGTCAACTAGTAAACCTCAAAATGATCTTACGAGTGAGCTAGTGGGCGTTTTGCGGCTTACATGTCAACTAGTAAGCCTCAAAATGATCTTACTAGTGAACTAGTGGGTTCTTTTGTGGCTTACATGTTCACTAGTAAGCGTCACAATGACCTTACTTGTGAACTAGTGAGCGTTTTGTAGCTTACATGTTCACTAGTAAGCGTCAAAATGATCTTACGAGTGAACTAGTGGGCGTTTTGCGGCTTCCATGTCAACTAGTAAGCCTCAAAATGATCTTACTAGTGAACTAGTGGGCATTTTGTGGCTTACATGTCAACTAGTAAGCCTCAAAATGATCTTACTAGTGAACTAGTGGGCACATTTATGGCCTTATATGTTCACTAGTAAGCCTCAAAATGATCTTACTAGTGAACTAGTGGTCGTTTTGTGGATTACATGTTCACGAGTAAGCGTCAAAATGATCTTACTAGTGAACTAGTGGGCGTTTTGTGGCTTACATGTTCACTAGAAAGCCTCAAAATGATCTTACTAGTGAACTAGTGGGCACATTTATGGCCTTACATGTTCACTAGTAAGCCTCAAAATGATCTTACTAGTGAATTAGTGAGCGTTTTGTGGCTTACATCTCAACTAGTAAGCCTCAAAATGATCTTACTAGTGAACTAGTGGGCGTTTTGTGGCTTACATGTTCACTAGAAAGCCTCAAAATGATCTTACTAGTGAACTAGTGGGCACATTTATGGCCTTACATGTTCACTAGTAAGCCTCAAAATGATCTTAAGAGTGAACAAGTGGGCGTTTTGCGGCTTACATATCAACAAACAAGCCTCAAAATGACCTTACTAGTGAACTAGTGGGCACATTTATGGCCTTACATGTTCACTAGTAAGCGTCAAAATGATCTTACTAGTGAACTAGTGGGCACGTTTATGGCCTTACATGTTCACTAGTAAGCGTGAAAATGATCTTACTAGTGAACTAGTGGGCGTTTTGCGCCTTACATGTCAACTTGTAAGCCTCAAAATGATCTTACGAGTGAGCTAGTGGGCGTTTTGCGGCTTACATGTCAACTAGTAAGCCTCAAAATGATCTTACTAGTGAACTAGTGGGTTCTTTTGTGGCTTACATGTTCACTAGTAAGCGTCACAATGACCTTACTTGTGAACTAGTGAGCGTTTTGTGGCTTACATGTTCACTAGTAAGCGTCAAAATGATCTTACTAGTGAACTAGTGGGCGTTTTGTGGCTTACATGTTCATTAGTAAGCCTCAAAATGATCTTACTAGTGAACTAGTGGGCGTTTTGTGGCTTACATGTCAAATAGTAAGCCTCAAAATGATCTTACTAGTGAACTAGTGGGCACATTTATGGCCTTACGTGTTCACTACTAAGCGTCAAAATGATCTTACTAGTAAACTAGTGGGCGTTTTGTGGCTTACATCTTCACTCGTAAGCCTCAAAATGACCTTATAGGGAACTAGTGGGCACATTTATGGCCTTACGTGTTCACTAGTAAGCCTCAAAATGATCTTACGAGTGAACTAGTGGGCGTTTTGCGGTTTACATGTCAACTAGTAAGCCTCAAAATGATCTTACTAGTGAACTAGTGGGCACATTTATGGCCTTACATGTTCACTAGTAAGCGTCAAAATGATCTTACTAGTGAACTAGTGGGTTCTTTTGTGGCTTACATGTTCACTAGTAAGCGTCACAATGACCTTACTTGTGAACTAGTGGGCGTTTTGTGGCTTACATGTTCACTAGTAAGCGTCAAAATGACCTTACGAGTGAACTAGTGGGCATTTTGCGGATTACATGTCAACAAGTAAGCCTCAAAATGATCTTACTAATGAACTAGTGGGCGTTTTGTGGCTTACATGTTCACTAGTAAGCGTCAAAATGACCTTACTAGTGAATTAGTGAGCGTTTTGTGGCTTACATCTCAACTAGTAAGCCTCAAAATGATCTTATTAGTGAACTAGTGGGCGTTTTGTGGCTTACATGTTCACTAGAAAGCCTCAAAATGATCTTACTAGTGAACTAGTGGGCACATTTATGGCCTTACATGTTCACTAGTAAGCCTCAAAATGATCTTAAGAGTGAACAAGTGGGCGTTTTGCGGCTTACATGTCAACAAATACGCCTCAAAATGATCTTACTAGTGAACTAATGGGCGTTTTGTGGCTTACATGTTAACTAGTAAGTGTCAAAATGACCTTACTAGTGAACTAGTGGGCGTTTTGTGGCTTACATGTTCACTAGTAAGCGTCAAAATGACCGTACTAGTGAATTAGTGAGCGTTTTGTGGCTTACATGTGAACTAGTAAGCCTCAAAATGATCTTACTAGTGAACTAGTGGGTTCTTTTGTGGCTTACATGTTCACTAGTAAGCGTCACAATGACCTTACTTGTGAACTCGTGAGCGTTTTGCGGCTTACATGTCAAAAAATAAGCCTCAAAATGATCTTAATAGTGAACTAGTGGGCGTTTTGTGGCTTACATGTTAACTAGTAAGCATCAAAATGACCTTACTAGTGAACTAGTGGGCGTTTTGTGGCTTACATGTCAACTAGTAAGCCTCAAAATGATCTTACTAGTTAACTAGTGGGCGTTTTGTGTCTTACATGTTCACTAGTAAGCCTCAAAATGACCTTACTAGTGAACTAGTGGGCACATTTATGGCCTTACATGTTCACTAGGAAGCGTCAAAATGATCTTACTAGTGAACTAGTGGGCACGTTTATGGCCTTACATGTTCACTAGTAAGCGTGAAAATGATCTTACTAGTGAACTAGTGGGCGTTTTACGGCTTACATGTCAACTAGTAAACCTCAAAATGATCTTACGAGTGAGCTAGTGGGCGTTTTGCGGCTTACATGTCAACTAGTAAGCCTCAAAATGATCTTACTAGTGAACTAGTGGGTTCTTTTGTGGCTTACATGTTCACTAGTAAGCGTCACAATGACCTTACTTGTGAACTAGTGAGCGTTTTGTAGCTTACATGTTCACTAGTAAGCGTCAAAATGATCTTACGAGTGAACTAGTGGGCGTTTTGCGGCTTCCATGTCAACTAGTAAGCCTCAAAATGATCTTACTAGTGAACTAGTGGGCATTTTGTGGCTTACATGTCAACTAGTAAGCCTCAAAATGATCTTACTAGTGAACTAGTGGGCACATTTATGGCCTTATATGTTCACTAGTAAGCCTCAAAATGATCTTACTAGTGAACTAGTGGTCGTTTTGTGGATTACATGTTCACGAGTAAGCGTCAAAATGATCTTACTAGTGAACTAGTGGGCGTTTTGCGGCTTGCATGTCAACTAGTAAGCATCAAAATGATCTTACGAGTGAACTAGTGGGCGTTTTGCGGCTTACATGTCAACAAGTAAGTCAAAATGATCTTACTAATGAACTAGTGGGTGTTTTGTGGCTTACATGTTCACTAGTAAGCGTCAAAATGACCTTACTAGTGAATTAGTGAGCGTTTTGTGGCTTACATGTCAACTAGTAAGCCTCAAAATGATCTTACTATTGAACTAGTGGGCGTTTTGTGGCTTACATGTTCACTAGTTAGCCTCAAAATGATCTTACTGGTGAACTAGTGGGCACATTTATGGCCTTACATATTCACTAGTAAGCGTCAAAATGATCTTACTAGTGAACTAGTGGGCATTTTGCGGCTTGCATGTCAACAAGTAAGCCTCAAAATGATCTTACTAATGAACTAGTGGGCGTTTTGTGGCTTACATTTTCACTAGTAAGCATCAAAATGACCTTACTAGTGAACTAGTGAGCGTTTTGTGGCTTCCATGTTCACTAGTAAGCGTCAAAATGATCTTACCAGTGAACTGGTGGGCGTTTTGCGGCTTACATGTCAACTAGTAAGCCTCAAAATGATCTTACTAATGAACTAGTGGGCATTTTGTGGCTTATACAATACAATACAATACATGCTGATTTATATAGCGCTTTCACAACAGCGGCAGCTGTAACAAAGTGCTTAACAAAACGGTTAACATAAAGTAAAATGATAAACACAACACATAACATAAAACACGGACAGTCCTGCAGTCCTAACCATTTTTCCATCACACGCTTTGTTGTTTGAAGCAGTTTGAGATGAAAGAGGAGAGAATCAAGGTGTCCTTTAGCCAGTGGATCAGAGACGTCCTGCTCAAAATGTGCACACGTCGGCTACAAAGTTTCAAAGTCAACAAGTGGCTGTAGCATTCATTGATGAAAAAAGAGATTGGTTCAGTTCTCCTGTCCCATGGAAATCCATTTCAATTCCAAGCGGCGACTCTCGGTTCCAAACACGCATCGGCGCTCTGCGCCGACGCTCCTCTCTCCTCATCCTCAACTTCAGCAGCCATCCGCATCTCCACTGAACAAAACGGGGTTGTGAAAAATGCTGCCCATTACAGGCGCAAAAAACACAAGCACCCCAGGTCTGTCTGGCGCCGACATTCATCCCAAACAAAATCTGTGCTGGTACAGGCGTGCTGCCGAGAAGGCGCAACCACCAAGCAGAGATACTTCTCCTTTGACGAATGTCGTGGCCAAAAAACGCTGAAAACAGTCCATATCAGGTCCACACGATGAAACAACAAACAACATGTGACAAAACAAAAGACAAAAACAACAAAAAAGAACAAAAAAGCAAGGCTCTTGAAGAGGACTTGCCGAAAGGCTGCCTACTGAGGCGCCATCTTATATTCATTTCACTAGTTCACTAGTAAGATCAATTTGAGGCTTACTAGTGAACATGTAAGGCCATAAATGTGCCCACTAGTTCACTAGTAAGATCATTTTGAGGCTTACTGGTTGACATGTAAGCCTCAAAATGATCTTACTAGTGAACTAGTGGGCGTTTTGTGGCTTACATCTTCACTAGTAAGCCTCAAAATGAACTTACTAGTGAACTAGTGGGCGTTTTGCGGCTTACATGTCAACTAGCAAGCCTCAAAATGACCTTACTAGTGAACTAGTGACAATTTGTGGCTTACATGTTCACGAGTAAGCGTCAAAATGACCTTACTAGTGAACTAGTGAGCGTTTTGTTGCTTACATGTTCACTAGTAAGCCTCAAAATGATCTTACGAGTGAGCTAAGGGGCGTTTTGTGGCTTACGTGTCAACTAGTAAGCCTCAAAATGATCTTACTAGTGAACTAGTGGGCGTTTTGTGGCTTACATCTTCACTAGTAAGCCTCAAAATGAACTTACTAGTGAACTAGTGGGCGTTTTGCGGCTTACATGTCAACTAGCAAGCCTCAAAATGATCTTACTAGTGAACTAGTGGGCACATTTATGGCCTTACATATTCACTAGTAAGCGTCAAAATGATCTTACTAGTGAACTAGTGGGCATTTTGAGGCTTGCATGTCAACAAGTAAGCCTCAAAATGATCTTACTAATGAACTAGTGGGCGTTTTGTGGCTTACATTTTCACTAGTAAGCGTCAAAATGACCTTACTAGTGAACTAGTGAGCGTTTTGTGGCTTACATGTTCACTAGTAAGCGTCAAAATGATCTTACCAGTGAACTGGTGGGCGTTTTGCGGCTTACATGTCAACTAGTAAGCCTCAAAATGATCTTACTAATGAACTAGTGGGCATTTTGTGGCTTACATGTCAACCAGTAAACCTCAAAATGATCTTACGAGTGAACTAGTGGGCGTTTTGCGGATTACATGTCAACTAGTAAGCCTCAAAATGATCTTACTAGTGAACTAGTGGGTTCTTTTGTGGCTTACATGTTCACTAGTAAGCGTCACAATGACCTTACTTGTGAACTAGTGAGCTTTTTGTGGCTTACATGTTCACTAGTAAGCGTCAAAATGATCTTATTAGTGAACTAGTGGGCGTTTTGTGGCTTACATGTTCATTAGTAAGCCTCAAAATGATCTTACTAGTGAACTAGTGGGCGTTTTGTGGCTTACATGTCAAATAGTAAGCCACAAAATGATCTTACTAGTGAACTAGTGGGCACATTTATGGCCTTACGTGTTCACTAGTAAGCGTCAAAATGATCTTACTAGTGAACTAGTGGGCATTTTGCGGCTTGCATGTCAACAAGTAAGCCTCAAAATGATCTTACTAATGAACTAGTGGGCGTTTTGTGGCTTACATTTTCACTAGTAAGCATCAAAATGACCTTACTAGTGAACTAGTGGGCACATTTATGGCCTTATGTGTTCACTAGTAAGCGTCAAAATGATATTACTAGTAAACTAGTGGGTGTTTTGTGGCTTACATCTTCACTCGTAAGCCTCAAAATGATCTTATAGGGAACTAGTGGGCACATTTATGGCCTTACGTGTTCACTAGTAAGCCTCAAAATGATCTTACTAGTGAACTAGTGGGCGTTTTGTGGCTTACATGTCAACTAGTAAGCCTCAAAATGATCTTACGAGTGAACTAGTGGGCGTTTTGTGGCTTACATGTTAACTAGTAAGCGTCAAAATGACCTTACTAGTGAACTATTGACAATTTGTGGCTTACATGTTCACGAGTAAGCGTCAAAATGACCTTACTAGTGAACTAGTGAGCGTTTTATTGCTTACATGTTCACTAGTAAGCCTCAAAATGATCTTACGAGTGAGCTAAGGGGCGTTTTGTGGCTTACATGTCAACTAGTAAGCCTCAAAATGATCTTACTAGTGAACTAGTGGGCGTTTTGTGGCTTACATCTTCACTAGTAAGCCTCAAAATGAACTTACTAGTGAACTAGTGGGCGTTTTGCGGCTTACATGTCAACTAGCAAGCCTCAAAATGATCTTACTAGTGAACTAGTGGGCACATTTATGGCCTTACATGTTCACTAGTAAGCGTCAAAATGATCTTACCAGTGAACTAGTGGGAGTTTTGCGGCTTACATGTCAACTAGTAAGCCTCAAAATGATCTTACTAGTGAACTAGTGGGCATTTTGTGGCTTACATGTCAACTAGTAAGCCTCAAAATGATCTTACTAGTGAACTAGTGGGCACATTTATGGCCTTATATGTTCACTAGTAAGCCTCAAAATGACCTTACTAGTGAACTAGTGACAATTTGTGGCTTACATGTTCACGAGTAAGCGTCAAAATGACCTTACTAGTGAACTAGTGAGCGTTTTGTTGCTTACATGTTCACTAGTAAGCCTCAAAATGATCTTACGAGTGAGCTAAGGGGCGTTTTGTGGCTTACATGTCAACTAGTAAGCCTCAAAATGATCTTACTAGTGAACTAGTGGGCGTTTTGTGGCTTACATCTTCACTAGTAAGCCTCAAAATGAACTTACTAGTGAACTAGTGGGCGTTTTGCGGCTTACATGTCAACTAGCAAGCCTCAAAATGATCTTACGAGTGAGCTAAGGGGCGTTTTGCGGCTTACATGTCAACTAGTAAGCCTCAAAATGATCTTACTAGTGAACTAGTGGGCACATTTATGGCCTTACATGTTCACTAGTAAGCGTAAAAATGATCTTACCAGTGAACTAGTGGGCGTTTTGCGGCTTACATGTCAACTAGTAAGCCTCAAAATGATCTTACTAGTGAACTAGTGGGCATTTTGTGGCTTACATGTCAACTAGTAAGCCTCAAAATGATCTTACTAGTGAACTAGTGGGCACATTTATGGCCTTATATGTTCACTAGTAAGCCTCAAAATGATCTTACTAGTGAACTAGTGGTCGTTTTGTGGATTACATGTTCACGAGTAAGCGTCAAAATGATCTTACTAGTGAACTAGTGGGCGTTTTGCGGCTTGCATGTCAACTAGTAAGCATCAAAATGATCTTACGAGTGAACTAGTGGGCGTTTTGCGGCTTACATGTCAACAAGTAAGTCAAAATGATCTTACTAATGAACTAGTGGGTGTTTTGTGGCTTACATGTTCACTAGTAAGCGTCAAAATGACCTTACTAGTGAATTAGTGAGCGTTTTGTGGCTTACATGTCAACTAGTAAGCCTCAAAATGATCTTACTATTGAACTAGTGGGCGTTTTGTGGCTTACATGTTCACTAGTTAGCCTCAAAATGATCTTACTGGTGAACTAGTGGGCACATTTATGGCCTTACATATTCACTAGTAAGCGTCAAAATGATCTTACTAGTGAACTAGTGGGCATTTTGCGGCTTGCATGTCAACAAGTAAGCCTCAAAATGATCTTACTAATGAACTAGTGGGCGTTTTGTGGCTTACATTTTCACTAGTAAGCATCAAAATGACCTTACTAGTGAACTAGTGAGCGTTTTGTGGCTTCCATGTTCACTAGTAAGCGTCAAAATGATCTTACCAGTGAACTGGTGGGCGTTTTGCGGCTTACATGTCAACTAGTAAGCCTCAAAATGATCTTACTAATGAACTAGTGGGCATTTTGTGGCTTATACAATACAATACAATACATGCTGATTTATATAGCGCTTTCACAACAGCGGCAGCTGTAACAAAGTGCTTAACAAAACGGTTAACATAAAGTAAAATGATAAACACAACACATAACATAAAACACGGACAGTCCTGCAGTCCTAACCATTTTTCCATCACACGCTTTGTTGTTTGAAGCAGTTTGAGATGAAAGAGGAGAGAATCAAGGTGTCCTTTAGCCAGTGGATCAGAGACGTCCTGCTCAAAATGTGCACACGTCGGCTACAAAGTTTCAAAGTCAACAAGTGGCTGTAGCATTCATTGATGAAAAAAGAGATTGGTTCAGTTCTCCTGTCCCATGGAAATCCATTTCAATTCCAAGCGGCGACTCTCGGTTCCAAACACGCATCGGCGCTCTGCGCCGACGCTCCTCTCTCCTCATCCTCAACTTCAGCAGCCATCCGCATCTCCACTGAACAAAACGGGGTTGTGAAAAATGCTGCCCATTACAGGCGCAAAAAACACAAGCACCCCAGGTCTGTCTGGCGCCGACATTCATCCCAAACAAAATCTGTGCTGGTACAGGCGTGCTGCCGAGAAGGCGCAACCACCAAGCAGAGATACTTCTCCTTTGACGAATGTCGTGGCCAAAAAACGCTGAAAACAGTCCATATCAGGTCCACACGATGAAACAACAAACAACATGTGACAAAACAAAAGACAAAAACAACAAAAAAGAACAAAAAAGCAAGGCTCTTGAAGAGGACTTGCCGAAAGGCTGCCTACTGAGGCGCCATCTTATATTCATTTCACTAGTTCACTAGTAAGATCAATTTGAGGCTTACTAGTGAACATGTAAGGCCATAAATGTGCCCACTAGTTCACTAGTAAGATCATTTTGAGGCTTACTGGTTGACATGTAAGCCTCAAAATGATCTTACTAGTGAACTAGTGGGCGTTTTGTGGCTTACATCTTCACTAGTAAGCCTCAAAATGAACTTACTAGTGAACTAGTGGGCGTTTTGCGGCTTACATGTCAACTAGCAAGCCTCAAAATGACCTTACTAGTGAACTAGTGACAATTTGTGGCTTACATGTTCACGAGTAAGCGTCAAAATGACCTTACTAGTGAACTAGTGAGCGTTTTGTTGCTTACATGTTCACTAGTAAGCCTCAAAATGATCTTACGAGTGAGCTAAGGGGCGTTTTGTGGCTTACGTGTCAACTAGTAAGCCTCAAAATGATCTTACTAGTGAACTAGTGGGCGTTTTGTGGCTTACATCTTCACTAGTAAGCCTCAAAATGAACTTACTAGTGAACTAGTGGGCGTTTTGCGGCTTACATGTCAACTAGCAAGCCTCAAAATGATCTTACTAGTGAACTAGTGGGCACATTTATGGCCTTACATATTCACTAGTAAGCGTCAAAATGATCTTACTAGTGAACTAGTGGGCATTTTGAGGCTTGCATGTCAACAAGTAAGCCTCAAAATGATCTTACTAATGAACTAGTGGGCGTTTTGTGGCTTACATTTTCACTAGTAAGCGTCAAAATGACCTTACTAGTGAACTAGTGAGCGTTTTGTGGCTTACATGTTCACTAGTAAGCGTCAAAATGATCTTACCAGTGAACTGGTGGGCGTTTTGCGGCTTACATGTCAACTAGTAAGCCTCAAAATGATCTTACTAATGAACTAGTGGGCATTTTGTGGCTTACATGTCAACCAGTAAACCTCAAAATGATCTTACGAGTGAACTAGTGGGCGTTTTGCGGATTACATGTCAACTAGTAAGCCTCAAAATGATCTTACTAGTGAACTAGTGGGTTCTTTTGTGGCTTACATGTTCACTAGTAAGCGTCACAATGACCTTACTTGTGAACTAGTGAGCTTTTTGTGGCTTACATGTTCACTAGTAAGCGTCAAAATGATCTTATTAGTGAACTAGTGGGCGTTTTGTGGCTTACATGTTCATTAGTAAGCCTCAAAATGATCTTACTAGTGAACTAGTGGGCGTTTTGTGGCTTACATGTCAAATAGTAAGCCACAAAATGATCTTACTAGTGAACTAGTGGGCACATTTATGGCCTTACGTGTTCACTAGTAAGCGTCAAAATGATCTTACTAGTAAACTAGTGGGCGTTTTGTGGCTTACATCTTCACTCGTAAGCCTCAAAATTATCTTATAGGGAACTAGTGGGCACATTTATGGCCTTACGTGTTCACTAGTAAGCCTCAAAATGATCTTACTAGTGAACTAGTGGGCGTTTTGTGGCTTACATGTTAACTAGTATGCGTCAAAATGATCTTACTAGTGAACTAGTGGGCGTTTTGCGGCTTGCATGTCAACTAGTAAGCCTCAAAATGATATTACGAGTGAACTAGTGGGCGTTTTGCAGCTTACATGTCAACAAGTAAGTCTCAAAATGATCTTACTAATGAACTAGTGGGTGTTTTGTGGCTTACATGTTCACTAGTAAGCGTCAAAATGACCTTACTAGTGAATTAGTGAGCGTTTTGTGGCTTACATGTCAACTAGTAAGCCTCAAAATGATCTTACTATTGAACTAGTGGGCGTTTTGTGGCTTACATGTTCACTAGTTAGCCTCAAAATGATCTTACTAGTGAACTAGTGGGCACATTTATGGCCTTACATATTCACTAGTAAGCGTCAAAATGATCTTACTAGTGAACTAGTGGGCATTTTGCGGCTTGCATGTCAACAAGTAAGCCTCAAAATGATCTTACTAATGAACTAGTGGGCGTTTTGTGGCTTACATGTCAACTAGTAAGCCTCAAAATGATCTTACGAGTGAACTAGTGGGCGTTTTGTGGCTTACATGTTTACTAGTAAGCGTCAAAATGATCTTACTAGTGAACTAGTGGGCGTTTTGCGGCTTGCATGTCAACTAGTAAGCCTCAAAATGATATTACGAGTGAACTAGTGGGCGTTTTGCGGCTTACATGTCAACAAGTAAGTCTCAAAATGATCTTACTAATGAACTAGTGGGTGTTTTGTGGCTTACATGTTCACTAGTAAGCGTCAAAATGACCTTACTAGTGAATTAGTGAGCGTTTTGTGGCTTACATGTCAACTAGTAAGCCTCAAAATGATCTTACTATTGAACTAGTGGGCGTTTTGTGGCTTACATGTTCACTAGTTAGCCTCAAAATGATCTTACTAGTGAACTAGTGGGCACATTTATGGCCTTACATATTCACTAGTAAGCGTCAAAATGATCTTACTAGTGAACTAGTGGGCATTTTGCGGCTTGCATGTCAACAAGTAAGCCTCAAAATGATCTTACTAATGAACTAGTGGGCGTTTTGTGGCTTACATTTTCACTAGTAAGCGTCAAAATTACCTTACTAGTGAACGAGTGAGCG
Source organism: Hippocampus zosterae (assembly GCF_025434085.1). NCBI lineage: Eukaryota > Metazoa > Chordata > Actinopteri > Syngnathiformes > Syngnathidae > Hippocampus > Hippocampus zosterae. The sequence goes on from NC_067469.1 coordinate 13,431,303, forward strand.
TTTTGTGGCTTACATGTTCACTAGTAAGCGTCAAAATGATTTTACCAGTGAACTGGTGGGCGTTTTGCGGCTTACATGTCAACTAGTAAGCCTCAAAGTGATCTTACTAATGAACTAGTGGGCATTTTGTGGCTTACATGTCAACCAGTAAGCCTCAATATGATCTTACTAGTGAACTAGTGGGCACATTTATGGCTTTACATGTTCACTAGTAAGCGTCAAAATGATCTTACTAGTAAACTAGTGGGCACATTTATGGCCTTACATGTTCACTAGTAAGCCTCAAAATGATCTTACTAGTGAACTAGTGGGTTCTTTTGTGGCTTACATGTTCACTAGTAAGCATCACAATGACCTTACTTGTGAACTAGTGAGCGTTTTGTGGCTTACATGTTCACTAGTAAGAGTAAAATTATCTTACTAGTGAACTAGTGGGCGTTTTGTGGCTTACATGTTCATTAGTAAGCCTCAAATGATCTTACTGGTGAACTAGTGGGCGTTTTGTGGCTTACATGTCAAATAGTAAGCCTCAAAATGATCTTACTAGTGAACTAGTGGGCACATTTATGGCCTTACGTGTTCACTAGTAAGCGTCAAAATGATCTTACTAGTAAACTAGTGGGCGTTTTGTGGCTTACATCTTCACTCGTCAGCCTCAAAATGATCTTAATAGTGAACTAGTGGGCGTTTTGTGGCTTACATGTCAACTAGTAAGCCTCAAAATGATCTTTCTATTGAACTAGTGGGCACATTTATGGCCTTACATGTTCACGAGTAAGCGTCAAAATGATCTTACTAGTGAACTAGTGGGGATTTTGCGGCTTACATGTCAACTAGTAAGCCTCAAAGTGATCTTACTAATGAACTAGTGGGCATTTTGTGGCTTACATGTCAACCAGTAAGCCTCAAAATGATCTTACTAGTGAACTAGTGGGCACATTTATGGCTTTACGTGTTCACTAGTAAGCCTCAAAATGATCTTACTAGTGAACTAGTAGGCGATGTGTGGCTTACATGTTCACTAGTAAGCGTCAAAATGACCTTACTAGTTAACTAGTGGGCGTTTTGTGGCTGACATGTTCATAAATAAGCGTCAAAATGATCTTACTAGGGAACTAGTGGGCGTTTTGTGGCTTACATGTTCACTAGTAAGCGTCAAAATTACCTTACTAGTGAACCAGTGAGCGTTTTGTGGCTTACATGTTCACTAGTAAGCGTCAAAATGACCTTACTAGTGAACTAGTGAGCGTTTTGTGGCTTACATGTTCACTAGTAAGCGTCAAAATGATCTTACTAGTGAACTAGTGGGCGTTCTGTGGCTTACATGTTCACTAGAAGCCTCAAAATTATCTTACTAGTGAACTAGCGGGCGTTTTGTGGCTTACATGTCAACTAGTAAGCCTCAAAATGATCTTACTAGTGAACTAGTGGGCACATTTATGGCCTTACATGTTCACTAGTAAGCGTCAAAATGACCTTACTAGTGAACTAGTGGGCAATATGGAATAAATACTCAAAGGGCTTGCCAGGCAAGCCCATTGAGTATTTATTCATCCGTGATGGTATTGTAGACCAATGAGAGCACATCCGACAGACACGTGGACTTCGGGCGGCCAATCATGATGCATTTCGAGCCAAGCCCCAACAAAAACGGAGGAGAAAACTTTCAGACGCTTTGAAAGCTTTTGGGGTACATATTACTCTTGTTGTTACACAAAATTTTGTTTTACGATTATTTTAGGCGGTAACGTTATGGTGTAAATGTCAAATACGTGGTCAATTTATCAAGATGAAGCCTGCTTAAAAATTTGCTCCAACAATTTTGGAGATGTGTCTGACTTTGACAGCAATGGCGGCAGTTCAACGCTGACAGTCGCAGTCGGGTGCAGATTTATTTCGGCAGGACTTTCTAAAATCTGCCGTTTGCTCTGACAGTTCTCTGTCTGACAGTCACATTTTGTCTTATTACTCACAAGCTAATTGACATTTAAAAAAAGAGTTCATGTTTGGAACACGATTTTGCTCTTACTGTTTGCTGCCTTAGTTCGTTTGAAATATTCGCTTCCTGCATTACATGAAGTACATTTTTTAATATTCACAAGACTGTAACTGTGCATTATAAATAATGTCACATTTGCACTATGTTTTACTGGATCTACAACTAAACTAGGTCCTCGTTTCTGGGAGAGTCCACAGCACCTCCTGTATCACAACCATTCTGCCGGCACACCTTCAGCAGCACGATGTTTCTAACGGGAGCTGGAGGGTGATCAGCTTCATTGAAGAACAGGAGGAGGAGAGGCACAACGTTTGTCATTTGTGATATGTTTTTAGACTTTTCTCCTAACTAAAAAAACTATGTTTTGTTAATTTCTTGATATAGTTCTTGTATTTAAATATTTTAACAATCAAATATTTTTCAACTGTGTTTTAGATATGAATTGTATGAAATAAATCAGTGAAGCCCCATTCAAATTCTACTCTATCTAATCTGCTCGATCACACTGCTGTCAACCTGCTGTACCTCCAAACTCCTTGGCTGTTGGAGGGTTCCCCCCGAACGGGGGGACAAATCAAGGAACCAATCCCTGCACCCCGAACGGGGTGCCCTTACGGCCGTTTTTTTTTCTTTTCGGCTAACCGCCCCCTGAACCTGGCAGGGTGGCGGGCGGACCTTTTGCTCCAGGCGGGGGACATAGAGACAAATCCGGGGCCCACACAGACACTCTCACGCACGCAACAAACACACACACAACAAACTACCTGGACATGCGACATTTGCACACAACAGATTACAAGAAGACAGACATCCTTCAGATGCAACCACCACACACCACACTGGGTACACAAACATTGCACAAACATAAACACTAGACAATACAACAAAACATGGAAATGCAGACTACATCCCAAAACACCACCACGAACAACAACACCTCGTAGGACACCAACAGGCAGCAGAGCACAAACAGACCAAAACAACACACTCGCCTCACCAACACTACCCTCAAAGCAACACGGACAGACAACTCCAACAGAGATACAACAAACACAAGACCACCCCCCCAAACCTGGACCTGCAATAGCTGCAATAGAATCATCACACGCAGACAAACCTCACTCAGATGCAACTCAACACACCCACACTGGATACACAGACATTGCTCCGGCATCACCACCCGCCAATACACAAACACGTGGACATGCAGAACACACACGCAAACAACAAACACCCCAACACCACAACCCCCGAACAACCCACAAAGAACAACACCCACCAACAAAAACAACAATCACACACTGACCATACTACAAATAAACATCAACGGCATCCAAAGCAAGAAAACAGAACTAGAAGAAGTCGCCTCACAACAGCACGCAAACATCATCACCATACAAGAACCCAAACTAGAAAAACAACACAACACACCTCGTCTCACCAACTACACCAGCATTAGGAAAGACAGAGAACACAAGGGAGGAGGAGGACTGCTCACATACATTCACAAATCAGTCACATTCACTCCCATGAACATCCCCAACAACATTAACACCAACACTACAGAAATTCAAACCGTAAAGATTCACATAACCAACCACAAAAGAATACACATATGCAACATGTATATACCCCCCAGAGATACCACCCGACCAGACCACGGCACAGAAGACACAGACATCACCAACACCTTCCAATACATAAACTCGCTGAACAACACCATTCTAACCGCAGACATCAACGCTCACTCAACACAATGGCACTCTCCCTACGACGACCACAGAGGCACCCTCATTGCAGACATACTACAGAACTCCCAACAAATCACTCTAAACGCAAACACACCTACCAGAAAACCTACAAACATCAACCAACAACCAACATCACCGGACATCACAACAGCCAGCAACAGCATCACAAACAGAACAACATGGACCACAATACACGCACTCAGTTCAGACCACCTTCCTATCAAAATCACACACAACACGCGTGCTCCTTTCCGCCTACAACAACACCTTCAAACTTACACAAATTACAGGAAAGCAGACTGGGAAGGATACACCTCTGAAATAGAATCAGCACTGGAGAACTTAACCATACCTGACAACATCCACACAGCCAACACCATGCTCACAAACCTCATACTTACAGCAGACAAACACCACATACCCCACGGAAAAATAAAAAGCAAATCACTTCTCCTACCACAACACATCAGAACACTCATCAGCCAAAGAAACGACATCAGACAAGAAAACCACCAAGACCCACGCATCACAGACCTAAACAAAGAAATAGACAAACAAATCCAAAAACAAAAACAAGAGCTATGGAAAGAACACTTAACGGATGCATGGAACCACAGACACAAACAATACATACTCTGGAACACAGTAACAAGACTATCTAACAAAGAACAAAAAGCACCAGAAAACACCACAATACAGTTCGGACAACACACGGCAATATCCAACAAACAGAAAGCACGAGCATTCAACAAACAATTCACCAACATAATACAACACAAAACCAACAGAACATACAGACAACTACAACGCAAAATACGAAAACTCAACACCACGCCCATAACCATCACAGAACAACAAGTCAAACAAGCACTACAACGCTCCAAAAACAACAACTCCACAGGCCCAGACAACATAAACATCAGACATCTGAAACACCTAGGCCCCAAAGCAATAACACTACTCACACACACTTACAACACATCACTCAACACCAACACCATCCCCGCAATATGGAAGACTGCAAAAATAATCCCAATACCAAAACCCAACAAAAACCACGCACTCGGCCCATCCTACAGACCAATAGCACTACTCAGCCCAATAGCCAAAACAATGGAAAAGGTAATACTACCCTTCATTACCAACAACACTCAACTACCCTCTCACCAACACGGCTTCCGAAAACAACACTCCACAACCACAGCACTACACCACATACACAACATCATAGCCACAGGTTTCAATCAACAAAAACCACCACAACGAACAGTTGCCATAGCCCTAGACATGTCCAAAGCCTTTGACACGGTAAACCTACACACACTCACAAACAAACTCAACAACACTAACACCCCAAACATCATCATCAAATACATCTTCAACTACATAAGGGGACGCAGACAATACACTCAATACCGGGGGGAAACATCAGAACACAGAAACACGAAAACGGGGGTACCACAGGGGGGAGTACTTTCACCAACACTATTCAACATATACATGGCAGACTTACCACAACCACCTCCAAATGTACACACAGTTACATATGCAGACGACATCACCATTCTATCCACACATGTCAAACCACAACAGGCACAACAACAAGTACAAACATATCTCCACGACATATACAACTGGACAAAACAGAACCAACTCACACTCAACGCAGACAAAACCACCACCACTCTGTTCACACCGGATCCGGCAGAATACAGCAACAGACTCACTTTACAAATAGATAACACCACCCTACCCACAGTCCGCGAACCCAAAATACTGGGATTAACATGGGACCCCAAACTCACCTTCTCAAAACACACACAACACACTCTAACCCGCGCCAAGCAATCAAACAAAATACTTAAAGCCTTAACAACCACTCACTGGGGAAAATCCAAAGAAACTATACTCACCACATACAAAGCAACCACACTCACACGCCTCGAATACGCAAACACTATATGGTCACCAACACTATCGGACACAAACAAGACAAAACTCCAGACCACACAGAACACAGCACTCAGAATAGCAACAGGATGCACACAAGACACAAACATACAACACTTGCATGAGGAAACAAAAACTCTCCCACTGAACACCCATCTAAAACTACACGCATCGCAAATCAGACAAAAAGCCCAACACCCAACCCACCCACTACACCCACTCACTCAACAACCACCACCACCCAGACAAAAGAAACAAACAATCTTCCACAACAACAACTACACACACAACAAAGACACAGCACCACAGGACACCAACAACGACACCATAAAACAGAACATGAAAGACATACACACCCACTTTGTACAAACACACTTGGACACCAGACAACACAACAAAGTAATACATGCACCAGCACCAGAAATAGACCCATCAGAGCAAGACCTACCACACAGAACCAGACAACTCCTAGCACAACTCCGAACCAACAAATCACCAGCCCTCCACTCCTACCTACACAACATTACACCGGACACACACCCAACACCACTCTGTGCGCTATGCGGCACGCAAGTGCACGACACACAACACCTGTTCACCTGCACAAACATACCCACCACACTGACTCCGGAGGACCTCTGGCGAAACCCAAGCGGAGTGGCGGCCCTGCTCGCCCGCTGGGCGGAGGAGGGGGGTCTGGGGATCCGGGAGACGGAGTGAGGGCCCGGTCCCCCAATGTCGGGGCACGGGTGGGGTCGACAACAACAACAACAACAACAACCTGCTGTAAATAATGCCTCCATTCATGATTGTAGAAACCCCAGAACGGTAAACATGTGATTATTTTATTTTAAAATATAAGAAGCCTATGTTTTGCAATTGTGCTCATTTTCATTGTATTGCACGACAAATATAATAGATGAGCCGGTTTGGGGACATCATCAACCAAGCTGCTGCTCCAATTGCAATGCGATATATTGTCCTGCTCTCCTAAATTCGCATCTACACCACAAATTATAACATCCTAACTGATTTAGCAACAACTGAAAATTCACATCATTATTTAGGGAGTTGCATAACTGTTGCATTATATGGTGCCCTATTCATTTTATTTAGTATAGCATACATATATAAAAGTGGAAAGATACTGCAGAGCTGTGCCATTACTCTTTATCTCTGTGTACATAATAAATAAACATCACCTACAGATACATTGGTAAAAATTGCTTGATTCCTTCTGTATACTGTAGATATTACGCAAATGGCGGTAAATAATTGTGAAAGCTCAGAATCAGGTTTTAAAGGGTTAATTCTTTGCTTGGTGGAGCTCTTATCATGGAGCCAATAGGAGGTGTCCTCGGGTGGTGTCCGTCCCTCATTCAGCTCGGGTCCTCCACCAGAGGCCAGGAAGCCCGAGGGCCCAGCGCAGTACCCCCGCCGCTCCCAGCACCGCACACCTCCGGACCGAGATGTCCGACGCTGGTCCCGGGATCTGTCGCAACCACCCATCCAGTCCGGGGGTCACTGCCCCGAGCGCCCCGACCACCACAGGCACGACCGCCACCCCCACCCCCCAGGCCCTCCCCAGCCCCTCCCCGAGCCCCTGGTACCCCCCGAGCCCCCCATGCTCCCCCCTCCCGATGCCTCCACCACCTGGGACCGCCACATCCACCACAACGGCCCTCCTCCGCCCCCCATCCACGACCATGACATCTGGCTGGCTCGCCACCACCATCCCGCCAGTCTGGATCCGGAAGTCCCACAGGATCCCCGCTCCGCCACCCTCCACCACCCTCGGAGGTGCCCCCCACTCCGACCCCGGGGCGCCCAGTCCACACTCCGCACAGATGCCTCGGCAGACCACGCCAGCCACCTGGCCATGGCGCTCCACGCAGGCCCCCCCTGCCAGCATCCCACACCCCGCAGCCACGTGCCGGATCGTCCCAGGCGCCTCCCCGCACAACCCACACCCCGGGTCCTGTCCGGCGCGGCACATCCGGGCCTCGACGGCTCCGGCGCCCAAGGCCCGCTCCTGAGCAGCCAGGATGAGCGCCCCTGCGCTGTCCCCCAGGCCAGTCCCCTCCAGCCACCGATAGGACTTCTTGAGATCAGCCACCTCAGCCACGGTCCGGTGGCACATCCCGCGTAGGGGCCCGCCCCACCACGATGGTCCCCCCCCCCAGCGCCCGTCCCTCCGCTCCCCACTTGGGGCAAAAAATGAGCACATAACACCATTCAGTGTGGGTCCTTGGGCAAGAGCCTTCACGCTAATGCGTACCTCATACAATGATGAGAGACAATAAAATGAATGACATGCCAGCTCAGACGTCGCCCGGCCAAACAAGGTCTGCGTCAGGTGCTGGGGAACCAGAGCACCTTGATGAAAAATGGAGCAGAGATGGGCAAGATGCAATAACATGGCTCTGTTGGAATGCTACTACTCAAGCAAGCTTAGTCAGAGAGGTTACATGGAGAGAATGTGGGCTAAATGGTTACTTCGAAACCCACAGTCACGGGTGGCCACGAAACAACTCGTAACTCAGTGTTCCAACATCCACAAACGGCAACTGCTGTCACAACTTGAGATTGATGAGGTACAACGCCGGTTCCATAGTGAGGGGCCCCAGGCTGCCAGATCAGAGGAGGAGTTCATACCAGAGTGAATGCAGATGATGAGATTGGGAGGCCAGCCCCAATGAATGAAATGCTGAGCGAGGCAGCAACTGACCTGAAAGCTAAGATCATGGCAAGAATGAAAGCTGGGAAACCTAGAATCCGATTACAACGGCTATGTGAAGTACCACCTGAAAGTCTCTTGGAAAGTGTGAATGCAGCACTGAGGGCGATCCTTACCGTAACGATCACGGAAATGAACTGATATACGCTTCAGCATCAGTGATCCTTGAGATGCTTGGCTATAAGAGCAACCATGGAAGCCATGAGATACATTACCGACCATGGAAAAGACGGTTGGAGGCTAAGATCAAGGCGGCTCGGAAAGATGTGAGTCAATTGACTGAGGTCCAGAGAGGTGTGATGAAAAGGCCGATCCTGAGAGGTACATCCAGATGACCATATATGAAGCACTCGAAACAAAGGCTCCAAGCCTTGTCCAGCCGCCTAAAGCGGTACACGAAAGAGAATGAGGCCAGACGAATAAACAGGCTGTTTGCAACACAACCTGCGAAAGTGTACGCTCAGTGGCAGGGTCCTAACAACAGAGCTGATCCAGAGCGAAGCACGGAAGGGCATTGGTAGAGATACCAGGGGAGCCAAACATCAGCTCCTGGTTGACAGAACAGTCACACAAGACTGCAGGTCCCGATGTACCAACCTGTGCACAGCCTGGATTGATTAAAAGAAAGCCTATGACTCGATGCCACATACATGGATCACTGAATGCTTGGATGTGTATAAGGTGAACAGGACCCTAAGAGCCTTCGTTGCGAACTTGATGAGGATGTGGAAAACCACACTTGAAGCCAATGGCAAGCCACTTACCCAAGTGTCCATCAAATGTGGCATATACCAAGGTGATGCACTCTCCCCACTGCTGTCCTGCATAGGACTGAACCCCCTAAGCCAAGTAATCACCAAGACAGGCCATGGATACCGCCTCAGAAATGGAGCTACGATCAGTCACCTCCTCTACAAGGATGACATGTAGCTGTTTGCTAAGAGCGAAAGGGACATAGACTCCCTGATCCACACAATCAAGATCTACAGCAGCGACATCGGGATGTCATTCGTGATGGAGAAATGTAGTCGGATGGTGACTAAGAGAGGAAGGGTAGTCCGCACTGAAGGGGTCTCACTCCCTGAAGGAACAATAGCAGACATTGAGGACAGCTACAAGTACCTCGGTATACCACAAGCCAATGGCAACCTCAAACTGGCAACAAGGAAAGCGGCTACGGCCAAATACCTCCAGCGAGTGAGGCAAGTCCTAAGAAGCCAGCTCAATGGCAAGAATAAGACCCGGGCAATAAACAGCTATGCCCTTTCCAGTGATCAGATACCCTGCAGGAAAAATAAGGTGGCCAAAGGAAGAGATTCAGACCACGGATGTTAAGACCCGAAAGCTCGTTACCATGCATGGAGGGTTCCATACCAAATCCAGCACCCTGAGACTGTACACAAGCCGAAAGGAAGGAGGCCGGGGACTAGTGAGTGTGAGAGCCACTGTCCAGGATGAAACATCCAAGCTCCACAAATACATCAAGGAGAAGGCACCAATGGATGATGTACTCAGAGAATGTCTCAGACAATGGGGAACAGAAGATGAGGTGCTGGAAGAGGGACCATCATGGGAGGACAAGCCCCTACACGGGATGTACCACCGGACAATAACTGCCGTGGCCAATCTCAAGAAGTCCGATCAGAGTTCTAGAGAGGGCTGGCCTGAAGGACAGCACAGAGGCACTCATCCTGGCTGCTCAGGAGCAGGCCCTGAGCACCAGAGCCATCGAGGCCTAGATATACCACACCAGCCAAGACCCAAGGTGTAGGTTGTGCAAAGAGGCACCTGAGACGATCTAACACATAACTGCAGGGTGTAAGGTGCTGGCAGGGAAACCCTATATGGAACGCCATAACCAGGTGGCTGGCATAGTCTACCGAAACATCTGTGCGGAGTATGGACTGGACACCCCAAGGTCAAAATGGGAAACACCTCCGAAGGTGGTGGAGAATGACAGAGCGAAGATCCTATGGGACTTCCAGATCCAGACTGACAAGATGGTAATGGCGAACCAACCAGATATCCTGATGATAGATAAAGGGCAGAGGAAAGCCGTTGTAGTGGATGTAGCGGTCCCAAGTGCTGGAAACATCAGAAAGAAGGAACACGAGAAACTCGAGAAATCCCAAGGGCTCAGAGAGGAGCTGGAGAGAGCCTGGAAGGTAAAGGGGACAGTCGTGCCTGTGGTGGTCGGAGCACTCGGGGCAGTGACCCCCAAACTAGATGATGAGTGGTTGCAACAGATCCCGGGAACAACATCGGACATCTCAGTCCAGAAATGTGCAGTGCTGGGAACGGCAAGGATACTGCGCAGAACCCTCAAGCTTCCTGGCCTCTGGTAGAGGACCCCAGCTGAATGAGGGATGGACACCACCTGAGGGGTGAGACGAGGATTTTTTTTATAGATATACAGTAGATACACATTCACTCCCATGAACATCCCCAACAACATTAACACCAACACTACAGAAATTCAAACCGTAAAGATTCACATAACCAACCACAAAAGACTACACATATGCAACATGTATATAGCCCCCAGAGATACCACCCGACCAGACCACGCCACAGAAGACACAGACATCACCAACACCTTCCAATACATAAACTCGCTGAACAACACCATTCTAACCGCAGACATCAACGCTCACTCAACACAATGGCACTCTCCCTACGACGACCACAGAGGCACCCACATTGCAGACATACTACAAAACTCCCAACAAATCACTCTAAACACAAACACACCCACCAGAAAACCTACAAACATCAACCAACAACCAACATCACCGGACATCACAACAGCCAGCAACAGCATCACAAACAGAACAACATGGACCACAATACACGCACTCAGTTCAGACCACCTTCCTATCAAAATCACACACAACACGCGTGCTCCTTTCCGCCTACAACAACACCTTCAAACTTACACAAATTACAGGAAAGCAGACTGGGAAGGATACACCTCTGAAATAGAATCAGCACTGGAGAACATAACCATACCTGACAACATCCACACAGCCAACACCATGCTCACAAACCTCATACTTACAGCAGACAAACACCACATACACCACGGAAAAATAAAAAGCAAATCACTTCTCCTACCACAACACATCAGAACACTCATCAGCCAAAGAAACGACATCAGACAACAAAACCACCAAGACCCACGCATCACAGACCTAAACAAAGAAATAGACACACAAATCCAAAAACACAAACAAGAGCTATGGAAAGAACACTTAACGGATGCATGGAACCACAGACACAAACAACACATACTCTGGAACACAGTAACAAGACTATCAAACAAAGAACAAAAAGCACCAGAAAACACCACAATACAGTTCGGACAACACACGGCAATATCCAACAAACAGAAAGCACGAGCATTCAACAAACAATTCACCAACATAATACAACACAAAACCAACAGAACATACAGACAACTACAACGCAAAATACGAAAACTCAACACCACGCCCATAACCATCACAGAACAACAAGTCAAACAAGCACTACAACGCTCCAAAAGCCACAACTCCACAGGCCCAGACAACATAAACATCAGACATCTGAAACACCTAGGCCCCAAAGCAATAACACTACTCACACACACTTACAACACATCACTCAACACCAACACCATCCCCGCAATATGGAAGACTGCAAAAATAATCCCAATACCAAAACCCAACAAAAACCACGCACTCGGCCCATCTTACAGACCAATAGCACTACTCAGCCCAATAGCCAAAACAATGGATAAGGTAATACTACCCTTCATTACCAACAACACTCAACTACCCTCTCACCAACACGGCTTCCGAAAACAACACTCCACAACCACAGCACTACACCACATACACAACATCATAGCCACAGGTTTCAATCAACAAAAACCACCACAACGAACAGTTGCCATAGCCCTAGACATGTCCAAAGCCTTTGACACGGTAAACCTACACACACTCACAAACAAACTCAACAACACTAACACCCCAAACATCATCATCAAATACATCTTCAACTACATAAGGGGACGCAGACAATACACTCAATACCGGGGGGAAACATCAGAACATAGAAACACGAAAACGGGGGTACCACAGGGGGGAGTACTTTCACCAACACTATTCAACATATACATGGCAGACTTACCACAACCACCTCCAAATGTACACACAGTTACATATGCAGACGACATCACCATTCTATCCACACATGTCAAACCACAACAGGCACAACAACAAGTACAAAAATATCTCCACGACATATACAACTGGACAAAACAGAACCAACTCACACTCAACGCAGACAAAACCACCACCACTCTGTTCACACCGGATCCGGCAGAATACAGCAACAGGCTCACTTTACAAATAGATAACACCACCCTACCCACAGTCCGCGAACCCAAAATACTGGGATTAACATGGGACCCCAAACTCACCTTCTCAAAACACACACAACACACTCTAACAAGCGCCAAGCAATCAAACAAAATACTTAAAGCCTTAACAACCACTCACTGGGGAAAATCCAAAGAAACTATACTCACCACATACAAAGCAACCACACTCACACGCCTCGAATACGCAAACACTATATGGTCACCAACACTATCGGACACAAACAAGACAAAACTTCAGACCACACAGAACACAGCACTCAGAATAGCAACAGGATGCACACAAGACACAAACATACAACACTTGCATGAGGAAACAAAAACTCTCCCACTGAACATCCATCTAAAACTACACGCATCGCAAATCAGACAAAAAGCCCAACACCCAACCCACCCACTACACCCACTCACTCAACAACCACCACCACCCAGACAAAAGAAACAAACAATCTTCCACAACAACAACTACACACACAACAAAGACACAGCACCACAGGACACCAACAACGACACCATAAAACAGAACATGAAAGACATACACACCCACTTTGTACAAACACACTTGGACACCAGACAACACAACAAAGTAATACATGCACCAGCACCAGAAATAGACCCATCAGAGCAAGACCTACCACACAGAACCAGACAACTCCTAGCACAACTCCGAACCAACAAATCACCAGCCCTCCACTCCTACCTACACAACATTACACCGGACACACACCCAACACCACTCTGTGCGCTATGCGGCACGCAAGTGCACGACACACAACACCTGTTCACCTGCACAAACATACCCACCACACTGACTCCGGAGGACCTCTGGCGAAACCCAAGCGGAGTGGCGGCCCTGCTCGCCCGCTGGGCGGAGGAGGGGGGTCTGGGGATCCGGGAGACGGAGTGAGGGCCCGGTCCCCCAATGTCGGGGCACGGGTGGGGTCGACAACAACAACAACAACAACATAAAAAAAGACTTCCCCTTTAAATATTCCTGCTGCATAATATATCTCCTTTCCTTTCGTAAAGGATGGTCAGAACCTTTCCTAAGCATTATTAAAATTTAGACAATCTTTGCTCCAGGTGCTACCGGCTCATCTCACTCGGTTAGGATAGGAAAGGAAAGTTCCTATGCCAAAATGATAATCCAAAAAGGGCCCCTGTTGGTGGATAATCAGGCCATGGGAGGTGTGAGTAAATTGTGAGGGGGTGTTGGCTGGAGCTAGAAATAATTTTGGTGTCTTGACCCTGCAGTAGGTTCATTAAAAGAGCAACCAGTGTTTTCACCACCATGGTCGGATCTTACTCTGGAGGGTAACCCATACAGGCAGGTGGCTTGGACAAAATATTTCAACACTGTCAAAGCTGTGTTGTCTGTGCTCCAGTTGAAGGTACGTTATTAGCCTGGAATTCCCATCAATGCCGGCATGTGTCACAAACACCCACCTGTAAAACAAACATGAAAAGAATAATGATTAAATACAAGAAAACAATCAAGTTTCATATCTTGTTTGAAATATCATCTCGGTAGAGAAGGTATTGCTGTGCACTTAAGACTACATGGAGGCAATTTGGAGTTTGTGTAACTTGGATATACAAATGATAAAATTCAATTTAATCTGTGCTGTCCATACAATATGGCTTTCTAATGCTCCCACGAGTACAAATATAAGATGATCCCTTATTACCGAATGAGACGCATATGCCCATCTATGTGCCATAAACTATTGGGGAATGGAACATAGTATGTTCTTCTAGCCACAGTCTGGCTCCATCTATGGGCTGCAGCAGCTGGCTCAATACGGTTGAGGATTTCTCGAACTCTTTTTCTTTGTACTACAATACCATCAGCACGCAGGTATGCCCTCATCATCTGCAACAGGTTCATAAAACAACACAATAAAGAAAGTACACTTTCACAATGAATATAATGATATATACATGAAGGGACAAGAGTATGTAGCAGAATACTTGCTTCCGAGCCTGATCTGGGAAATTGGCTGTGCAATCTTCTGACATGCTCTTCCAGGTCAACATCATGAATGGGAGTAAATCTATTTCTGGCTGAAATCTGAAAAAACTTCATTTTTTTATGCAGGTATGAAGAGGAACAACACAACATCTCAGTGATGGCTCTCACTGTAAAGCCCTGAGTGGGGAGCAGTTCAATTTGATCACTTGTAATGTCAAGTGCTGGTCTTCCTCGTCTACCTAAAGTATGGAAATAAAAGGATTAAGGAATTCAAGCAAACGAATCACTACGTGTTTTTTATATACTGTATACAGTACAGGCATATAGACACAGATGTACATAAAAGTATATGCAGCTTCAAAACCACGAGCAGCTATTTTCTCTAACCATTTTACTCAAGAAAAAAATAATTCAAACTTATAATTGAATAACTAAAAGATCACTAGTTATTGCTTAAAAGTGTACAGCCATCGCGTTACTTAATAGTCTACTGATTTGCAGGAAAACCACTGGTATAAAACGACGTTTGACAGGGTGATAGAAGGTAAGTCACAGCAAGTCGTCAGTAAAACCCGTGTGTAGTTCGAATAAAAATACATACGAAAAACCAATGACAAAAAATGGTAGCCATTTTACCTGTGTGCAAACGATGTGCCACATGGGAACAAACACGTCCACCATTAGGAGTGGGTCCCGCAATGATGACAGATCGGAGATCTATTGGACTTTGAATCAAACTTTGAATAGTATCAGCGCTAAACTGGTCACTAACTCTTCTTAAATTAGCAATTGAAATGTTTATCGCGCGTGCTTCACTTTCACCGGCAGACCCTTGATGACAGGCACTCTCTATTGCCCTGCACCTTCGCCGAATACGTCTCAGGACACTGTCCGCCATTGTTGTTTTAAAAAACTAAGTGGGCACAGAATTTCCAAAATCATGAGCCCTGACTGGTGGGATGACACTATTTTGAAACGTACAGCCAATAGGATACCGTTACATGTTTTCGTAATCATCCTTATTTGCATTTAATGCAAGTACAGTAATGTCACTAGCACTACAAGTGGGCACATTTATGGCCTTACATGTTCACTAGTAAGCGTCAAAATCATCTTACCAGTGAACTAGTGGGCACATTTATGGCCTTAAATGTTCAGTAGTAAGCGTCAAAATAATCTTATTAGTGAACTAGTGGGCGTTTTGCGGCTTACATGTTCACTAGTAAGCGTCAAAATGACATTACTAGTGAACTAGTGAGCGTTTTGTGGCTTACATGTTCACTAGTAAGCGTCAAAATGACCTTACTAGTAAACTAGTGAGCGTTTTGTGGCTTACATGTTCACTAGTAAGCGTCAAAATGATCTTACTAGTGAACTATTGGGCGTTTTGTGGCTTACATGTTCACTAGTAAGCCTCAAAATGATCTTACTAGTGAACTAGTAGGCGATGTGTGGCTTACATGTCAACTAGTAAGCCTCAAAATGAACTTACTAGTGAACTAGTGGGCACATTTATGGCCTTACATGTTCACTAGTAAGCGTCAAAATGATCTTACTAGTGAACTAGTGGGCGTTTTGTGGCTTACATGTTCACTAGTAAGCGTCAAAATGACCTTACTAGTGAACTAGTGGGCAATATGGAATAAATACTCAAAGGGCTTGCCAGGCAAGCCCATTGAGTATTTAAAGGGTTCAAAGGGCTTGCCTGGCAAGCCCTTTGAGTATTTATTCATCCGTGATGGTATTGTAGACCAATGAGAGCACGTCCGACAGACACGTGGACTTCGGGCGGCCAATCATGATGCATTTCGAGCCAAGCCCCAACAAAAACGGAGGAGAAAACTTTCAGACGCTTTGAAAGCTTTTGGGGTACATATTACTCTTGTTGTTACACAAAATTTTGTTTTACGATTATTTTAGGCGGTAACGTTATGGTGTAAATGTCAAATACGTGGTCAATTTATCAAGATGAAGCCTGCTTAAAAATTTGCTCCAACAATTTTGGAGATGTGTCTGACTTTGACAGCAATGGCGGCAGTTCAACGCTGACAGTCGCAGTCGGGTGCAGATTTATTTCGGCAGGACTTTCTAAAATCTGCCGTTTGCTCTGACAGTTCTCTGTCTGACAGTCACATTTTGTCTTATTACTCACAAGCTAATTGACATTTAAAAAAAGAGTTAATGTTTGGAACACGATTTTGCTCTTACTGTTTGCTGCCTTAGTTCGTTTGAAATATTCGCTTCCTGCATTACATGAAGTACATTTTTTAATATTCACAAGACTGTAACTGTGCATTATAAATAATGTCACATTTGCACTATGTTTTACTGGATCTACAACTAAACTAGGTCCTCGTTTCTGGGAGAGTCCACAGCACCTCCTGTATCACAACCATTCTGCCGGCACACCTTCAGCAGCACGATGTTTCTAACGGGAGCTGGAGGGTGATCAGCTTCATTGAAGAACAGGAGGAGGAGAGGCACAACGTTTGTCATTTGTGATATGTTTTTAGACTTTTCTCCTAACTAAAAAAACTATGTTTTGTTAATTTCTTGATATAGTTCTTGTATTTAAATATTTTAACAATAAAATATTTTTCAACTGTGTTTTAGATATGAATTGTATGAAATAAATCAGTGAAGCCCCATTCAAATTCTACTAATCTGCTCGATCACACTGCTGTCAACCTGCTGTACCTCCAAACTCCTTGGCTTACTCGCAGTTGGAGGGTTCCCCCCGAACGGGGGGACAAATCAAGGAACCAATCCCTGCACCCCGAACGGGGTGCCCTTACGGCCGTTTTTTTTTTTTTTCGGCTAACCGCCCCCTGAACCTGGCAGGGTGGCGGGCGGACCTTTTGCTCCAGGCGGGGGACATAGAGACAAATCCGGGGCCCACACAGACACTCTCACGCACGCAACAAACACACACACAACAAACTACCTGGACATGCGACATTTGCACACAACAGATTACAAGAAGACAAACATCCTTCAGATGCAACCACCACACACCACACTGGGTACACAAACATTGCACAAACATAAACACTAGACAATACAACATAACATGGAAATGCAGACTACATCCCAAAACACCACCACGAACAACAACACCTCGTAGGACACCAACAGGCAGCAGAGCACAAACAGACCAAAACAACACACTCGCCTCACCAACACTACCCTCAAACGCAACACGGACAGACAACTCCAACAGAGATACAACAAACACAAGACCACCCCCCCAAACCTGGACCTGCAATAGCTGCAATAGAATCATCACACGCAGACAAACCTCACTCAGATGCAACTCAACACACCCACACTGGATACACAGACATTGCTCCGGCATCACCACCCGCCAATACACAAACACGTGGACATGCAGAACACACACGCAAACAACAAACACCCCAACACCACAACCCCCGAACAACCCATAAAGAACAACACCCACCAACAAAAACAACAATCACACACTGACCATACTACAAATAAACATCAACGGCATCCAAAACAAGAAAACAGAACTAGAAGAACTCGCCTCACAACAGCACGCAGACATCATCACCATACAAGAAACCAAACTAGAAAAACAACACAACACACCTCGTCTCACCAACTACACCAGCATTAGGAAAGACAGAGAACACAAGGGAGGAGGAGGACTGTTCACATACATTCACAAATCAGTCACATTCACTCCCATGAACATCCCCAACAACATTATCACCAACACTACAGAAATTCAAACCGTAAAGATTCACATAACCAACCACAAAAGACTACACATATGCAACATGTATATACCCCCCAGAGATACCACCCGACCAGACCACGCCACAGAAGACACAGACATCACCAACACCTTCCAATACATAAACTCGCTGAACAACACCATTCTAACCGCAGACATCAACGCTCACTCAACACAATGGCACTCGCCCTACGACGACCACAGAGGCACCCACATTGCAGACATACTACAAAACTCCCAACAAATCACTCTAAACACAAACACACCCACCAGAAAACCTACAAACATCAACCAACAACCAACATCACCGGACATCACAACAGACAGCAACAGCATCACAAACAGAACAACATGGACCACAATACACGCACTCAGTTCAGACCACCTTCCTATCAAAATCACACACAACACGCGTGCTCCTTTCCGCCTACAACAACACCTTCAAACTTACACAAATTACAGGAAAGCAGACTGGGAAGGATACACCTCTGAAATAGAATCAGCACTGGAGAACATAACCATACCTGACAACATCCACACAGCCAACACCATGCTCACAAACCTCATACTTACAGCAGACAAACACCACATACCCCACGGAAAAATAAAAAGCAAATCACTTCTCCTACCACAACACATCAGAACACTCATCAGCCAAAGAAACGACATCAGACAACAAAACCACCAAGACCCACGCATCACAGACCTAAACAAAGAAATAGACACACAAATCCAAAAACACAAACAAGAGCTATGGAAAGAACACTTAACGGATGCATGGAACCACAGACACAAACAACACATACTCTGGAACACAGTAACAAGACTATCAAACAAAGAACAAAAAGCACCAGAAAACACCACAATACAGTTCGGACAACACACGGCAATATCCAACAAACAGAAAGCACGAGCATTCAACAAACAATTCACCAACATAATACAACACAAAACCAACAGAACATACAGACAACTACAACGCAAAATACGAAAACTCAACACCACGCCCATAACCATCACAGAACAACAAGTCAAACAAGCACTACAACGCTCCAAAAGCAACAACTCCACAGGCCCAGACAACATAAACATCAGACATCTGAAACACCTAGGCCCCAAAGCAATAACACTACTCACACACACTTACAACACATCACTCAACACCAACACCATCCCCGCAATATGGAAGACTGCAAAAATAATCCCAATACCAAAACCCAACAAAAACCACGCACTCGGCCCATCTTACAGACCAATAGCACTACTCAGCCCAATAGTCAAAACAATGGAAAAGGTAATACTACCCTTCATTACCAAAAACACTCAACTACCCTCTCACCAACACGGCTTCCGAAAACAACACTCCACAACCACAGCACTACACCACATACACAACATCATAGCCACAGGTTTCAATCAACAAAAACCACCACAACGAACAGTTGCCATAGCCCTAGACATGTCCAAAGCCTTTGACACGGTAAACCTACACACACTCACAAACAAACTCAACAACACTAACACCCCAAACATCATCATCAAATACATCTTCAACTACATAAGGGGACGCAGACAATACACTCAATACCGGGGGGAAACATCAGAACATAGAAACACGAAAACGGGGGTACCACAGGGGGGAGTACTTTCACCAACACTATTCAACATATACATGGCAGACTTACCACAACCACCTCCAAATGTACACACAGTTACATATGCAGACGACATCACCATTCTATCCACACATGTCAAACCACAACAGGCACAACAACAAGTACAAAAATATCTCCACGACATATACAACTGGACAAAACAGAACCAACTCACACTCAACGCAGACAAAACCACCACCACTCTGTTCACACCGGATCCGGCAGAATACAGCAACAGACTCACTTTACAAATAGATAACACCACCCTACCCACAGTCCGCGAACCCAAAATACTGGGATTAACAAACTCACCTTCTCAAAACACACACAACACACTCTAACCCGCGCCAAGCAATCAAACAAAATACTTAAAGCCTTAACAACCACTCACTGGGGAAAATCCAAAGAAACTATACTCACCACATACAAAGCAACCACACTCACACGCCTCGAATACGCAAACACTATATGGTCACCAACACTATCGGACACAAACAAGACAAAACTCCAGACCACACAGAACACCGCACTCAGAATAGCAACAGGATGCACACAAGACACAAACATACAACACTTGCATGAGGAAACAAAAACTCTCCCACTGAACACCCATCTAAAACTACACGCATCGCAAATCAGACAAAAAGCCCAACACCCAACCCACCCACTACACCCACTCACTCAACAACCACCACCACCCAGACAAAAGAAACAAACAATCTTCCACAACAACAACTACACACACAACAAAGACACAGCACCACAGGACACCAACAACGACACCATAAAACAGAACATGAAAGACATACACACCCACTTTGTACAAACACACTTGGACACCAGACAACACAACAAAGTAATACATGCACCAGCACCAGAAATAGACCCATCAGAGCAAGACCTACCACACAGAACCAGACAACTCCTAGCACAACTCCGAACCAACAAATCACCAGCCCTCCACTCCTACCTACACAACATTACACCGGACACACACCCAACACCACTCTGTGCGCTATGCGGCACGCAAGTGCACGACACACAACACCTGTTCACCTGCACAAACATATCCACCACACTGACTCCGGAGGACCTCTGGCGAAACCCAAGCGGAGTGGCGGCCCTGCTCGCCCGCTGGGCGGAGGAGGGGGGTCTGGGGATCCGGGAGACGGAGTGAGGGCCCGGTCCCCCAATGTCGGGGCACGGGTGGGGTCGACAACAACAACAACAACAACATAAAAAAAGACTTCCCCTTTAAATATTCCTGCTGCATAATATATCTCCTTTCCTTTCGTAAAGGATGGTCAGAACCTTTCCTAAGCATTATTAAAATTTAGACGATCTTTGCTCCAGGTGCTACCGGCTCATCTCACTCGGTTAGGATAGGAAAGTTCCTATGCCAAAATGATAATCCAAAAAGGGCCCCTGTTGGTGGATAATCAGGCCATGGGAGGTGTGAGTAAATTGTGAGGGGGTGTTGGCTGGAGCTAGAAATAATTTTGGTGCCTTGTCCCTGCAGTAGGTTCATTAAAAGAGCAACCAGTGTTTTCACCACCATGGTCGGATCTTACTCTGGAGGGTAACCCATACAGGCAGGTGGCTTGGACAAAATATTTCAACACTGTCAAAGCTGTGTTGTCTGTGCTCCAGTTGAAGGTACGTTATTAGCCTGGAATTCCCATCAATGCCGGCATGTGTCACAAACACCCACCTGTAAAACAAACATGAAAAGAATAATGATTAAATACAAGAAAACAATCAAGTTTCATATCTTGTTTGAAATATCATCTCGGTAGAGAAGGTATTGCTGTGCACTTAAGACTACATGGAGGCAATTTGGAGTTTGTGTAACTTGGATATACAAATGATAAAATTCAATTTAATCTGTGCTGTCCATACAATATGGCTTT
Source organism: Hippocampus zosterae (assembly GCF_025434085.1). Classification (NCBI taxonomy): domain Eukaryota; kingdom Metazoa; phylum Chordata; class Actinopteri; order Syngnathiformes; family Syngnathidae; genus Hippocampus; species Hippocampus zosterae. Next base: position 13,453,457 of record NC_067469.1, read on the forward strand.
CTAATGCTCCCACGAGTACAAATATAAGATGATCCCTTATTACCGAATGAGACGCATATGCCCATCTATGTGCCATAAACTATTGGGGAATGGCACATAGTATGTTCTTCTAGCCACAGTCTGGCTCCATCTCTGGGCTGCAGCAGCTGGGTCACTACGGTTGAGGATTTCTCGAACTCTTTTTCTTTGTACTACAATACCATCAGCACGCAGGTATGCCCTCATCATCTGCAACAGGTTCATAAAACAACACAATAAAGAAAGTACACTTTCACAATGAATATAATGATATATACATGAAGGGACAAGAGTATGTAGCAGAACACTTGCTTTCGAGCCTGATCTGGGAAATTGGCTGTGCAATCTTCTGACATGCTCCTCCAGGTCAACATCATGAATGGGAGTAAATCTATTTCTGGCTGAAATCTGAAAAAACTTCATTTTTTTATGCAGGTATGAAGAGGAACAACACAACATCTCAGTGATGGCTCTCACTGTAAAGCCCTGAGTGGGGAGCAGTTCAATTTGATCCCTTGTAATGTCAAGTGCTGGTCTTCCTCGTCTACCTAAAGTATGGAAATAAAAGGATTAAGGAATTCAAGCAAACGAATCACTACGTGTTTTTTATATACTGTATACAGTACAGGCATATAGACACAGATGTACATAAAAGTATATGCAGCTTCAAAACCACGAGCAGCTATTTTCTCTAACCATTTTACTCAAGAAAAAAATAATTCAAACTTATAATTGAATAACTAAAAGATCACTAGTTATTGCTTAAAAGTGTACAGCCATTGCGTTACTTAATAGTCTACTGATTTGCAGGAAAACCACTGGTATAAAACGACGTTTGACAGGGTGATAGAAGGTAAGTCACAGCAAGTCGTCAGTAAAACCCGTGTGTAGTTCAAATAAAAATACATACGAAAAACCAATGACAAAAAATGGTAGCCATTTTACCTGTGTGCAAACGATGTGCCACATGGGAACAAACACGTCCACCATTAGGAGTGGGTCCCGCAATGATGACAGATCGGAGATCTATTGGACTTTGAATCAAACTTTGAATAGTATCAGCGCTAAACTGGTCACTAACTCTTCTTAAATTAGCAATTGAAATGTTTATCGCGCGTGCTTCACTTTCACCGGCAGACCCTTGATGACAGGCACTCTCTATTGCCCTGCACCTTCGCCGAATACGTCTCAGGACACTGTCCGCCATTGTTGTTTTAAAAAACTAAGTGGGCACAGAATTTCCAAAATCATGAGCCCTGACTGGTGAGATGACACTATTTTGAAACGTACAGCCAATAGGATAACGTTACATGTTTTCGTAATCATCCTTATTTGCATTTAATGCAAGTACAGTGTAATGTCACTAGCACTACAAGTGGGCACATTTATGGCCTTACATGTTCACTAGTAAGCGTCAAAATCATCTTACCAGTGAACTAGTGGGCACATTTATGGCCTTAAATGTTCAGTAGTAAGCGTCAAAATTATCTTATTATGGATGGATGGATGGATAGTGAACTAGTGAGCGTTTTGTGGCTTACATGTTCACTAGTAAGCGTCAAAATGACCTTACTAGTAAACTAGTGAGCGTTTTGTGGCTTACATGTTCACTAGTAAGCGTCAAAATGATCTTACTAGTGAACTATTGGGCGTTTTGTGGCTTACATGTTCACTAGTAAGCCTCAAAATGATCTTACTAGTGAACTAGTAGGCGATGTGTGGCTTACATGTCAACTAGTAAGCCTCAAAATGAACTTACTAGTGAACTAGTGGGCACATTTATGGCCTTACATGTTCACTAGTAAGCGTCAAAATGATCTTACTAGTGAACTAGTGGGCGTTTTGTGGCTTACATGTTCACTAGTAAGCGTCAAAATGACCTTACTAGTGAACTCGTGGGCGTTTTGTGGCTTACATGTTCACTAGTAAGCGTCAAAATGATCTTACTAGTGAACGAGTGAGCGTTTTGTGGCTGACATGTTCATAAATAAGCGTCAAAATGATCTTACTAGGGAACTAGTGGGCGTTTTGTGGCTTACATGTTCACTAGTAAGCGTCAAAATTACCTTACTAGTGAACCAGTGAGCATTTTGTGGCTTACATGTTCACTAGTAAGCGTCAAAATGACCTTACTAGTGAACTAGTGAGCGTTTTGTGGCTTACATGTTCACTAGTAAGCGTCAAAATGATCTTACTAGTGAACTAGTGGGCGTTCTGTGGCTTACATGTTCACTAGAAGCCTCAAAATGATCTTACTAGTGAACTAGTGGGCACATTTATGGCCTTACATGTTCACTAGTAAGCGTCAAAATGACCTTACTAGTGAACTAGTGGGCAATATGGAATAAATACTCAAAGGGCTTGCCAGGCAAGCCCATTGAGTATTTAAAGGGTTCAAAGGGCTTGCCAGGCAAGCCCTTTGAGTATTTATTCAGGGCTTGCCTGGCAAGCCCTTTGAGTATTTATTCATCCGTGATGGTATTGTAGACCAATGAGAGCACGTCCGACAGACACGTGGACTTCGGGCGGCCAATCATGATGCATTTCGAGCCAAGCCCCAACAAAAACGGAGGAGAAAACTTTCAGACGCTTTGAAAGCTTTTGGGGTACATATTACTCTTGTTGTTACACAAAATTCTGTTTTACGATTATTTTAGGCGGTAACGTTATGGTGTAAATGTCAAATACGTGGTCAATTTATCAAGATGAAGCCTGCTTAAAAATTTGCTCCAACAATTTTGGAGATGTGTCTGACTTTGACAGCAATGGCGGCAGTTCAACGCTGACAGTCGCAGTCGGGTGCAGATTTATTTCGGCAGGACTTTCTAAAATCTGCCGTTTGCTCTGACAGTTCTCTGTCTGACAGTCACATTTTGTCTTATTACTCACAAGCTAATTGACATTTAAAAAAAGAGTTAATGTTTGGAACACGATTTTGCTCTTACTGTTTGCTGCCTTAGTTCGTTTGAAATATTCGCTTCCTGCATTACATGAAGTACATTTTTTAATATTCACAAGACTGTAACTGTGCATTATAAATAATGTCACATTTGCACTATGTTTTACTGGATCTACAACTAAACTAGGTCCTCGTTTCTGGGAGAGTCCACAGCACCTCCTGTATCACAACCATTCTGCCGGCACACCTTCAGCAGCACGATGTTTCTAACGGGAGCTGGAGGGTGATCAGCTTCATTGAAGAACAGGAGGAGGAGAGGCACAACGTTTGTCATTTGTGATATGTTTTTAGACTTTTCTCCTAACTAAAAAAACTATGTTTTGTTAATTTCTTGATATAGTTCTTGTATTTAAATATTTTAACAATCAAATATTTTTCAACTGTGTTTTATCTGCTCGATCACACTGCTATCAACCTGCTGTACCTCCAAACTCCTTGGCTTACTCGCAGTTGGAGGGTTCCCCCCGAACGGGGGGACAAATCAAGGAACCAATCCCTGCACCCCGAACGGGGTGCCCTTACGGCCGTTTTTTTTTTTTTTTCGGCTAACCGCCCCCTGAACCTGGCAGGGTGGCGGGCGGACCTTTTGCTCCAGGCGGGGGACATAGAGACAAATCCGGGGCCCACACAGACACTCTCACGCACGCAACAAACACACACACAACAAACTACCTGGACATGCGACATTTGCACACAACAGATTACAAGAAGACAGACATCCTTCAGATGCAACCACCACACACCACACTGGGTACACAAACATTGCACAAACATAAACACTAGACAATACAACATAACATGGAAATGCAGACTACATCCCAAAACACCACCACGAACAACAACACCTCGTAGGACACCAACAGGCAGCAGAGCACAAACAGACCAAAACAACACACTCGCCTCACCAACACTACCCTCAAACGCAACACGGACAGACAACTCCAACAGAGATACAACAAACACAAGACCACCCCCCCAAACCTGGACCTGCAATAGCTGCAATAGAATCATCACACGCAGACAAACCTCACTCAGATGCAACTCAACACACCCACACTGGATACACAGACATTGCTCCGGCATCACCACCCGCCAATACACAAACACGTGGACATGCAGAACACACACGCAAACAACAAACACCCCAACACCACAACCCCCGAACAACCCACAAAGAACAACACCCACCAACAAAAACAACAAACACACACTGACCATACTACAAATAAACATCAACGGCATCCAAAACAAGAAAACAGAACTAGAAGAACTCGCCTCACAACAGCACGCAGACATCATCACCATACAAGAAACCAAACTAGAAAAACAACACAACACACCTCGTCTCACCAACTACACCAGCATTAGGAAAGACAGAGAACACAAGGGAGGAGGAGGACTGCTCACATACATTCACAAATCAGTCACATTCACTCCCATGAACATCCCCAACAACATTAACACCAACACTACAGAAATTCAAACCGTAAAGATTCACATAACCAACCACAAAGGACTACACATATGCAACATGTATATACCCCCCAGAGATACCACCCGACCAGACCACGCCACAGAAGACACAGACATCACCAACAACTTCCAATACATAAACTCGCTGAACAACACCATTCTAACCGCAGACATCAACGCTCACTCAACACAATGGCACTCTCCCTACGACGACCACAGAGGCACCCTCATTGCAGACATACTACAGAACTCCCAACAAATCACTCTAAACGCAAACACACCTACCAGAAAACCTACAAACATCAACCAACAACCAACATCACCGGACATCACAACAGCCAGCAACAGCATCACAAACAGAACAACATGGACCACAATACACGCACTCAGTTCAGACCACCTTCCTATCAAAATCACACACAACACGCGTGCTCCTTTCCGCCTACAACAACACCTTCAAACTTACACAAATTACAGGAAAGCAGACTGGGAAGGATACACCTCTGAAATAGAATCAGCACTGGAGAACATAACCATACCTGACAACATCCACACAGCCAACACCATGCTCACAAACCTCATACTTACAGCAGACAAACACCACATACCCCACGGAAAAATAAAAAGCAAATCACTTCTCCTACCACAACACATCAGAACACTCATCAGCCAAAGAAACGACATCAGACAACAAAACCACCAAGACCCACGCATCACAGACCTAAACAAAGAAATAGACACACAAATCCAAAAACACAAACAAGAGCTATGGAAAGAACACTTAACGGATGCATGGAACCACAGACACAAACAATACATACTCTGGAACACAGTAACAAGACTATCTAACAAAGAACAAAAAGCACCAGAAAACACCACAATACAGTTCGGACAACACACGGCAATATCCAACAAACAGAAAGCACGAGCATTCAACAAACAATTCACCAACATAATACAACACAAAACCAACAGAACATACAGACAACTACAACGCAAAATACGAAAACTCAACACCAAGCCCATAACCATCACAGAACAACAAGTCAAACAAGCACTACAACGCTCCAAAAGCAACAACTCCACAGGCCCAGACAACATAAACATCAGACATCTGAAACACCTAGGCCCCAAAGCAATAACACTACTCACACACACTTACAACACATCACTCAACACCAACACCATCCCCGCAATATGGAAGACTGCAAAAATAATCCCAATACCAAAACCCAACAAAAACCACGCACTCGGCCCATCTTACAGACCAATAGCACTACTCAGCCCAATAGTCAAAACAATGGAAAAGGTAATACTACCCTTCATTACCAACAACACTCAACTACCCTCTCACCAACACGGCTTCCGAAAACAACACTCCACAACCACAGCACTACACCACATACACAACATCATAGCCACAGGTTTCAATCAACAAAAACCACCACAACGAACAGTTGCCATAGCCCTAGACATGTCCAAAGCCTTTGACACGGTAAACCTACACACACTCACAAACAAACTCAACAACACTAACACCCCAAACATCATCATCAAATACATCTTCAACTACATAAGGGGACGCAGACAATACACTCAATACCGGGGGGAAACATCAGAACATAGAAACACGAAAACGGGGGTACCACAGGGGGGAGTACTTTCACCAACACTATTCAACATATACATGGCAGACTTACCACAACCACCTCCAAATGTACACACAGTTACATATGCAGACGACATCACCATTCTATCCACACATGTCAAACCACAACAGGCACAACAACAAGTACAAAAATATCTCCACGACATATACAACTGGACAAAACAGAACCAACTCACACTCAACGCAGACAAAACCACCACCACTCTGTTCACACCGGATCCGGCAGAATACAGCAACAGACTCACTTTACAAATAGATAACACCACCCTACCCACAGTCCGCGAACCCAAAATACTGGGATTAACATGGGACCCCAAACTCACCTTCTCAAAACACAGACAACACACTCTAACCCGCGCCAAGCAATCAAACAAAATACTTAAAGCCTTAACAACCACTCACTGGGGAAAATCCAAAGAAACTATACTCACCACATACAAAGCAACCACACTCACACGCCTCGAATACGCAAACACTATATGGTCACCAACACTATCGGACACAAACAAGACAAAACTCCAGACCACACAGAACACCGCACTCAGAATAGCAACAGGATGCACACAAGACACAAACATACAACACTTGCATGAGGAAACAAAAACTCTCCCACTGAACACCCATCTAAAACTACACGCATCGCAAATCAGACAAAAAGCCCAACACCCAACCCACCCACTCACTCAACAACCACCACCACCCAGACAAAAGAAACAAACAATCTTCCACAACAACAACTACACACACAACAAAGACACAGCACCACAGGACACCAACAACGACACCATAAAACAGAACATGAAAGACATACACACCCACTTTGTACAAACACACTTGGACACCAGACAACACAACAAAGTAATACATGCACCAGCACCAGAAATAGACCCATCAGAGCAAGACCTACCACACAGAACCAGACAACTCCTAGCACAACTCCGAACCAACAAATCACCAGCCCTCCACTCCTACCTACACAACATTACACCGGACACACACCCAACACCACTCTGTGCGCTATGCGGCACGCAAGTGCACGACACACAACACCTGTTCACCTGCACAAACATACCCACCACACTGACTCCGGAGGACCTCTGGCGAAACCCAAGCGGAGTGGCGGCCCTGCTCGCCCGCTGGGCGGAGGAGGGGGGTCTGGGGATCCGGGAGACGGAGTGAGGGCCCGGTCCCCCAATGTCGGGGCACGGGTGGGGTCGACAACAACAACAACAACAACATAAAAAAAGACTTCCCCTTTAAATATTCCTGCTGCATAATATATCTCCTTTCCTTTCGTAAAGGATGGTCAGAACCTTTCCTAAGCATTATTAAAATTTAGACGATCTTTGCTCCAGGTGCTACCGGCTCATCTCACTCGGTTAGGATAGGAAAGGAAAGTTCCTATGCCAAAATGATAATCCAAAAAGGGCCCCCGTTGGTGGATAATCAGGCCATGGGAGGTGTGAGTAAATTGTGAGGGGGTGTTGGCTGGAGCTAGAAATAATTTTGGTGTCTTGTCCCTGCAGTAGGTTCATTAAAAGAGCAACCAGTGTTTTCACCACCATGGTCGGATCTTACTCTGGAGGGTAACCCATACAGGCAGGTGGCTTGGACAAAATATTTCAACACTGTCAAAGCTGTGTTGTCTGTGCTCCAGTTGAAGGTACGTTATTAGCCTGGAATTCCCATCAATGCCGGCATGTGTCACAAACACCCACCTGTAAAACAAACATGAAAAGAATAATGATTAAATACAAGAAAACAATCAAGTTTCATATCTTGTTTGAAATATCATCTCGGTAGAGAAGGTATTGCTGTGCACTTAAGACTACATGGAGGCAATTTGGAGTTTGTGTAACTTGGATATACAAATGATAAAATTCAATTTAATTTGTGCTGTCCATACAATATGGCTTTCTAATGCTCCCACGAGTACAAATATAAGATGATCCCTTATTACCGAATGAGACGCATATGCCCATCTATGTGCCATAAACTATTGGGGAATGGCACATAGTATGTTCTTCTAGCCACAGTCTGGCTCCATCTCTGGGCTGTAGCAGCTGGCTCAATACGGTTGAGGATTTCTCGAACTCTTTTTCTTTGTACTACAATACCATCAGCACGCAGGTATGCCCTCATCATCTGCAACAGGTTCATAAAACAACACAATAAAGAAAGTACACTTTCACAATGAATATAATGATACATACATGAAGGGACAAGAGTATGTAGCAGAACACTTGCTTCCGAGCCTGATCTGGGAAATTGGCTGTGCAATCTTCTGACATGCTCTTCCAGGTCAACATCATGAATGGGAGTAAATCTATTTCTGGCTGAAATCTGAAAAAACTTCATTTTTTTATGCAGGTATGAAGAGGAACAACACAACATCTCAGTGATGGCTCTCACTGTAAAGCCCTGAGTGGGGAGCAGTTCAATTTGATCACTTGTAATGTCAAGTGCTGGTCTTCCTCGTCTACCTAAAGTATGGAAATAAAAGGATTAAGGAATTCAAGCAAACGAATCACTACGTGTTTTTTATATACTGTATACAGTACAGGCATATAGACACAGATGTACATAAAAGTATATGCAGCTTCAAAACCACGAGCAGCTATTTTCTCTAACCATTTTACTCAAGAAAAAAATAATTCAAACTTATAATTGAATAACTAAAAGATCACTAGTTATTGCTTAAAAGTGTACAGCCATCGCGTTACTTAATAGTCTACTGATTTGCAGGAAAACCACTGGTATAAAACGACGTTTGACAGGGTGATAGAAGGTAAGTCACAGCAAGTCGTCAGTAAAACCCGTGTGTAGTTCGAATAAAAATACATACGAAAAACCAATGACAAAAAATGGTAGCCATTTTACCTGTGTGCAAACGATGTGCCACATGGGAACAAACACGTCCACCATTAGGAGTGGGTCCCGCAATGATGACAGATCGGAGATCTATTGGACTTTGAATCAAACTTTGAATAGTATCAGCGCTAAACTGGTCACTAACTCTTCTTAAATTAGCAATTGAAATGTTTATCGCGCGTGCTTCACTTTCACCGGCAGACCCTTGATGACAGGCACTCTCTATTGCCCTGCACCTTCGCCGAATACGTCTCAGGACACTGTCCGCCATTGTTGTTTTAAAAAACTAAGTGGGCACAGAATTTCCCAAATCATGAGCCCTGACTGGTGGGATGACACTATTTTGAAACGTACAGCCAATAGGATACCGTTACATGTTTTCGTAATCATCCTTATTTGCATTTAATGCAAGTACAGTGTAATGTCACTAGCACTACAAGTGGGCACATTTATGGCCTTACATGTTCACTAGTAAGCGTCAAAATCATCTTACCAGTGAACTAGTGGGCACATTTATGGCCTTAAATGTTCAGTAGTAAGCGTCAAAATTATCTTATTATGGATGGATGGATGGATAGTGAACTAGTGAGCGTTTTGTGGCTTACATGTTCACTAGTAAGCGTCAAAATGACCTTACTAGTAAACTAGTGAGCGTTTTGTGGCTTACATGTTCACTAGTAAGCGTCAAAATGATCTTACTAGTGAACTATTGGGCGTTTTGTGGCTTACATGTTCACTAGTAAGCCTCAAAATGATCTTACTAGTGAACTAGTAGGCGATGTGTGGCTTACATGTCAACTAGTAAGCCTCAAAATGAACTTACTAGTGAACTAGTGGGCACATTTATGGCCTTACATGTTCACTAGTAAGCGTCAAAATGATCTTACTAGTGAACTAGTGGGCGTTTTGTGGCTTACATGTTCACTAGTAAGCGTCAAAATGACCTTACTAGTGAACTAGTGGGCGTTTTGTGGCTTACATGTTCACTAGTAAGCGTCAAAATGATCTTACTAGTGAACGAGTGAGCGTTTTGTGGCTGACATGTTCATAAATAAGCGTCAAAATGATCTTACTAGGGAACTAGTGGGCGTTTTGTGGCTTACATGTTCACTAGTAAGCGTCAAAATTACCTTACTAGTGAACCAGTGAGCGTTTTGTGGCTTACATGTTCACTAGTAAGTGTCAAAATGACCTTACTAGTGAACTAGTGAGCGTTTTGTGGCTTACATGTTCACTAGTAAGCGTCAAAATGATCTTACTAGTGAACTAGTGGGCGTTCTGTGGCTTACATGTTCACTAGAAGCCTCAAAATTATCTTACTAGTGAACTAGCGGGCGTTTTGTGGCTTACATGTCAACTAGTAAGCCTCAAAATGATCTTACTAGTGAACTAGTGGGCACATTTATGGCCTTACATGTTCACTAGTAAGCGTCAAAATGACCTTACTAGTGAACTAGTGGGCAATATGGAATAAATACTCAAAGGGCTTGCCAGGCAAGCCCATTGAGTATTTAAAGGGTTCAAAGGGCTTGCCTGGAAAGCCCTTTGAGTATTTATTCATCCGTGATGGTATTGTAGACCAATGAGAGCACGTCCGACAGACACGTGGACTTCGGGCGGCCAATCATGATGCATTTCGAGCCAAGCCCCAACAAAAACGGAGGAGAAAACTTTCAGACGCTTTGAAAGCTTTTGGGGTACATATTACTCTTGTTGTTACACAAAATTCTGTTTTACGATTATTTTAGGCGGTAACGTTATGGTGTAAATGTCAAATACGTGGTCAATTTATCAAGATGAAGCCTGCTTAAAAATTTGCTCCAACAATTTTGGAGATGTGTCTGACTTTGACAGCAATGGCGGCAGTTCAACGCTGACAGTCGCAGTCGGGTGCAGATTTATTTCGGCAGGACTTTCTAAAATCTGCCGTTTGCTCTGACAGTTCTCTGTCTGACAGTCACATTTTGTCTTATTACTCACAAGCTATTTGACATTTAAAAAAGAGTTAAAGTTAATGTTTGCAACACGATTTTGCTCTTACTGTTTGCTGCCTTAGTTCGTTTGAAATATTCGCTTCCTGCATTACATGAAGTACATTTTTTAATATTCACAAGACTGTAACTGTGCATTATAAATAATGTCACATTTGCACTATGTTTTACTGGATCTACAACTAAACTAGGTCCTCGTTTCTGGGAGAGTCCACAGCACCTCCTGTATCACAACCATTCTGCCGGCACACCTTCAGCAGCACGATGTTTCTAACGGGAGCTGGAGGGTGATCAGCTTCATTGAAGAACAGGAGGAGGAGAGGCACAACGTTTGTCATTTGTGATATGTTTTTAGACTTTTCTCCTAACTAAAAAAACTATGTTTTGTTAATTTCTTGATATAGTTCTTGTATTTAAATATTTTAACAATCAAATATTTTTCAACTGTGTTTTAGATATGAATTGTATGAAATAAATCAGTGAAGCCCCATTCAAATTCTACTCTATCTAATCTGCTCGATCACACTGCTATCAACCTGCTGTACCTCCAAACTCCTTGGCTTACTCGCAGTTGGAGGGTTCCCCCCGAACGGGGGGACAAATCAAGGAACCAATCCCTGCACCCCGAACGGGGTGCCCTTACGGCCGTTTTTTTTTTTTTTTCGGCTAACCGCCCCCTGAACCTGGCAGGGTGGCGGGCGGACCTTTTGCTCCAGGCGGGGGACATAGAGACAAATCCGGGGCCCACACAGACACTCTCACGCACGCAACAAACACACACACAACAAACTACCTGGACATGCGACATTTGCACACAACAGATTACAAGAAGACAGACATCCTTCAGATGCAACCACCACACACCACACTGGGTACACAAACATTGCACAAACATAAACACTAGACAATACAACATAACATGGAAATGCAGACTACATCCCAAAACACCACCACGAACAACAACACCTCGTAGGACACCAACAGGCAGCAGAGCACAAACAGACCAAAACAACACACTCGCCTCACCAACACTACCCTCAAACGCAACACGGACAGACAACTCCAACAGAGATACAACAAACACAAGACCACCCCCCCAAACCTGGACCTGCAATAGCTGCAATAGAATCATCACACGCAGACAAACCTCACTCAGATGCAACTCAACACACCCACACTGGATACACAGACATTGCTCCGGCATCACCACCCGCCAATACACAAACACGTGGACATGCAGAACACACACGCAAACAACAAACACCCCAACACCACAACCCCCGAACAACCCACAAAGAACAACACCCACCAACAAAAACAACAAACACACACTGACCATACTACAAATAAACATCAACGGCATCCAAAACAAGAAAACAGAACTAGAAGAACTCGCCTCACAACAGCACGCAGACATCATCACCATACAAGAAACCAAACTAGAAAAACAACACAACACACCTCGTCTCACCAACTACACCAGCATTAGGAAAGACAGAGAACACAAGGGAGGAGGAGGACTGCTCACATACATTCACAAATCAGTCACATTCACTCCCATGAACATCCCCAACAACATTAACACCAACACTACAGAAATTCAAACCGTAAAGATTCACATAACCAACCACAAAGGACTACACATATGCAACATGTATATACCCCCCAGAGATACCACCCGACCAGACCACGCCACAGAAGACACAGACATCACCAACAACTTCCAATACATAAACTCGCTGAACAACACCATTCTAACCGCAGACATCAACGCTCACTCAACACAATGGCACTCTCCCTACGACGACCACAGAGGCACCCTCATTGCAGACATACTACAGAACTCCCAACAAATCACTCTAAACGCAAACACACCTACCAGAAAACCTACAAACATCAACCAACAACCAACATCACCGGACATCACAACAGCCAGCAACAGCATCACAAACAGAACAACATGGACCACAATACACGCACTCAGTTCAGACCACCTTCCTATCAAAATCACACACAACACGCGTGCTCCTTTCCGCCTACAACAACACCTTCAAACTTACACAAATTACAGGAAAGCAGACTGGGAAGGATACACCTCTGAAATAGAATCAGTACTGGAGAACATAACCATACCTGACAACATCCACACAGCCAACACCATGCTCACAAACCTCATACTTACAGCAGACAAACACTACATACCCCACGGAAAAATAAAAAGCAAATCACTTCTCCTACCACAACACATCAGAACACTCATCAGCCAAAGAAACGACATCAGACAACAAAACCACCAAGACCCACGCATCACAGACCTAAACAAAGAAATAGACACACAAATCCAAAAACAAACAAGAGCTATGGAAAGAACACTTAACGGATGCATGGAACCACAGACACAAACAATACATACTCTGGAACACAGTAACAAGACTATCTAACAAAGAACAAAAAGCACCAGAAAACACCACAATACAGTTCGGACAACACACGGCAATATCCAACAAACAGAAAGCACGAGCATTCAACAACAATTCACCAACATAATACAACACAAAACCAACAGAACATACAGACAACTACAACGCAAAATACGAAAACTCAACACCACGCCCATAACCATCACAGAACAACAAGTCAAACAAGCACTACAACGCTCCAAAAGCAACAACTCCACAGGCCCAGACAACATAAACATCAGACATCTGAAACACCTAGGCCCCAAAGCAATAACACTACTCACACACACTTACAACACATCACTCAACACCAACACCATCCCCGCAATATGGAAGACTGCAAAAATAATCCCAATACCAAAACCCAACAAAAACCACGCACTCGGCCCATCTTACAGACCAATAGCACTACTCAGCCCAATAGCCAAAACAATGGAAAAGGTACTACCCTTCATTACCAACAACACTCAACTACCCTCTCACCAACACGGCTTCCGAAAACAACACTCCACAACCACAGCACTACACCACATACACAACATCATAGCCACAGGTTTCAATCAACAAAAACCACCACAACGAACAGTTGCCATAGCCCTAGACATGTCCAAAGCCTTTGACACGGTAAACCTACACACACTCACAAACAAACTCAACAACACTAACACCCCAAACATCATCATCAAATACATCTTCAACTACATAAGGGGACGCAGACAATACACTCAATACCGGGGGGAAACATCAGAACATAGAAACACGAAAACGGGGGTACCACAGGGGGGAGTACTTTCACCAACACTATTCAACATATACATGGCAGACTTACCACAACCACCTCCAAATGTACACACAGTTACATATGCAGACGACATCACCATTCTATCCACACATGTCAAACCACAACAGGCACAACAACAAGTACAAAAATATCTCCACGACATATACAACTGGACAAAACAGAACCAACTCACACTCAACGCAGACAAAACCACCACCACTCTGTTCACACCGGATCCGGCAGAATACAGCAACAGACTCACTTTACAAATAGATAACACCACCCTACCCACAGTCCGCGAACCCAAAATACTGGGATTAACCTGGGACCCCAAACTCACCTTCTCAAAACACACACAACACACTCTAACCCGCGCCAAGCAATCAAACAAAATACTTAAAGCCTTAACAACCACTCACTGGGGAAAATCCAAAGAAACTATACTCACCACATACAAAGCAACCACACTCACACGCCTCGAATACGCAAACACTATATGGTCACCAACACTATCGGACACAAACAAGACAAAACTCCAGACCACACAGAACACAGCACTCAGAATAGCAACAGGATGCACACAAGACACAAACATACAACACTTGCCGCTGGGCGGCGGAGGGGGGTCTGGGGATCCGGGAGACGGAGTGAGGGCCCGGTCCCCCAATGTCGGGGCACGGGTGGGGTCGACAACAACAACAACAACATCAACCTGCTGTAAATAATGCCTCCATTCATGATTGTAGAAACCCCAGAACGGTAAACATGTGATTATTTTATTTTAAAATATAAGAAGCCTATGTTTTGCAATTGTGCTCATTTTCATTGTATTGCACGACAAATATAATAGATGAGCCGGTTTGGGGACATCATCAACCAAGCTGCTGCTCCAATTGCAATGCGATATATTGTCCTGCTCTCCTAAATTCGCATCTACACCACAAATTATAACATCTTAACTGATTTAGCAACAACTGAAAATTCACATCATTATTTAGGGAGTTGCATAACTGTTGCATTATATGGTGCCCTATTCATTTTATTTAGTATAGCATACATATATAAAAGTGGAAAGATACTGCAGAGCTGTGCCATTACTCTTTATCTCTGTGTACATAATAAATAAACATCACCTACAGATACATTGGTAAAAATTGCTTGATTCCTTCTGTATACTGTAGATATTACGCAAATGGCGGTAAATAATTGTGAAAGCTCAGAATCAGGTTTTAAAGGGTTAATTCTTTGCTGGGTGGAGCTCTTATCATGGAGCCAATAGGAGGTGTCCTCGGGTGGTGTCCGTCCCTCATTCAGCTCGGGTCCTCCACCAGAGGCCAGGAAGCCCGAGGGCCCCGCGCAGTACCCCCGCCGCTCCCAGCACCGCACACCTCCGCACCGAGATGTCCGACGCTGGTCCCGGGATCTGTCCAACCACCCATCCAGTCCGGGGGTCACTGCCCCGAGCGCCCCGACCACCACAGGCACGACCGCCACCCCCACCCCCCAGGCCCTCCCCAGCCCCTCCCCGAGCCCCTGGTACCCCCCGAGCCCCCCATGCTCCCCCCTCCCGATGCCTCCACCACCTGGGACCGCCACATCCACCACAACGGCCCTCCTCCGCCCCCCATCCACGACCACGACATCTGGCTGGCTCGCCACCACCATCCCGCCAGTCTGGATCCGGAAGTCCCACAGGATCCCCGCTCCGCCACCCTCCACCACCCTCGGAGGTGCCCCCCACTCCGACCCCGGGGCCCCCAGTCCACACTCCGCACAGATGCCTCGGCAGACCACGCCAGCCACCTGGCCATGGCGCTCCACGCAGGCCCCCCCTGCCAGCATCCCACACCCCGCAGCCACGTGCCGGATCGTCCCAGGCGCCTCCCCGCACAACCCACACCCCAGGTCCTGTCCGGCGCGGCACATCCGGGCCTCGACGGCTCCGGCGCCCAAGGCCCGCTCCTGAGCAGCCAGGATGAGCGCCCCTGCGCTGTCCCCCAGGCCAGTCCCCTCCAGCCACCGATAGGACTTCTTGAGATCAGCCACCTCAGCCACGGTCCGGTGGCACATCCCGCGTAGGGGCCCGCCCCACCACGATGGTCCCCCCCCCCAGCGCCCGTCCCTCCGCTCCCCACTTGGGGCAAAAAATGAGCACATAACACCATCCAGTGTGGGTCCTTGGGCAAGAGCCTTCACGCTAATGCGTACCTCATACAATGATGAGAGACAATAAAATGAATGACATGCCAGCTCAGACGTCGCCCGGCCAAACAAGGTCTGCATCAGGTGCTGGGGAACCAGAGCACCTTGATGAAAAATGGAGCAGAGATGGGCAAGATGCAATAACATGGCTCTGTTGGAATGCTACTACTCAAGCAAGCCTAGTCAGAGAGGTTACATGGAGAGAATGTGGGCTAAATGGTTACTTCGAAACCCACAGTCACGGGTGGCCACGAAACAACTCGTAACTCAGTGTTCCAACATCCACAAACGGCAACTGCTGTCACAACTTGAGATTGATGAGGTACAACGCAGGTTCCATGGTGAGGGGCCCCAGGCTGCCAGATCAGAGGAGGAGTTCATACCAGAGTGAATGCAGATGATGAGATTGGGAGGCCAGCCCCAATGAATGAAATGCTGAGCGAGGCAGCAACTGACCTGAAAGCTAAGATCATGGCAAGAATGAAAGCTGGGAAACCTAGAATCCGATTACAACGGCTATGTGAAGTACCACCTGAAAGTCTCTTGGAAAGTGTGAATGCAGCACTGAGGGCGATCCTTACCGTAACGATCACGGAAATGAACTGATATACGCTTCAGCATCAGTGATCCTTGAGATGCTTGGCTATAAGAGCAACCATGGAAGCCATGAGATACATTACCGACCATGGAAAAGACGGTTGGAGGCTAAGATCAAGGCGGCTCGGAAAGATGTGAGTCAATTGACTGAGGTCCAGAGAGGTGTGATGAAAAGGCCGATCCTGAGAGGTACATCCAGATGACCATATATGAAGCACTCGAAACAAAGGCTCCAAGCCTTGTCCAGCCGCCTAAAGCGGTACACGAAAGAGAATGAGGCCAGACGAATAAACAGGCTGTTTGCAACACAACCTGCGAAAGTGTACGCTCAGTGGCAGGGTCCTAACAACAGAGCTGATCCAGAGCGAAGCACGGAAGGGCATTGGTAGAGATACCAGGGGAGCCAAACATCAGCTCCTGGTTGACAGAACAGTCGCACAAGACTGCAGGTCCCGATGTACCAACCTGTGCACAGCCTGGATTGATTAAAAGAAAGCCTATGACTCGATGCCACATACATGGATCACTGAATGCTTGGATGTGTATAAGGTGAACAGGACCCTAAGAGCCTTCGTTGCGAACTTGATGAGGATGTGGAAAACCACACTTGAAGCCAATGGCAAGCCACTTACCCAAGTGTCCATCAAATGTGGCATATACCAAGGTGATGCACTCTCCCCACTGCTGTCCTGCATAGGACTGAACCCCCTAAGCCAAGTAATCACCAAGACAGGCCATGGATACCGCCTCAGAAATGGAGCTACGATCAGTCACCTCCTCTACAAGGATGACATGTAGCTGTTTGCTAAGAGCGAAAGGGACATAGACTCCCTGATCCACACAATCAAGATCTACAGCAGCGACATCGGGATGTCATTCGTGATGGAGAAATGTAGTCGGATGGTGACTAAGAGAGGAAGGGTAGTCCGCACTGAAGGGGTCTCACTCCCTGAAGGAACAATAGCAGACATTGAGGACAGCTACAAGTACCTCGGTATACCACAAGCCAATGGCAACCTCAAACTGGCAACAAGGAAAGCGGCTACGGCCAAATACCTCCAGCGAGTGAGGCACGTCCTAAGAAGCCAGCTCAATGGCAAGAATAAGACCCGGGCAATAAACAGCTATGCCCTTTCCAGTGATCAGATACCCTGCAGGAAAAATAAGGTGGCCAAAGGAAGAGATTCAGACCACGGATGTTAAGACCCGAAAGCTCGTTACCATGCATGGAGGGTTCCATACCAAATCCAGCACCCTGAGACTGTACACAAGCCGAAAGGAAGGAGGCCGGGGACTAGTGAGTGTGAGAGCCACTGTCCAGGATGAAACATCCAAGCTCCACAAATACATCAAGGAGAAGGCACCAACGGATGATGTACTCAGAGAATGTCTCAGACAATGGGGAACAGAAGATGAGGTGCTGGAGGAGGGACCATCATGGGAGGACAAGCCCCTACACGGGATGTACCACCGGACAATAACTGCCGTGGCCAATCTCAAGAAGTCCGATCAGAGTTCTAGAGAGGGCTGGCCTGAAGGACAGCACAGAGGCACTCATCCTGGCTGCTCAGGAGCAGGCCCTGAGCACCAGAGCCATCGAGGCCTAGATATACCACACCAGCCAAGACCCAAGGTGTAGGTTGTGCAAAGAGGCACCTGAGACGATCTAACACATAACTGCAGGGTGTAAGGTGCTGGCAGGGAAAGCCTATATGGAACGCCATAACCAGGTGGCTGGCATAGTCTACCGAAACATCTGTGCGGAGTATGGACTGGACACCCCAAGGTCAAAATGGGAAACACCTCCGAAGGTGGTGGAGAATGACAGAGCGAAGATCCTATCGGACTTCCAGATCCAGACTGACAAGATGGTAATGGCGAACCAACCAGATATCCTGATGATAGATAAAGGGCACAGGAAAGCCGTTGTAGTGGATGTAGCGGTCCCAAGTGCTGGAAACATCAGAAAGAAGGAACACGAGAAACTCGAGAAATCCCAAGGGCTCAGAGAGGAGCTGGAGAGAGCCTGGAAGGTAAAGGGGACAGTCGTGCCTGTGGTGGTCGGAGCACTCGGGGCAGTGACCCCCAAACTAGATGATGAGTGGTTGCAACAGATCCCGGGAACAACATCGGACATCTCAGTCCAGAAATGTGCAGTGCTGGGAACGGCAAGGATACTGCGCAGAACCCTCAAGCTTCCTGGCCTCTGGTAGAGGACCCCAGCTGAATGAGGGATGGACACCACCTGAGGGGTGAGACGAGGATTTTTTTTATAGATATACAGTAGATACACATTCACTCCCATGAACATCCCCAACAACATTAACACCAACACTACAGAAATTCAAACCGTAAAGATTCACATAACCAACCACAAAAGACTACACATATGCAACATGTATATACCCCCCAGAGATACCACCCGACCAGACCACGCCACAGAAGACACAGACATCACCAACACCTTCCAATACATAAACTCGCTGAACAACACCATTCTAACCGCAGACATCAACGCTCACTCAACACAATGGCACTCTCCCTACGACGACCACAGAGGCACCCTCATTGCAGACATACTACAGAACTCCCAACAAATCACTCTAAACGCAAACACACCTACCAGAAAACCTACAAACATCAACCAACAACCAACATCACCGGACATCACAACAGCCAGCAACAGCATCACAAACAGAACAACATGGACCACAATACACGCACTCAGTTCAGACCACCTTCCTATCAAAATCACACACAACACGCGTGCTCCTTTCCGCCTACAACAACACCTTCAAACTTACACAAATTACAGGAAAGCAGACTGGGAAGGATACACCTCTGAAATAGAATCAGCACTGGAGAACATAACCATACCTGACAACATCCACACAGCCAACACCATGCTCACAAACCTCATACTTACAGCAGACAAACACCACATACCCCACGGAAAAATAAAAAGCAAATCACTTCTCCTACCACAACACATCAGAACACTCATCAGCCAAAGAAACGACATCAGACAACAAAACCACCAAGACCCACGCATCACAGACCTAAACAAAGAAATAGACACACAAATCCAAAAACACAAACAAGAGCTATGGAAAGAACACTTAACGGATGCATGGAACCACAGACACAAACAACACATACTCTGGAACACAGTAACAAGACTATCAAACAAAGAACAAAAAGCACCAGAAAACACCACAATACAGTTCGGACAACACACGGCAATATCCAACAAACAGAAAGCACGAGCATTCAACAAACAATTCACCAACATAATACAACACAAAACCAACAGAACATACAGACAACTACAACGCAAAATACGAAAACTCAACACCACGCCCATAACCATCACAGAACAACAAGTCAAACAAGCACTACAACGCTCCAAAAGCAACAACTCCAGAGGCCCAGACAACATAAACATCAGACATCTGAAACACCTAGGCCCCAAAGCAATAACACTACTCACACACACTTACAACACATCACTCAACACCAACACCATCCCCGCAATATGGAAGACTGCAAAAATAATCCCAATACCAAAACCCAACAAAAACCACGCACTCGGCCCATCTTACAGACCAATAGCACTACTCAGCCCAATATCCAAAACAATGGAAAAGGTAATACTACCCTTCATTATCAACAACACTCAACTACCCTCTCACCAACACGGCTTCCGAAAACAACACTCCACAACCACAGCACTACACCACATACACAACATCATAGCCACAGGTTTCAATCAACAACAACCACCACAACAAACAGTTGCCATAGCCCTAGACATGTCCAAAGCCTTTGACACGGTAAACCTACACACACTCACAAACAAACTCAACAACACTAACACCGCAAACATCATCATCAAATACATCTTCAACTACATAAGGGGACGCGGACAATACACTCAATACCGGGGGGAAACATCAGAACATAGAAACACGAAAACGGGGGTACCACAGGGGGGAGTACTTTCACCAACACTATTCAACATATACATGGCAGACTTACCACAACCACCTCCAAATGTACACACAGTTACATATGCAGACGACATCACCATTCTATCCACACATGTCAAACCACAACAGGCACAACAACAAGTACAAAAATATCTCCACGACATATACAACTGGACAAAACAGAACCAACTCACACTCAACGCAGACAAAACCACCACCACTCTGTTCACACCGGATCCGGCAGAATACAGCAACAGGCTCACTTTACAAATAGATAACACCACCCTACCCACAGTCCGCGAACCCAAAATACTGGGATTAACATGGGACCCCAAACTCACCTTCTCAAAACACACACAACACACTCTAACCCGCGCCAAGCAATCAAACAAAATACATAAAGCCTTAACAACCACTCACTGGGGAAAATCCAAAGAAACTATACTCACCACATACAAAGCAACCACACTCACACGCCTCGAATACGCAAACACTATATGGTCACCAACACTATCGGACACAAACAAGACAAAACTCCAGACCACACAGAACACCGCACTCAGAATAGCAACAGGATGCACACAAGACACAAACATACAACACTTGCATGAGGAAACAAAAACTCTCCCACTGAACACCCATCTAAAACTACACGCATCGCAAATCAGACAAAAAGCCCAACACCCAACCCACCCACTACACCCACTCACTCAACAACCACCACCACCCAGACAAAAGAAACAAACAATCTTCCACAACAACAACTACACACACAACAAAGACACAGCACCACAGGACACCAACAACGACACCATAAAACAGAACATGAAAGACATACACACCCACTTTGTACAAACACACTTGGACACCAGACAACACAACAAAGTAATACATGCACCAGCACCAGAAATAGACCCATCAGAGCAAGACCTACCACACAGAACCAGACAACTCCTAGCACAACTCCGAACCAACAAATCACCAGCCCTCCACTCCTACCTACACAACATTACACCGGACACACACCCAACACCACTCTGTGCGCTATGCGGCACGCAAGTGCACGACACACAACACACAACACCAAACTAGATGATGAGTGGTTGCAACAGATCCCGGGAACAACATCGGACATCTCAGTCCAGAAATGTGCAGTGCTGGGAACGGCAAGGATACTGCGCAGAACCCTCAAGCTTCCTGGCCTCTGGTAGAGGACCCCAGCTGAATGAGGGATGGACACCACCTGAGGGGTGAGACGAGGATTTTTTTTATAGATATACAGTAGATACACATTCACTCCCATGAACATCCCCAACAACATTAACACCAACACTACAGAAATTCAAACCGTAAAGATTCACATAACCAACCACAAAAGACTACACATATGCAACATGTATATACCCCCCAGAGATACCACCCGACCAGACCACGCCACAGAAGACACAGACATCACCAACACCTTCCAATACATAAACTCGCTGAACAACACCATTCTAACCGCAGACATCAACGCTCACTCAACACAATGGCACTCTCCCTACGACGACCACAGAGGCACCCACATTGCAGACATACTACAAAACTCCCAACAAATCACTCTAAACACAAACACACCCACCAGAAAACCTACAAACATCAACCAACAACCAACATCACCGGACATCACAACAGCCAGCAACAGCATCACAAACAGAACAACATGGACCACAATACACGCACTCAGTTCAGACCACCTTCCTATCAAAATCACACACAACACGCGTGCTCCTTTCCGCCTACAACAACACCTTCAAACTTACACAAATTACAGGAAAGCAGACTGGGAAGGATACACCTCTGAAATAGAATCAGCACTGGAGAACATAACCATACCTGACAACATCCACACAGCCAACACCATGCTCACAAACCTCATACTTACAGCAGACAAACACCACATACCCCACGGAAAAATAAAAAGCAAATCACTTCTCCTACCACAACACATCAGAACACTCATCAGCCAAAGAAACGACATCAGACAACAAAACCACCAAGACCCACGCATCACAGACCTAAACAAAGAAATAGACACACAAATCCAAAAACACAAACAAGAGCTATGGAAAGAACACTTAACGGATGCATGGAACCACAGACACAAACAACACATACTCTGGAACACAGTAACAAGACTATCAAACAAAGAACAAAAAGCACCAGAAAACACCACAATACAGTTCGGACAACACACGGCAATATCCAACAAACAGAAAGCACGAGCATTCAACAAACAATTCACCAACATAATACAACACAAAACCAACAGAACATACAGACAACTACAACGCAAAATACGAAAACTCAACACCACGCCCATAACCATCACAGAACAACAAGTCAAACAAGCACTACAACGCTCCAAAAGCAACAACTCCAGAGGCCCAGACAACATAAACATCAGACATCTGAAACACCTAGGCCCCAAAGCAATAACACTACTCACACACACTTACAACACATCACTCAACACCAACACCATCCCCGCAATATGGAAGACTGCAAAAATAATCCCAATACCAAAACCCAACAAAAACCACGCACTCGGCCCATCTTACAGACCAATAGCACTACTCAGCCCAATAGCCAAAACAATGGAAAAGGTAATACTACCCTTCATTATCAACAACACTCAACTACCCTCTCACCAACACGGCTTCCGAAAACAACACTCCACAACCACAGCACTACACCACATACACAACATCATAGCCACAGGTTTCAATCAACAAAAACCACCACAACGAACAGTTGCCATAGCCCTAGACATGTCCAAAGCCTTTGACACGGTAAACCTACACACACTCACAAACAAACTCAACAACACTAACACCGCAAACATCATCATCAAATACATCTTCAACTACATAAGGGGACGCGGACAATACACTCAATACCGGGGGGAAACATCAGAACATAGAAACACGAAAACGGGGGTACCACAGGGGGGAGTACTTTCACCAACACTATTCAACATATACATGGCAGACTTACCACAACCACCTCCAAATGTACACACAGTTACATATGCAGACGACATCACCATTCTATCCACACATGTCAAACCACAACAGGCACAACAACAAGTACAAAAATATCTCCACGACATATACAACTGGACAAAACAGAACCAACTCACACTCAACGCAGACAAAACCACCACCACTCTGTTCACACCGGATCCGGCAGAATACAGCAACAGGCTCACTTTACAAATAGATAACACCACCCTACCCACAGTCCGCGAACCCAAAATACTGGGATTAACATGGGACCCCAAACTCACCTTCTCAAAACACACACAACACACTCTAACCCGCGCCAAGCAATCAAACAAAATACATAAAGCCTTAACAACCACTCACTGGGGAAAATCCAAAGAAACTATACTCACCACATACAAAGCAACCACACTCACACGCCTCGAATACGCAAACACTATATGGTCACCAACACTATCGGACACAAACAAGACAAAACTCCAGACCACACAGAACACCGCACTCAGAATAGCAACAGGATGCACACAAGACACAAACATACAACACTTGCATGAGGAAACAAAAACTCTCCCACTGAACACCCATCTAAAACTACACGCATCGCAAATCAGACAAAAAGCCCAACACCCAACCCACCCACTACACCCACTCACTCAACAACCACCACCACCCAGACAAAAGAAACAAACAATCTTCCACAACAACAACTACACACACAACAAAGACACAGCACCACAGGACACCAACAACGACACCATAAAACAGAACATGAAAGACATACACACCCACTTTGTACAAACACACTTGGACACCAGACAACACAACAAAGTAATACATGCACCAGCACCAGAAATAGACCCATCAGAGCAAGACCTACCACACAGAACCAGACAACTCCTAGCACAACTCCGAACCAACAAATCACCAGCCCTCCACTCCTACCTACACAACATTACACCGGACACACACCCAACACCACTCTGTGCGCTATGCGGCACGCAAGTGCACGACACACAACACCTGTTCACCTGCACAAACATACCCACCACACTGACTCCGGAGGACCTCTGGCGAAACCCAAGCGGAGTGGCGGCCCTGCTCGCCCGCTGGGCGGAGGAGGGGGGTCTGGGGATCCGGGAGACGGAGTGAGGGCCCGGTCCCCCAATGTCGGGGCACGGGTGGGGTCGACAACAACAACAACAACATAAAAAAAGACTTCCCCTTTAAATATTCCTGCTGCATAATATATCTCCTTTCCTTTCGTAAAGGATGGTCAGAACCTTTCCTAAGCATTATTAAAATTTAGACGATCTTTGCTCCAGGTGCTACCGGCTCATCTCACTCGGTTAGGATAGGAAAGGAAAGTTCCTATGCCAAAATGATAATCCAAAAAGGGCCCCTGTTGGTGGATAATCAGGCCATGGGAGGTGTGAGTAAATTGTGAGGGGGTGTTGGCTGGAGCTAGAAATAATTTTGGTGTCTTGTCCCTGCAGTAGGTTCATTAAAAGAGCAACCAGTGTTTTCACCACCATGGTCGGATCTTACTCTGGAGGGTAACCCATACAGGCAGGTGGCTTGGACAAAATATTTCAACACTGTCAAAGCTGTGTTGTCTGTGCTCCAGTTGAAGGTACGTTATTAGCCTGGAATTCCCATCAATGCCGGCATGTGTCACAAACACCCACCTGTAAAACAAACATGAAAAGAATAATGATTAAATACAAGAAAACAATCAAGTTTCATATCTTGTTTGAAATATCATCTCGGTAGAGAAGGTATTGCTGTGCACTTAAGACTACATGGAGGCAATTTGGAGTTTGTGTAACTTGGATATACAAATGATAAAATTCAATTTAATCTGTGCTGTCCATACAATATGGCTTTCTAATGCTCCCACGAGTACAAATATAAGATGATCCCTTATTACCGAATGAGACGCATATGCCCATCTATGTGCCATAAACTATTGGGGAATGGCACATAGTATGTTCTTCTAGCCACAGTCTGGCTCCATCTCTGGGCTGCAGCAGCTGGCTCAATACGGTTGAGGATTTCTCGAACTCTTTTTCTTTGTACTACAATACCATCAGCACGCAGGTATGCCCTCATCATCTGCAACAGGTTCATAAAACAACACAATAAAGAAAGTACACTTTCACAATGAATATAATGATATATACATGAAGGGACAAGAGTATGTAGCAGAACACTTGCTTCCGAGCCTGATCTGGGAAATTGGCTGTGCAATCTTCTGACATGCTCTTCCAGGTCAACATCATGAATGGGAGTAAATCTATTTCTGGCTGAAATCTGAAAAAACTTCATTTTTTTATGCAGGTATGAAGAGGAACAACACAACATCTCAGTGATGGCTCTCACTGTAAAGCCCTGAGTGGGGAGCAGTTCAATTTGATCACTTGTAATGTCAAGTGCTGGTCTTCCTCGTCTACCTAAAGTATGGAAATAAAAGGATTAAGGAATTCAAGCAAACGAATCACTACGTGTTTTTTATATACTGTATACAGTACAGGCATATAGACACAGATGTACATAAAAGTATATGCAGCTTCAAAACCACGAGCAGCTATTTTCTCTAACCATTTTACTCAAGAAAAAAATAATTCAAACTTATAATTGAATAACTAAAAGATCACTAGTTATTGCTTAAAAGTGTACAGCCATCGCGTTACTTAATAGTCTACTGATTTGCAGGAAAACCACTGGTATAAAACGACGTTTGACAGGGTGATAGAAGGTAAGTCACAGCAAGTCGTCAGTAAAACCCGTGTGTAGTTCGAATAAAAATACATACGAAAAACCAATGACAAAAAATGGTAGCCATTTTACCTGTGTGCAAACGATGTGCCACATGGGAACAAACACGTCCACCATTAGGAGTGGGTCCCGCAATGATGACAGATCGGAGATCTATTGGACTTTGAATCAAACTTTGAATAGTATCAGCGCTAAACTGGTCACTAACTCTTCTTAAATTAGCAATTGAAATGTTTATCGCGCGTGCTTCACTTTCACCGGCAGACCCTTGATGACAGGCACTCTCTATTGCCCTGCACCTTCGCCGAATACGTCTCAGGACACTGTCCGCCATTGTTGTTTTAAAAAACTAAGTGGGCACAGAATTTCCAAAATCATGAGCCCTGACTGGTGGGATGACACTATTTTAAAACGTACAGCCAATAGGATACCGTTACATGTTTTCGTAATCATCCTTATTTGCATTTAATGCAAGTACAGTGTAATGTCACTAGCACTACAAGTGGGCACATTTATGGCCTTGCATGTTCACTAGTAAGCGTCAAAATCATCTTACCAGTGAACTAGTGGGCACATTTATGGCCTTAAATGTTCAGTAGTAAGCGTCAAAATTATCTTATTATGGATGGATGGATGGATAGTGAACTAGTGAGCGTTTTGTGGCTTACATGTTCACTAGTAAGCGTCAAATTGACCTTACTAGTAAACTAGTGAGCGTTTTGTGGCTTACATGTTCACTAGTAAGCGTCAAAATGATCTTACTAGTGAACTAGTAGGCGATGTGTGGCTTACATGTCAACTAGTAAGCCTCAAAATGAACTTACTAGTGAACTAGTGGGCACATTTATGGCCTTACATGTTCACTAGTAAGCGTCAAAATGATCTTACTAGTGAACTAGTGGGCGTTTTGTGGCTTACATGTTCACTAGTAAGCGTCAAAATGACCTTACTAGTGAACTAGTGGGCGTTTTGTGGCTTACATGTTCACTAGTAAGCGTCAAAATGATCTTACTAGTGAACGAGTGAGCGTTTTGTGGCTGACATGTTCATAAATAAGCGTCAAAATGATCTTACTAGGGAACTAGTGGGCGTTTTGTGGCTTACATGTTCACTAGTAAGCGTCAAAATTACCTTACTAGTGAACCAGTGAGCGTTTTGTGGCTTACATGTTCACTAGTAAGCGTCAAAATGACCTTACTAGTGAACTAGTGAGCGTTTTGTGGCTTACATGTTCACTAGTAAGCGTCAAAATGATCTTACTAGTGAACTAGTGGGCGTTCTGTGGCTTACATGTTCACTAGAAGCCTCAAAATTATCTTACTAGTGAACTAGCGGGCGTTTTGTGGCTTACATGTCAACTAGTAAGCGTCAAAATGATCTTACTAGTGAACTAGTGGGCACATTTATGGCCTTACATGTTCACTAGTAAGCGTCAAAATGACCTTACTAGTGAACTAGTGGGCAATATGGAATAAATACTCAAAGGGCTTGCCAGGCAAGCCCATTGAGTATTTAAAGGGTTCAAAGGGCTTGCCTGGCAAGCCCTTTGAGTATTTATTCATCCGTGATGGTATTGTAGACCAATGAGAGCACGTCCGACAGACACGTGGACTTCGGGCGGCCAATCATGATGCATTTCGAGCCAAGCCCCAACAAAAACGGAGGAGAAAACTTTCAGACGCTTTGAAAGCTTTTGGGGTACATATTACTCTTGTTGTTACACAAAATTTTGTTTTACGATTATTTTAGGCGGTAACGTTATGGTGTAAATGTCAAATACGTGGTCAATTTATCAAGATGAAGCCTGCTTAAAAATTTGCTCCAACAATTTTGGAGATGTGTCTGACTTTGACAGCAATGGCGGCAGTTCAACGCTGACAGTCGCAGTCGGGTGCAGATTTATTTCGGCAGGACTTTCTAAAATCTGCCGTTTGCTCTGACAGTTCTCTGTCTGACAGTCACATTTTGTCTTATTACTCACAAGCTAATTGACATTTAAAAAAAGAGTTCATGTTTGGAACACGATTTTGCTCTTACTGTTTGCTGCCTTAGTTCGTTTGAAATATTCGCTTCCTGCATTACATGAAGTACATTTTTTAATATTCACAAGACTGTAACTGTGCATTATAAATAATGTCACATTTGCACTATGTTTTACTGGACCTACAACTAAACTAGGTCCTCGTTTCTGGGAGAGTCCACAGCACCTCCTGTATCACAACCATTCTGCCGGCACACCTTCAGCAGCACGATGTTTCTAACGGGAGCTGGAGGGTGATCAGCTTCATTGAAGAACAGGAGGAGGAGAGGCACAACGTTTGTCATTTGTGATATGTTTTTAGACTTTTCTCCTAACTAAAAAAACTATGTTTTGTTAATTTCTTGATATAGTTCTTGTATTTAAATATTTTAACAATCAAATATTTTTCAACTGTGTTTTAGATATGAATTGTATGAAATAAATCAGTGAAGCCCCATTCAAATTCTACTCTATCTAATCTGCTCGATCACACTGCTATCAACCTGCTGTACCTCCAAACTCCTTGGCTTACTCGCAGTTGGAGGGTTCCCCCCGAACGGGGGGACAAATCAAGGAACCAATCCCTGCACCCCGAACGGGGTGCCCTTACGGCCGTTTTTTTTTTTTTTTCGGCTAACCGCCCCCTGAACCTGGCAGGGTGGCGGGCGGACCTTTTGCTCCAGGCGGGGGACATAGAGACAAATCCGGGGCCCACACAGACACTCTCACGCACGCAACAAACACACACACAACAAACTACCTGGACATGCGACATTTGCACACAACAGATTACAAGAAGACAGACATCCTTCAGATGCAACCACCACACACCACACTGGGTACACAAACATTGCACAAACATAAACACTAGACAATACAACATAACATGGAAATGCAGACTACATCCCAAAACACCACCACGAACAACAACACCTCGTAGGACACCAACAGGCAGCAGAGCACAAACAGACCAAAACAACACACTCGCCTCACCAACACTACCCTCAAACGCAACACGGACAGACAACTCCAACAGAGATACAACAAACACAAGACCACCCCCCCAAACCTGGACCTGCAATAGCTGCAATAGAATCATCACACGCAGACAAACCTCACTCAGATGCAACTCAACACACCCACACTGGATACACAGACATTGCTCCGGCATCACCACCCGCCAATACACAAACACGTGGACATGCAGAACACACACGCAAACAACAAACACCCCAACACCACAACCCCCGAACAACCCACAAAGAACAACACCCACCAACAAAAACAACAAACACACACTGACCATACTACAAATAAACATCAACGGCATCCAAAACAAGAAAACAGAACTAGAAGAACTCGCCTCACAACAGCACGCAGACATCATCACCATACAAGAAACCAAACTAGAAAAAAACACAACACACCTCGTCTCACCAACTACACCAGCATTAGGAAAGACAGAGAACACAAGGGAGGAGGAGGACTGCTCACATACATTCACAAATCAGTCACATTCACTCCCATGAACATCCCCAACAACATTAACACCAACACTACAGAAATTCAAACCGTAAAGATTCACATAACCAACCACAAAAGACTACACATATGCAACATGTATATACCCCCCAGAGATACCACCCGACCAGACCACGCCACAGAAGACACAGACATCACCAACAACTTCCAATACATAAACTCGCTGAACAACACCATTCTAACCGCAGACATCAACGCTCACTCAACACAATGGCACTCTCCCTACGACGACCACAGAGGCACCCTCATTGCAGACATACTACAGAACTCCCAACAAATCACTCTAAACGCAAACACACCCACCAGAAAACCTACAAACATCAACCAACAACCAACATCACCGGACATCACAACAGCCAGCAACAGCATCACAAACAGAACAACATGGACCACAATACACGCACTCAGTTCAGACCACCTTCCTATCAAAATCACACACAACACGCGTGCTCCTTTCCGCCTACAACAACACCTTCAAACTTACACAAATTACAGGAAAGCAGACTGGGAAGGATACACCTCTGAAATAGAATCAGCACTGGAGAACATAACCATACCTGACAACATCCACACAGCCAACACCATGCTCACAAACCTCATACTTACAGCAGACAAACACCACATACCCCACGGAAAAATAAAAAGCAAATCACTTCTCCTACCACAACACATCAGAACACTCATCAGCCAAAGAAACGACATCAGACAACAAAACCACCAAGACCCACGCATCACAGACCTAAACAAAGAAATAGACACACAAATCCAAAAACACAAACAAGAGCTATGGAAAGAACACTTAACGGATGCATGGAACCACAGACACAAACAATACATACTCTGGAACACAGTAACAAGACTATCTAACAAAGAACAAAAAGCACCAGAAAAAACCACAATACAGTTCGGACAACACACGGCAATATCCAACAAACAGAAAGCACGAGCATTCAACAAACAATTCACCAACATAATACAACACAAAACCAACAGAACATACAGACAACTACAACGCAAAATACGAAAACTCAACACCACGCCCATAACCATCACAGAACAACAAGTCAAACAAGCACTACAACGCTCCAAAAGCAACAACTCCACAGGCCCAGACAACATAAACATCAGACATCTGAAACACCTAGGCCCCAAAGCAATAACACTACTCACACACACTTACAACACATCACTCAACACCAACACCATCCCCGCAATATGGAAGACTGCAAAAATAATCCCAATACCAAAACCCAACAAAAACCACGCACTCGGCCCATCTTACAGACCAATAGCACTACTCAGCCCAATAGCCAAAAAAATGGAAAAGGTAATACTACCCTTCATTACCAACAACACTCAACTACCCTCTCACCAACACGGCTTCCGAAAACAACACTCCACAACCACAGCACTACACCACATACACAACATCATAGCCACAGGTTTCAATCAACAAAAACCACCACAACGAACAGTTGCCATAGCCCTAGACATGTCCAAAGCCTTTGACACGGTAAACCTACACACACTCACAAACAAACTCAACAACACTAACACCCCAAACATCATCATCAAATACATCTTCAACTACATAAGGGGACGCAGACAATACACTCAATACCGGGGGGAAACATCAGAACATAGAAACACGAAAACGGGGGTACCACAGGGGGGAGTACTTTCACCAACACTATTCAACATATACATGGCAGACTTACCACAACCACCTCCAAATGTACACACAGTTACATATGCAGACGACATCACCATTCTATCCACACATGTCAAACCACAACAGGCACAACAACAAGTACAAAAATATCTCCACGACATATACAACTGGACAAAACAGAACCAACTCACACTCAACGCAGACAAAACCACCACCACTCTGTTCACACCGGATCCGGCAGAATACAGCAACAGACTCACTTTACAAATAGATAACACCACCCTACCCACAGTCCGCGAACCCAAAATACTGGGATTAACATGGGACCCCAAACTCACCTTCTCAAAACACACACAACACACTCTAACCCGCGCCAAGCAATCAAACAAAATACTTAAAGCCTTAACAACCACTCACTGGGGAAAATCCAAAGAAACTATACTCACCACATACAAAGCAACCACACTCACACGCCTCGAATACGCAAACACTATATGGTCACCAACACTATCGGACACAAACAAGACAAAACTCCGGACCACACAGAACACCGCACTCAGAATAGCAACAGGATGCACACAAGACACAAACATACAACACTTGCATGAGGAAACAAAAACTCTCCCACTGAACACCCATCTAAAACTACACGCATCGCAAATCAGACAAAAAGCCCAACACCCAACCCACCCACTACACCCACTCACTCAACAACCACCACCACCCAGACAAAAGAAACAAACAATCTTCCACAACAACAACTACACACACACAACAAAGACACAGCACCACAGGACACCAACAACGACACCATAAAACAGAACATGAAAGACATACACACCCACTTTGTACAAACACACTTGGACACCAGACAACACAACAAAGTAATACATGCACCAGCACCAGAAATAGACCCATCAGAGCAAGACCTACCACACAGAACCAGACAACTCCTAGCACAACTCCGAACCAACAAATCACCAGCCCTCCACTCCTACCTACACAACATTACACCGGACACACACCCAACACCACTCCGTGCGCTATGCGGCACGCAAGTGCACGACACACAACACCTGTTCACCTGCACAAACATACCCACCACACTGACTCCGGGGACCTCTGGCGAAACCCAAGCGGAGTGGCGGCCCTGCTCGCCCGCTGGGCGGAGGAGGGGGGTCTGGGGATCCGGGAGACGGAGTGAGGGCCCGGTCCCCCAATGTCGGGGCACGGGTGGGGTCGACAACAACAACAACAACAACATAAAAAAAGACTTCCCCTTTAAATATTCCTGCTGCATAATATATCTCCTTTCCTTTCGTAAAGGATGGTCAGAACCTTTCCTAAGCATTATTAAAATTTAGACGATCTTTGCTCCAGGTGCTACCGGCTCATCTCACTCGGTTAGGATAGGAAAGGAAAGTTCCTATGCCAAAATGATAATCCAAAAAGGGCCCCTGTTGGTGGATAATCAGGCCATGGGAGGTGTGAGTAAATTGTGAGGGGGTGTTGGCTGGAGCTAGAAATAATTTTGGTGTCTTGTCCCTGCAGTAGGTTCATTAAAAGAGCAACCAGTGTTTTCACCACCATGGTCGGATCCTACTCTGGAGGGTAACCCATACAGGCAGGTGGCTTGGACAAAATATTTCAACACTGTCAAAGCTGTGTTGTCTGTGCTCCAGTTGAAGGTACGTTATTAGCCTGGAATTCCCATCAATGCCGGCATGTGTCACAAACACCCACCTGTAAAACAAACATGAAAAGAATAATGATTAAATACAAGAAAACAATCAAGTTTCATATCTTGTTTGAAATATCATCTCGGTAGAGAAGGTATTGCTGTGCACTTAAGACTACATGGAGGCAAATTGGAGTTTGTGTAACTTGGATATACAAATGATAAAATTCAATTTAATCTGTGCTGTCCATACAATATGGCTTTCTTATGCTCCCACGAGTACAAATATAAGATGATCCCTTATTACCGAATGAGACGCATATGCCCATCTATGTGCCATAAACTATTGGGGAATGGCACATAGTATGTTCTTCTAGCCACAGTCTGGCTCCATCTCTGGACTGCAGCAGCTGGCTCAATACGGTTGAGGATTTCTCGAACTCTTTTTCTTTGTACTACAATACCATCAGCACGCAGGTATGCCCTCATCATCTGCAACAGGTTCATAAAACAACACAATAAAGAAAGTACACTTTCACAATGAATATAATGATATATACATGAAGGGACAAGAGTATGTAGCAGAACACTTGCTTCCGAGCCTGATCTGGGAAATTGGCTGTGCAATCTTCTGACATGCTCTTCCAGGTCAACATCATGAATGGGAGTAAATCTATTTCTGGCTGAAATCTGAAAAAACTTCATTTTTTTATGCAGGTATGAAGAGGAACAACACAACATCTCAGTGATGGCTCTCACTGTAAAGCCCTGAGTGGGGAGCAGTTCAATTTGATCACTTGTTGTCACGTCGCGTGCTCGCCAGCAGGTGGCGGGTTCTCCCGCCACCTGTTCGGCACACCTGCCCGTTATTTCGGGCTGATTACGTGCCTTTATTAGGCGACTCCGGCAGTCATCTCACTGCCGGAGAATTCCTTACCGTGCCATTGCTCTCGATTTGCTATTCTCGTCGTTCGACTATTTCTCGCTGCCCTATTGCCTTACGGCCTCAATCATTCGCGTACTTCTTATATTGATCAGATTGTTATCTCGGTTGTTCCTCGCCCTTTATCGTTTCGCGAGCGTTTTCAGTTGTCTTCCTTATTTTTTCCTGGTCCTTATTTGACCAGCGTTTTCTGTTACCGTTTTCCCTGTTCGGGCTCCTTTTGTTCTTTATTAAAAACCCCTTTGTTCTCACAAGATCTTTTCGTTGTCTGCTTCTCCGGGGATCCACCTCTTTTTTTCTGTTGTGCACGAGGCGATTCCTCATCGCCTCGGGCTCAACGTGACAGAATTCTCCGGCCCGCATGGATCCCGCAGACGTCGAAAAGATCTTGTCCGCTCTTGCTCGGCAAGAGCAGCAAATGAGCCAGCACAGCCAAACCATTACGGAACTCCGCGGCGCGGTCTCCATGCTGGCTCACCGGTTCGAGGATTTCGAACCCCGCTTGAAACGGGTGGAGGAACGAAGACACCCTTCCGGTCTTCGTCCTACCACTCCGGAGGCGCCCCCCTCGTACCCCACTGTATCGAGGGAGCCCTCGCTTCCACATCCCCCGCGTTACGGGGGTGAGCACGGGCAGTGTGGACACTTTTTACACAACTGCTCGCTCGTTTTTGACCAACAGCCGTCCTCCTATGCCACTGACGCCGCCAAGGTGGCCTATATCATGAGTCTCTTGACAGGTCCGGCGGCATCGTGGGCAATCGCGACCAGCGACGCAAAGCCGAATCTCCGCACCTCCTATCCTGACTTCGTGGCAGCCTTCCGTCGGGTGTTCCACCATCCCGTGCGGGGCAGAGAGGCGGAGGGGCGGCTGCTCGCCCTGCAGCAGGGCAGGCGTTCGGTCGCTGACTACTCCATCGAGTTCCGGATCCTGGCCGCGCAGAGCGGGTACGACGATCGGGCCCTGTGTGGACTGTTTCGCCGGGGTCTCAACACTCAGCTCAAGGACGAGCTGGCTACTCGCGATCACAGCACGGACTTGGAGGAGCTGATCGACCTCTCCCTCCTTATGGACAATCGCCTGAGGGAACGGGGTCGGGAGCGAGGAGGTGATCGGAACCCGTCTCGACGTCTCCCGTACCGTGAGGAATATCGGGGGCACGGCGAGCACTTCCGGGGCCGGGAGACAGCATCCGCGGAGGAGCCGATGCAGTTGGGCGGCAAAGACGGTGGCGCGGAGGAAGGAAGGCGTCGTCGCCGGGACCATGCTACACCTGACGGCGCACAACCACCCTCCCGCGCCACAACCAGCTATCCGGGATCGTCTTTCCACGCTCCTCCCGATTACTGTGAGTCACGACCTCGCGCGTCACCCTCCGAGTCTAGGCGAGTCGATAAGCGACCAGGACACCCTAATAGACTCGAGCTCGAGGCGGAGGTATTCGGCGAGTCCCGGTCAAGACGGGTTCGGGCCCTGGTGGATTCGGGAGCAGATGATTGTTTAATGGACACTAATCTCGCGTCCGAACTGGGGTGCTTTTTAGAGGAGTTAGTAGTGGCGAAGCGGGTGCGTGATCTGGATGGGCGCCTCCTGGCGGTGGTAACGCATCGAACGGAGCCGTTAAAGCTTTCATTATCCGGTAATCATATTGAGCATCGTCGTTTTTATGTTATGCGGTCCCGGAACGCCCCGATCATCCTCGGTTTACCCTGGCTCCAGACGCATAACCCGGTGATCTCATGGGCGCGCCCCGCTATCGATAGCTGGAGCCCTTATTGTTACCAGCACTGCCTGCAGTCAGCCGTCGGGAGGCACGAACGCGTCACGCCCCCCGAGGAGATCTGCCTTGACGGAGTGCCGGAGTGCTATCGGGACCTTGGGGAGGTCTTTAGCGAGGATCGCGCGCGCTCCTTGCCCCCACACCGCCCCTACGATTGCGCGATAGACCTGCAGGCGGGCGCTCCGTTGCCAACCTCGCGTCTGTATCAGGTATCCCATCCCGAGCGTGAGGCGTTAACGGAGTATATTAACAGCTCGCTCGCTGCAGGTCTCATCAGACCATCACGCTCACCGTTAGGGGCGGGTTTCTTCTTCGTAGGGAAGAAGGATAAGTCCCTACGACCCTGCGTAGACTATCGTGGACTAAATGAAATTACAATTAAAAATAGATACCCGCTACCCTTGTTGGACTCCGCCTTCGCCCCATTGCAATCAGCCACCATATTCTCAAAATTAGACTTACGCAGCGCGTACCACTTGGTTCGCATCCGAGAGGGCGACGAGTGGAAAACCGCGTTTAAGACCCCCCTGGGCCATTTCGAATATCTCGTCATGCCTTTTGGCCTCACAAACGCACCTGCCGTCTTCCAGAACCTCATTAATGACGTGCTCCGGGACATGATCAACATCTTCTGTTTTGTTTATTTTGACGACATTTTAATTTTTTCTCGTTCTCTGCATGAGCACCAGCAACATGTTCGGCTGGTGCTACAACGTTTGCTCGAGAACCGGCTCTTCGTCAAGGCAGAAAAGTGTGAGTTCCATGTTCCCGTCATCTCCTTCCTGGGGTTCATTATAGAACAGGGCAAGCTACGGGCGGACCCCATTAAGACGCGTGCGGTCACTAACTGGCCGGTTCCGTCCAACCGCAAGGAACTGCAGCGTTTCTTGGGGTTCGCCAACTTCTATAGACGCTTTATCCGGGGTTACAGCCAGATGGCGCTTCCCCTAACCCGCCTTACCTCGGTCAAAATCCCTTTTAAGTGGGACCCTGCCGCGGATGCGGCGTTCGCGCGTCTTAAGGCGGCGTTCACTAGTCCCCCGGTTCTGCAACATCCTGACCCTGACCACCCTTTCGTCGTAGAGGTGGACGCCTCGGATTCAGGGGTGGGTGCGGTGCTGTCCCAACGCTCCCCAGTCGACCAGAAGCTGCACCCCTGCGCCTTCTTCTCCCGCCGACTCAGTGCCGCCGAGTCCAACTACGACGTGGGCAACCGGGAACTGTTGGCTGTGGTAACCGCCTTACAGGAGTGGCGGCACTGGCTCGAGGGGGCTAAGGAACCCTTTACTGTTTACACCGACCATAAGAACCTTGCATATCTCCGCTCCGCAAAAAGACTTAACGCCCGTCAGGCCCGGTGGGCCCTCTTCCTCACCAGGTTCGACTTCGTCCTCACCTACTCCCCCGGGTCTAAGAACACTAAGCCTGACGCCCTTTCCCGGCTCCACGAACCTGCGGGGTGGGACCATTCCCCGGAGACCATCCTCCCGACCCAGTGCATAGTGGGGGCCGTCCAGTGGGAGGTTGAACAGCGGGTCCAGTCCGCCCTGGTGGGGGTGCAGGTGCCGGCAGGGTGCCCAGCGGGGAGGCTGTTCGTGCCTCCTGCCCTTCGTTCGGAGGTCCTGCAGTGGGGTCACGGATCCAAGGTGGCGTGTCATCCCGGGGTGAACCGGACTGTGCAGCTCGTCGCCCAGCGTTTCTGGTGGCCGGAGCTCCGCCACGACGCGACGGAGTTCGTCAAGGCCTGCACCTCCTGCGCCTGCGGCAAGTCGTCACATCAACCTCCGGCAGGACTGCTCCAGCCGCTGCCCATTCCTCCCCGCCCGTGGTCTCACATCGCCGTGGACTTCGTCACGGGCCTACCGCCTTCCCGGGGCCGGACGGTCGTGCTCACGATCGTGGACCGCTTCTCCAAGGCCGCTCACTTTGTGCCCTTGTCCAGGTTGCCGTCGGCGCTGGAGACCGCCAACCTCCTCATCCAGCACGTCTTCCGTCTCCACGGCATTCCGGCGGATCGGATCGGGGGCCCCAGTTTGTGTCCCGCGTCTGGAAGCGGTTCTGCCGGTCCCTCGGAGCTACGGCCAGCCTGACCTCGGGATACCACCCTCAGTCCAATGGGCAGGCTGAGCGCGCCAACCAGGATCTGGGGGCGGCCCTCCGCTGTGTTTGTCTCCACCGTCCGGCATCCTGGGCCGACCACCTGCCCTGGGTGGAATACGCCCACAACACTCTCGTCTCCTCCGCTACAGGCAGGTCGCCGTTCATGACGGCCTACGGCTACCAGCCACCGCTGTTCCCGTCCCAGGAGGGGCTGGTGGAGGTCCCTTCCGTGCAGCGCCACCGTAAGCGGGCCCATCACGTGTGGAGGGAGGCCCGGGCTGCGTTGTCCCGCACTGCGTCCCGGAACCGGCGGATCGCTGATCGTCGTCGGCGCCCGGCGCCCTCATATGCGGTGGGAGAGAAGGTGTGGCTGGCTACGAGGGATCTTCGCCCGGCCGGCTCGTCTGCCAAACTGGGGCCCCGATTCGCTGGCCCGTTCGAGGTCGAGGCCGTCATCAGCCCCGTCGCGGTCAGGCTCCGGCTGCCGGCCTCCATGAAGGTCCACCCCGTGTTCCACGTCTCCCTGCTCAAGCCTGTGTCTTCCAGCGCCTTGGCGCCCCCTCCCGCTCCGCCGCCGCCCCCGCGGGTGGTCGACGGGGACCCGGTGTACACGGTTCGTGCCATCCTGGACTCTCGGCGCAGGGGCAAGGGCTTCCAGTACCTGGTCGATTGGGAGGGCTACGGGCCGGAGGAGCGGCAATGGGTGCCTCGCTCCTGGATCCTTGACCCGTCCCTTCTGCGCGACTTCCACACTGCTCATCCGTCCAAACCGGGTAGTCCGCCGGGAGGCGTCCATTGAGGGGGGGGGTACTGTCACGTCGCGTGCTCGCCAGCAGGTGGCGGGTTCTCCCGCCACCTGTTCGGCACACCTGCCCGTTATTTCGGGCTGATTACGTGCCTTTATTAGGCGACTCCGGCAGTCATCTCACTGCCGGAGAATTCCTTACCGTGCCATTGCTCTCGATTTGCTATTCTCGTCGTTCGACTATTTCTCGCTGCCCTATTGCCTTACGGCCTCAATCATTCGCGTACTTCTTATATTGATCAGATTGTTATCTCGGTTGTTCCTCGCCCTTTATCGTTTCGCGAGCGTTTTCAGTTGTCTTCCTTATTTTTTCCTGGTCCTTATTTGACCAGCGTTTTCTGTTACCGTTTTCCCTGTTCGGGCTCCTTTTGTTCTTTATTAAAAACCCCTTTGTTCTCACAAGATCTTTTCGTTGTCTGCTTCTCCGGGGATCCACCTCTTTTTTTCTGTTGTGCACGAGGCGATTC